>NW_026693476.1:0-747500 GCF_021218885.2 Marmota monax | reverse complement strand
GTCGGAATGGCCCCTGGCATTTTGCCAATAGTATTGGTTGAGAGGTGAGCCATTAAGATGATGCTGGATTGATTCAATTGTATATTAGACCTTTACTGTCTGCCTAGGCCTGCTACTTTGGAGTTCTCACAGGGATTCCTGAAGAGCTCGCATTGGTTGGGGAAGTGCTGGAGGAAGGATTTCCCATTGGTGTGTTCCTGGAGGAGCCGCGTAGTTGGCGTTCGGGAGAGTTCCCGGGGAGCGTGTGTGGAGTGTGCTGGTAGAGTTCAGAAATAAAGTTTGTTCCTGCTCGAGTGGCTCGTGATTTGTGCCCAGCCAGACTGTGGCACTTAGCCATTTTCTTCCCCCATAGAGAATGGCTATTGAAAAGTAAGGTTGTAGAAAATAACATTCAGGGAAAAGTGGGAGACAAATACATTCCAATCTGTCTACCAGGGCACAATAATCAGGAGTCAAGCCCAAGAACATGGAAATTGCTTATTTAAAATATTTTTTTATGTTAAAAGCAATACATTCAGGATAAATATTTCAACTATAAAGAAAAATGAAAAACAAGAAGCAAAAATTCTCCTAATATCTTCCCCCTAGATCTTGAATCCCATTGCCAAGAAAAACAATGCTATAACCAACTGGAATCTAATGTATGAAATATGATATGTCAAGAGCTTTATAATGTTTTGAACAACCAATAAAAAAAATTAAAAAAAAAAAAAAAAAAAAAAAGAAAAACAATGCTAGCCATTTGTGGAGCATCCTTCTAGAAGTATTCTATGTATTTTACAAAGATATCACAAATAACACATACTTTATTCCCTAACAGCTCTATAAGTTTTTCCTCATCATAACTTGAGGATCTTTACATATATTAAACATGTTATATCTCAGTCTTAAAAAAAAGAGGGAGAGTCTTTTCTCTTTTTTTCTGTTTAGTGAAGGTATCTTTATGTATTTATATGATCTCTCTTTGGTGGATATTTTGATTGTTTTAAGGTGCTTACTGTAACAGGTAAACTAAAATAAATCTTACCTGCCATGGTAGTGCACACTTGTAATCCCAGTGACTCCAAAGAGTAAGGCAGGAGGATCACAAGTTTAAGGTCGGCCTTAGCATCTTAATGAGACCCTGTCTCAAAATAAAATATAACAAAGGTCTGGGCATGTAGCTCAACGGTAGAGTACCCCCTTGGTTTAGTTTCCAGTATAGCAAAATAAAATTTAAAAAATGAAAAAAGAAAGAAAGAGAAGAGTTAATTTCTAAAAAGCAGAGTTAATTTCTAAAAGTAGAATGACAAATTCTGACATTGAAAGCATTTATGTCTTAATAATTATCTCCAACAATGTTAACCAATATACACCCAGCAACAATGCATGAAAGTGTAATTTCAATGGCTCCCACCACTGAAAATTGGTTTGTTTGTTTGTTTGTTTGTTTGTTATTAACATCATATAAACAGAGGTTACCATTGGAGTTCAGGAAAGAACTTTTATTTTTAACTTTCATAGACATTTGTGTTTGCTTTCCATCCATGTGGCAAAATACCTGAGGTCATCCACTTAGAAGGAAGAAAGGCTTATTTTTTTGGCTCACAGTTTCAAAGTTTTCAGTCCATGGCTCCTTGGCCCTGTTGATCTGGGCTTGTGACAACACAGTATATCATGACAGAGTGCATGATAGAAGAGGCCTGTTCACCTCCTGGAGGTGAACAGAAAAGTAAAGAGAGGAAAAGGAGATTCTGGGCTCCCAATATCCTCTTCAGTGGTATGCCTATAGATCTAACTTCCTTCCAATAGGCCCCACATCCTAAAGGTTCCGTCACTTCCCACTATGCCATCAGCTGAGACCAAGCCTTCAATTTGTGGGCCTTTGGGGGCCATTTAAGGTCCAAACTAGAGCAACATCTATACAATGTAAACTTGATACAGTAAAAATGTTTTCTTTTGTGATTAAAAATTATTAGAGATTCAGAACATAGATAACAATTTTTGGAATAAAATTGCAATTGTAACATAGAAATCTAGAATATAAAACCATTCATTATAAAAAGACCAAGGGAGGGAGCCCTTAGAGTTAAAGTTGTGTAATAAGGACAAACTGACAGGCTATGGGGGAGGAAAAAGCCTTCCAGGCTACTCACCTGAAGGAATTGGAGATTTATCAGAATGGGGGCGCCCAAACTGGGTGGGTGGCGCATGCCTATAATCCCAGTGGCTGGGGAGGCTGAAGCAGGAGAATCACCAGTTCAAAGCCAGCCTCAGCAAAAGCAAGGTGCTGAGACCCTGTCTCTAAATATAATACAAAATAGGGCTGGGAATGTGGCTTAGTGGTCAAGTGCCCCTGAGTTCAATCCCCAGTACCACCCCCTCCAAAATGCAGGAATCAAGAGAGTCATATTCCCTAGAATGAGAACTATCTTTACAGGATATACCTATAATGCAAAAGACAATAATCAGTATGTACTACAGTGTACTTAGTTGTAATTTCTTATACCCTAAAGACAAATAAAATCTTTGCTTCTCATGGTAAGTTCTTAGACAAAGGAGTTTTTGCTCAATTCCCTCGGTTCTCTCATAGACTTGAAAACTTGGCTACCTGAGGATCCATCTGTAAAGTCACACTTTTTTTTTTTTAGCTTAGAAAACCTATATGTCCCACTCTGAGAATCATTACTCTAATAAAGGAGGTATTCAGGTAAAGAATTCTTGGTAAAACAATATCCAGATTCAAGAGAAAATATCTGAGTTACAGTGACTTAAAGTCTAGTCTGGTCTGCTACAAAAATGTTTCTGTAACATTAAATATCTCATATGCAATTGGTGAAAAGGAAAATTATGCAAGTATAACATGGAATTCATGGAACTCAAACATGATTTTCTCATCAAGGAAAGCTGGAATAGCAGGAATAAAATTATACTCTTTTTGTGTGTGTGTGTGAAAGGAAAAGCTTTTAGTGTGGCTGCTGCTAAGTAGTAGTAGTCCTGGAAGCACTATATTTTAAGAAAATTAAAAATAAGTGCTTGATTGCTGGTTTTAGTGTAAAATTGTATAAAACCCATGAAGTATAATTTGATAGTACCTAGCATTTACTCTTTGTTATGGAATGAACTGGGTCAACCTCGAATTCACATGTTGAAGTATTTATTATACTCAATAAATCAGAATATGGTGATATTTAGAGATAGAACCTTTAAAGAGGCAATTAAGGTGAAATGAGGTCATTTAGTTGGGCTTTAATCCAACTAGACTGCTGTCCTCATAAGTGGAGGAGATTTGCTGGGTGTAGCACTTTGGGAGGCTGAGGCAAGAGGGTCATAAGTTCCAGGGCTGGAGATGTAGCTCAGTAGTAGAGAAGTAGAAAACCTCTGGTTTGCATCCTCAGTACCAAGAAAAGAAGAAAAAGAAGGAGAGGAAGAGGGATAAAAGAGGGAGAAGGGGAAGAAGGAGCAAAAGAAGGAAACAGAGAGGAGATTAAGACACAGATAATATTCAGAGGCCATGTGAAAAATGCAGGGAGAAGGCAGGTATGTGCTAGCCAAGGAGAGAGGCCTCAGAAGAAACCAACCCTGATGGCACCTTCATCTTGGATGTCCAGCCTCCAAAACTTTAGAAAAAATAAATTTCTGTCATTCAAGCCATTCAATCTACGTTTTTTTGGTTATGGCAGTCTTAGCAAATTAATACACTCTAGTATATAAAACTCTGGAGATACACGTCCAGAAAAATGAAACAACATATATTTAAAATTATTCACTGTTGTAATACTTATTATAGAAAAAAGAAATGGAAATGACTTCCTGTCTTTTCACAGGGCCCTGGAAAACTATGGTACATCCATCCACAGGAGACTAGATATGGGCATGAAAACCCGAGGAAGGTCTCTGTGACCTGTTATGAAGTCATCCCAGGATATACTCACCACAGCAACAGAGAAATGAACAAACATAAGCAAAGTCCCACAGAGTATATGTAGTATGCTAATTTTGTGTTTGAAAAAAACAAGCAAAAGTATGTGTATGTATTTGCTTGTTTTTGTAAAAAAATAAACGCAGGAAGGAAAAATAAAAGTGATTATAAAGCTGAGGGGGAATGGGTGGGAATGGGGATGAGCTAGATACAATAAGGATGGGAGTTTTATATCTCTGAGTACATCTTTTTGTATCTTTTGAATTTTCAAATTATATAAATGTTTTACAAGTTCAAAAATAAATTGAAAAGACCAAGAGAAACAAATCTCAACATTGGATATAATCAGAAATAATAAACCTAACCACTTATATAACAAGTTAATAACATAACCCTGCAGGTAAAAAGAAGAGTAACTTGAACAGAGGGATTTGAACGGCATTAAGAACTAAGAGACCTGTAATAAAATCTAGAACTAAGTAGGTTTGTTGTGAAGAGTGGCATCGGAGTACTCGAATTATTTGTATTGAAGGATAAAGCAAATGTGTTTAGAGAATTAAAAACTCCTGTCCTCCCTGTTTAGCACAAGAGATATAACTCTTGAGTGGGGAAAGGTGAGGAAGAACCCTGAAATATCACTATGAACTCTGTGTCAGGAGTGCTCTGCACACCTAGAAATAGGTCTTGGTTTCTAAATATCATTATTAAAAACAGGAAGACTTCTTGGGCAGAGGACTGATTATAAGTTTGGAGGAGGGAAAGAATGAGGTGGCCCTAGACATCAAGGAAATGCACAACAACACATCTGAAGGACCCAGGGACAGGCTTGACACCCCCACCCCCACCCCCACCTCATGACTGCATTTGAGACAGTGTGAAATACAAAATAGTTGCCCATTACTTATATTATACATAACTACATTATATAGTAACATTAAGATATAACACACTAAATTAAAAAATGTATTTATAGTGATACTAAATAATCACCATCACAACAACAAAAATACTGAAAGAAAGGACAAACTTTCCTTTATAGAAGAATTCTATCTAATATATATATATATATATAATGATAAAATTACAAATTTACCATTTTGTAACCACTAATGGAGTAACTAACGGATTAAGGTAAAGAACAACAAAGATAAACTGTGTTGGACAGCAGAGTACTCATGCATCCCAAAGTGTTATATCACAGATGGATTATTAATTATAAAGGGAAAGAATATCTTCACAATAGAGACATTCACCAGATGCCACTTCACTAAGCAAGTAAACTATCATTACCAAGGGAACAAACTGACATTAGTTATATCTTCAAGGATGCAATGGAGGGAGTGTCTAACTTCACTTACATAGTATAGGTGCTAAAATGTTGAACCTGCATCCACGCATGAGAAACCAGACAAACTCAGATTGTTGAGCATCCAACATGACTACTGGCATGGACTTTTTGAAAGAGACCAGTTTCATAAAAAGTGAAAAGTTCAGGTGGGAGAGGTATTATGGTTTGGATGTGAGGTATCCCCCAAAGGCTCTCATGTGAGACAATGCAAGAAGGTGCACAGAAGAAATGGTTGTGAGAGTCTTAAACTAGTTAGAGAATTAATCCCTGATGGTATTAACTGAGTGGTAACTGGAGGCAGATGGGGTGTGGCTGAAGAAGGTGGGGCACTGGGGGTGTGGCTTTGGGGTATATGTTTGTATCTGGAAGTGGAGTCTGTCTCTCTGCTTTCTGATCAACATGTGAACTGTTTCTCCTTACCACACTTTTCTGCCATGATGTTCTGCCTCACCTGGAGCCCTGAGGCATTCTAAGGACTAAGACCTCTGAAACTGTGAGCCCTCAAATAAACTTTTCCTCCTTTAAAATTGTTCTGGTCAGATCCTTTAGTTACAGCAGTAAAATAGATGACTAAAACAGGAGGGGACTATTCCACATTGTAGGAGATTAAAAAAAAATGCAAACTAGATGTGGCTCATAACCTTGAATTTGATCCTGAATTGAAATAAACAGCAAGAAAAGGATATTTCTAGGTCAAGTGAGGAAATTTAAATATGGACTGTATATTAAGTGAAATTATTGTATCAATTTTAACTTTAGCAGGTGTGATGACAGTAACATTAACATACAGAATAACTACTTAATCTTTCTGACATGCTGAAGTACTTAGGGTTGAAATATCATATCTGTAACTCATGTCAAATGGCTCAGTGAAAAGAAACTTCTCTGAGTTTGGTAATTTTAGGTTTTTACATTTATATGTATAATCCATATTAAGATAATTTTTGATATATGGTGTGACTTTTAAAGTTGACTTTTCTTTTGTTTTTAGATCATTGATTCAAAGACTATCTTTGCTTGATTGTCTTTGCTCCTTTGTCAAAAATCTGTTGACCATTTGTGTGTGTGTTTTTTTTTCTGGACTCTATTTTGTTCCAAAGATTTGTTTGTCTTCCTGACACCAATACAACACCGTCTTGATTGCTATAACTTTGTAATATGTCTTGGAGTCAGGTAGTGTGAGTTTTCTAATGTCATTCTGCTTTTCCAAAGTGTGTTTGAGTATTTCAAGAGCTTTGCAGTTTCATATACATTTTAGAATCAGTCTGTCAATTTTTTCAAAAAGAGGACTATGGGGATTTGAAATGATGATGCATCGAATCCACAGAATAATTTTCAGAAGACTGGTACCTAAACTATTGAATATTTGGTGTATCCACGAATTTATTATTTTAGGTCTTCTTTACTTTTTTTCAGCAATATTTTGTAGTTTGCAGTATGCTAATGTTAACCATCATTTGTCAGGTTAATTTCTATTTCATATGTTTTGATGCCATAGTAAATGGTATTTTAAAATTTCAATTTCTATTTGTAGCTACTGCACAGAAGTATTACTTTTTAAATATTGATCTTGAATCCTCTAACGTTGCTAAACTTATCACTTACTTCTATTGTCCTTTTATGTTTGCTTAGGAGTTTCTGTGTAGATGATGATGTTATCTATGAGTAGACAGCTTTACTTCTTTCTTCCCGATATGGATGCCGTCTATTTCTTTTTCTTTTCTTATTGTCCTATTACCTCCAGTATAATATTAAATAGATGGGGGAGCAACATCCTTGACTTGTTTCTGATCCCAGAGGGAAACCACTTAGTATTTCACTATTAAATTTGATGTTAGCTGTAGGTTTCTCATAGACACTGTTTTTCAGGAAGTTTTTTGTATTCATAGTTTGTTATGATTTAAAAAAAGGTCAGAGATAGGTATTGGATTTTGTTTCATATTTTTTCCTCTTAATCTATTGAGATGACCATAGATGATTTTTTTTGCCTTTTTTTTCTGATAGTCTGAAAACTATTTTACTTTCATTTTGAAAGATTTATTTTTATTTTTATTTTTTTGACCAAAGAATTCTAGTTTAACGGTTTTTTTCCCTTAGTGATTTTTTTAAGTTGACAAGTAAAAACTGTATACACGTATACATGTATATATGGTATACAAGATGTTAAGATGTTTTTTATATACGTATACATTATGAATAGTTAAATGAAGTTAACATATTGAAGTTAACATATGGATTGACATACAGATCACTTCACTTCTGTGCTTGTGGTGAGCAACTGTAATCTACTCTTTTAGAAAATTTCAAGTATGCAACATTTTGTTTACTAGTCATTTATGATTTACAATAAAGCTCTTGAGTTTATTCCTACTGTCTAAGCAAAACTTTGTATCCTTTGACCTACATCATAACCTGTAAGGGTCCCGCGAAACGTCGGAGAAAGAGACCACCAAGTGACCACTCATGCAATTGGCAGAAGGGGATTTATTGAACCAGCATGCTGGGGCTCCGTGCCCACTCAAGAAGGGAAAGCAGCCCAGAGCCCCGAGCAGGGGCTGAGCACTGCTTAAGTACACTTTTTGGGGAGGGCGGAGGGCTTTGTATACATCAGAACAAATCATCATGGGGCGCGGGAAAATTGAACAACAACTCCTAAACATGATTAGTTCATTCATTGGTGGGAACAGGTCAGGCTGGAGTGATAGGTCATTTCTAAACGGGGTACACATTCAAACTGATTGGTTCAGGCCCTGCAAGGCCTACGTGCAACCACACAGACCCCTTCAGTTATTGAACAACCAGACAATCAGGGGAAATGTTTACTGGGCGGTTCTAAGCATTGTCTTAACAGCTACAGAAATTTCAGGTTTTGCAGGTAGCATAGAAACCTAACAATACCTCCTTTACATTTTAACTCAGACCTTGCAGCTTAGAAACTTTTACAACACCCGGTCTTTTACCCCTTAACTTTTACGCTTTAACTTCAATTTCTTTTACCCTTACAAACCTTCTCCACAGATTCTGATAACTACCATAATACTCTTTTGTTTTTATGGATTTGACTTTTAGATTCCTCATACATGTGAATTGGTACAGTATTTGTTTTCATGTGTCTGTCTTATTTTAATTAGCATACTGTCCTCCAGATTTGCCCATGTTGTTGTAAATTATGGAATTTCCTTTTTAGAAAGGTTGTATATTATTTCATTTGTTCATATACCACTTTTTTTAATCCATTCATCTGTTGATAGATGCTTTGGTTGATTTCATAACTTAAACATGGGAGTGCAGAATCTCTTTGATAACACTGATTTAAAATATTTTGGGTAAATACCCAGAAGTGGGATTGTTGCATTATATGGTAATTCCATTTATAGCTTTTTGAGAAACATCTATATAGTTTTCCATACTGACTGCACTAATAGACATTCCTACCAACAGTGCACAAGTGTTTCCTTTTCTCCACATTTTCACTTACACTTAATCTTTTATCTTTTTGATGATAACTATTCTAATAGGTGTGAGGTGATATTTCATTGTAGTTTTAATTTGTATTTAAGTAGTGATTGTGATGTTGAACAGTTTTTCATTTATCTGCTGGCCATTTGGGTATTTTTGTTTGAAAAATATCTATTCAGGTCCTTGCTCATTTTAAAATTAGATTATTTGTTTCCTTTTTATAGAGTTGTTTGGGTTCCTTATGAATATTTGGATATTAACCCTTTATCAAGTATAGCCAGTGTTTTTCCAACACTGTTTATTGAAGAGACTGTCCTTTTCCTATAGTTAATTCCTGGCATCTTTGTCAAAAAAAATTGATCATAAATGTGTGTATTTATTTCTGGTCTCTATATTCTATTACCTTGTACTATATGTATGTTTTTATGCCAGTACCATGCTGTTTTGAATACCACAGATTTCTAGTAGATATTGAAATCAGACTCTGTTCATTTTGTTTAACTATTTTGGGGTCTTATATGTATCCAAAAGAATTTTAGGGTTTTTAAAATTTCTATAATAAAAGTCATGGAATTCTGATAGGGATTGCATTGAATCTGTAGATCGCCTTAGGTACTATGGACATTTTAGCAATATTAATTATTTTAATCAATAAAATTTGGATATTGATTTGTGTTTGTATCAAATCCTTTTATTAACCTCTTGTAGTTTTTAGTGTACTTCCTTGGTTAAATGTATTTCAGAGTAATTTTTTGTACCTATTGTAAATGAGATTGTTTATTTCTTTTTGAGATAGTTCATTGTTAGTGTGTGACAGTGATTTTTGTACATGGATTTTTGTATTCTGCACTTTTGATGAATTTGTTTATTAGCTCTAATGAGTTTTTGTCTATTTTGGAGGAGTCTTTGAGGTTTACTATACATATGATCACAAGTCATGTTCAAATGGCGAAAATGCGATTCCCTCCTTTGGCTTTTGGATGCGTTTTGTTTCTTTCTCTTAATTGCTTAGGAGTTCCAGTACTAGGTCAAACAAAAGTGGCATCTTGTCTTATGGTCTTAGAGGAAAAGGTCTCAATTTTTCACCATTGAGTGTGATGTGGACTTCTCATTCATGGCCTTTATTGTGCTGAGGTACAAAGCAAACTCCCTTTATACATAATTTGTTTAGAGTTTTTATGATAAAATGATGTTGGAATTTGTTTGTCAAATGCCTTTTCTACATTAATTGAGATAATCATGACTTCTGTACTTCATGCTGTTAATATGGGTATCACATTTATTAATTTCCATACATTGAAACACACTTGCATCTCAGGGGTAAATCACATTTGATCATTAAAAAAATTTTTTTAGCTGAAGTGGGACACAATACCTTTATATTTTTATGTGATGCTGAGGATCAAACTCAGCACCTCATACGTACTAGGCGAGCGCTCCACTGCTGAGCCACAATCCCAGCCCTCATATTTGATTTTGATGAATGATCCTTTAATATGCTGTTGAATTTGTTTTGCTAGTATTTTGTTGAGTATATTTGTGTCTCTGTTCACCAAGGATATTGACCTGTGATTTTCTTTTCTTGTAGTGCCCTGTCTGGCTTTGGCATCAGGGTAATGGTGACCTTTCTTTGAATACTTTAAAGGTATTGCTATATTACCATCTCACTTGCATAAGTTTGGACAAGGAATCTAAGTCATCTCCATTACTGTTTATTTGTAGAACTTTTTCTTATGCTTATTTTATTTTACTTTGTTTTGGTATTAGGGGTACTTAACAACACTGAGCCACATTACCACTCCTTTTTATATGTTATTTTGAGAGGGTCTCCCTAAGTTGCTGAAGAATGCTTTGAAATTGAAATTCTCCTGCTTCAGCCTCCTGAGCTGCTGGGATTACAGGTGTATGCCACCGTGCCTAGCTCTTGGGTTTATTCTAAAAGTTTTCCTTTAGTCACTATTTTAAGCAATTTGATCATATCTTGGTATTCTCATGTGCTCTTAATAATTCTTGTGCTTAGAGTCTGTTGAGTTTTTTGGATCTGTGAGTTTACAATATTCTTTAAATTTGGAAATATTTCACCATTTTTTCTCCAATTTTTTTTGTATTTTCTCCCTTGATTTCTTTTTTTGTCATCTCCAATTATACACTTATTTGTCTGCTGTAAGTTGTCCCATGGTTCAATGATGCTTTGTTAATTTTCTTTCTTAGTCTTTAAAATTTTTTTCTTTTAATCTTCTGTGCATCACTTTGGATAGTTTGTATTACTACATCTCCAAATTCACATTTCCCTTTTGATGTCTAGTCTGATGTTAATCTCATCCAGTGTATTTTTCATTTCAGAAATTTTAGTTTTCATCTGTAGAAGTTCATATTTTAAAAACATCTTTCATATCTTTGCCTAATGCATTAGATTTTTTTCTAGATTTTTTTGAACATGGAATACAGTTAACATAACTGTTTTATTCTCCCTATTTACTATCATATATAGATCATTTTAAGTGCTTTTTGATTAATTTATTTTTTAAGTTCTTACCTATGGATTTTATTCAGCTGATTCTTTTGTGTGCCTGGTCATTTTTTATTAGATGCATTGCATATATTGTAATAGCAATTTCAGCCTTACAATTAAAGAACCTATATATTTTATTTTATTTTATCTTGGTGCTAAGAATTAAACCCAGTGACTTGCTCATTCTAAGCATATGCTCTACCACTGACCAGCTCTAAGAACATGTAAAATGGAAGTATGATTGGCATATACTTTAGACAAAAACAGAATACATAAGGACAGACCTTTCCCAACATTTTAGAAAGTGAAACCAAATGGTCAGATCTTTGAAGGTAGAATTCATTTGTATACGTGAATCTTCTCTATTGCTTCTGTGGTGGAACAAAACTCATCAAACTTATGATCTGGTTCCCCAAATATTAATGTATGGTTTTAGCTCTTTCAGTGGATAATAGCAGCAAACAACATTGCTTAAATTTTTCTATCTTAATGAGCAAAGAAATAGACTCAGGGAAATTAAATACGTGCCAAGATCCCACACTTAGTAACTGGGTTAGTGTGGGACCTAGATCTGTTTGATTCCAAAACCCAAATTTCTTGTCTTACTTTGTCCTGTGTTATGAAACATAATGAATCTCAGTGATTCTCTTCTTTAACAGGAACTTGCTCACTTAGTCCTTCATCCTCTTAGAAAAGAGAAAAAATGAAAACCTTTTAGGGCAAGATAATCTGATACATGTCCAAGTTGATTGAGTAAACTGCATGTGGAGTTTTCTGAATTTGCTCAGGGATCAGATTTAAATCATTATTTCTTGTGGCCTTATCATACCTGAAGACGAGGAATAGATTGTATTCAGTAACAAACACAAAACCCTGAAACTATGCTAGAACTTGTTTCCTTTACAAATAATCTTTACAAGTTTCTACTGGTATGTATGTATTTACTCCTCCAGCATACCCTAGTTCTATCAGTCATGACAGAAATCATGTTTGATCCAGAGACACTTTATAGAGCAATGCAAGGGCTTCTCTTAAAAAGGGTCTAAACTAGAGGAAAAATCTCATAACATAGCTTTACCAATAATGTTGCAATATAGACTGAGCAGGCATGCTTCCTGAAGAGAAGCTAAAACTATTGACCTCACCATGGCCCATTCTACAGTTCCTATGGGTGGTTCTGGCTAAGAACAGGGGACCTATCAATGGAAGAAGTCAGGAATAGGAGCTGAGATTGGCTCTCAAGGGGAATAGAAGCCTGGATTCATGGAAAGACCCAGAGTTTATCTGAATTGCCTTCCACCTCAGTCCAGGTTTAGCATCAAGTCGTTGGTGCCTATCACTGTGGCAATGAGGGATTATTTTTATTAAGCATTTTGTGTTTGTGCAAGAGCTTTCAGTCATTAATCATTTAACTCTTGTGCCCCAGGAGACTTTTGTAGATGGGAAAGAAATAATACAATCCTTATTTTACAGTGAAAGATACAGAAGCAATGTTGTTTGCCGCTGTTACACCCTGGAAGAACTAGAACATACATTTGAATTTAGGGAACCAGGCCAGGAGTTTGAGTTTTTACTCCGTCACAGAAATGAGGTTTTCTGTTTTTACACAAAATGAACTTGCTTATTTTTCATTTTGAAAGCAACATGATAGATACTGAAGTGTACTCCAGAAATACATAGACCTCACCTTTGTACATTATATAGCCTGAAAATTTTGCTGAGTCCCCACAATGTTTCTGAAATGTAAATATTCATTGAAGTAGATAAATTGTAAGGTATTATTGATTTTATTTTCTGATAAGAAAAAATATGTTTCTATAAGCAAGCATATTTAGTGTGGCTGTGAGTAGCCAATAGTACAGTACAGAGGGACTCAGGATCACACAGAGATTTTGCTGCTTGGAGTTAATTCAGTGGGCTTCCTGGAGGAGGGGGTGGAAGTGTTTTGAATTTCAAGTAAAGACAAAATGAAATAGGATGGGTTCAAACTAAAAAGTTTCTTCTCAGCAAAAGAAACAATCTGTGAGGTGAATAGAGAGCCTACATCCTTGGATCAAATTTTTACCCCTCACACATCAGAAAGAGCACTAATCTCTAGAGTATATAAAGAACTCAAAAAGCTAAACATCACAAAAACAAATTACCTAATCAATAAATGGACCAAGGACCTGAACAGACACTTCTCAGAAGAGGATATACTATCAATCAACAAATATATGAAAAAATGTTCAACATCTCTAGCAATTACAGAAATGCAAATCAAAACCACTCTAAGATTTCATCTCACTTCAGTCACAATGGCAGCTATTATGAAGACAAACAATAAGTGTTGGTGAGGATGTGAGGGAAAAAGGTACACTCATACACTGCTCGTGAGACTGCAGATTGTTACGGCCAATATGGAAAGCAGTATGGAGATTCCTTGGAAATCTGGGAATGGAACCTCCATTTGACCCAGCTATCCCTCCCCTGGGTCCATACCCAAAGGACTTAAAAACAGCATACTACAGGGACCCAGCCACATCAATGTTTACAGCAGCACAATTCACAATAGTTAAAACTGTGGAGCCAACCTACATGCCCTTCGGTAGATGTATGGATAAAAAAAAATGTGGCATATATACACAATGGAATTTTACTCAGCAATAAAAGAGAATAAAATCATGGCATTTTCAGGTAAACGGATAGCATTGGAGAAGACAATGCTAAGAGAAGTCAGCCAATCCCAAAAAACCAAATTCCAAATGTTTTCTCTGATATAAGGAGGCTGACTCATAGTGGGTTAGGGAGGGGGAGCGTGGGAGGAATAGACAAACTCTAGATGGGGCAGAGGGGTGGGAGGGAAAGAGAGTGGGCGGCGGGAGGTTAGCAAAGATGATGGAATGTGATAGACATCATTATCCAAAGTACATGAATGAAAACACGAATTGGTGTCAACATACTTCATATAAAAACAGAGATATGAAAAATTGTTCTGTATACGTGTAATAAGAATTGTAATGCAGTCCACTGTCATTTATTAAAAAAAATCAATAAAAAATCCTTTCAAAGATCCTTCAGCCCAGATGCTCTTCATGTTTCTTTCTATGAAGTACAAACACCACACACAAAAAAATCAGTAAATATTACAAGAAAAGGAACCACCAGAAGTCTGGTCCATAAAGGCACAGAGTAATGGAGGGGAAATGAAGCAAAGTTTTCCGACAGTGAAATCTTTAAGATCGATTAACTATGAAGTAGTTTAGGGGGTGCTGTGGCAGGGGGAGGGTATCCATGGAAGCCTTTGGCGTCCAGACTGGATAAGGCACAGAAAGAGCACCTCGGGAATCTGCAAGCCCTCAGCGGGGGCAGGTAATACAACAAGGGTGAGGACTGAGGACTGACGACTGATTTCCTTTTCCCTTGGCCTGGGAAGATCTTGGGACAAAATCCATTTAGAATCTATGTGACTAAAAAGTTTCAGATTCCTTATTTGTAAAATCTGCAAAAAAAAAAAAAAAAAAAAAGCCTATGTCATAAGCTGATGAGCAAAATAAAAGAAAGCCTGAGAAGTACTTAGATGGTACCTGGCATCGTCTAGTTTAGATGGTAGTGTAAGCTGCTTCTTCCTCTTTCTTTTCCTCCTTCTTTTCCTCTTCCTCCTCTTCTTCTTTGTATTGAGGTTGAATCCAGGGGCACTTTACCGCTGAGCTACATTCCCAGTCCTTTTTTTAAAATTTTTATTTTTGAGACAGGGTCTCACTAACTTGCTGAGAATGGCCTCGAACTTTCCATTCTCCTGCCTCAGGCTCCCAAAGAGCTGGGATTACATGCTTGTGCCTCCATGCCTGGCTGCTGGTCTTCTTTAAGGCCCGGTTGCAAAATTAGATAGTAAATATTTAAGCATAAAAATCACAACAAATCACCAATTAAAAAAAAGTTGGAAAATAATACAAATTTCAAAAAATCCAGGAAAATAGCACAATCCTTATATTAACTGCCTGAAAAATCTTTAATTTTACGCCGCCCCCCCCCCCCCCCACATGTAGATATATAAATGCTGAGTGTTTCTGGAATACATTCACATAAGTGCACAGTTAGCAATCAACTCCACTGAGAAGTGTTGTGAACCACATAAATATGTTGCATTCTGCTTAAGCCAAATATATTTTCAACACGACTTTATGTCGCCCTACACAAAGGGAAATGTGACACAGGGGAATTCAGAGCACTATTAATTAATTGGTGTTAAATACTTTCAATTTTATAAACTGACTGGGTCTAATGGCCCACACCTGTAATCCCAGCCATTCAGGGGGCTGAGGCAGGCATATTGAAAGTATCAGTCTAGCCTCAGCAACTTAGTGAGACCCTGCCCCCTCCCACTCAAAAAAAAAAATGTATAGGAGAGGTAGTTTAATGGTAAAGCACCCTTGGGCTCAATACTTAGCACCTACCCCTCAAAAATTTATAAATTGTACAAAAACATAACACCACATTCACATATTGATAGAGCCCCTTCCAGAGACGCAGAAGGGACTCATGTGATTGACTTTATGTCAATCTCTGCATGTCATGCTGGTGAGGTGAACAATCCCTTCTCACTGTACTGACAGTTCTTGCTTAAAGCAAGCAAGATGATCGTGGGAGTTTGAAGTCTTATATTCAGGAGACTCCTTGAGTGTAACCTCATGTTCATTCACAGAGAGGAGGTATGTCTCCTATGGCAGTGGGGAATGTAAATTAAGTGGAGTTGTGAGGATCCGATGGTTCATATGGAAAGGAAACTTTGTTCCTTTTGTGTTTTGCTATTTTCTTTTGTGTTTTGCTATTTCTTCATCGACTTTTGAGTTCAAAACTCCTCTTTGAAATTGATGTGATTCACCTAGCTCTGAACTCTTTCATCTTTCAAAAAAAAAAAAAATCCTTCTAGGAGTACTGTGATCCTTCTCCACAAAATAGAGATTGTAGAAGTAAGTTGGTAAGTTTGTCGAAGCTGCCTCAGGGACACTCCACGACATCCTGGGCAGACACTTTAGAGGCTGGTTGAAGCCGCAGTTGGGGAACAGGCTAAAGCTGTGGTGGTCATTCCAGAAACGTAACCTCTTAGAAACGTGCTGCCCAGGCTCTTGGAAGACGGGTAAAACAAATAAAGCTGCCGCCTATTTGGAACATACGCTGGCTCTTTCCACATCTGCAGGACATTTAGTTCCCTGCATCTGGTAGTGTTTGTGCAAATATAATTCCATATTCACTAATAATTCCTGGGGCTAAAGGCCCCCCCTCGGGTAACCTTGTTAATATTCTCTCAAGGCCTGGTGTGAACGCCTCATAGCATTTTGATTAGAATTCAATCTTGTGTTTTTTTCCCCCTCTCTGTCTCTTTCTCCCTCTCTCCTCTCATGCTTTTCTGGCCCCTGGTTTCCTGGCCACCCACATCAGGAGACATTCTCCCTCCCTTCCACTCTCCATTCTCAGTTTCAAGGAATTTCCTTGTGTCAAAGGCAAAGTGTGATTGACATATTTTTCCCCTCTTAAGAGCAGTCATCTCAGTGTTTGATTTAACCATCTCCTTATGGGGCTCATACAATCATTACCTGGGTGAAAGAGACCTCCTGCTCACCCTTATGCTTAAGCGCCAACTTAGCCCTGTGCAGCTCTGCATTTTTATACATTTTTGAGTTGCTGCATTATTTCCTACTTTTTTTTTTTTGGTTGGCACTGGTGAATATCCCCTGGTGAGCTTTACCTTGAGATTTAAAAAATTTTAGTTATGCACAAATAGGTAGACCAACTGCCTCTTGCCAGTGCCCTCTTCCTGCCACGAAAGGCATTTGCTGTTCTTCAGACCTGCAGAAAAGAATGGAGACAGATAGAGTTCACCTGAGCAAGTTGTGCTCCTTTGGTTCTTTGTATTTCCTGAGCAGCTTATTTGTTTCTCAGGAGAAGAAAATAGAAAACAAAAGCAAAAGCAGACTAGCTAGAGGAGGAGGAATTATATGCAAACTCAAGAAGAACTTCTTGACAGTCAAGGTTCTGATTCTGGAATGTCTGCACTCTGTCCCAGAGTCTCTAAGACCGGCTGCCTCATCATCTAATTACATAGGTTCTGAGGGTTTCTGCCTGAAGCGAGTGAACTAAGTGACCTTGGAAGGTCACTTGCAGCTTTCAATTCAGCAGCAGTCTCCTTTTCTGAGAAGGGCCACACTCCTTGGTGTTAGAGCAGACTGTCTTAAGGGAATTACTCACGTCTTTCTAGAAGTAGCCTGATCACATCCCGCTGTTCCCAGTAATGAATCATGTCTTCTGCCTCTGATTATGACACACTGCCTACTCAGAGCGCCCAACTGCAGCCAGTTCTATTATAGTACAATAATTATTCTCTGAAGAAACATCCTGTGATCCACCCCAATGATATCCAACAAATATCATTGTTTTGGACGAAAATAACATGCTAAAAGATAAAGGCTTGGATTAGCAGTAACAAAAATTATTTTTCTGGCTGGAACATCAGCAATCAAAAAAAGATAATAATATCTTTTAAAATGTAGCCTTAATAAAAATCTGTAAATATATAATTATAACACCTTAATTAATTGTAATGCAAATCCAGCATTGAGTAATATTTCATTTTTAGTCAGGAGTGATGAGCTGTGATCACTAAAAGTACTCTTATTAGCATAGTGTAACAAACACTTCTTTGTCAGAATTATCATCCAAGTTTTGATAAACAAAGCATGAAGCCAATCAAGCAAAGCAAGCAAGTATTCATATACTTCCAGAAACAGTATTATATGTCTTATAAATTCTGTTTTTTAATTTGATACATAATAATGTTATTGTATATGTTATTGTATATATTTATGTGGTACAATATGATAATTCAATACATGTATACAGATCAAATTAGGGAAATTAGCATTTCAGTCTCCTTAAACATCTATCATTTCATGGTGTTGGAAACACCTCTTGTAGTTATTTTAAAAATAAATAATAAATTGCTGAAAACAACTATATTTTCTTACCTGCTACCAAACCTCCCTCTATCCTTAACTTCTTTCTTCCTAGCCTCCAGTAATTGCTATTCTACTTTCTGATTGAACTTTTTAGCTTCCACATATGAGAGAGAACGTGTGGTATATGTCTTTTCTGTGTTTGTCTTATTTCACTTGGACATTTTGTCCCCCAGTTCCATCCACGTTGCCATAAAGAACAGGATTCCATTCTTTATGACTGAATACTATTTTGTTGTGTATATTTATATTTCCTTATTTTCATCCACTCATCTGCTGATGAACAACATGGTGGAGCCATACCTCAGCTACTGTGAGTAGTGCTGCAATAAACTTGGGAGTTTAGGTATCTCTGATGTACTGATTTCATTTTCACTGGACATTGTCCCAGTAGTGGAGTAGCTGAGATATGGGAAGTTCTATTTTTACTTTTTTTGAGGAAGCTTCATACTATTTTCCATAATAGCTATTCTAGTTTCCATTTTCACCAACAGTGTAAAGGAATTCCCCATTTTTTTTTTACAATAAACTACTTTTGATTGTTGGTATATCCCACTGCTTTGAGATAACTTGGTTGTAGAGGAAAAGTCAACTACAGGCATTATGTTAGTACCCCCCAAAATCCATGTTAGCTCATGGTCTACCCAGATCAATATTTGAGTCAGAAAGTGGAATTATGAGATTATGCACAGAAAGGATTGCCCTAAAAATACTGGTCTAATAAGGTTAGGATGGATCCCAAGATATTTTTATTTTATCTCGATTTCCTATAATGAGATTCCATTCATCAATGTCTAAATCTTTTCTGCACCAAATTTGTATCTTCAACCTTTCTGTCCACTTGAAATAGTAGGCTTGATACACTTTGCAGCCTGCTTTGTAGAATAGCACTGTCTCTTTTGTTGTGAGGGTTATAATTATGACCTGTGGGACAGCAAACCCCAGCCCTACTTTGGAGGTGTTCTTATTTTCTGGTGTCTTCTAAGGAGTCTGTAGGACATGTCTTGTTTGTGCCCCCTCTGTCAATAGACACATTGCCTGTGAGCATGAAGTAGCTCTGCTGCTCTGGAAGGTTCTCTGTAGTTCTTGCAGGATGGTACTCTCAGAAGCCACTGGTGACACTATTATACTGCCTCTTGGTGATGCTTTTCCTTTGCACAAGAGTGAATTCAGACCCTTTCTTTAATAGCCCACAGCACAATCAAGTACAGATTATAACAGTTACTATTGCTTTGTTGGTACAACCTCAGGTTTAAACAAAAAGAAGTATACCCCAAATCATCTGGCAACCAGTGTGCTCTAGACTATGTTTTTTTTTTTGTTCAGCTGCTACAGAAAACCTTTCCATCCAATAAACATTATCTTCTCCTTTCATTACAAAAAAGAAATTTTATTTGGGATGGTGATGGACCAAGTACATTATGCTCAGAAGACTAAGTTCTGGCTAATGGAGCAGAAATGAATTTCAGGGAAGCCTCCTTGTGGGATCTGATGTAACTAGAAGGTGCTTCCTTTTCAACTTTCCTGATATCCAAGATAAGGATGCGATGACAAGGCTGGAGTGGATTCTAAGGATGGTAGAAGAGAAAGCAGGATATGCAGTACCCGATTACCTGGTGAAACCACCACAGCATCTTTGAACCAGTTGCTTCTGGACTTCTTTGTATGTTTAGGTCACCCTTATTTGCGGTTTTCTGCAGTCTATATGCAAACCTAATCATGGCACAGTAACGTTGAGCTTGCCTCCCTCATTGGCTATGGCACTGACCTTGTTCTTAGGGTAGAGTCCAGCTTCTCTTCAGCCATGTGGAAAAGCCCTGTAGCATGTCTAGACTTCATAGAGATTCATCCCAAGAGAACCAGAGCCCAGAGAGAAGTAATTCTTTCCTCACCCCTAGCCTAAGGCTTAACTGCCAATTTTTCATCTCTTGACCCAGAAGCTACCTCTTCTCCAGGATAATTGAGAGTTATCATGATTATTCATTCAGACCCTACCCTCTGCCCACAAGGGTGTGGCCTCACCTGATGCTGCCAAATAAGAAGCACATCAGCGTCAGGTTTCAGCCACAGTTCAGTTCCTTCATTTGAAAAATGGGGGAATTTTAAAAATAAACATAAAATGGGCTGGGGTTGTGGCTTAGCAGTTAGATCGCTTGCCTAGCACATGGGAGGCCCTGGGTTCCATCCTCAGCACCACATAAAAATAAATAAGTAAAATAAAGGTATTGTATCCAATTACAGCTAAAAATAAATATTAAAAAAGATAAACATAAACCACAAAGGATTTTAAAATATACTTCAGGTATTAGTTTTGGAATCCCTATCAGAACACTTTTTAAATTTTATTTTTGGCTAATTTTACCCATTTATGTGTCTTCTTAGATACACAGCAACACACAAACCCAAACCCAGAAATGCCCATACAGCTTCCTATGTGATTTCACATAGACTCGTGCATGAGTTCACCTACATGCTGATTTTTATATATACTCCCATATCAATATGCACATCCTCGAGCATATAGTCTGGCACATTGATATGCAAGCTCAAAGGAATATGAATTGAGGATTAGTGAATAGGATGTACAAGAAATGCAACCCATACAGCAGCTAAAGAGATTAAGCACATAGATTACAAACAAGCATAGTATTTAATTTTAACGGTATTGCAACAATGTGATTTTTCTGTATTCTCTAAGGATAGTCTCAGTGGGGCCTAATTAGGCAAGTAACCTTAGTGCATAGACCAGTGCTACTGCTAAGCTGGACTTTTTAACTTAGTTGTGTGACTGATGACAAAACTATTGTGAGTTATCTTGAACTCCTTCATGGTAGCAGAGAACTGCAGTCTTGTTTCCCAGCTCATCACAGGCATCCAGTCAGATTTTGAAAAATGACTGAATGAGTAATATTCTTTGCACATACCCCCCCCCCCCCCCAAAGGCTGTCTGATCCTCAATGGACATGCAAGAGGAAGTGAGAAAAAGCAAATCAATGTCTACTTGGATTCAGGGGAGCATCAACTCAGGGAGGTAGGCAGGGGGAAAGAGAGATAAAAGGCAGGAGTGATGACATCTCACCCCCTGGCCCAGCAGCTAGTCTGGTCTCATAGTTCTAAGAAGGTAAAGGTGATCTAGGATGGGCTCCATGGAAGAAGACATCCACTGCTTCCCCAGAGGGGCTGTTCTAGAGACAGACAGATAGACTGACCAAGACTTCTGTTTGGACATCTCTAATTTTGTTTTTCTTTTTCCATATTTTCTTTTTTCCTCAACTGCTCCTCTCCTTTCCTAGTGTTTGAACTTGTCAAATACTTGTATGTGCTAACCGCAGCCAGGCCCTGCTGTCAGTTAGCCAAATGACACACATTTAGGGCTTTTCATCTTTCTTTATAAACCAGTCTCTCTAGTCTATTTAATCATTTTGGCAGTTCTTTTCTGAATTCCACCCTATTTTAAAATAAGCTAAATTCTCTACCCCTGTGGATTTAAAAGCAGACTGTTGCAAAACTGTACAGAGATCCAGCATTGAGACGCAAGAGATCACCATGTTTTAAACTCTCTATTCTCAGTTTTCCTAAGCAATATGGACTGTAAAGGCCAGGGAAGGTGGGCAGAAAGGAAAGAAAAGTACTTGGCTGCCAGAGATGAAGGCCATAGTGATTATGAGGTTTGTTTAAAAATTTTATTAATGACTGATATAGGCTATAGCCATATGTGGTTTAAAATTCGAAAAGTATAAAAGCATACACAATATTGTTTATATTTTCTAATATGTTGAAATATAAGTTTTAAAAATAGTACCTGAACACTCCAACATATTGGCATAGTCACTGACTTCCTTAATAAGACTCTTAAATCTCAAGAAATAAAATCAATACATGAACTGTGTAACTTCACATCATGTACAACCACAAGAATGGGAAGTTATTCTTCATGTCTGTATAATATGTAAAAATACAATTTACTGTCATCTATAACTAAAAAGAACAAATAAAAAATTTAAAAAACAAATTAAAAAATTTAAAAAGAAATAAAATCAATAATAATTAAATGGGCTTCAAATTAAAAACTTTCTGTACAACAAAGGAAACAAGAATGCAAAGAGATAACCTACAGAATGGGAGAAAAATCTTTGCCAGCTGCTCTTCAGGCAGGGCACTAATATCCAGAATATATAAAAAATTAAAAAAACTTAATCAGTAAATGGACAAATGAACTAAATGGACATTTCTCAAAAGAAGTAGTAAAAATGGCCAAAAAATATATAAAAAACTGTTGAACATTCTTACCAACCAGGGAGATGTAAAAAAAATTAAAAAAACAACTAAGATTCCATCTCACTTCAGGTAAAATAGCAGCCATCAAGAATACAAATAGCAATACCTGCTGGCAAGGAAGTGAGATAAAGTTACACTCATGCAAGGTTGGTAGGATTGCAAACAAGTCAATCACTTTGGAAAGCAGTATGGAGATTCCTCAAAAGACTAGAAATGGAACCACTATATGACCCAGCTATTCCATTCCTTTATATGAAAGAACTAAAACAGCATACCCTAGTGATACATGCATACCCATGTTTATAGCAGCACAGTTCATAAAAGCCAAGTTATGGAATTAGCCTAGGTGTCCACCAACAGAACAATGGATAAGGAAAATATAATATATAAACATGATGGAGTTTTATTAAGCTATAAAGAAGAATGAAAAAATGTCACTTGATAAAAAATGGATAGACAACATCATACTAAGTGAAATAAGCCAGACAGACTCAGAAAGTCAAGAGTCAAATGTTCTCTTTCATGTGTGGAAGTTAGAGAGAAATAAGGAATTTAAAAAGGGAATATCTCATTAAAATAGAAGGAAGAACAGTGGAATTGAGGAAGAGTATTGAGGATGGGAAAGGAGAGAAACTGCATAATGGAACTGAACAAATTATGGTCACGTATGAATATGTCACATTGAATTCTACTTTTATGTGTAAGTATAATGCACTAATTAAAAAAACAAAAACAATAAATAGAAGGAAGACCAGTAAGATAGAGGATAGGGATTAGGGGGAAGGAGGAGGAAAGGGAAAGGGAAAAGTGGAAGTAGTAGGGATTGATAATGAAGCAAATTATATTATATGCATTTATGAATAAGTCAAAATGAGCCCCACTGTTATGTATAACTATGATGCACTAATAAAAACATTGAAAATAAAAATTCTGCACTCCCTGAGCATCAGATCTCAACACTATTAGAAGTTTGTTGCTAATTGCTCATTTAATTTTCATAAAGATAAGCAATAACATTGAATAATAGGGAATATACAATGTTACTAATACAATAAAAACTTCATTGCCATAGTCTGAATTTAAAATACTTACTTTAAAATACCATACTAAAAATAAGGAAAAATGATGTGTCCACAAAAGCATATACATTGAGCAGAAACTATTGCTTCTATTCCTGTTATTTAGCTCATCCCACACTGAAGAAGTAACATTATTATCTCTCTGCATATATCATTCCAGACAGATCTTATGCATATACAATCAATATGTATTTATATCTGTGTGTACATGTGTATCTCCCCACCTCTATTTATATACTAGTGGTGTAAAACACACACACACACACACACACACATACACACACACACATTGCTTTCCTCCTGTTTTCTCTCTTAATATATTTTAGAGATTTGGAGACTGATATATATATCCACACATAACTAGCTCTCATAGTTCTTTTTATGGCTATGTAATATCTGTAATTATAAATGTGCTATAATTTTATACTCTGCAATTAATAGGTATTTAAAATCTTTCCAATTTTTCAGAGTTACTATCAATGATTATTTAGGGATCTTACTCATTTTTATAAAATTACTGACAATGCCTCATTCAATAACTTTATACATTTTTACACAAGTGTAAGTAGACATTTGGGATAAAATTTCTGGGTCAAAAGATATGTGCATTAGTAATGTGATAGCTACTGACTGATTGTATTAACAGATACACCCATCACCAGTATATGAGAATACCTGTTTCCCCACATCCGCACATACACAAAACTTTGACAATCCGGTGGGGGCTGGGAAGCCAGCCATTTGTGTATGTTTCTTTTAGTCTTGTGGGTGTCTTATCATTTGCATTTCCTTTCCAGTGAACAGTTCATTTCCTTTGTTTACTTTTTTATTGGGTTGTTGGTCTTCTATGGATTTGGATGAACTCATACATATTAGGGAGATTAGCTCCTTGTACTACAATGTTGCAAATATATTTTTTTGTTTGTCATGAGACAGATGAATATATTCACCTATAATTTCATGCTTCCTGAATTTTGGTTTTATGGCATACATAAACAAGATTTTCCCACTTTGAAATTATTCTTTTAAATCCCACAGTTTCTTCTAGTACTCATATTAATAAGACATAAGATGGGGTGTGTGGTTCAGTTATACAGCACTTGTCTAGTGTGAATGAGGCCCTGGGTTTGATCTCAACACTACAAAGTAAATACAAAAATAAGAAAGATATAAATCTAGGTATTTTTTCCAGATGACTACCCAATTGTCCCAACATCATTTATTAAATAATTTATCTTTTATCCATAGATTTGTAATGTTATACCATTGTAATATAAAATCTACATTATGTTTGTGACTCTTCTGGGGATTTCTAGTCTAGTTTCATTGATCTGTCGTGCCAATATTTAATTATTATATTTTAATTATTGTTAGCTTTCAAAACTTTTCATTATGTAATGTAAATAATTCCCTTTTAATACTCTTCTCTTTCTTTCAGAATTTTCCTATTTCCCTTGTTGTTTTTACATCTGAATTTTAGAATCAGGTTGTCTAGTTCAAAAAATTTGTTTTTCCGTTTTAAAAAATCAGGGGCACGTTAAATTTATTGACTAGTTCAGGGAAGGTAGGTGTCTTCTTGATAATGATTGCTCCTCACCAAGAACATGATCTGATTTTTCATTTGTTTAGGTGTATCTGTGTGCTTTCCTCAATAGCATTTAATTGTATTTTTTTTATTCTTTATTTTTTTAAGCAAAGGGCACTTATGAGGGAAGCGCATACACATAAATGCACGAAAGACTCATCCCCACATGTAGAGATGGGCACATTCTTGGTCAGTTCAATGTCCGTGCTTTTTTTTTTTTTATCAATACTTGGGGAAGGAGTCCAGAGCTTTGTATATACCAGGCAAGTGCTCTACCACTGGGCTACATCCCTAGCCCTTAGTGGCTTTTTAAAGTTCCACTTTCATAAATTGTAATACTTTTATTTCTTTTTGGCTATTATAAAATTGGAATCTTCAGTCTTCTCTTCTAGTTAATTATGCATGCGTGTGTGTGTGCATGCTCACACATGTGCACTTTTGCTTTCTGTTTTTTTTGTTTTTGCTTTCTGATTAATTATGTAGGTCCCAGGCACATGCCCAAATCTATTCTGTTCTCTCTGAGCTTCTCCAAAAGATTCTTCTAGGCCAGGGTATCTCAACCCTACTTTACTGGCATTTGGGGACAGATAAATCTTTGTTGTTGGGAATAGTTGGGGAGGGAGGTGTTGTCCTTTCATTGTAGGGTGTATGATAGCATCCTGGCCTCTCCTACTAGAAGCGGGTATTGCAGATATACTCTATCCATGTTGTAATAACCACATGGGCCCTAGTGTCCAGGCATGGGTGAGGTAAGGAGTGGCAATGATTGGTTCCTGGGATTGAGAACTGCTATTCTAGGCCTATAATACCGGGAAGCTATTCTTTCTTTCCACCCATTCCTGGCCCACTATCTACAATCATAAGAGTGGAAATGATTAAAGTTCAGTTTCCTGTTGTGAGAACCAATTGTTATGTAGAAGTAACTATTATTAAATAAAATTTATAAGAGGCCATGATTTGCATGGAACTTCTGTACTAGGCCCAGATGACCAAACCAAATAGAGTCACTCACACTGCAGATCAAATACTAAGTCATTTATGGGACCTTCTGAGAAATCAGTGGAGTGAGAGAGAAGAGCCAAAGTCTCAGAGGCCAGTTTGAGCTGACAGGGAAATCCCTCTGTTTTAACCTTCATAAGGAAAGTAACTTTGAAACAGATTGAATTTTTGTTCTCTGCTCTGCTTTCCTTATCCACATTTTGTCAATAAAGCCAAACTCTTCTACTCAGCTCATATAAACACTTACTTGATGTCGCCCAATTCTAGAGCTGAGAATAAAAGCCATTTAAGATCTTCATACTAAACTTGTTGTAATTTTGCCTTATTTATTTATTACTTTTTTTTGTTGTTATTGTTGTTAATGGGGATTGAACTCAGGGGCACTGAGCCATATCCCCAGCCCTATTTTGTATTTTATTTAGAGACAGGGTCTCACTGAGTCACTTAGGGCCTTGCTTTTGCTGAGGCTGGCTTTGAACCTGTGATCCTCCTGCCTCAGCCTCCTGAACCACTGAGATTACAGGCTTGTGCCACCACACCCAGGTATTACAATTTTTATTCTACAAATTTAGGGAGTATGGTGTGATACTTCACATATACTGTTTAAATCAGGGTAGTTAAAATTTCCATCTCATTTTTTAAAATATTTTTTTTATTCTTAAAAACTTTTTAGTACATTATAGTTACATATAATAGAGTTCATTTTGACACCATGAAAATGATGCATATTTCTTGTCGTTGGTCAAGCTACATGTGGAAGTCAGTCACAGGCACAAATTATGTGAATTTAAAAATTAAATGTAATAAGAAGAGGGAAGTTGATTGTACTGCTTGTGTATAACATAGCTTAGATCTTAATTTCATGGTGTTTTAGCATATTCTATAGTTGTTTGATGTGTCACCACTATCTCCTGAATCAGGATCATAGCACTGCAGGCTTTAAGTGATGTCAGCTTGTTCCTTAAGGCATGGCATTATGTCTAGCATCTTTAGTATCCCAACAGTACCATACCACTTTTGCAAATTTCTTCAGTATTTACCACTATGTGATGTATATGTCAGGTGTTCAGTGAGGTTGGTATTTTGCTAACACAATCCCTTTAGCATGATATCTTGAGTTCTTTAGAAGAAACAAATTACTACAGAGGGAAATATTGAGGGATTAGAGTCAAAATGCCTACATTTAAATCTTAGCTTCCATCCATTAGATCATTAGATATATGTGAAAAGGACCTAATGTCCATGAATGATATTTGCAAAACAGTTATAAACAGACATACATTGTAGGTGGAATGAAGACTGGATGAGACCACATACGCAGTGCAAATAGTACAAAGCAAGGCTTCAAGACACTTTAAACTCTGGCTTAAAACTCTCACATTCTCAAAACAGGATAGCTATTATCATTTGTATGTGAATACAAGTTCTCTATTTGAGGAATTTATGGCTGAAACAATATAATTTTCTATTAAAAATTTAAAATATAAATTGAAATACTGGGGAATCGGTTCAGATGACTAGTTTTATATTATCACTCTACCACTGAGCCACAACCCCAGCCCAAAACTTTAAAATTTTGCCCTTCACATCCAGGTTCATAAATTCAGGGTATGGTAGTTGTTGAAGTAGTGACCCATTTCATTCCTCTTTCCTCAACTGTCATGCATAGCGATTGTCCCAGCATCAAAACTTATGTAAAGATGCTCACTGCCCTCAGTTCTCCCTCTTTCATAAAATGAAGTTCACTCCTATAAATGAGACTGTTTCTGGGCTCTTTTCTGTTCCCTTGGACTATTTATCTAGTCTGGTAGCATTCTTAATTATTGTAATCTTATAATAAGCCTTAATACTCTGTGGCAAAAGTTTAACTTCTTTATTCTTTGATATGAGTATCTTGGTTATTCTTGGCCTTGATTTATTATTGATTGTAGAATTAGTTTTTAAAGTTATACACACAAGTTGGGCATGGTGTAATCCCAGGAACTCAGGAGACTGAGGCTAAGGCCAGCTTAGGCAATTTAGCGAGACCTTGTTTCAGAACAAAAAAAAAATATAAAGGACTGGGGATGCATTCAATGTAGAACACCCCTGGATTCATTGCAACAAACAAACAACAACAAAACAAAACAAAACAAAACAACCCAGAAAAACCAACAAAAACAAAACCAAAAAACACACAGATAGATGAAAGGATGTGTGTGTGATATTATATATATGTATATATGATATGTTATATATATTTATATATGATATTGTATATGTATATATGAAAACCTGTTTGGAATTTATTTAAATCTGTGAGGAA
Organism: Marmota monax; assembly: GCF_021218885.2. Taxonomy (NCBI): domain Eukaryota; kingdom Metazoa; phylum Chordata; class Mammalia; order Rodentia; family Sciuridae; genus Marmota; species Marmota monax. Next base: position 719,042 of record NW_026693476.1, on the reverse strand, counting down.
ATTAGGGATATCTGACATCTTTATAACATTGAATTTTCCAAATCATGAATATTGTATATTTTTCTATTTATATAGACTTCTTTAATGTTTCTGAACAAAATGCTATAATTTTCCTCTCAGACTTCCTTCTCTCAGATTTTCTGTATATCTTTTGTTTGGCATATGCCTAGATAATGAATGTTTTTAAACGTTATTAAAACTGGCATCTTTTTAATATTTTCCTTTTTAACTGCTTGTATCTGGCATATAGAAGTCAAAAATACCTTTTAATTTATTGATTTTTGTATTCAGAAACTTTGATAAAGTCTTACTAAATCTTATTATTTATAAGGTATTTTATAAGGTAATTTTCTTTTTCTATACATACAATCATGTTATTTTCTAGTAATGAATTTTATTTCCTTTTTTTCCCTAGTCTTTTTAACCTATTTTTTCTTTTTCTTGCCTTATTGTATAGCCTAAGATCTCTAATGCAATGTGAAAAGCAAGCACAAGATAGAAGATAGTGGACATCTTTTCTTATTACTTACCTCAGAAAAGATGCTTTTAAAATGTCACCATTATTTATGGGGTTTGATGTATGTTTCTTTGTCACATTCAAAAGTCTTTCTCTCAAGAGTGGACTTTGGATGTTTTCATATATCTTTGTGGCTACCTGTTGAGATGATCAAATGAATTTCTCCTTCATTCTTAATGTAAAGTAAGTCACATTAATGGATTATTTTATATGCTAAATCAATTTGCATTCCAAAGATACACCCAACTTAGTCATTGTGCATTGCCCTTTTTGTATATTTCTAGATTCTCTTTGCTAGTATTTACTTAGAATTTTCTCATCTGTGTTTCTAAATGAGATTGGCATGTATTTTTTGCTTGTATTGGTTTTGATGACATGACTATCAATGTTATTCTAGTTTCATTTGATGAATTGAATAATATGTCTTTTATTTAGTGGGTGGGTGAAAGAGTAGAATCTTTCCAAGAATTTTTGACAGAACCCACCAGTAAAGCCAACTAGATATGTACACATTTATGATTTTTTTATAAATCTCCCTGGATTGACTCTTAATTATTATAAAGTAATACTTTGTATCATTAATCATGCTTTTTGCCCTAAAGTTTATTTTGTCTACTACTAACATATTCAAAGCCTTTCATTTGGATTGTGTTTGCATGTGTTATATTTTTCCACTTTTTGTTTCAATGTTTCTGTATTCTTATATTTTAGATGTAACTCTTATAAATAGCATTTCATTATTGTTTTTTTAATCCAGTCATATAATCCTTATCTTTTATTAAAACATTTAGTTCATTAACAGTTAATATAACTACTGATGCAGTTGAATTTAAAGCTGCATCTTATTTTGTCCTTTCCTTCTATTTGATATTTCTTTCCTTAATGTTTCTGGATAGATGATTAAAAAAAAAACTACTCAGTTTTGCCCTTACTTTGAAGGTCTACAGACAATTTTTATCATTTTGGTTATGACTCTAGCAATGATATCTTGTATCAAAATCTAATACTAACGAATACCTTTTATTTCACCCGAAAAATGAAAAAGATATTAGGACAATAAAACTTCATTTAAGCCTTTTTGATTAATGTCCTGTTGTTGTCCTTTTTGTTTTTAAAACCAAGAAGAAAATATTAATATTGGGGTGTTATATAGTGAATATTCACTTCATGTTACCTTTATTTTTTGCCATTCTCCTTGCTCTTCAGCTCTAATTCTCTGTTTGAGATCATTTTTCTTCTTCTTGAAGCACAACTTATGGATTTTCTTTGGTAGTGTTCAGCTATTCTGGTTTTGCCTAAAAATTTCTCTCTAGTCTCAAAGGATAGATTTATTGTGTAAATAATTCCAGTTGGGCATTTGTGGTTTTTTTTTCCTGTCATTGAAGTTATCATTTCACTATTTTCTGGATTCCATTGTTTCTATGGGAAAATCAGCTGTAAATCTAACTGTAGCTCATTTAAAGAGAATCTGTCTTTTTTTTTTCTCCAGTGTTTTTATGACTTTTTCCGTGTGTGTGTGTGTGTGTGTGTGTGTGGTCTACAGTTCCATTGTGTGGAGGTGGGGAGTGTTTTTAATCCCTTAAAAACAAAGAAATAAGTGCTAGGGCCTCTTGAAGTTATGAATGTGTCTTTATAAGTTCTATAAAAATCTCAACCAACTCTTTCCTTTTTCTATTTTCCCCTTTGCTTATGAAGCTTGCTATTAGTGTCTTTCCATCACTTTGTCTCTCTACCTGTATTTCTATGTATTTGTCTTTCTAGTTCAGAAGTCAGTGACTATAGCCCAAGGGCCCAATCTGATCCACTGCCTATTTTTTCTGTGGATGATAAATGAAGAATAGATTTTACATTTTTAAATAGTTGGAAAAAAAAGACTAATGTTTTGTGACACATGGAAATTATATAAAATTCAAATTCTAGTATCCGTTAATAAAAGTTTTATTAGTACATAGCGTGCTCATTTGGTTTTGATTGTCTATGGCTGTTTTTGTGCTACACTGGCAGAGCTGAGTAGTTGTGACAGAGAATGGGCCTTCATCACCTAATATATTTACTATCTGCCCCTTTATGGAAAAGATTTGCCAACCACTATTCTATTTCATGCTGATACTTTCTTTAGCCGTGTCCAGTCAATCATTAAACCTTTGCAAATGTCTGTATACCTCAAAAGACAACCTAAAATATCTTGGTGCTCAAACAAGACCAAATTTATTGCTTGTCATTTTGCTTGCTTTTAATGTGGGATATTAAGTGAGGTGATCCGGATATAAAAAAGTCTGAGAAAAATATCTCACAAAATCCAACAGACTTATGGATGTTTCACTTTGGTGGAGGTAAACAGTGTTTGTTTGCTTGTTTATTTGTTTTATAAGTTGGATAGAGGGTAACTAGAACTCACATTTTAGTGACCATATCTGAAACGAAATTAAAATGTTTTCCAAAGATATTTCCCATCTCTGACATCTCACAGAACAAAATATGTGTACCTGGTGCTGAGAATAGAAAACTGAATACGTGGGGTCTTACAATAGGCCCAGAGTTTAGTGGAGAGATGGGCATATGAAAAGTTCAGTTCAATAAACTGTTACATATGTTATAATAGAGAGTTGCATTCAAGGTCAGGTTGCTCTAGGGGTAGTGAATTATTATTAGGGAAGCAGAAGACTTTGTAGAGGAGGTGCTATTTGATAGAGGGAATGACATGTGCAAAAGCCAAGAGATTTGAGAGCACAGGGACATCATGTTAGGGAAATAAATTTAAGAAGCTGCAGCCCAAGACAGGTGAGGCTGGAAAGCTATGTGGGGGCAGGTAATTAAATTCCTTGGATGAAAAACTAGGGAAGTTAGATGTTTTGTTGCCATAGGTGTTGGCAATGAAGAGCCATCAAGGGGCTTTTAAATATAGAAGTAAAATGAGCAGGGGTTTGCTTTAGAGTACTCTGGTTCTGGTATGAAAATTATCTTTGAAGTGAGAGAGGCTGAAGACAGAAAGGTAGCTATCAAGTTATGATGATATGGCAAGAAAACCTGAACTAACCAAATTAGGTGGGTAGGAAGGAGGGCACTTGTGTCTGATTGACCATCTAGATAATATATAGAATAAGGGAGATAAAGGAGGAGCGAGAAAAAGGATAGAACTTGAGACTAATGCTAAAGAGAATCAGTAGAATAGGATTTGAAAATAAATTTTTCTTACTGTTGCAGTGGTGGAGTTACTGAGTAAAAATCAGATTTCAGGGTCTGAGAAATTAATGGGAGATAAAGCATTGTGGGGGTGGGGAGGAGAACAAAGTAAAACCCTTGTAAGGGAAGCAACAGTAGGAAACACAGACCCTGGTATCAGGCTGCTGAGTTGGCACCCGGCTCTATTGTTTATCTGTGATCTCAGACAAGTCACCTAACCTCCATTTCCCTCAGTCTCCAGAGCTATAAAATGTGACAATAGTACTTACTTCATTTTCTTTAAGGTTAAAAGACTTATATATTAAGAACTGAGACATGAGTCTGGTACATTTAGTGTTCAGTTAGCTGTAGCTATTATCATTCCATCAAGAAGTGAGATGCTGCCAAGTGTCGGGGTGCATGCCTGCACTTCCAGCGAAGTGGGAGGCTGATGCAGGAGGACCACAAGTTCCAGGCCAGCCTCAGCAACTTAGCCAGATGTTGTCTCAAAATAAAACATTTAATAAAGGACTGGGGATGTGGCCCCCTGGGTTCAACCCTCAGGATCAAACAACAACAACAACAACAACAGCAACAACAAAAACCCCAAAACCCATAACAGGTTGAGGATAGAAAGGAGTTCAATACTTTGGATAAACATAGTTGCAGGTAGATGAAAATAGCTAGAGAAGAAGAAATGAAACACAAGAGAGTGGGTAACTGAGGAATGGGAGTCCAAAGTAGGGAAAGGTGTGCAGAATGATGAGAAAAGATGAGGAGGTTGATTCTGGGTAGGACAGGAGGAAGCAGGGCTGTGGACACAAGCATACATCTAAATCTATGTAAATATATGCATATTTACATATTTTTGTATGTAAATATGTAAATTTTATACTTAAATATATTTCTGTATTGACATAAATTTAGGTAGTGGGGTAAATATAACAAAATAAAAAAGTGAAGCTTTTTCCTACTCTATGTATATGAATTAACCACTGATAACAATTTCTTGGATACCCTTGTATATGTTCTAAGCATCTTATTTTTAATACTATAAATGATAGCACAGAATTCATACTGATTTACACTTTCAATTTCTACTTTAACAATATTTCCTAGAGTTCTCTTTGAATGGCTGGGTAGTGGGCCCTATCAAATGTGTTATCAGAATTCATTCATTCAAGTGATGTGTTAGTTAAGGAAGGAAGGGCCATGTCCAGTTACTTGGTTTTACAAATAATAAGGTGATGAACATTATTCTCTGTGTGTGTAATTATAAAAAAATTGTGAACCTTACCTTGTTGCATACTGATTATTATTGTAATCCTGTAAATATTCTTGAGTTTGTCATATGGGGTTTTTTTGTTTGTTTGTTTGTTTGTTTGTTTTTTGTGCTGAGGATTGAATCTGGGGCCTCCCACAGGCTAAGCATGTGGTGTCTACCACAGAGCTTTACCTTCAGCCCTTTCTTAAGTCTTGTTCTGAATTTGAATCTTGTTAGGCAGGGCCAAAGTAGTATTGGGTAGGGACACTTTTACCTCATTAGAGAGGCAAAACTCTTCTGAATCCTTTTTCTTGCTGCCCTGTAAAGTTTGGAGGTGTTTCACTCTGGTTGGAGGAAATGGAAACTCTTCCCAGCCTAGTGTGGGGTGTTTCTCTCTAGTCCTTTCAGATGACTTTTGAACCACACATTTGCTAAGCAATACTGGGCTGAATTCTAGAAAGGGACTCTTGACAATCCCCAGGGTGGTCTCTCTGCATGGCTCTTTTCTCTCTGGTATTCCACCCATGGAATCAGCTGCCTTGCTTTTCCTGGATTCTCAGCTCCATCACCTCCATTGAGATCACTGGGCTTCTGCAGGCTTCCCCTTCCCTAAGCTGAGGACTTGAAACTCTGCAAGCAGTGAGCTGGGATAATCCCTGAGCTCATGTCACTTGTTTCCTGTCTCTTAGGGAACACTGTAATTTCTTGTCCAATGTTTAAAAATCATGGTTTCTTATATTTTGTTCTTTCTTTTATCAGTTGTTTCAAGCAGGAAGGTAAATCTGGTCCCTGGTATTCCTCCTGCTTTCTTCTAAATCTTTTATATTTTGCATTTATATCTTTAATACATCTGGAATTTATTTTTAACAAGAGAAATATAGTTTTAATATTCTTTCCAGTGGTCAGCCAGTTGCCCAACATCATATTTTGAATTCTTCCCTTTCCTCTATCCAGTCTGAAATGTCACCTTTATCATAAACCAAAGTTTCATAGATATTTGAATCTGTTTCTGAACCCTTGATTCCACACTATAGATTTTACATTTTTAAATCTAGTACCAATCCGTTCTACTTAATGAATTTAAAAATACATTGCATTGTTCAGTAGGGCTAATTATCTTGTTTCTTTGATTTTTCAGCACTTCTGTGAGTAGTATAATGGGTTATTTTTCTTGGTGATCTTTACAATACCTTCAAGGTCCCTCTTAAATATTGCAAATATTATTTATTGGGATTGTATTAAATGTATAGGACCTAGATGAGTTTGAAGGTGGCAAAAAAAGAATAGCTGTAAGATTACAAGTTCAAGACTTAAATATCCATGGTGAAGTAAGAGCCAAAGACATAAGCCGGGAATGAATAGAATGGCAGTAACAATAGGTAAATGATGACCATTCCAGTGGATCATCTGTGCTTTAATGAGTAGGGTTGTCAGCTCCCAGACAGGGAGAGCTCTTCAAAGTATTCAAAACATGGACTGAATTCCAGAGGACTAAAAGTGAGTCATCAATTGGTATCTGTGCTTCCACATTTCTTTTCCTCTGAAAACTGAAACATGCTACAGATAAGTCCCTAACATTGTCAAATATAGCCCTCCCAAGCAGATCTCTTCTTATCCAATGTTTTTGAAAAAACCTGTCTCTCTAGTCGATTGTTACATCTCCAGTGCCAAACATGTTGATCATCCATAGGAGGGACTGAATAAATAATAGTGGAATGAATTAGCTATTTTCTGAATGGCTTTCTCTGCCTTCTGCTTAAGATGCTATGTTGTTATCCTGCAAGTCTTGCTTCAGATTCAAGTAAATCTTTATGCAGACAAAAATCAAAAAGGCCAGTTCACCTATTACCAGGAAATTACAGTGGATTTCTTCTGCAGTGTAAATTGGCACAGTGTCAAACTATTATTTGGAAAAAAAAATGCTTCACCCTCTTAATTAAACCTTCTTTCTATAGTACCTAAGTGATTTATATAGGCAGGCTCATAGAAGTAAGATAAAGGAGAGCTTAAGGCAAAAATGACCCAATTTATTTTAACCATTCAAAGACAATCATCTCAGTAAAGAAGGCAACATGTCCATATTGTATAAATGTGTGATTCTACTGGATTTAGCCTTTACTGAACTGCACAAGCCACTATTTGAGTCATTCAATGATTTTGAAAAAATAGACTCTCTTAGTTAAGTGTAGTTTTCCAATACTTACCTCTTGAATGAGTTGTAAAAGCATGTGGTTTGGATTGGCACTCACCTTTACTTTGAAACATCTCAAAGTAGTTTCTCAAGGAGGGGAAAAATGGGTGCTCTGGTTTCAGGGACAAAGCTTATTCTTCTGAAAGAAAGATATATTTTAAGCACTCAAGGCAGCCTCTATGTAAAGGTCAACTATTAAACAGGGAAAGGAAAATTCAGAACTGCCTTAGACATCTTAGACCAATGAGAACTTTTATAGGCCATGTAGATTCACTGGGAGCCTACTTCCTCCTTTTAGATTTTTATTTTATATTATTTTATTTTAAGGGGGGCAAAGCTTGAAATACTTTAACACTCCCTTAGAGACTGTTTGGCCATTACATAGCCCATAAAAAGCAATATTTGGATGATTTAAGGGGAAGTGAATCAGAAATTTAAGGGTTTCTTGTGTAACAACTTGTTTTTCTCCCTCTTCTGAGTCAATAGAAATGGTCCCTTGAGTATAACACATCTTAGATTTTATTGAAACAAAAAATATTATCTATGCATGTGTACATAGTAATGCCTATTTTTAAATATTTGTATTTAAAACATTTAGACTCTCAATCTTCCACATTCCTATGGACTAAAAAGGGATTGAACAATTTTCCTAATTTCTGCAAAAGGGACTATTTTATTCAAGCCTGGTCAATTAAATTTTGCATTTCAGAACAGGCTAGAAATATAATCTCAGTTTCCCAGGGGATGTTTTCATCAGGTTTCTCTCAAAAGCTATTTTAGGCTTTTCAGTTACTTACTCCAAGTGTTGATGATGGTATAGTTCACAGTTTTTCTGAGACTGGCTGGCAATATTTTAAATGCTGTTATTCCTTATGTATTTATTTAGCATTTATTAACATCTATTTCTTATTATATTTAAACAAGATTTTCATTTATAAATTGGGTTTGTGTGATTTTATCATTTCTAAGTAGGCTAATAAATGGCTTCACCTTCCACTGATATAAAGGAAATATGGAGTCAACAAACCTAGCTTTCTCTCCTAGATCTGTTGTTCCTTCCCTTAATGACACAGGAAAATTCCAACATGTTTCAGGCCCCAGTATCCTCATCTCTAAATGAAGGTGGTTAGATGCTCTCTGGGATCCTTCCTACAGCTGGTGGATATGCAATATTGTTCCATAGTAATTACTTATTAAGTGGTAACACTTATTTTTATTGATGAGATTGCTCTGTAATGAACATTAGAGTATCTTAAGATCTCTCTGGAATATTTCATGCTCCAACTAATTTGGCTAATTATTAATAATCTTTGTAAAACACATGTCAGTGTATTTCAGATATCAGCATGGTTTGTGGAAGGAGACTAGACTTTGGTTCAAAAGTCTCAGACTTGTGTCTTGTTTCAATACTTATTAGCTGTGTAATCTTCAGAATTTTTCTTCATTCATTTCTCAAAGACTCAATTTCTTCATCTATAAAATGTGAATGAAGGTACTACTATCAGGCACAGTTCTTTGTTAAAAGTGATAGAATTACACTCTGGCTAGTTTAGACAGAAATGGGTTTTATTAAAAATATTGAGCAATCAGAGAATCCTCTGCAGGGCCAGAGAAGCTGACTTAGAAATGATGAGGCCAGAACTAACACTAATTCCTATTGCATAGCTTGTCCAGTGAAAACACCTTTGCTTGGCAACAGCTCTGCTTCTTGCAGAAACACTATTACTTGCTTTGATAAGGCTTGTTGGTGGATTCCAGGAGCTCAGCCATTGCGCCCTGGGATGGATGCCATGCATACCTACTTCCAGTAGTCTCACCTTCCACACTAAGGATTCACATAGGTGTGTCTGATGGGCAAAGCCTAGTTTACACTAAAGTCAGCAGCAAAGAAGCCTGGGACGGTGAGGTCTATCCCTGCTGTGGGAATCACAATATCGGGAACTCTCCAAGCTTCGAAAAGATGTTCAGAAGATATTAGATAACGTCAACAACTCTACCCAGGTGGGAATCAGGGTCCCAGGTAAGAGCCCCTGCACCATATGATCAGTGGTTACTGCCTTTTGAAACTTATTTTACTATGCAAAAAAAAAAAAGATAGATGAAGCTTATAAATGAAAATTTCCAGGAAATCTAGCCAAATGTGTTTTTTAAAATTTTTAATATGAATATTATACATATGATTATGAAATTTGTTCTCATTGTGTAAAACTTCATGAAGTACAAAAAATTGTAGAAAAGAAATAGGATTCACCTAATAATCCCACTGGCTGATAACTACTCTCTCCTTTCAGTTTGTTACCATCCAACCCACCAACAAAGTTGTAAATATGTAATAGTACATTATGTATGTACTTAATCAAGGGTATATAATGTATTTAACTTTATATGTATATTATATATATATATATATATATATATATATATACAAATGATCTCATATATATATAATAATCTCATATGATTTTTGAACCCAGTTTTAAAAATTTAAATAATATGTCGTATCTTTCCATGATAATACCGATCAACATCATTTAATGGCTGCATATTGTGGTGTTATGTGAATATACAATATTTTTTAACTAACCCATTCATAGGAAGTTTCCAAATTGCTGGTTTTGTGAATAAAATAGTAGTGCTTATCTGAATAGTAATAGAATAGAATGTTTGAAGTGATTCTTTATCATAAATTTATGGGAATAGAATGGCTGTTTCAAAGTATATACAATTGAAAAGACTTTTGATATGCATAAATTGGGCTCAGAAAATGTGTAATAACTTTCACTGCCTTAAGCTGCATTTGTGTCTATTTCTCTATATTATCATGCACATTTGGTAACATGAGAAATTTTTATTTTGATTAATTTGTTAGGAGAAAAATATCTTATTAATATTTTTTAACTTGTATTTCATTGTTTACTACTTCTATATATTTCATATATTTTCCCACTTGACATTTAGGATTGCATAAATAATTACATCATTTTTTTATTTGTGAACTGTGTGTTTATGTCTATTGTTCACTAATGGATTGATGTTTACATTTTATAGGTGTTACATCTCTTTTTACAGAGAGATAGTAAATATTTGTCTTCTACCTGTCTTCCATGTACCTTTTCTTTCTTTTTTTCCCTTTTGTTTGTTGTTGAAATAAAAAAATACATAGCACAGTGTGTAAATCTTTCTTTATTTTTTTGGTACTGTGGGAATTGAACCCAGGGGTGCTTTACCACTGGGCCACATTTCCAGCCCTTTAATTTTTATTATTATTATTATTGAGATAGGGTCTCCATAAGTTGCTTAGGGCCTTGCTAAGTTACTGAGGCTGGCCTCAAACTTTTGCCTCAGCTAATCCTTCTGCTTCAGCCTCCCAAGTCAATAGGATTGTAGGTGTGTGCCACCCAGCTACAGTGCCTAAATCTTAAGTTTATGACATGATATGTGTATTTCACATAGTAACCACCAACATCTGGAAAAACAACAGTTTCAGCACCCAAGAAGGCATCTGCATGTTCCCTCCCAATCAATACCTCCCCTCAGAGCTAATCACTGTCCTGACACAATAGATTAGGATGACCAGTTCTTGAACTTCATATAAATAGAATCACACAGGGGAAGAAGTCTCTGATTTCTACTCACCACAGTGTTTGCTAGTATCATCCATGTTGACACAAGGGAAAGTAGCTCATATCTCTGAGCCAGTTTACCTATCAGTGAAAGATGGATAATACTATTATTTTCCCCAGCAGGTGGTTGTGGAGATCAATGAGTTAATGCAAGTAATTAAGTTAAAAACAAGTATTAATTAATGAGTTAATGCAGACATTGGAACAGTGTTTTATATGGTAAATATTAATGCTTAATGAATGTTAGCTACTAGTATTGCACTATTAGATTAGATTTGCTAATTTTTAATTTAGAGTTGTACTTATAGTCATAAATGAGTTTAGTCATATGTTAGCATTTGAGTGCATGTGGCTGTTATTCTTGTTTCACATTAATGCTGAGTTATGTTAGTAAATGGCAACTTCACTTTCTGGTTGTCCATTCCAGAAGCTGTGGAATGGTTCCTAACCACTCGCATGAACCTGAGAAAACTACAGATATACTTCCTTAATTCATCTCAAATCTGCTGACTTTTCTACACCATCACCTTCTCCTCTCTCCACCAAGTAACTGGTCTCCTCGTGTGCCCCATCTAAAATCCTTACCAAGCTCTACCAGGCTCATCCTGTTGTGGCACTGCCTAACTCTCCATCTTTGGTTCACACCCAGGTCTCTCTCACCCTGCTCTTGCCACACTCTGCCTAGCAGCCCACTCCCCACTTCTACTCCTGGCCTGGGCAATCCCTACTTGTTCTTTTTTTACTGAAGCCTTTCCTGATTTGGCAATGTCCAACAGATCCCCTGTGTAATCATCCATCTTGCCCCTTTCTTCTTTTGCATTCATAGCATGTGTAATTATGCATGTATTTGTGTGTTATATAATATTTGCCTCTTAGCTCTAAGAGGTGCTATTATGCTTGCCTTTTTATCTAGCATAATGCTTTGCATATGAGCTGCTCAATAAATTTTATTGAATGAAGGAATAAATGGCTCCCAGTCTCCCAGTGAAGGTACACATGTAAGGCAATAGTAATGAGAGGAAAAGCCCAGACAGGGGTGTAGAAATGCATGTTAGGGGTACTGAGGAGGGAGAAATAAATCCTCCAATTGGCAGATTACAAAAAGCCTTGCTCATTGATTAACTAACCTCTCCTTGAACGTCATTCTCTCATAGCTGATGTGTTGATGGCCTATGTTACTGTTTAACACACAGGGAAGGCATGGGCTCCACACCAGACATTAGACGCACAAATCCAAGGGGATTCAAGGTGAGGGGGCAAACATTTGTTGGAGCTCTTGGCACACACACAGAGTACAATGGCAGCTCTGAAGGGGCAGATGTCCTCTGTACCCACAAACCTTGTTTATTTTCTCCTCCAGTGGAAAGGGTCCCATAGGTCAGCTGGAATGGTGCATCTTGATGAATATTTATTGACCCAAAATGTCATGCTGACAGACATGTGGACAGGCAGACAAAGGTTTCTGTTACAGAGGTCTAGTTTCTCTGCTCCTGTGGTTCTGACAGCATGACATTTCCCTGCATGGGTCCTGACTTCTCCAGCTGTTCCCGTGACACGAGTGTCTCTATGACTCAGTCACTGTAGAAACTATTCCACGTGCTTTCTTGAGGGCTGCTGCTGCCCAAGCCTTTATGAAATGGTGATCTGAGCTGTTGGTTTCCAGTTCACCCAACCCACACGGACACTATCAGCTAGCCATCTTGATCTCTGTCTTTTACTGTTAGCTTCTCAACTCCACCTGGATTCCATCACAGGGGACAGGGGGCAAAATCAATTACGTGTTTTATTTATTTATTTATTTCCCCCTGTTTATAGTCAGTTTTATTTTTTTGTTTTTATTTTTAAATTTTTATTGATTTTATTTTTTTAAAATACATGACAGCAGAAAGCATTATAGTTCTTATTACACATATAGAGTATAAATTTTCATATCTTTGTATATAGAGCATGTTCACGCCAATTCATGCCTTTATACATGTACTTTGTTTTTTTTTTGCATTACAATTCTTATTATACTATATACCAAAATTTTTCATATCTGCTTTATATAAAGTATGTTGACACCCAATCCTAGTCTTCATACATGTACTTTGAATAAGATGTCTATCACATTCCATAGCCCTTGCTAATTCCCTGCCCCCTCCCTGTCCCTCCCATCCCTCTTCCCTATCTAGAATTAATCTATTCCTCCCATGCTCTCCCTCTCTATCCCACTATGAGTCAGCCTCTTTATATCAGAGAAAATATTCGGCATTTGTTTTTTTTTGGGATTGGCTAGATTCAATTAGCATTATCTTCTCCAACTGCATCTGTTTACCTGCAAATACCATGATTTTATTCTCTTTTAATGCTGAGTAAAATTCCATTGTGTATATATGCCACATTTTTTTAATCCATTAGGGAAGTCCTGAACCAAGAATTATCTTTTGTGGTATAGGAATGGATACTACTTTTCCTGCAAAAATTTGTTGTGTTGTAACAAATATGACCTTTTTCTCTTTATTCCTAATATTTTGTCTCCATTTCCTGTTTTTTCCTCCCCATTTCTATTAAAACTGCCTTTACTTGATTAATTTATATTTATTTTTACAACTCTTTTTAGTGGTAAATATAATGTTAAGTACAGAAAACTAAAAAGCAAATGTGCAGGTTGAAATAATTGTTTTAAGGTTGATATTCTTGCAGCCCTTGATAAGAGATTAAGGAAATTCTTCCAGGCACACAAAAACCTTCTAAAGTCCCTCTCTCAAACACCACCCACTCTCTGGCAAGGGTACCTATTAAACTTGTTAAAAATAAAAAGGATTGAGGATATAGCTCAGTGGTAAAGCACCCCCCTCAGTTCAATCCCCAGTAACAAATAAAATGAAATAAAATAAAAACCTAATTCAGGTGTTATGGCTTAGATGTGAGGTGTCCCCAAAAAGCTCATGTGTGAGACAATGCAAGAAAGTTAAGAGGTGAAATGTCTGGGTTATGAGAGCCTTAACCTAATCAGTGCATGAATCCCCTGGATGGTGTGGTTGGTCCCAGGGTATATATTTTTTGTCCTTGTGGGGCTGAGCTTGCCCCCCACCACCCCACCTTCTGCTTTCTAGCGCCCCATCCTGAGCCACTTTCCTCTTTCAAACTTTTCTCCATGATGCTCTGCCACATCTCGGGCCCTGAGGAATGGAGTTGGCCATCTATGGACGGAGACCTCTGAAACTACGAGCCCCCAAACAAACCTTTCCTCTTCTAACTGTTCTTTTCAGGTCTTTCTGGTCACAGCAGCAGAAAAAAAGCTGACTAAAACATCAGGATCCTTTCTTTATTTTTGGCATGAAGACCTCAAGGGTGATTTGCTTTGCCCTAGGGGGCATGAATGTCTCAATGTCTTTCTTCTTGTGATGTTAGTAGTCACTGATGTTCAATATTTTATTCCTTGATTAATTAAGATTTCACTGATAGTCCAATTCTATCATTCTTTCTTCATGAAATTTGTTGAAATATTCCAATTAAGTAACCATGTGTTTTTTGTTTTTGCTGTTGTACAATTTGCATAGCAAAGGCAGGATAAAAGCTGGATTTTTTTTAAAAAAAACTTTATTTACCAATTTTTAAAAAAAATTGGTTCCTAGCATCTTCTAAAGATATTGGTTTTGTTGTGTATGCTTGTGAGAGAGTGGGACTAATTTTATTTTTGTTTGGTAAATGTACAGCACTTTATTGTTGATTGTAGGTACAATATTTTAAGGCAGATCTCTAGAGGTTATTTATCTTGCTTAACTGAAACTTTATGCCTGTTGATTAGTAACTATCCCTACTGCCTCCACCAGGCTCCTGGCATAAGAGTGTGAGAGAGAAGTGGAGGCCCTAGAGGTCATGTTTCTTTATCTTGGATGAAGGAGAGAACTAAGAGAAGTAGTCCATACAAAGGTTGATGAAGGTCATGCCAGGTCTGGCTCCACGCACCTCTTATCCTATCCACCTTCCAAATTCCCCAATAATTCTTCCTGCTCTGGTAACTGTAAGGCTTCTGAGTGATTCTCAAGTGCCCTCTCAGCAAAAGACAGAATAGATTCCTTAGTCTTTTTTTTTTTTATTGGTTGTTCAAAACATTACAAAGCTCTTGACATATCATATTTCATACATTAGATTCAAGTGGGTTAGAACTCCCATTTTTACCCCAAATACAGATTGCAGAATCACATCGGTTACACATCCACAAGATTCCTTAGTCTTGAGCCTTAGAGACACAACAGCTGCCCCAGCGCCATATAAAGTGTGAAAGGAGGTCAGATGCTATCTGTGTGTTTAGCACTGTGCTGGGTGCTAGGGCAAGGGTACAGGAATAATAGCTCCTTTTTCTCCCTCAACTCAACCAATATTTTTGTTGCATTTATAGTATAGAGCACCTACTATGTGCCAGATTCGGTGCTTCCCTGAAGGAAGCCAACTTGGGGTGAAAGTAACGCAGAACCCAAGTCATTGTTTGAATTGATTTATATCATGAGGATGATCCCCATATAAAGCAGAGTTCCAGGAAAGAAGATGAAAACGGAGTATTGGGTGATACCCTGTTGAGGCGCAGAGTTCCAAGGGAGTGGCCCCTGCTGCAGCTCCCACCACTGGCCAAAGAAGCTTGGACAGGAACCCTAGGCTCAATGAGGAGTGGGTATTGTTCCCAGGACATGAAGATGGCAGTGATGTTTTGTGAGCTGTTGTGTATTTTCCTGGACTTCTCATACTTGATAAAAGGCTATGTTATTCCACACTCTAGCTTTATTTATGGAGGTAACCATTCAATTTAATCCATCATCCACTACTAGGAGGGTATTTTACATGTAAACTAAAGTCCCTGCACCTTTTCAGTTGTTACTTTCTTTTAATCTGTGTTGATCAGCTCTCCGATGCTGGATTCAGTTTCCTCCTTGATAAGCAAAATTTTGAATCTGTCTTGATTAAAGCAGCAAGGCCCCACCGACTCCATTCTGCCAGCTTCCTTTGAAGTGCACATCTACTCTGTATTCAGATCAGCTGCCCAAGGCACAGAGAAGGATGAGCTATGAGCTGTGACAACCAGAGGGCACTGGGCCAGATGCTTTGGGGCGTTCAGCTTCCTTCTGGGAGTAGAATTGCTAGAGGGTTTCGTCCCTCTGGAATGGTTTAGGTGTGGCCGAAGGAAAAAAACAAAGCTAAAACGAGAAGATGGTCTCTCAAGTCTCGTTCAGCCACTTGTATTAAATTGCACTATCCAAATTAGCCTCGAATCTCTTTATTAAAGTGGATGGCAGTCTTTCCAATTCTCAGGATTGCTCAGAAATCTGATTCTTTTAAATGTCCCACTTTAAAATTAGAGGGTTTGTTCATTATGCAGAGGATATCAAGCAAGGGAAGCATGCAGCATTGCTGAATTTACTCTACAGTATTTTTCATATTTATACATCTTCATCAACCACTGTGTCTTCTGTGTGCTTACAAGATTGCCTTCTTTTTCTCGAGTCTCTTTGTTTTCTCTGTATTCTCTCTCCATCTGTCATCTGTCTGTATGTCTGTTTCTTTCTTTCTGCTAAAATCAGTATCTTCCCACCTTTCACTTTTCTCCCACTAATTTTTTCTCTCTATGCAAACTTTCAAGTGGAAATCATGGTTCTGACACAAACACATTTAAAACAAGGCACTTTACTTTGGAGAATAGGTCATCATCTTTAAAATATAAGAATTCTTAAATTTTCCTCCAATGCTAAAATTTGGTGATTCTTTGAAGTGCCTGATCTATTTGAACTGACAAACCCACTGATAATTTCCTTTTCTTTTTCTTTGGGGATGCCTTAACCCTGTACCAATGCTAGAAGGTCAAACACAATCTTTGGCACTCCTCAGTAATGGTGATATATTTTTGCAGAAGCAGTTTCAGAAATTTTGTTAGAATCAGGAGCTCAAGGTCTAGGAAACAGGCATAAAGAAAGGAAGAAAGCTGGAAAACACAATTTTTAGAAAGATTTTTTTTATGGTATTGAACTCCCAATGATTATTATATGTAGCTCGGATTACATACCCTACTTTCTATACCATGTATTTTTATGTTCTTTCCCAGATAGAATATCTAAGAGAGCGCCCCTTTCCCTAAAATGAATGATTTTTTTTATTTTCCATATGGTACATGCTAGCAATCCTGGCATTTGACCACATTTATGTAAACAAGAGGAGATACCTATAAATTATTGGACTTATCCCAGTTTAAGTTTCCAGCGATGTACTATAATCATTACAGCTGTTCTTACTTTAGCCTTAGAAGATATTTTAGTCCATTTATATGGCTGATTAGTCATTTAAACTGTAGACTACATTTATTACATTGTTTGGGGGTAGGGAACAGAAAAGATGTTCACTAGAGGCAGTGAGATTCTATACACATAGCCAAGAGTTCTATAAACTGGTGGAGATCTCTAAACCCAGCACTTATACCCTAAATGCTAACTGACCATCAGTCACCCAGGGCCACCCTGCACTTTGAGATGACTATTGATGAACCTGGGCTCTCCACCACAGTACTCAGACTGAAGACAATAAGAGACCAGGAGAACAAATAGCCTCATTAAAAAAAAATCTGGACTCTATTCAAAAGATGTGGGACTTGTGGAGGTTAGGTTGGGAATAGACCCTGGTGGGCCTTAATAACAGTGTTGTAGGAATTTTGGCAGTAAAAATTAAACTTAGATTTCTCCGTTCCCCTCAGTCATCCCCACTGCAGGTCTCATTGCTTAGCCCAGGTTGAGCTCAGAACCTTAGCAGGTCCCACTGGGCTGGAAATCCTGAGCTCTAGCCTGATGCCTACATCTGTGCCAACCTGCAGGGGGCGCCCCAGAGCAGCTGCTGCCTCCCAGAGCTATTTCATTCCAGTAGTTGGATCAATTATTCCCTATAAATTATAATCTGTAATTAACCATGCAGTTTATTCACATAGCATCTTAAGCTTCTGACTTCTTTTTCCGCAAAAATCTGTTGTGTTTTATTTTGCTTTTTAGTTAAGTCTCACTAACACTGACCCAGGAAACATCAATAGAAAGGTAGAATGATTTTAATAAGTTTAGGTGGGAATAAGCGTCAGACACTGCACTAGAAAGCAAGCATCCTGATTCCTAGACCTGCACTCTTTTCTACAAGAAATGAGGATAATAATAAACAGAAAACACTTCTGCTATCCCTTTTATTTTCATTCTCCTCTTTAAAACTCTGACATGCTTTATTTATGTCAGTTCTCCTGAGATCAGTTTTCATGAAACTCTAGTACTTTACTGGCTGTCCTCCATGCTCAAACAATGTTGGGTAGAATCTCCAGTCTTGTTCTGATTTATTCAGCAGATGGAGAGTTATTATCAATATTTCTTCAGAGCTTGAGGGGGTATTTTTGGATGATAAAGTTAGTTTCCATTTATCATCATTTTATCCCCAGCGCTGGCTTTTGGCGGCTTTGATTCTTGTTGTATGAACGTGAACCAGGAGGTTGCATTAAACTTAGTTTGTTTTCCCAGCCAGAAGAATGGAGGCCAGAATGCAAAAATATATGGTGGTCTTTGGTAACTCGATGGAAATTTTTACTTAAGGGAAAAGCAGCACTGTATCTGGTCTTTATTCTGACCTTTTTAGAGCTGGAGGAGGTCATAGAAAATATTTAATGATTCCAGTTCAAGGTACTTGTTTTCACTGATGCAGAAAATGAGACCCAGAGAATTGAGGAGAGTATCTGACATCCCACTGCTACTTGACTGAGATCTAAAGTCTTTGTTCTGGGCCTGAGGCATGAGATCCGAGAGACTTTCTGTGAACCACCTGCTTCTCACAAACAAGGGCTGGCGATCCCTGGAGAAGCTGAGGGGGTCTTCATGTGATTAAGTCAACTCAGCATTACAGACGCTCAGTAGGAAAACCCAGCAAGGTGCTGTGTGGAACTCTCATGTGACTCTAAAGGCTAAGTGGGCAAGTCAAGATAGCTCCATCTTTCCTCAGTTCTGTTCTGAGAGGCATAAGGATCTGGCCTCCTATGTGCTATGTTTGCACTGACAAATCCACTTTGAGGACCAAGCTCCTTGATTTGGATGGATGGTACCTAAGCTTTTCCTTTATTTTCTATGATAATTAAAAGGAAGTCCAGGGAGAGGCTTTCCTACCAAACCACGGAAGATTAAAGAATTAAGGAGAAAAAACACTGTGTGTGTGTGTGTGTGTTTTGATCATACCACAGACTTGTGCTTGGGAGTCCCAGCCTCACTGACCTGGGGGAGGTGGAATCCTTGCCTCAGGCCTGACCAGGGTCCCTGCCGCCATCTCCTTCCTCTCCTAGGGGCCATGGTCACGGTTGGGGAGGAGGCAAAATTGCTAAGAATAGCCATGGTCTTTGGGACTTGCTCTTTTTAAGGAATCAATGGAATTAGAAATGAGATATTAGCTTTAATCAGTCACATATGTTTGGGTTCTTAGCCTCTAAGAAAAGAATTTCTGACTGTGGCTCCTCGCTCAGTGGAGAAAATGCATCCCAGCAAATTGGAGGAGCCTCTCCACCTGTGGATGCGGCAGGGCTCCTTGCCTACCCTCTGGAGGGTGCAGGACAAAAGCACCCCTCAAGGATGCTGTCAGTCTGTCACCTGCTTCTGACTAAGCATCCCCTCTGTGGCTTTTCAACAAGTGCAGAGGATTTCAATGCACACATAGATGCAGATGGACTGAGAATTGGAAGCTTCAGGAGAGTTCCAATCCCATCCTTTGTTGTATTTACTTATGATTCTGAGACATGGGGGTGATTGGAGAATTAGGCACGTATGAGAGGATGGTTTGGTTTTACTTTTTTTAAAATTTTTATTATTAGTTGTTCAAAACATTGCATAGTTCTTGACATATCATATTTCATACATTTGATTCAAGTGGGTTATGAACTCCCATTTTTAGCCCATTGGTTTTACTTTTTATTTTATACAAATTTAAAACTACCAATAAGTTGTGGGACCAGACCCCCTATGTATTCCTCCACACAGATTCACTCTTAGAAGATTTTGACCTGAGCATATGGGTTGGTCAGCGTAGTCTCCTGACCACTTACGTCAAAATCAATCCCAGACCCTTTTATTTAGGACATCAGCAGAGGACATCAGTTTATGTGCTAATGCCTACCTACAGCCTTGTGGGCGTCATACTAAGTCAGGTGTCTGTTAATTTGTCCCTTAGTTGATGTGTTGCCAACTCCACAAGCTCTATAACATGTCATCAGAATATTGTGGGAATTGATATATTTTCTTTAGGGTCTTCATTATGCCTCCAAAAAAATAAACAAGGAAAATCAACCCTCTTTTTTTTTATTCTGCTAAAATAGTACTTTCCTGCTTAGCTACTATGCATGACCCTTATTCAAACTCAGCCGACCTGCAACGAAAATAAAATCTCATGTTAAGTTTCTTGCCAACTTTTTAATACTTAAGTTTAATTTATGATTCACATTGGAAGTTGGTTTTATAGCCCTGGGCCTGCACTTAACTAGAAATGTCCTCTGTGAATTATTTGTGTATAGGTAATGAGTGTGAGTACATGCACACACACACACACACACACACACACACACACAAAACACTAGCAGAACTTTAAAATGTCCATGTTTCAATGTTCCAAAGGGAGCAAAGAACAAAGTTAAACTTCTGGAGAGATTTTAACTGCAAGGTCTAAACTATAGTTGTTGGTACATTTTGTAGTATATCATGTCATTTAAAACAAATGGAAGTAAGGAAACAGAGGAGGGTGAAATAGAAAAGAATAGGGATTGGTTGGTGGGGTTTGCTCAGTAGATGAGGTGTTGTCACTCTAAACTTGTAGTCAAGCAACAAAGTCATGGCCAGGGAAGAGACTGTATCCCCCATCCTCATATAGTGACCCTTTAGATCACTATATATCTGTCATACATATTTGTGTTCCTCATTCCATACACAAGACCTTGCACGGAGCAGGTACTCAGCCTTTGCTGAATACTTACATGAATGCCATTCCTCAGCTTCTTCAGAAGGTGTAACTGACACATGTCAGGGTGGAGAGGGGCCAGGAAACCTGTAATCCTACCTAAGGGCCCACATTTTGCTTTCTTCTGTGACTTCTGCGGCTCACAAACATCATGCTGCACAACTTCAGGAACCAGATTCACTTACACAGAATGTAGTCTGAACGGAGACCCCCGAGTTGGGCACCTGGCAGCTCTGACACTGCCCTGGCTGCCTTCTCACAGGACTGCTGAAGTCACTCTGAGCATGGCCTCCCAAGGTTAGCAGATTGGACTTGTGTGGTTCACAGTTGCTTTCTCATTGTTCATTCACTCACAAACATTGCCCTGGTACAGTTTTATGCTGACTTTGCAGGAAAGCCTAGGGACCATATCCCCTTTAGGGAATTGACCCTGCTGCTCCTTCCCAATACCCTTTATCCTTGACATTCCTAACCTTGTTCTGTAAGTAATAACCAGCACTGAGGGTATCTGGGAGCCTTAAAGCTAAAGACATTCACTTTCTTGAGGCTCTAATGGAAGGGCTTAGAGTTACGACTCTTGGAGAAATGCAGGATAAATATGATATTTTGGGCACACACTTTTTCAATTACGGGCAGCTCAAACCTAGTATTGCTCCTCATCCATCTCAATCTGAAAGCTGGTGGGGAGGCTGCTCCCAAACATCTTTGCACACTTAATCTCAAACTCCACTCCTGCAGCTTCTAAATTTTAAAAAATTAATCAAATCTAAGACTTGCAAAGTGCATGCTCTGATTTATATGAGTTTTGGCAAACAGGCACACCGAATATAAACCTTCTTAGTTGGAAATGACATTATATGGGGAATGAGGGTTGGTGAATGGTATCAGGGCACACTGTTTTGATGAGCCAGTGGCAGCTTCTGGAACTCAGTTAAAGGACTTGAAACTTGGTGTTGTATTAAGGTGGGAGACTGAAGGTAACAGGCAAGGGTGGGTGTGCTTCCCCATCCTCAGATTTATTTTCAAGCTCTGGTTCCCATGAAGAAAACCTAGAAAATTTGGTCTCAGAGGATGGTACTAACTATGTAGAGATTCTGTTGTAGGGACTGGAGTGAAACATGGGAATTGGGGACATTTCTGACTCAGGGTTTCAACTTCTAGAAAGGTACAAAATTTGCCAATGTCTGGGATCCAAAGTTGCCTGTGAATTCAGACTTGATTAAAGTCATTGCTATCTAAGAAAGTCCAGCATAATGAATGGATCAATATGACAGAATTCAGTAAGGGATAGGAACATATAGTTCATGGTACTGAGCTGCTATTCCATTGTTAGCATTTCTGTGCAGTGAATTAACCCTGGTCTTGACCTTAATCTTTGACAAACTTAAGCTTGTGCTATAAGAAACTAGAAGCTGAAGTTCTTTTCCTGGCAGTGCCCTGTTCCCTCACATGGGACAGGGATGGATGAGTCAGGCTGGCTAAGTGGGATGGAGTTCAGGGCAGAGTGCCAGCCCAAGAGAGGGATACTGAGAAGGAAACAGAGGCAGAAAACCATTCATTCAAAATGAGTCATCTGAGCCATGGGAAGAAGGGACAGCTATGGCTTTTTATTTATTTATTTTAGTTTTATTGATTTTACTTTTTAAAAATACATGACAGCAGAATGTGTTACAATTCTTATTACACATATAGAGCACAATTTTTCGTATCTTTGTATATAGAGTATGTTCACGCCAATTCATGCCTTTATACATGTACTTTGATTTTTTTTTTGCATTACAATTCTTATTACACGTATATACCACAATTTTTCACATCTCTGTTTATATATAAAGTATGTTGACACCCAATTCGAGTCTTCATACATGTACTTTGGATAATGATGTCCATCACATTCCACTGCCCTTGCTAATCCCCTGCCCTCTCCCTTTCCCTCCCACCCCTCTGCCCTATCTAGAGTTCATCTATTCCTCCCATGCTCCCTCTCCCTACCCCACTATGAGTCAGTCTCCTTATATCAGAGAAAACATTTGGCATTTGTTTTTTTGTGATTGGCTAACTTCACTTAGCATTATCTTCTCCAATGTATGGCTTTTTATTTAAAAAAATAATTTCTAGATGCTTATTTTAAGCCTTTTGGTGATTTAATAGAGGCTTCTGCTTTTTTAACACATCCTGTAAAACATCTTCTTCCCAGCTACCTGCAAGGCCCCCAGCTCCACCTGGTTCTGAATTCAGTCTGACAAAGACCAATGTTTTCCAGGGGCTTAGACCTTCATCTGGTGGGTCTGAAACCTTGCCTTGTTGCTCCAGACACCATATTTGGTGCTGCGGTAGATACTGGGGATACAAAGATGAAAAGGCTGCTGTTCCTGCCAAGGTCTGTGTCTGGCTCTGATTTGAAGCTGTGTGAACATACAACTAGCGAAGCCAGGAGGAGAGAATGAATGCCTCTGCCTGGTTAGGACTAAGAGGAAGGATTTCCAGAGGAAGCAACAACTGAACTGAACCACAAAAGTTTCATAGGACTTCACTGCACTAGAGGATGAAGAAGACGGATGCTCTTAGGAAAGGAAAAGTTAAGAAAACCCAGTGGGGCTGTGGCTCAGTGGCAGAGCCCTTGTCTTTCACATGTGAGGCACTGGGTTCGATCTTTGGTACCACGTTAAAAATAAATAAATAAAATAAAGTCATGTTGTCCATCTACAACTAAAAAAAAATAATTTAAAAAAGAAAGAATCCATAGAGGCACAGGAGTACGTGGTGTGGTGTGTTTGACAATGAGCTCCCCAAGACTGGAGGGAGTTTGGAGTCAAACAGTGAAGGACTGAGTAAAGTTTCTGGAAAGTTCCATGATTTTTTTTTTTTTTTAAATCTCTCTCTTCCAGTTATCTTGCTACCTTTTTGGATGAGGGAATTTCTAAAATATTATTTATTTATCCTTGCAGAACAATGGTCCCAGGACCTAATTGGCCAGAATAACTTTCAGAATTACAGGGACATCAAGAAAGTGTAGTAGGTGGCTCCTTAGGATAAAGATTCTTAAAACACAGGCCCGTCAGTCAATCAGTTAGCAAGTATTCACTGTGAGCAGTTTTGGTCGAGGCTGTTGGATGGCAATATCAGCGAGTTTAGAGATGGAGATCATCATAAAGACATCCAAAGTGAAGTTTCTGGACTTTACCTCATGCAGGGGAGGAGGGGGGTGAGAATCCAAAAATAAAAAGCACAATCGGTTCCTGAAACAATTGACACAGAATTTAATTATCTTCTAGTAGGTGCAGTGAAAAGCCTAACAGGTTTTAGAATTAAAGAATCTGGATTTAAATTCTACATCTGTTAATTACAAGCCATGTGACCTGGACCCATTTATTCAACTTGAAGGAAGCTAGTAAGTGTTTCAATTTCACAGGGTTGTTGTAAGAACCAGGAAAGACACTACTAGTGAAAAATAGTTTCTATACTCTATGCAAATGTTAGTTACTAACATTGTTATTTCATGTTAAGAATGTTGGGACAATGTCTATTTATTTAATATGTATCCTTTGTGTTGTAGGAGATTCTTGGTTTTTCTGCAGTTGGAAAGCTTTTTATGTGTCCTGTGATACTTCTGAACTTAGTGTACATTCTAGCATATACAAAGACAGAAGAAAACTGGCAATTTAAAAGTGTTTTCCTGTGCCAAATACTTGGTACACATTATCTTACCTAATATTTATTATAACATTTGAGGTAGTTATTATCCCCATTGTATGGGTTAGGAAGTAAAAATTGAAAATTAACTTATCTAGATTAATTGGAAGTGGTGAACCTGGAATTACCTGTTATGTCTAACTGGCTCTAATACCTGTGCTTTATTCTACTCTATTTTCCTATAAAGTACAGGAGTTGGTGTTTAATCTAAAGGGCCTTAAACCAAACATCCTGTATCCCTTGCTAACAGCACTAACCTCTTGTCCTTAATGAAAGGCCATTGTGTCAGTCAGCTTTCAGTAACTATGACAAATACCCAAGATAATCAGTTTATAAAGAGAAAAGGTTTATTTTGATTCACAGTTTTAGGACTTTCAGCCTACGATTGTTTGGCCCCATTGTTTTAGTTGGCTCCATAGCAGGAGAATAGCAAGAGCAGGCTCCATAGGTGGAACAAACCAACTCTCTTCATGGCTGGGAAATGAAAAAAGAAAGAGGAAGAAGAGGCTGGGAACCTATTATCCCTTCAAGAGCATGCCCTCAGTGACCTCAAGTCCTCCCACTAGCCTTCACCTCTTGAGGGCCTACCAAGTCCTAATAGCTTTCTAGAGATCGATCCATCTTTTGCCACATGGCCCTTGGGAGTGCATTAGATCCCAAATATAGCAGCTGTGGTCCACAGCTGATTGGATCACTTCTGATCCAAACTAGACTGTTAATTTCTTTTTGAAATTTGGAGTTGGGACACTCAGCAGTCCAACTGCTAATCATCTGTAGGAACCAGTTTGAAAGGATAAGTAGAGTCAGGACCTGAACCCACAGCGTGGCAAGTCAAATTCAGATGCAGGATTGAGAAGGGGTGAGGAGCCCCCAAAAGCCAGAAAAGCATTGTGTCCTGGAAGGAGGATGGAGCTGCCCAAAGAGGGTCAAAGACAGGACCCCTGTGCCCAGAGAGAGTGAGGTGCCTGAAATTCTGCCTCAGCCCTGAAGGCCTCCCAGTTTCCAATCTCATTCTCCCTGAGATCTTGATGTCTTTATGATAATCTCCATCTCTAAACTCACTGATATTGCCAAAACAGCTCACAGTAAATACTTGCTGACTGATTGACTGACAGGAGTGTGTTTTAAGTATCTTTATCCTAAGGAGCCACCTACTACACTTTCTTGATGTCTCTGTAATTCTGAAAGTTATTCTGGCCAATTGGGTCCTAGGACTATTGTTTTGAAGGGATAAATAAGTAATATTGTAGAAATTCCCTCATCCAAAAAGGTAGCAAGACAACTGGAAGAGAGAGATTTAAAAAAAACATTCATGGAAGTTGTAGACTATTTTAGATGATCCAAATACTCGTGAATAAACATCTTTAAATGCTCATAATGCTTTTCCTCAATATATTCTAAAAATTAAGTTTTGTTACAGGATGGGATTTTTGGTTCTGCTTTTGATAATAACAACAAAAAGTTTTTTTATATGAATTAAAAAGAAAATATGGAGAAAAGTAAAGAAGTTTTTCTTGGGATTAGCAAAAAAAATTTGACAAATTATGTATTTCCTTAGAAGCAAAAATCCTATCAGTGAACTTTATGTGTCAGGAAAATGGAAATTTTACTACCTTAAGACTGTAACTGAAAAGACCAGTCAATGCCCCTTTTTAAAGTCATGAAAAATAAGGATAAAAAGGCTTAAGATTTTTAAGAGGTTAACTCATCTCTCTTTTCAATTTTACTTTAAAAAAAATCTTTCTCCAAATTTTATTGATTAACCTTTTATGTATGAGCGTATGCTATTGCAAGTAGATCTTGAATTCTCTTATTTAATACAAGTACTCTTTTTGTGAATGGAAATGTACATCCTTCAGAAGTGTGCTGCATCCTTTCTGACTCCATTGCCCAGACTGAAGAGAATCCAGAAAGTTTGGATATCATAGCTGGGACACCTGGCAGCAGTTTTCACAGTCAGTGCCTGAGCAGAAAACAGCATCACCTTTGGAATACAGGTCATGCTGGACCATATCAAAACATCGGAAGACAACATCACAACACTGAATTCATTCCCAGTTTGAATTTTCAGTATATGAAAGACTTGCCAGCTGTGGAGAAATGGTACACACATTGAATTTGGAGCCAGAGGGTTGAGTTGCCTTTTGTCACTTCCATGTATTTGGTGTGATCTTGAAAGCCACGTAATCTGTGAACTCACTTTTCTCTTTGGTAAAATAGTGATGGCAGAAGACAGATCCTTGGAAAAATCTATATTATCTAGGAGTATGGGATTAAATCTCTATAGAGAGGTTGTGGATAGGATCAGTAAAATCTTAGTTTTGACAGAGACTGACATTGAGCCTGAAGCCAAATGAGCACTCCAAACATTCAGGCACCTTCTTTGATGCCTACACTCCTACACTCAGTACTGAGCACTGACATGGCCATGGTAACCAGGTCCCACCAGCCGAGAATAGAGTGATCCATGGCTTCTTTTGACCCTGCCCTATTCCAGCCATCATATGCCTGCTGCTTGCTGGGCAGAAGAAGGCATGAGCCACTGATGCTACTTGAGCAGGTCGAAGCCCCATCTATTGGGACTTCAGGTACTTGGGAAACAATGGATTCTTTTCCATATTTGAGTTTTTTGTTTTTCAAAAAAAAAAAAAAAACTTCATCATTATCTACCATTAGAATGATCAAGTGGTTCAAGTGATGGGTGTCCAAGAAATAGAAAGAGTTCTTTACCAGAAATACTTACAAAAGGAGTCACTGAGCTGAGGGTGACCTGGATTGGGGGGTGTCAGCGAGAGGGCGGGGTAAGGAGGTGGTTGAGAGCAGGAAGCAGAGAAGGACACGGCCACATTCCTCTATCAGCTGCAAATTGCTTTCTGAGGGAGAATTCCCCACTCGGGATCCATAAGCAGCTCTCAGCTGATGGCCTTTAAAGCACACAAAAGTGTGGAAGCAATCATACTGCGGGGGAGTCTCCATGGGTCCCCAGGCGAACTCAGGCGGAGGAATGAAAGCTGCCCTAAGAGAGGAAGGAAGGGAAACAGCTGCAAGCATCTCTGGAAGGAAAAGCCATGCACACAGGGTGAGGAAAAGAACAGGAGCAACAGAGAAAGGGCAGCTGGAAGCAGCACATATCCACTTATTTCAGTTTTGAAAACATAATGGTTTTGTGAGCAAACGTTCAGGAATTGGTTCACACTGCTAGGAAATTTGCTTTTAAGAAAAAATGAGTCAACACATCAGGCTTTAACTTTAATATGTAACTCTCCACCTCCACTATTCGCTGTCCCATCAAAGTGGGCTTCACAGTACCCACAGGAGTTAGAATCTGACGCTGGAGGAGACAGTGGAATTCACGACTCTACCCGCTGCATTTCACTTCTGCCTAGGCTGGCAGTGGAGAACACTGGAGTGACTGATCCAACCACGGAAATGGAGTCGACGCTCCTTCTTCTTTTGGAGGGGTTGCTGGTCAGTAAAGCAATCAAGATGACAAAAAAAAAAAAAAAAAAAAAAAACATACTTTGGGAAACTAAATTAAGAGCAATGTGGGGAAGGGAGGGACAGCTGCCATGAATTGTGCTGTTCGTTGACTCAATCTTTCTGAGTCCTCCCTTCCTTATCTGTAAAATGAGGATAATGATACCCAATCCACAGGCTTGTTGTGAAAATGATATTCAACAAGGGCATATAACAGGACTTGGCTGATGGCAGATACTAAGTAAATGAATGTCAGTTCACTTTCTCTGGCAGAACCCGCTGCCCAGACCCACAGGCACCGCGGTGCCCCTGGTGAATCACTTGTTGGCTGCCATCTAGAAGCCCACTTCCTTCATCCAAGGCAAAGGGGCTGTTGTGAGTGGCTCAAAGTTTTCTCTTCTTCCAACCTCAAGGGACTGGAGTTAGGAGGATGAATATTTTGTGTTGTTTGCTGCCAGAAAGCTGTTGGCCAGGGGTGGGGGACGATGGCTATTTTGATGTCTCTGTTAATCACACACTTGGTGGTTTCCAGGCAGGTGAAACAACAGCGTTTCCTGGCGTGTTTTACTTATGGCTGCTTACCACAGCCTTAGGGAGGTTCCCAGAGAAACTCAGTGGTAAGTGTCCACTCCTCTTGGAAAGGCACCAACCTAGTACTCCATTTGCTCTGCAATGTCCTCAAGTGACCTTTTAGGTGTCCGACACACAGGGGACATCTCCAGTCACCTAAAGCACTTTCTCGGAGCTTCTGCTGGGGAGGTAAGCCCCAGCCACTCTGCATACCAGGGAAGGCAGCTTCTCGTGAAAGGGACTGTATCAGAAGTGACTATTTCATTTGCAGATATGTTGGCCATGTATGCTTCTTCAAGGAACACCAAGTTGGGGGATGATTCGTGTGGGTGTTATTACTCTGTATTATTTCTGTTCTTGCACAGGTATAAGAAATTGTTGATTCTTAAATATCTTCTGACTGTGGACTGGGATTTGACATGTACCAGCCCATTTAAAACTCACAACAACCTTATGAGATATTATTACTTATTCTAGAGACAAAACACCTCAGGGAGGTTGGCCTGACAAAATTCACAAGAAGTGGCTGACTTTTTAATACTCAAACATATGGTTTTTCCACCTCACCATGGAGTCGTGCTAATCCTACACTGAAATGGGACAACAAGCCTGGGCTCTGGGATTTAAAATGTGCTGTGCTCCAAAATGAAACTCTTCCTCTATAAAGTTAACTTCTGTCCCCTACACCACGATACTGAGATACTGGTCATAGATCCGTGTTAGAAGTGGTAATCTCTGTGCCTTCCAAGGTATATGTCAAGTTTATGATCCTAATTCCCTGGGGACTCCTGCTGGATTTAGCCATGAATGATTCCTCCCCCTCCATTAGGGATGCTAAACAAGATTGTTGGTCTTGCTTTCCAGCATTTTCTTGCGTCCACTCCTCTATTAATCCCCTGTCATCACCCACCTGCATTATTTCAATAATCTCCTATCTCTTGCTTCCAGGGTTTCCCCCTTCTAAATCCTGCTGCTAGATCAATCTTCCCCAAACATCACTTTGCAAATGTCAACTCTCATGCAGAAACGTTCCGTTGATATGATGCAACATGTAGGCTGATACTGGGAAAGAATGGTTGGTGACATAATATAGAAAACACGCTCAGAGTACATTATTAAATGATAATAAAACAGGTTACAGCATTCACAGAATGTTAATATTGGCAATCCGTGTAGGTAGAATTATGAATGTGGTTATCTTCCTCTTGCTTATGTATAGTTCCTAATATTTTTGCAATAAACATTATTGTAAAAAAAAAGATAAAAAAACAGAAGTTCCAGTAAAAGTAATGAAAAGACACTCAGATAGTACAAAGTAGAATAATGAGCTTCTATTTTCTTACCATTTAAATTGGCAAAAATAGTAACAGTTATCATGGCTGCTGTTGGCAAGGGCATACTTGGACAACCACAGGTGAAATGTCAGTTAATGGTCTCTGTGGAAGAGAGCAGGCAGAAACCATCCAAATGGAAGATATGCATATGTTTTGGATCCAAAATTCTAATTTCAGGAGTCCATTATATAGAAAAAATGATTCTCAAAGTTGGATCTACACTCACAGCATCAGAATCACCTGAGAACTTGGTAAAAATGCAAATTCTCTGCCCCCCCCCCCAACCTACTAATCAGAAACTCTCTGGGTGGGGTCCAGGAATCTGTATTTTAACCGGACCTCCAGGTGATTCTCATGCATGCTTAGCATTTGAGGGCCACTGGTAGAGAGAGCCCTTCCTATGAAAGTACCTTTGTGTGAACATGGGTACAATAATAATAAGAGTTTCAGGATAAATATTTAGATTAGTTACAAAGATATTTGAAAGTAATAGAAATGAACTCATTGATATTGAGGTTTTTTTTTTTTAAAGGAGGGTGTCAGTGTTGTTTATGGCCTAAAAAAACTGATCCCTAATAAAAGTCCATCCTCCCACATTGTCAGATTATTTTATTAAATATGAACTTTCTTCATGGAGACTCTTCTGTGGGGCAGGGACTTCTCTGTTCTCTTTCATTCTCAGTACTTAATATGTAATAAAAGAACACAGTTGGTAAAAATCATGATAGATTTATAGTAGCACATATTTGCTATTAATATGTCAATGATTTGACTTACATAGAGCAGTGACAGAAATCAGAGAAGAGGCTCTCAATGACTTGTCCGTAGAGCTCAAGAAGTGAGAGGGAATGGAGATGGGACCTCTTGGGTATCCTTTTCATGTGGTTTTGACTTCAGAG
The DNA here is from genome assembly GCF_021218885.2 of Marmota monax. Taxonomy (NCBI): domain Eukaryota; kingdom Metazoa; phylum Chordata; class Mammalia; order Rodentia; family Sciuridae; genus Marmota; species Marmota monax. The sequence continues at coordinate 688,328 of NW_026693476.1, read as the reverse complement.
TTATAGAAAAATGTCTTAATTATTCATGAAATATAATTAAATGTAAAAAGATGAAAAATAATCCTTAAAGTTGAATATAAAGAGAAACAAATGAAACTAGCTGCATATCAAATTGATAACCAAAAAGAGATTCTAGGACACTTTTGAACATTGAATTCTATGTGTACTTTCTTAGTGCAAAAATAGTCTAGGGATAAATATAGCTTTGAGGACATTTTAATCTTACTTAGTTGGCTATTTATTAAAATTATAATGATTCTGAAATTCTGAAACAGTTCAATCTATATTGTTGGATAAAACAAATAAGAAAATATATTGATGTCTTTTTTACAATTTTTTTTTAGTTGTCACTATACCTTTGTTTTATTTATTTATTTATTTATATGCAGTGCTGAGGATTGAACCCAGGGCCTCACAGATACCAGGCACCTGCTCTACCCCTGAGCTACCACCCCAGCCCAATGTCTTTTTTATAGTAGGTAGAATAATGTCCCTCCTGCCAAGTCATCCACACCCAGAACCTGTGAATATGTTATGTTACATGGTAAAAGGATCACTGCAGACCCGAATTTAGGTTTCCTTAAACTAGAGAGATTATTCTAGATTATTGAGTGAGTCCAATGACATGACATGAATCCTTCCCAGTGAAGGAAGAAGTCAGAGAGGAGCAAGAGCGATGAATGAGGGAAGAAGTGGCAGAAGCAATCCAAAGCATGAGAAGGACTCAACCTGACTTTGCTGGTTTTGAAGAGGAAAGAAGGGGGCCACACACCGAGGTATGCAGGTGGCGTCTAGAAGCTAGCAATGGCCGTCAGCTGACAGTGAGGAAACAGAGTCTTAGCCCTATATCCTCAAGGTACTGAATTCTACAACCACCCCAATGAGCAAGGGCTACACATTCTCCCCTAGAGTGACGCAACCCTGCTAATGCTGATTTTCATGTGACCACAGAGGAACTGTAGCCTAAAGAAATGTAAGAATAGAGAAAAAAGAAGAAGAAATGTAAAACAACAAATATGTGTTGTTTTAAGCTATTAATTTGTGACAATTTGTTATGACAGTATATTAATTTATGTCATAACAAAGTACCATGATCTGGGTGACTTAAACAATACAAATGTATTGTCTCACACTCTGTCCAAAATCAAGGTATCAGCAGTGTTTGTTCCTTCTTCTCCTTGTCTTTGTTTTGTTTTGTTTATGTACCAGGAATTAAACTCAGGGGCACTCAACAACTGAGCCACATCCCTAGCCCTATTTTGTATTTTATTTAGAGACAGGGTCTCACTGAGTTGCTTAGCATCTCGCTTTTGCTGAGGCTGGTTTTGAACTCACAGTCTTCCTGCCTCAGCCTCCTGAGCCACTGGGATTACAGGAATGCACCACCATGCCCAGCATGATTGGTTCTTTCTGAGACAGTGAGAAGAAGATCTATTCCAGGTCTCCTCTTGGTCTCCATCTTCTCCCTGTGTCCTTAGATCATCTTCCCTCTATACATGCTTTTGTGTCCAAGTGTCCCCTTTAACCAAGATACCAGTTATACTAGATCTAGGCTCACCTCGGTGACCTATTTTTACTTGCTTGCCTCTGTAAATATTCTATCTCCAAATAAGGGCATCTTATAAGATACGAGGGTTAGAGAATCACCATGCATTTTTATTTGTGATTTTTATATATTTTACATGAATATTATTTTTAAATTTTATATTATGTATGAGATCATATACAGTCATGTTCTGTGTAACAACATTTCAGTCAGTAACAGATCATATGTATGATAGTGATGCCACAAGATTATATTGCCTAGTGACATTATGATTTCATAAGCACACTCTATGATATTGGTACAATGACAAAATCTCCAAATGAAGCATATCTCAGAATGTGTCCCCATCAGTGACACATGAATATATATATATATATATATATATATATATATATATATATATATGTGTGTGTGTGTGTGTGTGTGTGTGTGAGAGAGAGAGAGAGAGAGAGAGAGAGAGAGAGAGAGAGAGAGAGAGAGAGAGAGAGAGAGAGAGAGAGAGAGAGAGAGAGAGAGAGAGAGAGAGAGACTGATTTCCAAATATCATTTTCCACTAAGGAAATCAGAACTCTTTGAAGAAATAACTGCTTCTAGATCTAATGCAGGGAAAACACAAGTAAGCCTGGGGAATCTTAGTGTGCCAAAAAGAAAGGAAATGCTTAAAGGAAATGCTTAAAGATTAATGGGGTTGTGTCAAAAGGACACAGGATCCTGTTTGAAGGGGTTCCTGTTAGCCACGTTTGGGCTAATTTGAACATCAAGAAGAAAATGACAGTAATGGATTATAATTCACTGATTTTTTTAAAGTTCATGAGTCAATAGTGATACTAAAAAAGAAAGAAAAAAAGTACTTTTTTTTAAAAAAAATTTCCCTAATAAATGAAGAAGGAGTGGCAGAATTAGGAGATTTCTGTATTTCAGCCCACAAGGTAGTAACCAAGCCAGGTAAGGATTCCTAACAGATTCTAACTTCTGAGTGAAAGGTTTTTGTGTTAGGATATTCACACAGCATCAATATATGGCCCCACAAATTATTTAATAAATGCCAAGGTATAAAGTCACTTTTTAAATGCAATTACCACTTGAAATAACCACAGTGTCACTAATAGTAGAACAACTTGACATTCTGCAAGCCTTTTGATAAGTGGCATACCTGATATGAGGTATACTTATGAAATATTTTTGCCAAAAATGTTTGACTTGAATCTAACGATGTACATTCAGAATATTGCACATTCAATAGACATTTGGCTCGAAGTCTTCAAGAGAAGTAGATAGTAGAACAGTGTTTCCAGAAACTGAGGGGAGGGTGCTGGAAATCAAAAGGCACAATAATCTAATTAATCAGGAAGAATAAGTTTTGAAGATTTATTGCGCAGCAAGCAGGCCACAGTTAATAATAACATATTGCTTATTTCCAAATCACTAAAATTATATATTTTATTACATTCTCACTTTAAAAATAAAAAAGAATAATATATGAGGAGGTGGCTATGCTAAGTCAGCTTGACATGGTTATTACAGAATGTGTACCGATATCAAATTATCACATGTATCCATAAATATATGCAATTATTATTTGTCAGTTAAAATAAAAGTTAAAAAACAAGAAAACACTAAATGCAATGTTCAACCTCGATTGGATCCTCTCTCTTTGAAATATTATTAAAAGACATTTTGGGGACAAGTGGAAACTTTCAGTGGAAAAATCTATATTAGATAATATTAGGAAATGTAGAGCTCTTTTTAAAATGTGATAATGATGTGATTATGTTGGAGAACATCCTCATTCTTAGGAGATGAATGCTGAATGAAGTATTTGGTTCAGTGCCATGATATCTGCAAGTTATTTAAAATAGTTCAGAAAAAATATGGTGTACTGGAGCCCACTCTTACCAGCTCCTGAGAACAGATATCCAGGAATTTGGCAAGCCATTCGTTAAGTCACTGGTAGCTTGAAATATTGATGGTGGGAATTTTTACACCACAGAAATTGGCAAATACTACAAATGAGGACCTCCTGGCCAGCCCCCAATCCGGTTTATCAGCCTGCCATTGATATGAAATCAGATGTTAATAATTACTGAAACATTTCAAGTGTACCTTTGGGTTCAATATGGTATTCTTTCAACTTTTTTGAATATTTGAAGTTTTTCAAAATAAAAAAGTGAAGAAGAATAGGAAAATAGTCAATCTTTCCTGGGAGTTCTGAAAATGAGAGAGAGAGAGAAAGAGAGAGAGAGATTGAGAGAGATAGAGAGAAAGAGGGAGGGAGGGAGGGAGGGAGGGAGAGAGAGAGAGAGAGAGAAACAGAGAGATGGTCACAGAGAAGCACCCCTGGGTATCTGCTAACTTAAGAATCTCCCAAGTGAGACTGTGGGGTGTGTTGGTGGCCTCAGATTTCAGACTGGGGCTTCTTCAGTGAGAATGGCCTTGGGTTGACAGAAGGAGGGTGGACTCTTACATTTTCTCTGTGCACAGCCCACTTTCATTCCTTCCCTCTGGGCCTGGAGCTGGGCTGCTGTGTGGCAGATTCCTTGGGTGCACAGGATCCTGAACTTCTGATTCTAATTCTCTTTGATGGAAAGATTTACAATCAGGAAGGGTAAGTAGTCTGTGGCAATTATGGGGGACAGTCTGGGTCCCTCTTCATTTTCCATTCTCTCTTCCTTTTCTACCATTTGTCTTTCACCATTAGTTCCCTATTCCCATACTCCTATTCCCTCTCTGTACTACCAATTTCACTCAGCAATGCCAACCCCCCTACCCCCAATACACACACACACACACACACACTTCTGCCTGGCTCCAACCTACCCATGCCCTTAGGGCAATCTCAAGACTTATCTCCTCTACAAACCTCCCCCCAAAATCTTTCCCTTTTTTATTCCATGGCATTAATGTCTGGAATTGCATCTTGTGGTAACATTGTTCCCAAATTGAGTTGTGGGGCTGATTTTTAAAAACAGACTATGAACTTCTGAAGGTCGGAAACTGGACTTGATATATACTGCCTATGTAAAAACACTACTTTCTCCCCAGTACAGGCTGACACAAAATGCCTGCTGGATTTGATTGAATGTCTGTTCTCTCCCCATCTTCTCAGTTCTCAATTTCTTTTGTTCCATCTCTCTCTCTCCCCCTTTTAATTCCCAGGTCTGTTCTAGGATAGCTAGTGTTCTTTCCCCTCTTTTAACCCACTGAAGCTGAAAGTGTGGCTGGCCCTGGACTCAAGGTAACTTCTCTATCCAATGGCTTCTCCTTACTTGGGGGAACTTTCTATTTCCTAATTCCTGATGAGAAGAAAGGCTGCCTCTGAGAAATGTGGACGCCTTGTACACTGTCCTCATTCAGGCTATCCATCCCCAAGGTCTGCGGGCTTCACAAAGGAAGCGGTGTGGGGCACAGGCGCTCTCAGACATCTGCATCACACATTTTTTTTTCTCTCCCATCGCCTTGCCCCCCACCCATCCCCCCTTGAATTCTCTGGACTGATTCTTGTGGTAAGATCTCACACGTTTTCTCAATCTATATGCAAACCAGGTAGGATTGACAGCTGAAGAAAGCTGCACATTGCCTGGCCTAAAGTTATCTGTTCTCCCTCTGAAGGAAAAATCTTTTGAGTTCTGTGACAGTGCCTCGAAGCCATGGCCCTTGTCCTAGGCTGCCCCAGCCCAGGCACTCATCTGACCCCTGCTAATGTTCAGGACCTTTAACAGCAGAGGGTGGGGGGAGGAGGTAACCAGAGCCCACTGCATGCCAATGATTCATGTTCTCTGAAGGGATCAGAGTGTTATTAGAAACCTTGCCTGCCAAATGTGGGGCAAATGTAACCAATTTATTAATGCTGAGAAACCAATGTGTGAAATTGGACCGAAAGGAGGGGGGCCAGCTGCCCCCTCTCCCCACTTCCTGCCCTCTGCCAGTGGCAGAGGGAGGGTAAGGTACAAAGAGATCTGTCTTCTGTAGGAGGACAGTTGCAGTCCTAATCACATGGGATAGTGACAACAAATATTCCTGGCTGGAGCTTCAAAGGGCTGGGAGATAATTGGATCCACCATCCCAGCCAGCCGGCCTGCTGTGATGCTTCAGCCTGCAGCTTGCAGGTTGGGAAGCCATGGGTCAGGAAGGTGGGAAGCTTGGCCTCCAGTGTCCCTTGTCCTCACTCTCAGGACCAGGGGACTATGGAGGTAGAAGAACGTCTCTCAATGGCAACAACTCCCATAGCGAATGCTGGTCACTTAAGCTGTTTCATGTACATGGTTTTAGATTAGTCTCAGTATTTTATGGCTGTTTGTGGCTTTTCTCCAGCTGAAGGGGAGGGTTGCTTCAGAGTAGTATGCATTTCTATAGGCTTCATTGATTTGCCTCTAAAAGATGACTGAGTTGAAAAAAAGATATTAGCAGCCACTGTTTATGAAAGGATCACTATATGTGTCTCCTTATTATCTCATTTAATCCTCAGAGCAATAGCCATATGAGGTAGATTTTTTAAAATTTGATTTATTTATTTTATTCCAATTTGTTATATATGACAGCAGAATGCATTACGATTTATATTACACATATAGAGCATAATTTTCATATCTCTGGTTGTATATAAAGTATATTCACACCATTTGTGTCTTCATACATGTACTTGGGGCAATGATATCCATCTCATTCCACCATCTTTTTTACCCCCATACTCCCCTCGCTTCCCCTCCCACCCCTTTGCCCTATCTAGAGTTCATCTATTCTTACCATGTTTCCCCTCTCAACCCCGCTATGAATCAGCCTCCTCACATTAGAGAAAACATTTGGCATTTGTTTTTTGGGGGACTGTCTTACGTCACTTAGCATTATATTCTCCAACCCATCCATTTACCTGCTCTTTTATTGCTGAGTAATATTCCATTGTGTGTATATATAAAGAAAATATATCACATTTTCTTTATCCATTCATTTACTGAGGGGCATCTAGGTTGGTTCCACAGTTTAGCTATTGTGAATTGTGCTGCTATAAACATTGCTATGGCTGTGTCCCTGTAGAATGCTGTTTTTAAGTCCTTTGGGTATAAACTGAGGAGTGGGACAGCTGAGTCAAATGGTAGTTCCATTCCCAGCTTTCCAAGGAATCTCCATACTGCTTTCCAGATTGGTTGCACCAATTTGCAGTCCCATGAGCAATGTACCCCACATCCTTGCCAACACTTATTGTTGTTTGTATTCTTAATTAGCTGCCATTCTGACTGGAGTGAGATGAAATCTTAGAGTAGTTTTTATGTGCATTTCTCTAATTGCTAGAGATGTTGAACATTTTTTCATATATTTTTTTGATTGGTTGTATATCATCCTCTGGGAGGTGTCTGTTGAGTTCCCTGACCCATTTATTGATAGGGCTATTTTTTTTTTTTGGTATTTAGCTTTTTGAGTTCTTTATATACCGTAGAGATTAGTGCTCTATCTAAGAGGTAGATGTTTTTATTCTTCACTTTCAGCTGAAGAAACTGAGTCCAGAATGTTAACCAACTTGCCCAAGGTTATAAGTTTAAGTGGACAGGATTCAAGACCGTGTTTGTTTAATCATGTTCTATATCACTCAAGTTTGAGGAATAGAAATTCCAAAAACATTCTTGAATAACCTGGTAGCATTCTTAAGAAGTATATGCGGGTAATTTTCTTGCTAATGCTGCATTGGGAAGTCTTATATTTCAGATCACCAATTTTCACAAGTTGGCTTACAATGATAGCAATGGACACATTTTACAGAGTATAAATAAATCTTTAAGGCAATTCGGATATATTTGAGAATCTGATAAGGTGTCACACTTGTTTGGATGGGCACCATTATCATTATATATGACTCCAGGAGTGGGAGGGGAGATCTCCTCTTAGAATCTTAGCTATCTAGATTCTGGATGAATATCGTTTATTTTGTAATGTGTCACTCTGTCTTTAAAGGCAAGGTGGTGTCTAGCAGGGAAGTCTGGTAAATTTTGAGTTAAGAATCTTGATAATAGTTCTTTTACAAAGGACCAAACACTTGTTAATTAAAGATAGACTCTTTAGTTGATTGTGGGTATGGTTTTCTGAAGATGTTGGTAGAGTCCCCATGCCTAAATGCTGTTCAATTCACAAGTTCATTTCTTCTGGAAAGGTACTGGGTGCATTTCACTGTCATGTACTGACTGGCATGATGTACCTAATGAAGGCCAGGGTTACCTTCCATTTTCTTGGTACCTTCTCTCCTCCTCCTTCCCTTCTCAGTGATAGTCTTATAGGCCCTGAAGGCTTCTGTGTACCATGGGCAGGAGTAGCCTCCTCTCTCTCCATTTGTAGGAGGAGGGTCAATCCAGCATCACCGAGACATGGAAGGAAAGTTCAGTCTTTATTTTCAGCTAAAATCTGGTCCAATTCCTCTTGCTTGTTTTGATATCTGTAAGAGATTCCCCTATTTCCTCCTTCTCTTATAAGCTGTTCAAGTCCTTCCCCAAATCTTCACAGAAGAATAATTCACTTGCTGAGAAGCAATATATAAGCCAATAAAATTAAAAATGATTTTTCAATGTTTGGAAAAGTGAAACAGTTTTGTTGTCCTTTCAAGATGACAGCGACAAAAGACTCCTGAGCACTGGAAAACTAAGATGTCCTCGGAGGGCTTGAATTAGTAAGATTCACACTCAAAGGGATTAGTTAGCTAGTATGGGAAAAAATAACAGTTCCCACAATAATAATAATGGCAGTAATAGTAAGGCAAAGGGCCGGCTATATAAGTGTGAATCCAATAAACAGTGGAGCTGTGGATCCTCTCAAGAAGTCAAGGCTGAAATATAAGGGTATTTTAGCAAAAGGAAATGCAATAAAAAATATTCTATCTGGAAAACAACTGTAAACAGAGGTTGGCTCTTAAGGGTGAAAAGGAAAATTGGAGGAATGCTGGGCCTAATCTATACAGAGGTAAACCACTCATTTCCAAGGGTTATGAAACACTAAGGTTTGCTTGGTACCAGTTTTCCTCTAGTGAAATGCCACAGACTAGCACTTGGTGGACCGAGTGTGGCGCACACTGCATTGACTCCTCATATTTGTTTTGAAATGGAATAACCTGTCAACTCATTCACATAGAAAAATCTAGGTTTCTAGCTTTTATTGAACACCTGGGAATATCTGGTTAACCAGGCTGATCACCGCAGGCCAGAGACACAAAGTAATGGCAGCTTCCTTTAGAAAGACATGCCTCCTCCAGTTTGTTATAGTCCCCACTATTCCCTGTCACCACTGGCTTTGTGACCCTCTTTAAGCTTTGTTGGTGTTTGAGTGTGACCCTCTATTGGGTAAACATCATTTTAGCTCCTTTGGCTGAAATTTTCTGCTTCAGATCCTGAAATCTCCTTAATCTGATTCTGAGCTCCACATGCAACCATCTGAGAATTTGGTTTCCTGTAAAATTTGCCTGTAAGTATAGAATGCATTGATCTTCCATGAGCATCTTGGTCTACATGAAATGCACAGAGTAAATGATAAATGAAAAGGTAAATTCCAACACTCTTTACAGGCTATATCTGGGCCTTTTTCTCACACATTCTCCTAGCACCTAATTCTTTCCCAAAGCTGCTTTTAATTCTGTCATTGTGTCTTAGCATTGACATAGCCCATCAAGATGCCAGAATGGGTTAGGGGGTCTTCAAGATAGAAATAAATGTAAAAGTTACCCTTGGATGGTCACTTGCCACTGGGGAAAAATTGTTGTCAACCTCACACTTGTTTCCTAGTGATATAACTGGAAAACCAATGGAAATAGTCACACAAGAGTCACCATCCTATTGTTTCTAATAGCCCCAATACTTTATATACAAATATACAAAGTGGTATGTACTTCTTAAGTTTTAACTATCAGGAGGGATTGGAAGTGGAAGGTCACTAGCTTGAACCAATCGGTCTCTCTTATCTTGCCTGACACTGATCTCTCCAAATGAAGATCTTTATTTATATTGCATTTCATAATTCATCAAGAACACATGGGAAGATTCCAGGAGCGAACTTACCTTTCTTTTAAACCATATTGTGTGGATCAGAGGTATGGCTCCACATAGTTAGGGACCTTTATTCTTCTCATACTCCTCAATGAGCAAGCCGGGGTGAGATTTGTGCACTGACAGGGAGATGGTTAGAGAGATAAGACTTCTCCCAAGACTGGAGTTGAAACCCAACCTCAATTAAGTTAAGGGATCTTCAATTAAGACTGTCTGGCCCTCATAGCCCTGCCAGCTTTAGGAGCTAGGGCCAGACCTCCTTAAGACCCAGAACAGAAACATTTTCTCATAAAATCTCTTTTAACATTTTCACTTCTCTATGGCATTTAAAATAATTCTTTTGCAGACAGGGTCATTTTCCATTTTGAGCTCCAATTCTGGATTTCTTGCCTGTCAAATGCTAGTGAGAAGAGTTAAAAGCACTTTATAAAGAAAGCATATTGTGTTTTACCTTAGTTGTGGAATATTAGATAAAACATTACATTTCGAGTCAACCTAAGTTTATGTCCCCTACCCAAGAGTGTGTATTTGCATGAGTCACATAAACATGGAGGAGAGAAAAGTAATTGGTCAATCCTGAATTAACATTTCATCAAGAATAATAAATGAGAAAATGCCTAGAAAAACATGCTGTAATGCATCACACAGATATTGCCTCTGTCATGTGGCATGAGTGAAATAATGCTAATGTTTTCTGATATATACTTTTTTTCAAGTAGGAGTAAATAAAATAGTCAAAGCCTAGTATTTTAAATTTTTAATTTATTTTAAATTTGAAATTTGATTATTTGCATATTATGCCTGTCCTTTGAGTTTTTTAAAACAGAGACAATGCATTTTGTGTCTTAATTCTCAGACCTTAGAATACATACACTTAATATAAAATATACTTTTAAATTTCCAAGGAAATCTATAAAATTTAGGTTCATTTTGTGACAATCACAAATCATTCATTGGTTGTTTTTAAACTTGTGAAAGGAAACATTGCTTTTCTCCCTAAACATGAGCATAAGATCTCTTCCCCAGACATTGTTGGATGAGTTTGCTCCACAATAGAGTAATAATCAATATATATGCATATTAAATATATATGTACATTAAAGTATATAATGTATATTAATGTGTCTATATGTATATAATAAATATTAATATGTATGTATGTATGTGTGTGTGTGGGGGGTACATATACACACATATACACCAGTTGAGAAGGAGGGTAAATGCTTTAATGAGAAAAAAAAATGATGAGTGCCGCAGTCTGGCTGGGCACAAATCACGAGCCACTGAAGCAGGAACAAACTTTATTTTTAAACTGCAGGAAAACACTTCACACAGCTCCCGGGGAATCCTCCCGAACACCACGCGGCTAGTCCAGGAACCCCCAGCCGGAAATATCTCTCCCGGAAATCCCTCCTCCTGCACTTCCCCAACCAATGGGAACTCTCAGGGAATCCCCGGAAATCCCCACGAGAACTCCAAAATAGTGCGAGAACTCAAAAGTTGCGGCAGAGGCGGATAGTAATGCCTCGCCTGTCAATCAATACTGTTGGCAAAATGCCAGGGGCCATACAGACTCGGCCGTGGCTCTCAGCATCACTGAGGCAGATGAGGGGCATGGGCATTCTCTGCTTTTGTTGGTGGCAATCTCGGACTGGTAAGTGAACAACCAACTAACCCGAGTCCTATTTTATAAGATCCCAGCTTTAAGAATTTTAAGAGTGGCCTGGCTAAGATCTATGAACCATTACAGAATAAACAAGAGGCTTCTTAATAACCCAACTATGTCAGAAGTCACTGTGTGAAAAACATCACGGAAGGGCCATCCTAGCATCATCCACCCTGGGATGGATGCAGTTGAGCAACTGACTTTCTTGGCAACAACTTCAAGAATGTGGGTTACTCAAAACACTTGTTCATTTATTTACGCACCCAAATAAGAACGAATATTGAGTTTATTTTATGTTAAGTGTAGGTATCCTAAGGTCTGAGAATTAAAGCACAAAATGCCTCGTCTCCGTCACCAGAAAACTCAAAGGTGGTGGGGAGACAGGCGTAGTAAGCAAAGAATCAAAACTCTGCAGTGTACAAAGTATGCTTCAAACAGCGGAGGGGTTGCTTGACTTCTTTGAAAAATCAGAAAAGGCTTTGTGAAAGTGGTGACATGTGTAAAGGGCCTTGAAGAATAAAAGCAGCTCTCAAGGTACAGGAGAAGAGGCAGGAGTGTCAGATGTAGAAGACAGCAGCTAAGCTACAAAAGGCACAGACATGAGTAAATGTCTGACAGAAAGGGGGCCTCGACTCAGGGCTCTGGTGGAGAAGGAAATGGAGATACTGTCCTGCAGGATGCACCCAGGGTCTTCAAAAGACCCAGAGTGTTTAACCCGTAGGCAACAGCTAGCTACTGGAGGCTTTCAGCAGGAGGGGCATCATGAGAGAATCTGTGTGTTGGGAAGTTGTGGAGGCTGAGGAAAGGACTGGAGTCTGGAGCTGTTGGAACAGGCCGGCAAGAGACATAAAGAACCTCACTCAGTCCTGGGCCATGGGAGAAAATAGGACAAGAGAAACCTGCGGGTGAAGACAACTTGAGTTATTGGATTCCCACCTTGCACCTAGACCCTGGATAGCTACTTTTCACAACTTTTTACACGGATCCTCTGAGGTCCGTGTAACAGCCCCCATAAAAAACTGAACATCTCAGGGAGCTAACTTACTCAAGGTGAAACAGACATTAAATGGCAGAGCCAGGATTTGGACCAAGGTCTGACTCATGCTAAAGCCCATACATAATCTTTCTCCATGGTCAGATAGAATCAAAAGGATTTGGTGAAAACAACAGTGAACCCCACGATGATGTACATCCATAAGAATGGGATCCTACCTAGAATAAAATATATTCCATGGTTGTATAGTTATATCAAAATGGATTCTGCTGTCATGTATAACTAAAAAGAACCAATACATTTTTAAAAAGGATGTGGTAAATGATTAAATATTTTCTCCAGTTACGATGATGAGACCATCACTCCTCACTTTCCTAAACTTTGTGGGAAGCAGTGTTTGTGGCCCAGTCTTTAGTAGCCCTGGGCAAGACTGTTTTGCCAGATTACACTGTGCTGAGGGAAAGAGAACTTATATCAACCAGGTTTGGAGACGACATCCGTATTCACCCTATATAGATCTGTTATTTGTTTTCTATTGCTGCTGTAACCAATCACCATCAACTTGATGGTCTAGAATAACAGTCATTTATCATCATAATTATGTAGACTAGAATCTGGCAAGGTATGATCAAGGTGTCTATGGAGCTGAGTTCTTTTCTGGAGGTCTAATGGAGAATTCTTCGCTTGATTTTTGCAACTTCTAAAGGCCACTACTTTGGCTCATGGCCCCCTTCTTCTACAAAAAGCAAAGTAAGTCTCTCTCATATGGCATCACTCTGACCTCTGCCTCATTCTCCTTCCTCTACTTTCAAAGAGCTTCATGTTCATTTTGGATTTATCTGAATAATTCAGTCTTCCTGTTGTAAGGCCTGTTGATTAGCAACTTCAATTCCATCTACAACTCTAATTCCCTTTTCCATGTAAGGTACTATGTTACAAATTCTGGGGACTCGGGTGGGGAAATCTTTGGTAGGGGGCATTATTCTACCTACCCCAAGGTTCTTTATGGCATTTTAGATTTGGATCTTGCCTTGCTAGTTCTGGAAATTCCTAAGGAGAGGGTCAGGGAGGCAATGGTGAATAAATAGTTAACTAGCTATCCAAGAAGCAAAATGATCTCCTGACAATGTTGAGTGCAGTATAGACCAATGGGCCAAGAGCTGGGTGGCTCGGGTAGGTGGTTCACATCTTTGAAGAAATGCTCATCAAGCCATGACCAGTGGAGAACAGGACATCAGTCACCTGGGAAACCAAGTAAACATAAACATACAGCCATCCATCACTGCCATCTGGAAGAAATTGGGTAGCAAGGGTCTTCCTGTTAGGCCTTGCTCCAATATTTATTTGTGTAGCTGGAGATCCCAGACCAGCCTTTCTGTCAACGATGCTTCAGTGAGGAGCATGGGCCTGAATCTCAGCCTGGAATTAAAACACACCACCTTTCTGTGTGCATGTAGATGTAAATATTACCAGCACACAGGTCACTTGAGGGATAGGTGCCTGTGTTTCCAAGACTAAACAATCTCTGTAGGTTAGACGAGGAGGCGCTGTGAGCTTGTTGGCAACACCATCCTTAGAAACAGTCTGAATTTCCAGTGAATGCTGCCTGTGTTCTGCTCTGTCCAAGAGCTATATGTCCAGAAGCACTGCCCTACCAACTTCACTGTGGTCCTCCATGATTTCAGGTAGATATGTGCAGGCAAAAGATGGGTTCAACTGGGTCCCCTGTATGAGGTACTATTGCTAAGTTACAAGGGCTCTCCTCCCGACAGTCCTCTCTGTTGGTCAAGAATGTGTTTTCAGCTGTTGCTCTAGTAGTGGTGATAGATTTGCCCTGCTCCTTTCACATATTCCTGCTCTGTCCCTGAGTGATTCAAAGCATATTTATAAGGCAGCTGGCTGGGGTTAGCAGGGGGCAAGTCTGTGGCATGGATCAGAGCAAAGTGAAGTGACCCTTATAGAGAACAAACCTATGACCTTGGCCTCCTAAAGTCGATATCTTTACAGACCCAGCTAATAGAGCCCCCTGAAAGTGGGCCCTTCATCCACGTCTCTGTGCAACATTGACATACTCAAAGACTGGCTGCAGTGAGAAGGAGAACATTCAGACCAAGTTTGATTTCCTGGGATCATATTATTTTCTTTTACCTTGAAGATACATTTATTGACCCCTTGTCTGGTGACACTGAGTCAGAACTAGTCTTGGTTGCCAACATTCTTGATGACTTATAAGAGGTCTAGACTCACCTGTTCTCATCCATGGTTACAGCATGAGCTTCCAAAAGGCGGGGATGCTTCAGAAAAGCTTCTAGTGAAACCATTAGTTTTAACCAGCCATCATGTTATAACTAATTTCAAATGGTTTAAATAAACCCCTCCACATTATAAATGTCACAATTACATAAGACTGGCCTGAGTTTCAGCAACATGCAGAGTTCAGTAGAAAGCCTTTGCCTGACTCTTTCCATGGTTTTAGCAGCTGCCCTAGTTCTGGCTAAGCACCCTCAAATTCTAAGAAAAGCCAGGCTTGTGGAAAAGTACAGTTTTCCTGTGCCATTTATATGCACTCCCTACCTTCCATTATTTTGCTCATTTCAGAGTTCCAAGGAGCATGCCTGAACCTGTTTGCCCTTTCAATTCCAGAAAGCAACTGCATTCATATTCTTTCATTCCTCTCTGACTTCCCACAGTAGCAGTATTTGATAACATTTCTCTATTTTATTTCCAGCTACCTGTGGCCTCAATTCCCTTCCAAGTTTTGCTCACAGATAGACTTAATTTTAATAATTGTGCAACATTGGGTTTTGCAAAGTCTGGCTGACCTACAATAAACTCTGATGATGATTTTTCTCTTGAAATCCAAATTGCCTTTGGAAAAGGCAACCAGTTTCTCACCCAAGCCATGTCCAAACAGGTCTGGTCCCCAGACCGTGTCTGGCATGAAAAGAGGCTCAGTGTAATGCACAATAGATGACTGTAGTCTAATTTTAGACTAGATAGATCTGAAGACTATGTCTCTTCTCTGTTAGTCACACTTCTTATCCCCATCAGACCAACTCCTTGGGGGAGGGACCCAGACAGGCATCAAGAACATGTAGGAATAAATGAAAGGAATTTCCTCAAAGGTACATATGATCCTACTGGTCTCCTGATTAACACGTGTTCAAGGCTCATACGCTGTAAGATGAAATCCAAATCTTTCAATTATATAACACAATCCTGCACATTAGTACTCATTCCTACATCCCCAGATTCCTCTCCTATCATACCCCGTGCCTTATACTCCAAACTCACCAGCATCCCTGCAGTTTCCTGAAAACACCAGGTGGGTTCAGGAATGTGATCTCCATGTCCAAGTGGCCATTTTTCCTACCTTCATTTCTGCGCACCTTGCCATCACTCCATGCAGTCTCACCTGAATCCCAACGACAGAACTGATCACTCCTCCCTCTGTGATTCCCATCACAGTCCAGCTTTCTAGCACAAAGCCTATAGCATACTGCTGTATGGCCAGACAAAAGGCACCTGAGGCAAGAACTAAGCGTAATTATTGACATTCCTTTGCCCATTAAGATTCTGGTGCATGAACAAGTATTTCACTTACTGATGGAGAAATAATCGACCATTTATTAAGAAGGTGGAGTGATGCTCTGCTCTCAAGGGTTTTGGCCAGCTTGTCTTCCTCTTCACTTTTCCTTCTTTTATCCAGGAAATACTTAAAAATTTAAGCGTGATTGAGGTTCTGGAACTTTTTGGTGTCCTGGAAGGAGAACTGAAGTAAGAAGACCTAGGAGAAAAGCTGATAGTGTAGAATTTCCTGTGGGCCTATGAAAAAGTGATCAAAGGAACTCTCAGAGATCCTTTATGGTTTCCCAGTTCAGTGTATCAGGGAAGAGGGGGGAAGACAGGATTCAGGAGAAAAGAGGTTTTCTTACAGTAATTTGCTTTTGACTTAAGCTTCTCCTATACCCTGTATTATGAAAGCATCATGCAAAGGCATTAAAATGAGGACTCAAGTGTTCTCCTTATTACAGCCGGGAGAGGGGTTCCTGTGTTATTTCTTGATGCCTACAATTTCAAGCTGACTCAAGAAAATGTTATAAAATCTAAAATTATTGTGATGGCTTTTCTCAGACTAATAGGATCTAGGAAAGATTTCTTTCACAATCTTGGTACTTTATAAAAGGATTAGGTTTCATATGGAAGAGACTTGATTATTTGGGTAACTTAATTGTAGTGGTTAAAAAAAAAAGAGTAGATCTGGACAAGGTGGCACACACTTGTAATCCCAGCAGCTTGGGAGGCTGAGGCAGGAGTATTACGAGTTCAAAGCCAGCCTCAGCAATGGCCAGGTGCTAAGTAACTCAGTGAGACCCTGTCTCTAAAAAAAAAATGCAAAAAAGGGCTGAGGATGTGGCTCAGTGGTCAAGTGACTCTGAGTTCAATCCCCAGTACCAAAAAAAAAAAAAAAAAAGAGTGGAGTTTCTACCTCCAGTAGTATCTGAGCATCTCATAGCAGTCTACATAATATGAACCAACTATATACATGAGACAAAATATGCTTTTAGAAAATGCTATTTAAATTGCCAAATTATATTATTATATTGTGTGCATGTACAGATACGTAGTAACAAATCCCATTACTATGTACTACTACAATGCACCAGTAAAAAATTTGGAAAGAGGAAAAAAATATTACTTACTGCAAAGTAAAGCTTGAAATACCCTGAAAAAAAATTACCAGAGAGTGACTAAAAGCTGTGCAGCAATATTGCTGTTGGAAGGAGTCAATACAAGGAAGAAGGGAATGGCATTAGTGAGTTTCTAGATTTTAGTTTTTAGACTCAGGCAGGTTCAGTCTGCACTCTGCAGAATGGCTAACCAGAGGATGGGGAAACAGCATGTAAAAATTAAGAAAGACTCTCCAAAAGAATAGAGACCAAGTTAGGAGCACCCCACTGCCTACATCTCTGACTGACCCTTGAACTATACCCCTGTAGGGCAATGGCACCAATAAAGTTAAAAGAGATGAGCTGTGGTTTAAACTGTTGCCCTCAAAAAGGAGCCAGTAACAGGATAATGGAGACAAATGATGAAAAAATCAATACACTTGACAATTTAGAAGAAAGGGATATATTCCTTAAAAGATGAAAATTGGCAAAGTTTACTCAAAATAAGCTACATAGTCCTATATACTTTAAAAGTTGAAATACAGATACAAAATGTCTACAAAATATTAACAAGTAAAACTCAGAAATATACTGAAATGATAATATATCAGGACCAAATGGAGTTTATCCCTGAAATACAATATTATTCAGCACTTGAAAAATCAATCAATATGGTTTATCAATATCAGCAGACCAAAGGAATAAAACCATAAAATCATCTCCATGGATGCAGATTGTTTGACAAAATTCAACAACCATTCATGATAGAAATTCTAAGCTAGAAAGTAAAGATTGATTCTTCCACAACCTGATAAAGGATATCTATGCAAAACCTATAGGTAATGCCAGGCTTAATGTGAAAGACTGGATAGTTACCCCTCTCGTGTCAGGAATAAGGTAAGTGTATTAACTCTCATGGCTCCAATTCAGCATCATACTGAAAATCTTCATTAATACAATAAGGCAAAAAAAATAAATAAAAGACATACAGATTGGACATGAAAAGCAAAACTATTTGTATTCAGAGGTGACATGGTTGCCTATTAGAATCTGCATTAAAAACTTTTACTACTTAAGAGATAAATCTAATGAAATAAGTGCAAGATGTGCATACTGAAGACTTCAAAGCATTATGAAAGAAATATAATGCTTAAAATAAATGGAAAATATATTAGGTTCATGAATTGGAAGACTCAATATTGTTTAGATGTCATTTTTCTCTAAATTGATTTACAGATTCAAGGTGATTTCTATAAAAATCCCAGCAGGATTTGTAGAACTCCTTTTTGTAGACCCGACTCTGAAGTATTTAATAAAAAGAAAAGGAAATAATGTAATTTTGGAAAAGATGAACAAATTTAGAAAACTTATGTTGCATTTTTATAAGACTTAATTAGAAAACATTGATTGAGACAGTGCAGGTATTAGAGAACAGAAAGATATAAAAATCAATGGATAGCCCAGAAGTATATGTGCAGGCATATATTTATTATTGTCAGTGATGACAAAATAATCTTTTCAATAAATGGTGTGGGAACAGGTGAGTATCTATATGCAACAAAACGTATATTGATCCATACATTAAACAATACAAAAATGAACTGGAATAGATTTTTAGACCTAAATGTTAAGACTAAAAGTTTAAAAATTCTGCATAGTAAATTTATCCATGATTACCATAAACTGGAAATATTTCAAGCGTCTATCATCTAGTGAATGAATATACAAAATGTGGTGGTACATCCATACAAAGGAATATTACTCAGCAATAAAATAGAATGAATGACAGATACATGAAACATCATGAGTTAATCTCAAATGCATTATGACAAGTGGAAAAAGCTCAAGGGCTACACATTGCATACTTACAGCTATATGACATTCTGGAAAAGGTGAATTTATAGGAACAGAAAAGATTAGTGGTGGTATGAGAGCTGGGAATACAGGGACAAATGTAATCAGAAAAGGGCATGAGGAAACTTTTGAATGGAGGAAATGTTTGATACCTTGATTGTGGTACTGGCTACTAAACTGAATACATCTGTCAAAATTCAATGCACCTATAGAGGATGGAGTTCATCCAAGTATACAAATTACTCTTTAATAAATTTTCTTTTTGTGTTTCTTTCTTTCCTTTTTTTTTGAGGTGCTGGTGAATAAATCTGACTTAATGAAAAGAGAGGAAGAGTCTTTGATACAAAGTAAAGCAGCTTTTTCATTAGACTGAAGAAGACACAGACGTAACCTCATTCTCCCTATTTGACCTCACCCCTTGATAGAAAACAGAAATGGTGAAATTGATATTTGCTGAATGGCAAAGAAAACATGAGATTATTTTAAGTGTATAAAATTAAGTATACGTTTCAAATAATGAGTTAAGGTTGCGTTGTGATAACTGAATTATGGGTTATGACAAGGAAAATGAACAAAGGATACCTGAGAAGTATATGAAGACTTTCTTTATTGAGTATCAAGTACAGTTCACTTTCCAGATGAGGTTACCATGGATCACAGCTTAAGAATTAAAACTCACAGAACTAGCCTTTTAAAATTTATATTTGATTTTTAAATCAAAATCTCTTTGCTATTTTTTTTTCCTTTTGGCTAAAAAGCCTGAATCTAGATTTTACAAAAAGGACACTTTCCAAACAATGTACACCAGTTCACTTATAATTAAATTTTATTGTCACTTTCAGAGGCATTTATTATTAGTAAAGAAAAAAGTAAAAGGCTTAGGCAATTTTGATGAGAGGAAATTATGATGAGAGGATATTCAACGTATTTTACCTTAGAAATGATAACAACTGAAAAATTTGAAATATATAGGTAAAAAAATTATAATGTAAAATATTTTAATTATTTTAAATTGTCATTTAAATTTAATGAAGTTGAAATAAAATTGGTAAAAAATTAAAATACAAATAATTGTTTCATATAGAAATAATTTAAATATTTAATATATCAATCTTATATAGAATGTTTTAAAAAATAATTTTTGGAGTTCAAATTTGGACACTACCTGATGCTTTCTACTCAGTTTCACATAAACACAAAATATTTAATCTAAAAAAGCATAAAATGTGATATATTATAAATAATTGTGTGTTGATGAATTTGAGATTTTAGGTAACAGAGTCAAATTCTTTGGATAACACAATTTACCAAATATAAGACAAGAAAAAATAGAAACTATGAGTAGTCTTAAACCTATTAAAATGTGATCCATAATTTTAAAGTACATTACACTTGTAGAATTTGGAGTGACTTGTGTTGGATAAAACTTTCTGTAGAAAATACTTATAAATTTTGGAGAGAGGGGGGAAAAAGTACAATTTGAAGGTACTAGGCAGTGACCAAAATCAGGCAAAACTAGAGAGAAATTAATTATTTTAATATAACAATTATTGTGGAGGAGATTTGCCTTTATGTGCCTTCTGCCTGAGAGCACTCTGCAGACCATATGATATAGGGTGACAGGAATTCAAAAACAGGTCTGTGGTTGTTGCTCAGTGGTAGAACACCTGCCTAACATGTGTGAGGCACTGGGTTCGATTCTCAGCACCACAAATGAATGAAATAAACATCCACTGACAACTTAAAATAATGTTAAGAAGAAGTATTGAAAAAGAGAACATTAATCTTATCAATCTGAGGAATCCTTCAATGGAGACCAGGGTTTCCAGATTAGATAGTGGAGGAAATGATCTCTGAAGAGGGCCATTCAAGATATCTAGTATACAATAAAAGATTAGACTTGAAAAGAAACAGGAAGGGGATAAGGGGGGAGGGAGAAGAGATGGCGAAAGGAAGGAAGTGTGGAATAAAATTGATCAAATTATGCAGTGTACATATCTGATTATACCACAGTGAATTTTATCTTTATGTATACCTATGAAGCATCGATTAAAAAAATAAATAAATAGAAGGAAGACCAGTAGAGAAAGGGAGGAGGGAATGGAAAGAGGAAGTACTGAGAACTGACACAGAGCAAATAATGTTCCATGCATGTATGATTTTGTCAAAATGAATACCAACATTGTATATAATTATAATGCACCAATAAAAACATTTTTTTTTAAAAAAAAAGAAATATGGGGACTGGGGTTATGGCTCAGCGGTAGAGCACATGTCTAGTGTGTGTGAGGTGCTGGGTTCCATCTTCAGCACCACATATGAATAAATAAAAAATAAAGGTATAAAACTAAAAAATATTTTTAAAAAAGAAATAGGAAAAAGTGACGTTGAGAAAAAGGATAACTAGTAGAAACTTACTTGAAAATGACCCAGATGTTGCGGTTAATAAAGACTTTAAGGCAGCTATGTAAATATTTTCAATTACAATTAAAGAAAAGAGGTGAAATCTCAGAAGAGAAATTTAAAACTATTAAAAATTGCCAAACAGAAATGCTAAAGCTGAGAAGAAAAATATCAGAAATAAATATAACTGGCTGGAATTACAAGTATATTTGAAAAAGGCACATTTGCACCTATAATGTTAAAAGATCAATAGAAATTATCTAATAAAAAGAGCAGGGAGAAAAAATTGGGAAAAGGTGTATAAATAAAGCTTCATTGACATGTAGGACAATACCAAGCAATCAGGGTAATTAGAGTTTCAGAGGAAAAAGAGATAAAATTAAGACTTTTAAAAAAAATTTTAAATGAGCAGAAATTTCCGTTGATTTTGTGAACAGACAAAAAACATATCCAAGAAGCTGGGTAAATACCAAGCACGATACAGAATAGAACCACATTAGGCATATCATAGTTAAAACTACTGAAAAACAAATAGATTAAATCCAGGAGAAATTAGAGAAAAACCAAAGCATTGTAATGAGAATAACAATTCAAATGATAATCATCACCTTGCCAGATTAAAAAAAAAATGGAAAAAAAGTGGAACAATATCTTTAAAGTACTGAAAAGGAAAAAAAAAAGAACTTCCAACATGGAATCTATATCCAATAAAAATATTCTTCAAGTAAGGTCAAAATTAAAATATCCCAGGTAAACAAAAGCTGAGAAAACTCATCTTGATTTGGTTTCAGTGTCAATTCTCAGACACCAATTGGATGTCCCACAACTCAGTCTAATTCTGACACAAAATTCCTGGAGTTAGCATAGATTCCCAAGTTAAGGGCAAAGTCCTTCACAAAACTGCCCCCTCGTCAGACTCCAAGTGTGATTCACAGTTTTGACCAGCAGACAAAATATTCATGGGTTCCTACAACTCCCTGAGATTTAATGATTCACTAGAATGTGCCGCAGTCTGGCTGGGCACAAATCAGAGCCACTGAAGCAGGAACAAACTTTATTTTTAAACTGCAGGAAAACACTTCACACAGCTCCCGGGGAATCCTCCCGAACGCGCCAGGAGGCTTGTCCAGGAACCCCCAGCCGGAAATATCTCTCCCGGAAATCCCTCCTCCTGCACTTCCCCAACCAATGGGAACTCTCGGGGAATCCCCGGAAATCCCCATGAGAACTCCAAAATAGTGCGAGAACTCAAAAGTTGCGGCAGAGGCGGATAGTAATGCCTCGCCTGTCAATCAATACTGTTGGCAAAATGCCAGGGGCCATACAGACTCGGCCGTGGCTCTCAGCATCTCCCCCTTTTTGTTTAATTAAACAACAAGCAATGTGGCTTAGGGACCGTGCCTGTTAGGCAGTCCAATTCAACATATGGTCCTTACCCGTCATCGGATGAACTGACCTCTAGGCGTCAGCCTCCTGTCTTAGGTTGGTACCACTGCAATTGGATCATACCCGTCACTGACTACCGGTCCAGCATACAGCCATACTTGTGGATAGGCCTTTGCACCAGTGGGGGGGTGAGGTTCTTTGCCTCACCTCTGTTGGCCCCAAAATTTTAGACCATCACTAGTAGAAGGGAGGAGGATGCAAAATGCCATGACACTAAGCCAATTGAGGGCTCCTTTGAAAAATTGTACCACCGGTGACACCATCAGCAAAAATACTCCAGCACTACCACAATTTGCTGTACCAACAGATAGTTCACAATGCATACAAGTGATACATAGTCCAGGCAAGGTCTGCAAGCAATTCAAAGCAGAGGAATCTGTCAATATGTCCATTTCCTCCCAAAGTAAATCAACTCCTTAACAGAGCATTACTTGTTGAGTTATTATTCATTGATGCATCAGTTTTTACAGTTTGTTGTGATAACTATCGAAGAAGCTGTAGTTTGGTTTTATCTTTGTCTTCACCGGCACTGGGATGAAGATAGGAATTCTGGCAATGATGCTAAGGAAAAAATTATGTAACATTCCAACAGGCACTAAGAAAACAATTTTTTGAACAATTTACATTATCCTGAACAGAATTATTAAATATAATGAGAAGGAAAGGTGAAAGTAAACAAACAGATCTGTTAACCTCCTTACTTGTTCACATATTAAAACAATTTTCAACAGCTGTTTACCCAATCTAAATTAAACCATTAAAATCACGTGAATAAAAAAATTCAGATCCATTTATTCATGAGCGCTCCTCATATATGATATATGGACATACGCACATACAGACATACAACACAAAACAGAAGTGTGCACACATAACATACAACACATAAGACAATAGTAAAGGCCTTGTAGCTTTACCTAGGTGAAATCTCCATTGCAATGCTTAAAAACTCCACAGTCAAAAAATAAAACTGATCAGAAAAACATTAACCTAGGTCTGTATGAGCTCAAAAATAAAATAGAACTTTATGATGTGGGAAAAGGCAAATAATAAAATAAATATTGAAAAAAGCATCCTGGTTAATCACTGTCGCAGATGTAAGAATAGCCAAACTGGAGTTCTGGATATCAGCTGTTATGGATTTGAGTCAAATCATCTTCCTTTTGGCCTGTAGAAATTGTTTTAGTTAATCTCTCTGGAATCCAAATCGGCTGCTGTTCTCCCTGTGGAAAAACACAAACAGAACCCCGACTCCAGACAATCACTGGGTCAGGACCTTTCCATTGTCCTGTTAGAATATCCTTCCAAAGTACCTTAGGCTTATGTACATTTTTTGGACACATATGCCTTTCCGCAGCACTAAGCCCTGAGGAATCCAAATTTAAAAAGTTTAGAGTAAAAAGGGTTATTTTAAGTTTATCTTTGGGTGACATATACCCCTTTCCAATTCCCTCTTTTTGCTTTAGTAAGTACATTTTAATAGTTTGATGAGCTCTTTCAACTATGCCTTGTCCCTGTGGATTGTATGGAATTCCTGTTATATGAGTAATGCCAAATGATGAGCAAAATTGTTTAAAAGAGGTAGAAATATAACCAGGACCATTATCTGTTTTTAACTGTTTTGGAACGCCCACAGTGGCAAAATTTTGTAAGCAATGAGCTATAACATCTTTAGTTTTTTCTCCGGCATGAAGGGAGCCCATCAAAAATCCGGAAGAAGTATCAACTGTAACATGCAAATATTTTAATTTTCCAAATTGTGGCAAGTGTGTGACGTCCATCTGCCAAATATGGTTAGGTATCAGTCCTCTAGGATTGACTCCAAGATTAACTTGTGGTAAAAAGGTCACACAATTTTGACATTGTTTTATTATTTGTCTAGCTTGTTCCTTAGTTATTTTAAAACGCTTTTGTAAAGTATTAGCATTGACATGGAACCTTTTATGAAAATGTGTAGCTTCTTCTAGTGTAGAGAAAATATGTATGTCATGTGTAGTTTTATCTGCTAAATCGTTGCCCAAACTAAGGGCTCCAGGCAATCCTGTATGTGCTCTGATATGTCCTATAAAGAATGGATCTTTTCTGTCCCAGATTACACTTTGTATAGCAGAAAACAAAGAGAAAACAGTAGAGGAAGGGGAAATCCTGCCAGCATCTTCAAGGGATACTATAGCATTAACTACATACTGACTGTCAGAGAATAAATTAAATACAGAATCTTTAAACATCACAAAAGCTTGTAAAATTGCATTAAGCTCTACCTTTTGAGCTGATTGTTTGGGTACTAAAAATGTAAAAGTTTGATCAGGGGTAACTACTGCTGCTGTACCATTATTTGACCCATCAGTGAATACATTTGGAGCATTCATGATAGGGGTTTTTCTTGTCATTTTTGGAAAAACTACAGGATGCGAAGACCAAAAAGACAACAAAGGATTAGATGGTAAGTGATTATCAAATGAAACATTAGATTTACACATGATTATTGCCCAAGTATTTAACTCATTAGCTAACTCATCAATTTGATCCATAGTATATGGAGTAATAATTTTATTGGGAGAAATTCCAAACACTCCCTTTGCTGCTTTTATTCCTTTGAGTATTAATTGTCCTACAGCCTCAGGATACCTAGTAAGAATAGTGTTAGGAGAATAAGATAAATGTATCCACAATAATGGACCTTCTTGCCAAAATACTCCTGTAGGAATATTTTTTGTTGGTATTACAATAAATAATAAAGGCAAAGTTATATCAATCCTATCCAAATGCATATTTTCCATATATGTTTCAATAATTTTTAATGCCTTTCTTGCTTCAGGCATTAACATGCGGGGTGAATTTGGATCTGATGGACCTTTTAGGATATCAAATAAAGGTCCCAACTCTCCTGTTGGTATGCCTAGATAAGGCCTTATCCAATTTATGTCTCCTAATAACTTTTGAAAGTCGTTAAGTGATTTGAGTTGATCTACTCGTATTTGAATTTTTGGTGGACGGACCATGGTTGAGGATAATAGAACTCCTAAATAATTAATTGGAAAATGTAATTGTACTTTATCTATTGCTATCTCTAGATTATAATTTTTTAATAAATTTGTAAGTGTGGCATAACATTCTAGCAATGTGTTTTTATCTTTGTGTGCTAACAATACATCATCCATATAGTGAAATATTTGTAGTTTAGGATTTTGATTTCTAAGTGGCTGGATTGCTTTGTTAACATAAATTTGACACATAGTTGGGCTGTTAGCCATCCCTTGAGGGAGTACTTTCCATTCATATCTCTGATCAGGACCTTCATGATTCAGTGCAGGGATAGTAAATGCAAAATGTGGACTATCCTCAGGATGAATTGGAATTGAAAAAAAACAATCTTTAATATCTATAGCTAAAACGTACCAGGTTTTTGGCAAAGCAGACAATTGAGGAATCCCTGATTGAGCAGGTCCCATAATAACCATCTCATTATTAATGGCTCTTAAATCTTGCAATAATCTCCATTTACCAGATTTCTTTTTAATGACAAAAATGGGAGTATTGTAAGGGGATACGGAAGGTTGTATATGTCCTTCCGCTAATTGTTGTTTGACCAGGTCATGGGCTGCTTGTATCTTTTCTTTAGTCAGGGGCCACTGAGGAACCCATACTGGTCTATCTGATTTCCAAGTAATTTTTATTGCCTCAGTGACCCCTTCTGAAAACCCAGTCCATGTCTATTTATTCCCTGATCTATTTGAATTGGTGCTGCTATGCCTTGTTCTCCTAATCTTTTTTCTTTCCTGAAACCTTGTCTAGCCCTAATAGTGGGAGCATTTGGATTGATGTTATTTGTTAATGTCAAACCTAATTGATCTAGGACATCTCGTCCCCATAAATTTATAGGAAGATGATCCAATACATATGGCTGTATAGTTCCTTCACATCCTTCAGGATCCTTCCAATCTAATACCATTGCACTTCTATGGGGATTAGTCGCCACTCCTAGGCCTCGAAGCGTTTGAGTGGCTTGTTGTAACGGCCAATGTTTTGGCCATTCTTGACGAGATATGATGCTAAGGTCTGCACCTGTATCCAGTAGTCCATTAAATTCATGTCCTTGAATATTTAGTTTCAGCATGGGACGAGAATCTAAATTTAAAGACAGCATAGCCCAATCTACACCTGTGGAGCCTAATCCCCTGGAACCTCTTTCTATAGTACTACTGGAAAATTTATCATGTAGGCTGGGTATTATTAATAACTGTGCTATTCTATCTCCTGGTGAAATTACTGATATACCCTTTGGAGAGCTAGCTATAATTTTTATTTCACCTTCATAATCGGGATCAATTACCCCGGGACTTATCATAAGTCCTTTTAGCGTAGAAGAACTGCGTCCTAACAATAAGCCTACTGTTCCTTGGGGAAGAGGTCCTTTTACTCCTGTGGGAATGATTTGAACTCCCATCTCTGGAGTTAGTACTGCTCTGGCGGAGGCGCAGATGTCCAACCCTGCGCTTCCTCTGGTTCGTCTGATGAGAGATCTGATGGATAATGTGTCCTGGGCACTACCCTGATGGTGTTGCTGGGTTCCTCCATGGTGTTTCTGGGTTCCTCCAGTGCCCCGTACATTTGTGGTCGTGGGCCCCGGAGCATTGGGCCCCCCTGTCCGTTTTTTGGCAATGGAGCTCGATGCCTTTCTCCACGATATCGTGGGTAAACACTTGGTCCTTGTCTGTTTTTTGATAACGGAATACCCTCTATGGTGGTTTGAGAACGGCATTCATTAGCCCAATGTTTCCCTCTACGGCATCGTGGGCAAATACCCGGTATTCTATTCGTTTGATATCTAGCTTTGTTAAACCCTCCTCCTATGGGGCAACTCCTTTTAAAATGTCCTGTTTGATCACAATTATAGCATGTTTTTGGCCTGGCATCTAAAGCCTGTTGTACTGCTGCTAAGACTTGCCCTTGTTCATTAATGTCTCTACATAATTTAATATATGTGTTTAAATCTTCATGTCTCCATGGTCTAATGACCTCTCTGCAACAACGATTTGCTTGGTCATAAGCCAGTTGTTTTATAAATGGCATTGCCTGTTCTGTATCCCCAAAAATTCTGGAAGCTGCTTGAATAAGCCTATCTACAAATTCAGCGTAAGGTTCATTAGTTCCTTGTATTACCTTAGATAATTGACCTTGTAAACCTCCATGCCCCTGTAAAGTTTTCCATGCCCTAACCGCATCTACAGCAATTTGTGCGTATACGCCAGGATCATATTCAATTTGTTGCCGTTGACCCTCATAAGGTCCTTTTCCTAACAACATATCTAGATTTCTTTGAGGGTAACCGGCTGCTGCATTTCGTCTAGCTGTCTCCCTGCAAAATTCCTCATTGGCAACCTTCCATAACAAATATTGTCCTCCATTTAGCACAGATTTACACATACTAGCCCAATCTGCTGGCGTCATGTCCAAGTTGGTAATGGATTCGACCATGCTTACAGTGAACGGTGCTTGAGGACCATAGGTTGTTACAGCCTCCTTTAACTGCTTCACTGTTTTGAAATCTAAAGCACGGTGAATTCGCTGCCCTCCTGCCTGCTCAAGTACAGGGCATGCTAATCTTTGAGGTCCTGTCTCAGGATCCCATCTATCAACTACGGGGTTTGAGGGCCACTCAGCTATCTCCATAGGGGGAGCTGTTGGTTGAATTACGCCCTCTGGTGATAGAACGGTGTTAGTAGCAGCCTCCTGTTGTAGCTTTTTCCCTAATAGCTGTTTCTCCTCTAAGCTTTCTTCCTTTAAATTTTCTTCCTCTGTCTGACTAGCTTGAGAGACCTTCTCTTTTGCTTGATCTAAAATGTCTTTCTCCATGGTCTGAACCTCTAACAATTTACTTAACACTCTTTCAGTTTGTTTTTTACTAATTTCTAATCTGTTATAAAGATAACGCAACCCAGTAAGATAACACAAAACAAAACCGAAACAGAATGAAACAAAAACGGAACAAAAAATCGTTGTATCAATTTTCCTATTTTCTTGACATGTGCATTTGTGGTCTATTTCTGTCTCTTCCTCAGGGGCGAACAACTTCAAACCTTGAGCCAACCATTTTTCCCAATCTGCCTGAGAAAATTCTAGGGATAGGCAGCTTGAAACAAACACAAAACAAATCAAAACAAGAACACATTGTTTTTTAAAATGGTCGCCCATTCTCTCGCCTTCCCTTAGGGGCAAGCAATTTCACTTACCCCGAAGCTTCAGACGTTCCCCGAACGGGCCGCCAAATGCCGCAGTCTGGCTGGGCACAAATCAGAGCCACTGAAGCAGGAACAAACTTTATTTTTAAACTGCAGGAAAACACTTCACACAGCTCCCGGGGAATCCTCCCGAACGCGCCAGGAGGCTTGTCCAGGAACCCCCAGCCGGAAATATCTCTCCCGGAAATCCCTCCTCCTGCACTTCCCCAACCAATGGGAACTCTCGGGGAATCCCCGGAAATCCCCATGAGAACTCCAAAATAGTGCGAGAACTCAAAAGTTGCGGCAGAGGCGGATAGTAATGCCTCGCCTGTCAATCAATACTGTTGGCAAAATGCCAGGGGCCATACAGACTCGGCCGTGGCTCTCAGCAAGAATGGCTTGCAGAATTTAGGAAAATGCTACACTTAAAATTATTGTTTTATTATTAAGGATTCAAATTAATAAACAGGTGAATAGATACTTAGGGCAAGGTCTGAGATAGTTCTGAGTACAAGAGTTTATATCCCCTTAAAATCAGGGCATACTATCCTTTCAGTACGTAAATATGGTCATCAACCAGGAATCTCCACTGAGCCTCAGTGTCTTGGGATTTCATTAGTTTTTCATTACAGAGGCAGAATGATTGAATCATTGGCTACCAATCATACTCAGCCTCCAATGTCCCTCCCTCTCCAGTGGTTTGTCTGACCCAAATTTCCTCTAATCACATTTATTCTTTCTTATGACAAATTACCATCCCAAAGCTATCTAGGAGCATGCTGTAAATTGCATCATTAGCGTAACAAAGACATTCTTATCAACCAAGAAACTCCAAGGGAACAGAGACTATATATATATATATATATATATATATATATATATATATATATGACCATATACATTATATATATGATATATATATACACCATATATATATATTTACATATATATATGATTGTATAAGATAAGTATCATTTATCTGAAATGTTTAGAACTAAAAATGCTTCAAATTTCAGATTTCCTCATATTTTAGAATATTCACATATATACAATGAGATATTTGGGGGATGGAACATGAAATTTGTTTCATATATACTTTATACACATCTACTGAAGATAATTCTATGCAATATTTTAAAAATTTTTGCACATAAAACAAAAGTTTCATGGTATGGAGTTTTTTTTTCCACTTGTGGCATCATATTAGTACCAAAAGAGTTTTGGATTTTGTATTTTCAAGTGGGAGATGTTCAAATATATGTATCTCCTCTTGATTTCTTAAAAGACATGTTAACTATTTAATACAAAACTATAAAATGGTATCATGTGAAAATAAGTACTTATAAGTAAATGCACACATATATATGCATGCAAAATGGCACAAAAGATGAGTTTGTAAATGGAAATAACACTGCTTCAAAGTTCTTACATTTTAAAGTTAATATTATATTACTTTATGTAAAAAGTCTTTGATAAATTAAAAAGATACATGGTGATTCCTACTGTAATCAATAAAAATAATGCAGAGAAGCATAACTAAAAAGCCAACAAAGAAATTATGAAGAAGTGCTCAAATTATTGGAGAAATTCTCACCCCTTACAAAGCAGAAAAAGAAAAAGAAAGGAACAATATAAAACAGAATTAAAAAAAAAGTAGAAGGGTGGTAAGCCTAAATCCCATCCTACTTTTAATTATACTAAATATAAATGAGCTTAATATTTCTCTTAAAAGTATAAATTGTCAGACTCAGTGAAAAGGCAAGACCCAACTGTATGTGGTCTATAATGATGTACTTTAAGCAAAAAAAAACTAAAGATTGGTTCAAAGAAAAACAAAAGATATTCATTTAAACACTAGCCCAATAAAAGCTACATTGGCCATATTAGTATGAAACACGATCAGCAGCAGTATTACCCAAAGAGGAATTTTCATAATCATAATAATATGAATCACTGAGGAAAATATAGCAATCATAAATATGTATGCACTTAACTAGAGAGTTTCAGAATTCATAAAACAAAAATAGACAGAACTAAAGAAGAGACTAGAGAAATCTACAATCATAGTTCAAGATTTTAACATTCCTCTCCATATAATTAATAAAATAACTAAGAAACATCAGTAGGGATATAAGTTTGAAAACATTATCAACCACCATGACGTAACTGGTACTTATAGAACACTAAACTCAACCATATGATGTGTATTCAAGTACAAAGGGGAATGTTCACAAGATATAGATCATTGAACAAATAACAATAGATTTTCCCCCCCTGTGGTAGTCTTTATTTATTTATTTATTTATTTATTTATTTATTTATTTATTATTTTTAGCTATTGATAACATAGCATGGAAGCAAGATTAGATAATGAAATTTGTTTTTATTTGAATGCTAATAAAAATACAACATATCAAAACTGAAGAGATGTAGCTGAGCATAACAAACCACAGGGGGTAACTTACAGTATTAAATGCTTTTGTGAGTAAAGAAGTTTAAATCGAATGATCTCTATTTTCACACTTAGATGCTAGAAAAATGAATAAATGAAGCCCCAAGTAAAAAGAAGAAAGGAAAAAAATAAAAAGTGAAAGTCATATAAGAAAAAACAATCGGGAGGTATAGCGATACCAGATTTCAAACTGTACTACAGAGCAATAGTAACAAAAACAGCATGGTACTGGTACCAAAACAGGCAGGTGGAACAATGGTACAGAATAGAGGACACAGAGACCAATCCACAAAATTACAACTTTCTTATATTAGATAAAGGCGCTAAAAGCATGCAATGGAGAAAGGATAGCATCTTCAACAAATGGTGCTGGGAAAACTGGAAATCCATATGCAACAAAATGAAGCTGAACCCCTTTCTCTCGCCAAGCACAAAAGTTAATTCAAAATGGATCAAGGAGCTAGATATCAAATCAGAGACTCTGCACCTGATAGAAGAAAAAGTTGGCTACGATCTACAGTCGGTGGGGTCGGGCTCCAAATTCCTTAATAGGACGCCCATAGCCCAAGAGTTAAATACGAGAATAAACAAATGGGGCTTACTTAAACTAAAAAGTTTTTTCTCAGCAAAAGAAACAATAATAGAGGTAAATAGGGAACCTACATCCTGGGAACAAATTTTTACTCCTCACACTTCAGATAGAGCCCTAATATCCAGAATATACAAAGAACTCAAAAAATTAAACAATAAGATAACAAACAACCCTATCAACAAATGGGCCAAGGACCTGAACAGACACTTCTCAGAGGAGGACATACAATCAATCAATAAGTACATGAAAAAATGCTCACCATCTCTAGCAGTCAGAGAAATGCCAATCAAAACCACCCTAAGATACCATCTCACTCCAGTAAGATTGGCAGCCATTATGAAGTCAAGCAACAATAAGTGCTGGCGAGGATGTGGGGAAAAGGGTACACTTGTACATTGCTGGTGGAACTGCAAATTGGTGCGGCCAATATGGAAAGCAGTATGGAGATTCCTAGGAAAGCTGGGAATGGAACCACCATTTGACCCAGCTATCGCCCTTCTCGGTCTATTCCCTGAGGACCTTAAAAGAGCATACTATAGGGATACTGCCACATCAATGATCATAGCAGCACAATTCACAATAGCTAGACTTTGGAATCAACCTAGATGCCCTTCAATAGATGAATGGATTAAAAAACTGTGGCATTTATACACAATGGAGTATTATGCAGCACTAAAAAATGACAAAATCATGGATTTTGCAGGGAAATGGATGGCATTAGAGCAGATTATGCTAAGTGAAGCTAGCCAATCCTTAAAAAACAAATGCCAAATGTCTTCTTTGATATAAAGAGAGCAACTAAGATCAGAACAGGGAAGAAGAGCATGAGGAAAAGATTAACATTAAACAGAGACAAGTGGGGGGAGAGAAAGGGAGAGAGAAGGGAAACTATGGAAATGGAAGGAGACCCTCATTGTTACACAAAATTACATATAAGAGTTTGTGAGGGGAAAGGGGAAAAAAAAACAAGGGAGAGAATTAAACAACAGCAGATGGGGTAGAGAGGGAAGATGAGAGGGAAGGGGAGGGGGGATAGTAGGGGATAGGAAAGGTAGCAGAATACAACAGTCATTAATATGGTATTATGTAAAAATGTGGATGTGTAACCGATGTGATTCTGCAACTTGTATTTGGGGTAAAAAATGGGAGTTCATAACCCACTTGAATCAAATGTATGGAAGATGATATGTCATGAGCTTTGTAATGTTTTGAACAACCAATAAAAAAAAGTCACATAAAAAAAAAGAAAAAACAAATAGCAGAGAAAATTAGTAGTATCAAACTGGTTGTTTGAAAACAATAATAAAATTGGTAAATTCCTAACAAAACTAATGGGAAAAGAAAACACAAATTAATAGATCTCAGAATAAAAAAAGGAAACATCAGTACATGTCTTACAATCATTAATAAGGGAATATTATGAAAAACTTTATGTGCATAAATTTGACAAGTTAGATAAAATGGATAAATTCCTTGAGAAGCATAACTTACCAATTCTAACACTAAATAAACTAAAAATCCAAATAACCATGTATCTACTAAATCAATGCAATTTGTTGTTTAAAAAAATCTTCCCACAAAGAAAACTCAAGGTTGAGATGATTTTACTGATGAAATCCATCAAACTTTCAAGGAGGAAAGAAATCACACCAATAAAATTGGTAAAAACCTTTCCTGATTCATTTTTATAAAACTTTTATACTAAGCAATTTTATACTACAACTATCAGATAGTCCATCAATTCTGTTCTATACTGACACAAATTTTAAAAATGAATAAACCTTGAATTTACTTGTTAGCATAATTAAAGATAGAAATACTAGCTACATATTCATAGATGTACATAAATCATTTGACAAAATTTATATCCTAATCATGATGAAAACTAAATAAGACAAAACAAACAGAAAACATTAAAATTGCCTCTTTAAGAACTAGAAATAGGGGCTTGGAGGATAGCTCAGTGGTAAAGCACTTGCCTAGCATATATGAGCACCTGATTTTGATCCCCAGTACCCCCAAACAAACAAACATAGGAACACAACGGAATAAGAATGTCCTTAACCTGATAATAAAGGACATCTACCAAAAACTACAAGTGTCACACTAAATGTTAAAATTTAAGTTTTCTCCCAGCAGAACTAATATTTAGAACAAGGATGCTCTCATCCTTTTAAATTAACATGATACTAGAGGTTCAAAGTTTCAGTGATGCCATCAGGAAAAGAAAAATAAATAAATAAAATACACAAGGTTTGGGAAGGAAAAAGTAAAACTAGTATTCGCAGAGAAGGTAATTGTGCTTCTAGAAAATCCAAAGAGATTTATAGATAAACTTCTAGAGTTAATAAATTAATTTATCAAACTTGCATAGTTAAACAAAAATCATCTGTACAGTACCAACAAACAAATATAAAATGAAATTTAAAGACCATGCTTAACAACAGAATAAAAGAACATTGGATATCTAGGAATAAACATAATGAAAAACATGTATTACCCTACATAGAAAACCATAATATAATACTGAGCAAAAATTTTTAAAAAGAGCTAAAATAAAAAGATTCATGAATTGAAAACTCAGTGTTGTAAAGGTATTAGTTCCTCCTAAATTGATCTATAGATTAAACACTATCTCAAAATTCTATCAGATTTTTTTTTGAAGTAGACAAAATTTCTGTGGAAATGTAAATAGCTAAGAGAACCTTTGAGAAGATGAGAGTTGGAGCTCTTTTTTGACTGTATGTAAAAATTATTGTAAAACCGAAGTAATCCATACAGCGTGAGTGGCAACTCTAAGAATGGACAGTCAGAACAAAGGGACAGAATGGGAAGTCCAGAGTCAGACTCACATGTACATGGACGCCAGTGGCCCTTGCAGAATAGTGAGAAAGGATACCATCTTAATCAATGGTGCAGTCAATTAGATATCCATGTGAGAAAAAAAAATTATATATATAATTTTTTTTTGTACTGGTGATTGAACCTAGAGGCATTTAACCATTGAGCCCCAGCCCCAGCCCCTTTTTAAAATATATTTTATCTAGATAGAGATGGTCACTGAGTTACTTAATGCCTCACCAACTTACTGAGGGTGGCTCTGAACTCACAATCTTCCTGGTTCAGCCTCCTGAGCCACTGGGATTACAGACGTGTGCCACTGCTCCTGGCAAACACACACACACACACACACACACACACACACTGAATATTAACCACTACTTCACACATTATAAAAAAAACAAGATTGATCAAATTATGTTATGTGCATTAATGAATATGTCACTATTATGTATATTTATAATGTACAAGTAAAACTATTAAAACAAATTTCAGGTGGCTTTAGATCTAAAAGCAAAATACAAAACAGTAAAGCTTCTAAAAATAACATAAGAATGATTCATGTACTAGTAAGCACAATGAAACCCACTATTCTGTGTAATTATTATTAACCAATAAAAAATGGAGTGATATTTTCATGACCCTGGAGTAGGCAGGGATTCCTTAAATAAGAAATAAAAAGTTGTATTTATCAAGGAAAATATTAAAATAGTTACCATTAAAATTCATAACTTCTGTTTACTGAAAGATATCAATGTTAAGTTGGGGAAAACAGCTGTAAAGTAGAAGAAAATATTGAATTTCCTACAATTTAGTAAAAAGTCAGAAAACCTCATAAACACTGAGCATTATTTTCTTAATAAAAGAGGATATCCATGTGGCTAAAAAACATGACAAAGTGCTCAACCTCAGTTATCACAGTGAAATATGGGTTACCCTAACATGACTAACATTGGAAAGACTGATACTTTCAAGTATTGGTGAGACTCTAAGTTATGAAACACACATAAATTGCTATGCAGAGTATCAATTAGTGCAACCACACTGAGAAATTGACAGTATTTTTTCAAAGTTGAATATATGAGTACCCTATGGTCCACTAGTCCCATTTCTAGAGACGTGCTCCAATAGAAATGTGTACAGTTGTTTATTAAAAGCAGTTATAACAATGTCTGTAACAGAAATATTTAAAAGAGCCAAATCCAGAAACAACTCAAATGCCCTCAAACAGTAGAATGGAGAACTGAATTGTGGTTTGCTGCTAAGGCTTTAGCAATGTAATGCCACCCACAAATGGCTCAAGCTAGGGGCCAAAAGTATGGGCGCGGAAGCATCTCTGCTTCTTTTAAATGGATAGTCCAGGTATTGTCGTAAGAACTTGAAGTGACCCATATCTTATTGTTTTACATATACACTGTGAGTCGCCATATTCTCTCTCTCTTCCTCTCTCCCTGTCTCCACCTCACTTGTCACTCCCCTGTGGGAGTGACCCAGGGACAGAGAACTCATCTCATTCATTGCACCCTCCCTGCCCAGGATTCACAAGTAATATGTATTCGTACTTGTTTCTTAATGTGGTGGTGAATTGAAAAGCCAGCAGCTCCTCCAGGCTGGGTTTTCCCTAGGACCCTGGGGAGAACACAAAGTTGAGCTCTTAGCACCAGAGTGATGGTCATTTAGGTATAAGCTGGCAGGTCAGAGAAGAGCCACCGGGTGTCTGCCAGTGTAAAACAAGTTTCCTGTGTGAGGGAGGGACCTCCTGCCCATGGAGGATCAGACAGCTAGGCGTTAGGCCACCTGCTGGGTAAAAAAAGTCTCCAATGACAGGCAATGCCATCAGCACCCATGTCCAGCTTCCCTTTATTTTCCAGCAGGGTAGGGTTGCTAATCACTCTAGTCATGGAACCCCAATTTAGTCGGTGGCTCTCAAAACACCATGCAATGGAAAATACACAGCAATAAAGGTGAAACACTGCTTCCAGGAACAACCACACAGAGGCTTATCACAGACCTAACACTGAGCAAAAGAGGCCAGACCAGAGAGAATACAGACTTTAGAGAAAATTCAAAACCAGGTGAAATTAATGTAATGTATCATATGTCAGGAGAGTTGTTACCTTTGGAAGAATAGTGGGGGCAGTGACTGAGAAGGTGTCCGAGATGGGCGAGATAGGCGTGTCAGGTGCTAGTGAGGCTCTGAGGTGGTCCAGGAATGATTTGGGTGGTAGTTGTATGAGTTATTTTGTGCCACGTGGGCAATTTTTTTACATGTGTATTTTTTACTTCTATCAAAAGTCTATTTTTAAAAAACAACTTGTGGAGCCAGGATGGACAGATAGGAAGGAACAGGGGACAAGGCAAATTGAATTTTCACAATTCTTTATCATCTGTCATAGGTGCTAGATAAATTTAGAGAAAAGAGAGATCGCTGACCACTAGACTGAGCAGGAAGTGTTTTCCTGGACTCAGTAGAAATTGATTAGGATGTTGAACAATGGCAGGATTTGGACAGAATAGAAGGGTAAGCATTTGGGCAGGGCGACAGTCTGGGTGAAGGAGGGAATGACACATTCCACTCACCTTGATTGACAAAGAGAGGTCTTGGTTGGGGAAAGATTCTCTTTGCAGGGTGAGGAATAGCCCTCACAATATTGCTTCTCATTACACAGTACATAATAATTTACAAAACTCTATATTACTTCTATGTTATTTGGTGATCACAACAACCCCATTTCATTCCAAAAAAAAAAAAATTAAAAAAAGACCCAAGTTCAGGAAGATTAAGTCGCTTATCTAGAGGTACTTAATGGTGAAGCCTGTTTTCTTGGTCTAAGGAACTGCTGAGCTGGATCCAATCCTAGTTCTATCCAAGAATCTTGTTTTAATGTTTTTTTTTTCTTTATTTTTATGTATTTATTTTTATTTGTTCTTTTTAGATGTACATGACAGTAGAGTGTAGTTTGACATATTTTATGTACATGAAGTACAACTTATTCTGATTAGTCTCCATTCTTATAGTTAAACATGATGTGGAATTTTACTGGTGGTGTATTCATATGTGAAGATAGGAATGTTATATCTGGGTCATTCTATTGTTTTTCCTATTCCCATTCTCTACCTTTCCTTTTTTTTCCCCTTTGTCCAATTCAATGAACTTCTATTTTGCCCCCACCCCACCCTTATTATGTGTTAATTTCCGCATATCAGAACATTAGGCCTTTGGTTTTGGGGATTGGCTTCTTTGTCTTAGCATGATAACTTCCAGATCCATCCATTTACTGGCAAATGTCATACAATTATTATTTTTAATGGTCAAGTAATATTCAATTGTGTATACCACGTTTTCTTCATCCATTCATCTGTTGAAGGGCACCTAGATTGGTTCCATAACTTAGCTATGGTGAATTGAGCTTATAAACATTGATGTGGCTGCTTCACTGTAGTATGCTGATTTTAAGTCCTTGGGGTGTAAAACTAGGAGTAGAATGACTGGGTCAAATCGTGGTTCCATTCCTAGTTTTCTTCAGAATCTCCATACTGCTTTTCATAGTGGTTGCACCAATTTGCAGTCCCACCAGCAATGTATGAGTGTACCCTTTCCCCCCACATTGTCACCAACATTTATAGTCACTGGTATTCTTGATTGTGGAACTAAGAATATTGAAGGAATATTTCGAGGTGGAGTACCAGTAAACACGGAGAATAGCCTAATGGTACAGAAATGTCTGGTAGGTAAATTCGTAAATTCGATATCTCGTGTTGAGTGAAGCTCTGTGGTTTTCCCTGTTGGACCACATGCTAAAATATACTCACTAAGGCTCGGAAGAGTCCTTTCAAGGCCCATGTATTCAAGGTTTGTTGGTCAGCCTGTGGCTGACCGGGAGGTGATGGAAAGTAATATGCGGGGCCTCGTAGGAAGAAATTAGGTCATTGAAGGTGTGCTTTTGAATGGGGAAATTGGGACCCCAGCCCCTGCCTCCTCTTTGCTTCTTGGCTGCCATGAAGTGAACAGCCTTCTTCCACCATGTGCTCCTGCCAAAGTAGCAAGGTCAAGTTATCATGTACTGAAGCCTCTGACACTGCGAGCCCATAGTAAACTATTCCTCCTTCTTTTTCTTTTCTTTCTTTTTTTTTTTTTTGGTGTTGGAGATTGAACTCAGGGTCACTCAACCACTGAACCATATCCCCAGCCCTATTTTTGTATTTTATTTAGAGACAGGGTTTCATTCTCATTGAGTTGCTTACTGCCTTGCTTTTACGGAGGCTGGCTTAGAACTCACCACCCTCCTGCCTCAGCCTCCAGAGCCACTGGGATTACAGGTATGTGCCACCACGCCTGGCTAAACCATTCCTTCTTGTAAATTGATTAGCTCACAATTTCATCACAGTGACAACAAGCTGATTAACACAATCCCTAAACTTAAGCTTAAACATCTTATAATAATAAAAGCCTTAATGAAATTCCCAGGAATCTCCTAAGAAGAGGACAATTTGCATTCAGCTTTCTTTGTATCATACTTGGGCTTTCATGTGACTATAGCTAAGAACCACACTCTCTCCTGAGATGGGAAACCGCCTTGTCACATAGGGCTACCCAAACCATCTCTGGTTTGTTCTTTTTCTAAAACGAAAATAAATCACACCTGTTGGTGGTCTTATATTTTGAGAAAAAAGAAATACAGGGCCAAAGCCATCATGAGGCCTCATAGATGAGGCCATATCATCACTTCTCAGGTCTGATTTTTAGACTCATGAAATCTGCAGTAAAGACGTGAGCATCTTTAATAAGAAAGAATGTGACATCCCCTTACTGCTTTTTCTACATTTTTGAGGATCGGCTCACCAAGGATTAGCTCTGGCTTATTATTCTGGAGAGTGGCTTTTATCCTGGCATAGTTTCAGAGGGACCTGAACTGAGTCTATACTGTTGAACAGGATAAAATTAAACACAGTCACACACAGTGCCAGAGATAAAGCAAGGGGCGGGAAGAGGAAGTGAACTTGCTCAATGGGGACGATCTCCTTCATTCACTCCTTTCTCCCTGAGCTTGCTTAACTATCTTCTTCATTTTACCTCTATTTTAGCAAAAGAAAGATGATCTCTTTTTTTCTGATTATAAAAGTGACACATGATCCTTTAAGAAAATAAGCAATATAGACAAATTTTAAGAACCCAAATTACTCAAAATATAACTATGTATCTAGCTACCATTGTAAATCCTTTAGTGGGATTTCTTTGTCTTTATTACATATCTCTACCTAACTTATATAAAGCTGAATTTATAACATATTTACAATCTATTCATATCCTACATTCCTCTAAATTATATAGCTGCTTGTCCCTAATTATGTTTAATAGGGTTCATGGTACACAGATGTTTTATTTTTTAAAAAAATGCATCCATTGTTAAATCAGTTAAGAAAGTCTTAGTTTCATTAAGTTAATGTTGGCTTAAAAAAAAAAAACTACAGATTCCACAGAACCTTCAGTATACTAACATGTATCAATATGAATTAAGAGATATGATATAAAGTATGATATTTGATTATGCCCTATATAATTTTGATTATATTTTATTTGTTATGGAACAAATCTGTTTTTGCAGATCGATAATGAATATGTTTATACCAATGTTTATTGCAGCATTACTCACAATAACTAAGAATCAGAAACAGTCCAATGTCCATCAACAGATGACTGAATAAATGCAATTTGGGTAAATAATGGAATATTATTTGGCCATAAAAAGTAATGAAATTCTAATACACACTACAACATGGATGAACCTTGAAATCATAATGAGAAGGGAAATAACCCAGGAACCAAAGGACAACTATTATGATTCCAGTTTTATGAGGTACTTAGAATAGGCAAATTCAGATACATAAAATATTAAAGAAGTTACCGGGGGCTGGAGAGGAGAAGGAGTTAGAAATAAGGGTTCTGTAATTAATGGTTACAGAACTTCTGTTTGGGTTAATGGAAAAGTTCTGGAATTGGAGAGTGGAGATAGTTGCACCACACTGTGAATATGCTTACCGCTGCCAAATTTTACAATTAAAATGATAAATACCACATTAAATATTCTTATTGCCTCAATTTTTTAAATGGCAAAAAAAAACCTTTAAAGAATTTGAAACACAATTGGGAAACATTGTCAAGTATAGCCCCCGTACACCAAGTTCTTTTGGGGTGTCCCTGGCATCCACTTTGTTTACATTCCCTTTTCCAAGGGTCTCTGATTCCATTTGAGGAGCTGTGAGGTTTCAGGAAACTGACTTCACCTCTTGCTCCTGGGGTAAAATTAGCATGTTTTAGATCAAAATTCACAAACTATGGG
This sequence comes from Marmota monax, assembly GCF_021218885.2. Classification (NCBI taxonomy): domain Eukaryota; kingdom Metazoa; phylum Chordata; class Mammalia; order Rodentia; family Sciuridae; genus Marmota; species Marmota monax. The sequence goes on along the minus strand of NW_026693476.1, from coordinate 647,284 downwards.
CCAAATGAAGTCCTCTGACTACTTTGTAAATGAGTTTTTTTTTTTGAAAAAAAAAAACACACATCCATGTCCCTTCCTCTGCGTATTATGTCTGCTTTTGTATAGTTTGATTGTCTTAACTTACTAAGGTTAGTAACTTGCAGTGTATTGAGTTTTGAAGTATAAGTATAGAATTCTTCAGGTGAACAAGCATGCAAGTAGAATTAAAAAAGAAGAAATAATATATGCGAATGCAAAGGTGGGAAGAATGAGGTATATCCATTGTTTGGCATTTAAAGTATAAGTTTCTGGGACTGGAGTGGTGGCATTCGCCTATAATCTGAGCAATTCAGGAGACTGAGGCAGGAGGATTGTGAGTTTGAGGCCAGTTTCAGCAATTTAGAGAGACCCTCAGCAACTTAGTGTGACCTTGTCTCAACATTAAAAAATGAAAAGGTCTGGGAATGTGGCTCAGTGTGGCACATTTGGGTTCAATGCCCAGTACCAGAAATAAATAAATTAATAAATAAATAATAAAAATGTAAGGTCCTGGGAGGAGCAGAGAGGGAGAGAACAAAGTTGGCAATGGAATAGCAATGGAATAGTGGAGTGCCCCCAAATCTTTTTAATTAAACTTGTAAGGGGAATATTTTGCCAATTATTCTTTCGGTACTTGAGCAGCTCCATTTTTCTGTTCATATAAATAGTGCGCTCATTTCCAGTTTTTTTTTTCTCCCCGTTAATATATACGAATGTGTTAATGTTTTTCAGATATTTGGTGTTCAGTAATCGCAAAATCTACATATGCATCCTAATATTCTGAGTGATGATCCTTTCTCCTGAATTGCAATTTATGAGATTTCCTTCTTAACTGCTAGAAGAGTGTGAGTGTTTGGGGGTCAGCATCCCCTAAACTCAGATCACTAACACCCTGAGGTGTCTCAGAAACCAAGTATCTACTAATACCTGCAGAGTGATAAGAGTCTGTGGAATCAAGAGTCCAGAGCAGCACCTCTGCAGGCACTAGACTTGGGCCTGCCACAGAAGGCAGAGTCAGCTATATGTGACCTCTAGCATGGAGGAGTATCTACTCTCTGACCTGTCAAGGTCATGGCCAGAGGGTCCTGGGTAGAGGCAAGACAATGAGCCACTGATGGTTTCCATTAAAATCTCAAGAAGGATTCAAGGTACGAGGACTTCAGGGCTTTCAACTCACCGCTCTTGGGGCCTAGGATGCCAAGTGTGTAGCTCTTGACCTGCCCCAAAGTGTTGGGAATCTTAGAAAAATCATGAAGCCTGATTCTCTTCTCTTTCAGGGGCGGATTTACCAATTTGATAAATCAAACTGTGGCTGAAACAAGTGGGTACTGGGGAGAGAAAGGTGGAGACCTTGACAAATGTGTGAATGAAACTCTTCTGGGTCCTTCTCTTATTCATTTGGGTGAGTGTTTTTCAGTCCTGGCTGTACATCCAAATTAACTGAGGAACTTTGAAAAATACCAAAACCTGTGCTTCACAAGAGTAGTCATGACTAGTCAGAGTGGAGAACCCCTGGTCTAGGGCAAATACTCACTGTGGACAGAAGCTCTCTTGGAAACAGCTGTGGTTGTGGTGTGAGGGCACTGATTGGCTCATGCAGATCTCCCTCAAGGGCATTCTTGGTCTTCCCAAGGCCCCGCTCTGATCATTCAGTGGCCAAAGTGCTCCTTAACATTAAAGGCTTTCACATTCACAGAGCTAAGTTACTTCAAGAAAGTGTGAAGTCACGGCAAAAGTTCAGCCTCTAGGAACCATCATAGGAATAATCTTGAGATAAGAACAAAGCCAAACAAGCCAAGTCTACCACAACCAACAGATGGCGCCATTGGCCAATGCCCTGACATTTAGATCCCTGTCAACCATTTATTCTGTAATATTTGGTAAATTTCCTGCCTGACTTCAAATGTTTTATAAATATCCTTGATCTGCATATCTGGGAAGTAAAAAATCAGTGAAAATGTTTAAAATGTTACTGAACAGAGGAGAATAACTCTGACAAAACGAGAGTCTTCTTTTTCTTTTTAAATAAATGAAGGTGAGGAAAAAAGTGGACAGTTGAATGTAATGCAGGCAGAATTAATTTTAGACTATAGAACGATTCCAAAGGACAAAGTTAACAATGAAATCTGATAAAAGTGTTATGCCTGTACAATTGATAATAATAAGCAAGAGATACAGAGATGAATGAAATAGTAAACTTTATATCGCATGTGGCTAGCGGGTTCCAATACCCAGTGCATGCTTTATCTTTACCGCCAAACACACAAGTGCTTTCTTTTCTTTCATCATCACCTAGTCCCCCCAAACCAAATTGTATCAATTAGAGTGTTTTCAATTCTGGAGAAGGGTGAGGGTTGTCCTAGAATTTGAAACTCAGCATGATAAAATATCTATTTCTCAATATTCTGCTGTAATGGATGGACAATTCTGTCATCTGAAAGCTAAGTCTGTACTTTGAAGTCTCTTCTAATTCACGGTGGCAAGGCAGCCCAGTCTAACACTAACCATGACTGCTAGAGATGTGTGTATTCTCTGCTGCACCTGCAGAAATGATGGGGAAGCTGTGTTAAATCAAAATGGGTTTAACACAGATCAAACCAGTACATGCTGGGAAAAGATAGTCGATAGAATGTATCAGCAAGAATGAAAAGAGTATTGCCTGACTTTAAAGCTGTGAGAGTCTGACACTTTTTTGTATTCTGAGGGTTCACTGGGACATTGCAAACTCAAGTCCTATGATGAACCAGTCAGAATCATCAAAGAAACAGAACAAGTAGGACATAAATTAAGAGAATTATTGCAACTATTGGCTTATATGGTTGTGGAGCCTGAGTAGGCAAGTCTCATTTCTGTAGGGAAGGCTATCAGAAGGACAGGCTGCAACTCTTGGGTACAGGTGGAAGCTGTCATCCACAGGTAGATTTTTTTTTTTTTCAGGAAGCCTCAGCTTTACTTTTACCCATGACTTTTACTCCCTTGACTTCCTTTCAAGTTATGAGTCATGTACACTGGTCATCTGCGCTGTGCATTAGCATATGAATCTCTTCATTTTCAAGATGTGTTAAGGTATGACTTCCCTGCTTCCCTCTCAGGACAGTGAGAGTTAAGTGAGGCACTGTGAGAAGCCCCTTAAAAATGACTCTTGCCACGTGAAAGCAAAGTACATATTATGTATTGCCATCATATGTCTGGATCTGTCTTTTTGTCTGTCCATCCATGCATCCATTTACACCTACATGGTGTCACATAAGGATAAAGATTATATTTGAATTTATGAAACTTCACACAGTTTTCTGCACATAGTAATTGCTCATTAGTTGTCTCGTGAAGACAACGATAATGAGATCATCTGAGGCTTTGGGAGGCAGATAATTGCAAACAGCCACACCACTGGTGCTAGAATGCCCAGAATGTTCCCATCCCCTATCTCTGGCTGGTTGCCTCTTTAACACTTAGCATATGCATCAACTTTACTAAGAAAACCTTCCTTGCACATCCTCATGACAGAGCCAAGCACCTCCTCCTGTTACTATAGAATCCTCTGCATACATTAGTCATTTCTTTTATACTGATGGACTTTATCTCTCCACATAAAGGCCAGTTCTGAGAGGGGAAGGATTGTGTTCTGATAATCTTTATCAGCATATCTTAGTTCTTGGCACAATGCAAAGATGCCATAAACAATAAATTAATAGCACGATATTTCTCTTTCTTGACGTTTGTCTTACTTTCAGCCACATAACAGATAGACTATTGGGAAGAGGAAATAAAACTTAGGTGCTTAGAATTTCTTCTCCCTTATCAAGTAGATGGAAAGTGAAATGGAGCTAGAAGATATGAGTTTGAATTTTTAACCCTATATTTTCATAGAGAAGTCATAATTCCCAGGGATGTGGCTCTTTGCAGTTTCTCTATTGTGGGTTATCCTCAGACTGAGTCCCTTACAGAGACTGAACACAATAGATTAGGTGGTGTCAGTGATGGAAAAGTGAACCCACACCCAAGAAACTTCTAATGGGCACTGGCAGAGAAAATTTCATCCTCGGTTTCTGCTGCTTTTTTTAAATCTCAAAATATTCATGAGTGCCCATAATCTTGTAAGCTCTTTAAGGGGAGTCAAAGTGTCAGAATTCTTTTTTGTATGTCCCCATCTAGCACAGAGTAGGCACTCAATAAATGCTTATTGATTTATATATATTCTTAGTGTGTATCCTTACAATTGGGACAGGGTTTTGCTTTTATAGACCCTGGTTATTAACCCATCTCTCAACCAGACTGTTTCTTATAGCTCTGAGGGACCTGGCTACGTGACTCCATGGCATGCATACAGCCCAGCTATGTTACTCCTTTACAGAGTGAATCAGAAATACAAAGACGAAGAAATTGGGAGTTGTGCATTCCAAGAAGGACATACGCAGCAAGGTAACTCATTTTTAACAACAGGATCAGAATTATGAATTAAAGCATTAACTAACACCCTGTGGTCTCCTGGAATGTGACCGCCAAAAAAAAAAGCCATTGCCACAGGGGCAGGTCTGGGTTGGTTCAGCAATTTTCAAATGCCGGCTGGACTACAGGAAGAGTTTGTTGCATTAAGTAATTTATGGGGTGCTAAGAAGTTCCTTAAGCTATTATTAAAAACATGCAAACTCCTCCCTGGTTAGACCTCTAGTAAGTCAGACTTCTAACTAAGCAGAACTGATAGGCCCGTCTTTTGATGTTTAATGAGTTCTGCAGCAGATGTGAGATGTGATGGACAGGGCTGTGGTGGTGATTTACTGGTCATGAAACAAAACGATGAGAGCCTTCTCCTGAAAAAAGAAAATGGAGCCAAAGGACAGGTTCCCCCAACCCCCCGCTTGCCTTCCTCTCCCACCAATCCCTTCCCCTTCTTTCTTTGCTCATGTGTTTTTGATTTCCTCACCCCCGTGCCTCTCAGTGCTGGGATCATTTCCATTCAGGCACACACAGAACACTGCAAACTAATTAGCCTTGGATATAGCCACAGGAAGTCAGGCTGCCAAATCCTCTTTCCCCCACAATTCCTCAACTTTCTCAGCCTGCCTCAGGCCTGAGGCCTTGCACTGGGCCTCTCTGTATAAGTTGCCAGTTCTAATTTTGCAATTTCCCTTCACCTTATCAAAGAGGCCCCAAGCCTGCCAATGGGTGGAGGAGGGAAGACTTTGGAGTCAACCTTGTCCTCTAGACTTTTTCCTCTGGACCCCTTTTCTGCTTTCTCCCCACTATGAGGGAGCCTTGTGTGGATACAGTTTCAGTGTTGACTTGTTAATCGGACCTTGGTTAATGCTGTTTAAAGACAGCATTGCCCATCCTGCAAAAAACTCAAGGGAGTCACACTTACCGAGCTCTTCTACCCCACTCACATCTCCACCTCCCAGAGGCCCTGCACTTCTGACTTCTCTCACAAGTTAACCCATTTTCCCACAGTCCTTAGGAGCCAATTATTTGCCAACTAATTCTGACTGAGTGTACATGACACTGGGAATGGTCTAGAAGTGAGGTGGGAAGATGAGGGGGGATAAGAGATGGAGAGATGAAAGGCGGCGCTCTGGTATTCAGTCTGGATAGCATGACACCCAGGCTTCTCATAAGGTGCACCCCTTCAATGGAAGCCCTGAATCAGAGATGACAAATTGGTAGCTCTCAGGCCAGATCTGAACTACCAAAATGGAAAAATTAGCTACCAACATTTAAAAAATGGAAGATTTGACCTAGAAATCTAAATTGCTTGTTTCCGGGGAAAACATTATATCTGGCAGCACTAGATCATCACACATTCAGCCTGCATGATACCATTTTCTAAAGCTGAGTGGACGTTCCAGGTCAATACAGTCCCCCATCTCACGGGGCACAATGGTCTCACTTTATACTACTTGTGAGGCCTTTGCAAACATTAGAATTTGCCACTGTTGCTCTAAATGAAGAAAGAGAATTTTTATATTGAATCCTAAGAGACTTTGAAGGACTTTCTGCATGACTGTTCTTCTTTGTCATGATCATTTAATCACATCAAATTATAACACCATATTAGAGCACTTGCCTGTTACTGAGCCCTGAGCTTCCTTCCTCATTGGACTGTGAGCATGCTGAGGGCAGGGACATTAGCTGTCTTTTTCATTATTATATCCTCAGTGCCTTGCATAGTGCATAGGCATTCAACGCATTTCTATTGACACATGTTGTTCATTTGCTTTTTCACTTATCAAAACGAAGTGAATACTCCATGCATTGTGCTAGATATTGTGTGACGCATTCCTTAATGAGGTAATAGATTAAGAAATAAGCAGGAAATAAAATATGCATGAATGGTAGGTAGAGTATTTAAGAGGCAGAAAATAATGGGCTTCAGGTGAAGTTAATTCTAAGGGCAAACTTCTCAGAGGAGGACACATTTGAGTAGAGCATTCTAAGATGGGTAGAATTGGGGCTTGGGACTCACTTTTTTTTTAAGTAACATGAAAGCATGTCTCATCCATGAATTATAGAACTCATCCTTAAATTTGATCCTCAATTTGTTTATCTCTTCCGACCAACCAGTGATCTAACTGGTTTAACTACTTTTTTTTCTTTTTTTTAGTTTAGCAGTGATTAAACTCAGGGGCACTCAACCACCAAGCCACATCCCCAGCCCTATTTGGTATTTTATTTACAGACAGGGTCTCACTGAGTTGCTTAGTGCCTCACTTTTGCTGAGGCTGGCTTTGAACTCATGATCCTCCTGCCTTGGCCTCTAGAGCCATTGTGATTACAGGCGTGCACCACGGTGCCCAGCCACACTGGGTTAATTTCTAATAGTTATTTGATGATTTTGTTGCTGTGTGTTGTATGTCCTGATCCTGTGGAAAAACAGCGACTCCAGTCCACTTTGTGGTAAGCCTAACAGAATAGAAAGAGATGTTCAATAAATACTCATGTTGATGATGGGAGGAGGAAAATCAAAGGTATTGATAACAATGATAATGAAATAGCAAAGGCAGAAGGCCAAAACATCAAATGTGCAAATACAAGATGCAAAGCTGATAAATCATTCTGTCTTCATGATCTGCAACACAGAGAAGTAGAATCTCATCTAAGGATGGGGTGCTTTCCTGGACCTATTGACACCTAAAGTAGACTATGTGTTGGGTCACCATCAAATACATGCTGAACCATGATCAAATCATGGTGACAAGCATTAGTAAAACATCACCAAAGGGAAGGTTTTAGAACCGTCTGGTAGAAAATTTTATATGCAGTTCATGTTAATTTCAGGATTCCCACAGAAAGATCTAAAATAGTTATAATCCTTAAGATTTTTAACTTGTTAAAAATGAATTTGGAAATTATATGCATATTGTGATCATATATACCTGTTTACTATAAAATAAAATTTAAGTTCTAGAGGGGATTGAATATTTACCTTAGTCATTTAGTTACCTATTTAAGTTGTGAATAAGAAATATATGATAATCTTATTGCCACCAACATCTCTCATGTCCATGACAAGTGTTGCCAATAGTCATTCATCAATCCTTTTTGAATGCTCCATTGTGGTCACAGAGCTTGCTCATACGGTCCTAAGATTTATTGCCCAAAGACTTTTTAGCATGGTGCTCAGATAGCTGCTCCCAACTACTAAAGTTAACATTGAAATTGAAACTTATGGGGTCGGGGCTGTGGCTCAGCAGTACAGCGCTAGCCTAGCATGTGTGGGATGCACATAAAAATAAATAAAGTAAAGGTATTGTGTCTGACATATGTATATATATATATATATATATATATATATATATATACATATATATGTATATATATATACACATGTATATATATATATATATAAACTTCATATTCAAATTCATATTCAAAATATTCACAAAACAGAATATTTCTGAAGACATGTTTTTAATCACACAGTGCTCCTAGAGCCTTTCACTTTTCACATACTTTATACAGGTTAGTCTACCTAATGTTACTGAAAGAAAGACACCATGATTCCTCCTTTACCAATCAGGACACTGAGATTTGGTTATTATGAATGATGATATTAAAGATGAAAATTTCACTGCTAGTTAGTCCCCAATGGGGACTAATAATCAGCAAAAATTCCAAATTGTTAGGCTATGCCAGGTTTTTAAACAGCAGAATTTCTTAGAGAAATCTAGTCCTTCACTCTCTCTTCCCCATATTTTACTCTTATTTTTGGAAATTTTTTTCTCTCTCTATCTCTATCACATTTTCACTTAACCACTATCTCTCCTTTTTCTTTCTCTTTTTCTATAAGGCAGGTACTGCTACAGACTTCTCAATACCAACTCAGAGGCAGAGCCTAGCCCAGACCAAACCACAGCATTCAGCGCTCTCTTGGGAGGGTAGTCAAAGCTGCTCAAACTCATAACCCATATTCAACAGAGATATGCTCCTTTGAAAGTTTTAGTCAGAAGGATACAAGTACGATGTGAGCAAAGGGATCAATTTGTCTTCTGGTTTCCAAAGAAGAATCAGGTAGAATGACCCGTATGAAATTAGCCAAAAACCTCATCTCTGGCTCCAGTTTGCCATTTACTGATATATTACAGAATGAATTCACTCATGGCTCTTCTTCTATGTGTACTTTAGAATAAGATAGGATTTAAGAAGGTCCAGACTTCATAGTACATAGTGACCTGGAGAGAGAACATAAGGCAAGTTGCTGAGAAGTGGATAACATTGGCATAAACACTGGCATGGTTATTACTTTGAAACATATCACTCTAAGAATTGCTATGAGCACTGGAAAATTCTCTCTCTCTCTCTCTCTCTCTCTCTCTCTCTCTCTCTCTCTCTTTCTCATAACTAAATTTGAAGTGGAATTGATCCATGAAGAGACCATACAATTTTTTGCCCTGGCCTTTGATAGGTTGTATATTTAAAGCTGATAAGTGCAGATTTTCTGTGATTTCAGTGGTATTCAACACTGGATCAAATTAAAAAACAAAACAAGTGAATGAAGTTGTCAAGATATAGTAATCCTAATAAAATGCATGTTACAAAATACTTAACTTTGGGATGGGACTATGGCTCAGCAGTAGAGTGCTTGCTTGGCATGCATGAGGTACTGGGTTTGATCCACAGCACCACACAAAACAAAGAAGCAAACAAAAACATAACTGGAAATTTTACTCAGGTCTTAAGTTTTCAAGTAGGCTTGAAATTTACATGGGTCAAACTGAGCCACAAACCAGTAATTTTAAAATTTTAATTGATACATAAAAATTCTGCATACTTATGGGGTAGAAATTGACGTTTCTATGCATGTATACAATGTGTAATGATCAGATAAAGGTAATTGACATGTTCATCTTTCCAATATTTATAATATCTTTGTATTGGGAACTTTCAAAAAAACTTTCTGAACTAGCTGTTTGGAAGAATACAACAAATTGTTGTCAACCGTTAATATCCTAATGTGCGAAAGAACATGAGAAGTTATTTCTTCTCTTCAACTCCACCCCTGTATGCATTAACCATCAACTCTCCATCCCCACCCTTACCAGTCTCTGATAATCACTATTCTACTATCTACTTCTATAAGATCAACTTTTTTACTTCTGTATTCTGTAAGTAAGTGAGAACATGTGGTATTTGTCTTTCTTTGTTTTTTTTCCCCCCCACTTAATATAATATCCACCAGGCTTCTCTATGGTACTGCTAATGCCAGGATTTCTTTATTTTTTAATGGCTGAAAAAATTCCATATTCCATTGTGTGTGTGTGTGTGTGTATGCATAAATATACACATAAGAGAATACCAAGTTAGAATGCCTACTTTTTCCTGTTGTCCATTTATATCTTATATAGTTATTATTCTAAGTATGTCCACTATAGTTGAGAAATAAAACCACATGCAGCATATCCAACATGACTGCCTTAAAATTTCCTAAACTATTTACTCTAATAAACTTTTATCAGATGGGAATTTAGTTTAATTTATTCAATAGTGGGGGAGAAATTATTTATAGAGATATTATTATCTTTGATATTATCACCATTATTATCCTCAAAAGTTCATTATTAAGCTTTTAAAACCTAAGCTAGCAGTCTGCTAAACATAAAGTTGATTATAAATGATTAACTTAGACAATTAGGAGCAAGTTTAAGGTGGAAAGCTGCTAGCAGGGAGACATTCCTATTCATGTAATTATTTATAAGTGTAAACTTTGTGCCGACAATGACCTAGATATTGGAATACAGAAATAAAGTTAGAGACATGTTATTTGGTTATTATGTCCCTGTCTTCAAGACACATTCTAGTAGAAAGACATACAATTAAATGAAGAACATAATTGTTCAAATGAAACCATTAAATTACTAGCTGTCTTTGCTTTTATTTCATCTGAGTCAGAATTCTTAAAAGACATTTTTGAGCTTCTGCCACCAAACAATGGTCAAATGTTTATTTCCCTCCAAAGTCTTCACATATTCCTGTAATATAGTTGTAAAAACAGTACCCCAAATTTAGCACATAGGGTGGAAAAAAAACAGAGGCCTGGTGATTCTTTTATTGGCAACATTTAGATAGATAGATAGATGTATGAATTATATATTTTAGCAAATTACTTGCTGCTATGGACTGAATGCTTGTGCTCACCCCCAAACATATGTTGATGCCCTAATCCCCAATGTGATAGTATTTGAAGGTGAGTCCTCTAAGAGATAATCTGGTCAAGAATGTGGAATAGGATTAGTTACCTCATAAAGACAGATATAAGAGAGATGATCTCTCTCTTCACCCTATAAAAATATGGCAAGAAGAGAGCTATCTAAAAAAACAGGAAGAGGGTCCTCGCCAACTCTGCTAGGACTTCCCCACCTAAAGAACTGTGGGAAGCATGTTTGATGTTTAAGCCATCAGTATATTGTATTAAACTAAGACCATTTTTCCCTACAGGATTCAATGGTCCTGTTTATAAAACAAACTCCAAAAGAAATGTATATTAAAAATAAAAATAACTAAGTAAATACATACATAAATAAATGTAAAAAACAAACTCCCTTTCAAGTGAAGCAACAATACAAAATATAACTTCCAGAATCACTGCAATCATATTCTTGCACATCTGAAATGGAGGTAGGACTGTACATTTTTGGACTGACCACTCAGGTGCCTGGGGGTGAGGACTATACTCCTTTGGGATGACAGACGGGAGCCCATTGTGATAGTAAGGAGGTGTGGATTACAGTTCTAGCAGAGGCCCTCTTAAGCCTGAGCAAATCTGTGAACTTTCAGTCTTGATTTACTCTGAAATGAGAAGAAATGGAGATTAGAGTCTTTCACATTACTAACCTTTTCTTCATACAAAATCTTAGGTGGAAACTCAGCACATAAAGAGGAAAAGTAGTATTAAGACGATGTTGAGGAGTTTGAGAATACATAGCTTTAGAAGGGGTAAGGAGTAGGACTGACCTCTTCCCTTCCTTGCTAATACCAGGAAACAAGACATATAAAAGTATAAAGTGAAATAAAACTGTCACCAACTCAAGTCAGTTAGCCTTCAGTCAACAGAGCAAGACCAAGGAGAGGAGTCAAGTCAAGGAGCATGGAAATCTATTACAGCAACAGATTCCCTCCTTGTACCCATTAAATGCAAAACACCACATCACACCACTAGGTGGAGCCAGGATCTTAGCAAAGGAAGAGTTCTGAGGTCTTCTAAGCACAAGGTCTATTTGCAGAACTGGGTTCTTTGGTAGCTTAAAAAGAAAAAAGAGGGCATTTTAGGAAGTCGTGTCTGTGTTGGTTTCTGCTTACCCAAAGACCGCTTCTCACTTCTGCTTAAGCCTGTCATGGAATTTAGAAGTAAAAGTCTTCAATAGTGAAATTACCGATTGGTCTCAACTCCCACCTCTGCACTTAAAGTGTTCAGATACCTGTTTCCTGGGAACATTACCCTACAGGAAGAGTGTCTGAGGGTGCAAGCAGACTTAAAGGTCATCAAATCCAAGCATCTCAAGATGACCTCTGACCTTGGCTCCAACACCTCTAGTAATAGGAAGCTCATGAACACTTGAGGCAGCCCATTTTTCTTTCCTACTACATATGTTTATCATAAAATTCTTCCTTTATATGGAGCTATAATTCCCATCCCTAAATCTTTTGCTTTTTGTTTCTGGTTCTGGTCTCTAAGGTTATAAGGAATGAGTCTAATTATCTTCATGATAGTCCTTCAAGTATTAGAAATTAGCTACCACTTTCCTAAGTGTCTTTGGTTTTTTAAACTAAAATCTCTTCCTTATTTATTGCTTGTTCCATGAAATAGACTATATCATTTTCACTGTGAGTAGCAACCAACTGATGTAACTTAGCAGGGGATGTGGCTCCATGGTGGAGCACTTGCCTAGCATGTCCCTGGGTTAAATTGTCAGCACTGAAAATAATAACAGAGTGACAATCAAGAACCTTTCTTCTAGTCCACAAGGAAAGCCAAAGTGATATTACACTGAACAGGATTAGGACTCAGCTCCCTATTAAAGTATCTGCTACTAAAATCAACCCCACAGAGCTCCCTCTCCCCATTTAGAAGTATAGCAACAAAGAATACAAAATTAAAAATATGTAAGATAAATGCTTGAAAACATCAAGTTTAAAAGAAAACCGCTGCTGGGCAACATGGTGCACACCTATAATCCCAGTGACTCAGGACACTAAGGCAGGAGGATTACAAGTCTGAGGCCCGCGTGGGCAACTTAGTGAGACCCTGTCTTAAAATATTTTAAAAGCTACAAGGTGTAGCTCACTGGTAGACTGCCCCAGCTTTGTTTGTCTGTTTATTTATTTTTGGCACCAGGAATTAAACCCAGGGGTGCTTAACCACTGATCCACATGCCCTGCCCTTTTTATTTTTTATTATTTTATTTTATCTTGAGACAGGTTTTTACTAAGTTACTTAGGGCCTTGCTCAGTTGCTGAGGCTTGCCTTGCACAGGTAGTCCTCCTGCCTCCGTCTCCTGAGCTGCTGGGATTATAGGCATGCACCACCATGCCTGGCTAACCCTGAGTTTAATCACCAGTACTGCAAAAAAAGAAAACGACTAGTGATTTTAATGCCAGGGTTTCATTTACAGTTCTTATTTTATGCATTACCCCAAATAAAATATTAAGAAGCTGATAAGCACAGCAAGAACTTACTCAAGTATGGTTATTTATAGTGGACTCAGGGGCTTTTTCAAAATTTCCAGAAGTAAGAAAAATACAGTTAGTGCTAATGAAATAATTGCTTAGAATGAGCTAGTATCCATCTTAATAAATTAACTCTCTGAATCAGACCCATCTTAAGAGTCCGCCAGGTCCTGCTCTGTTATGAGGGTAGCCAGCTTTGCCCTTGCCAGAGTCCCCAGTTCCTGCCACCAATTCCAGATTTGGGTGAAGCACCACCACACCATGAGGCATAGATCTGGGCTCCTCAGGGGATACCCAAAATGTCAGGTCACACAGCCCACAAGTGCTGGGGAATCACTTCCCACCAGCAGAACTTGAACAAATGGGATACAGAGGGTGGTAGGGAAGCCAGTGAGTAGATTCCCTCTCCATTTCCCTCTTTGATGGTCTGTTCTATGGCATGGTTGACTGTACGGCAATATTCAACCAACCAAGGCTCTTCATCAGAGGGTGACTTGCTCAGTAATGCAATGCTTTGAATTTGCTCGCCACCTTTCCTGCCTCACCCCTCACTTGTTGCACTGGGATGGATCCGCTCAGTTATCCATCAGTATCCAAACCTTGCTGTAAGCCCTGACAATAGGAAGCCCTCCCTCTCTCTTTCCTTCTTCTCCTCTTTTCTCTCTTTCGCTCTCTACCTAACTATTCTGTTGACTTATTTTTCTTCCTAGAGATCTGATTTCAAAGGGGTAGACATATATGCCTTTTAAGTGATGTTAACACATCCCTGTCTAAGAAGGAAGGGTATTATCTCTGAGAGATTTTTGGATACAGAAATTTCAATAGACCTGATTAGGGCTTCAGTGGGATAAAGTCAAAGTTCTGATCCTTTTATTCTAATGCTGAAGTGCTGAACTAAGAAAGGCCAGAGAAGGCAGATATATGGAATGTCTTTAATCTATGTTATCTTGGAAATAGACTTTGGGAGATGTTACAGCTTCACCCTATGTGATATATTAAGCACATAACTTGTGCCAAGCGCTGTTCTATGTGCTTTTTGATATCTTAATTTAATCACATTTACACAAACCCAAAAGGTAAGTGTTATTGTTACTTCCATTTTCCAGATGAGAAATCAGTGCTCTTGATGGCCTAGGTCACGTCCACAGTCATAAGACATATTCAACAAGCAAAGCAGAATTCGCCTGACCACAAATGCTTACCCTCTGCCACCGCTCTGAACCACAGTACTGCCTGAGTCTTTCTGCCAGGGTGACAGGTGGCTATCACTTTGGATTGCTGGGTAAAGAACATAGGTAACCCAGGGTGAGAAGAGTGGTATCGATGGCATAAGCTGCAGAAAAAAGAAGCCACAGGGGACGACTCCCGCCCTGCCCCAAGTCCCTCTTCTCAGTGTTCCCATCCCATTCAAACACCCTGCCAACATCCACACTTGGCCTCCACTCAAGCTGGTGGGAAGGAGAAACACTAGGGGTGTTTCCTTCTTTTAATGGATCCTGGAAATTCCAGGAGGAGAGGCGGGGAAGTCTAGATTCCTTGGACACTAGCTCTTTCTCTTTGCACCCCTGTATCTAGCTTCAGTGCCATCACACGCACCTTCAACCAAAATTTAACTACCACCTTCTCATGTTCCATCTGGTTTTTTAGCAATTACTTACTTCCTCACATTTTAACATCTGAGAGGAAACATACTCTGCGTTTGAGACTCTAAAAAGTTCACTGGAAACTTTTTTTTTTTTTTTCCTTTTGATCCCATTGCAACAGGGGCTGTAACCTTCCCATTCCCTTCGGCGTCTCCAGTCAGGAGTTCCAAAGCTTCCCTCCACCTCCTCCTCTGGCTCCTGCCACTTCCTTCTCTCCCCACCCTGACAAAATGTGCCAGTCCCATCCCTGTCCCTCAGAAACCTCAGAGCATGAGCAGCACCGAGTCATTTTCCTATTGCCTCGGGTAGCACCACCCCAAGTTAGGCCAATGCCAACCGAAGCCTGAAACAAAATGACAACGTTTCTCCCCCAGTCTTCAATGGCAGTGGGACTCCTCCCACCAACCCTGCAACCCTTTTCTTCTTCATCCTCAGCCTTCCCAGGGCCTCATCATCTCTGAAGACCCCCAGAACAGAAAGAAACCACATACACCATGAAGTGCTTTTAAAAAATTCATTCATTGTACAATAAACATTTTCACAGCTTCCTCTGTTGGGTCCAGGAAAAAAAAAAAAGACAGGCTTGGGCTAGCATTCCTCCCCTGGGAACAATGACTCCAAAGTCAGGGATAAGTAATAGGCCAGATATCGATGCAAAGCCACAAGGCAGTTTGGGATGACTGCTGGAGATCAAAGGGCCATGCAGGGAGAGGCAGGCACATGGACCAGGGTCTATCCAGGGCCCAGGTCACAGAGGAAATGCGCGGCTCGCAGTGAAACATCTAACCTCCACCCTGTGCTCACGAGGAGCAAAATTCTTCTAGCTAAGATACTGACAAGATCTGAAATGCATTCTAAAAATAGTTCATTGGGGCTGGGGATGTAGCTCCGTAATACAGCGCTTACCTAGCACGTGCAATCCTCTGGGTTCTGTCCCTAGTGCCTCAAGCCAAACAAAAATTTCTGAAGCTTTTAAAAATGGCACTTCTGCTGAAGAGTAGAATAATAAATTATTGCCTTCCCTAGGAGGGAATTTATATCTGATATGAGTTAAGACTAAATAAATGAAACTCTAATATTAGCATTCAGGAAATGTAGTAGAAGCAGGGAGGGATTTAAGGGCTGGAGACCTCAGCCATGGAAATCATACCATGATGATTGCTCAAAGTTTGACTTCCACATTCCCTAGACCCACTCTTCCTGCCCAAGACTCCAAATATTAAAGATTAAAATTAAAAGAAAGAAAAACCAAAGTTCCTGAGACCTACCCCCACACAGCTCCCTCTTTCTCTTGTGAAAACTTTCTGTACTGAGCCATGACCCAGAGGATCAAAGCGTCCACTTCACTCCTTTGATGTGTGGTCCAGAGGAGCTCTGATGTCAGGTGCATGATGCATTTCATTAGACCTGATACTGAGCTTCCTGGAGGTCAGGGCTGCTCCTCTGTTTTAACCTGCCTAGAAACAGGTTCACTTTGCCTGAAATACCAGAAGTCCCAGATCCCCTCGGACTCATTAGGAAGTAATATGGGGTAAAGAAATTGGAGTGCTAATATCTTTTCTTGCTCTCTGTTGCTTTGCACTAAAGGGCTTCTCTTTGACCTTGCTCTTCTGCTAAACAGTACTGATTCTATTTAGTGAATTCATATGCCTTCTTCATGTCAAACTTTGGAGCTTCAATCAGGTATGAAAAGGTGCAAGTTTTGGTTTGAGACACATCATTTTCAGCCAAGAGCACCTCTGCTTTCTCTAAAACAATGTCTGCAGCCTCAGCGGATTGCAAGTGCCGGGTTACCGGATAGCCAAGCAAGATGAGCAAGTAATGGCACCAGATTTGCGGCAGTATTGGAAGAAGCTGAGCACAAATTCCAATTAATCTCTCTCCAAAGGAAATTTTTAACCATAAATTTTTCTCCTGTATACTAAACAAGTGTTTTAAGCAGTACCTGCTGCACTTATGTCCCAAAGTTACATTTTTCATAGCATATCTTGTCCCTGGGCTGCATTCACAGTTTGCTACAGGAAAGTAATTTTAGTGTAAACATAAAGACTTCCATTTGAGTTAGGGGTGCTCAATTCCCAGGCCAGACTGCAAGGTCAGGCAACCATTCATCACCACTGCAATTTAACCTATCTCATCTGCAAAATGGAGTGGATGCCAGATTTCTCAAATACACCTTTAGCACATTAAAAAAAAATCAGTTGTCATCCCAGGAAAAAAGGAATAAGCACTCTGTTGGACTTTTATCATCATGTTTTTGTAATTCTTTTTATTTTCTATTACTTGAGAAGATTATCCTCTTTTCAGGACATAGGAATTCAGCAAGTCTTCATTTAGTCCCAAACAGGAGTGGCCCAAGTCTCCCTTCTTGTCTCTGTGTGTCTCTGAGCTGAGCCATTTGCCTTACTCTCTAAGTTGCTCCCAGCTCTTAGGTCCTCTGAAGTCTTGTTTGTATTTCAGGAGAGCAGGGCAGATGCCTGGCTTTATCATTGCCTCCAAAAATAATAAATCATCTCCTGGCTTTAGTACGGGGAACTTACTGCTATCCTTGCTGTGATCTCTTAGCTAAGGCCCAATGACCTGGGCTTAAGCCCTGGCTCTGCCTCTCACATACCCCCTGGTCTTTGTGAGGATCTTAACTACTCTCAGCCCAGTGTCCTCCCTACAAACCCCACTCAGAGCACTGTGACAATGGAGTGAATTGAGGGACTTTGCTTCTGGAGATAATCTCTCTCTCCTCTTCCTCTTTTCTTCCTGTCTCTCACCTAGTCTTCACTGTCACCAAAAATGAGCTAAAGGTTTGGGTGCCCCACATTTTCATTGTGGCTAGAGTGTCCTTCCCCACTTCCCTGCTATTCTCTCCTCTCCTCAAAAATCAGCTCTGTTTTCTCTGGGAAGTCTCAGATAAGTATGGCAGGTTTATATAAAAGTTTTAGCTAGACACGGGGCTCTTTAAGGCAGAAGTCAAGTCTTTTTAAAATGGTTTTATTAGTGCATTGTAGTTATACATAGTGTGTGGGTTCACTTTGACATAATCTTATATGCATAGAATTTAATTTGCTTCCTTTCATTCCCAGTGCCTCCTCTTTCCTTCCCTTATTCCCATTCTTCTATTCCACTGGTATTCCTTCTGTTTACCTATTTATTATTTTTCAGTTGGTGCTTTATAGATATACATAAAGATGGAATTCACTGTGCTATATTTATACGTGTACATAGCATAATGTTATCAAATTCATTTCGCATTCCTTCCCCTTTTCAGTCTCTCCTCCCTCCCAAATCTCCTCCTTCTAATGCACCGATTTTCCCTCTAATCTTATTGAAATTCAACCCCCTCTTTTCTCCCTTACTTTGCTCTAGCTTTTGTAGATGAGAGAAAACAATCAACCCTTGATTTTGAGTCTGTCTTATTTCACTTACCACAGTATTCCCTGCTTTCATCCATTTACTGGCAAATGCCATAATTTCATTTTTCTTTATAACCAAGTAAAACTCCATTGTGTATGTATATCACATTTTTAAAATCCACTCATCTGTTGATGGGGATATGGGCTTGTTCCATAACTTTGCTATTTTGGATTGTACTACTATAAATATTGATGTGCCTGTATTACTATGGTATACTGATTTTAGTTCTTTGGAAAAACACAGAGGAGAGGGATAAATGGATCATATGGTGGTTCCATTCCTACTCTTTTGAGGAATCTCCATATTGCTTTCCAAAATGGTTGTACCAATTTACAGTACCACTGACAATGTATGAGTGAAGCTACCCCTACATCCTCACCAGCATTTATCATTATCCATGTTCTTGATTATTGCCATTCTGACTGGAGTAAGATCAATCTTTTAGTTTTGATTTGCATTTACCTGATTGACAGAGCTGTTGAACATTTTTTTTCACATATTTTTTGGCCATTCATATTTCTTCTTTTGAGAATTATCTGTTTAGTTCTTTTGCCCATTTATTGATCCAGATTTTAGGGGTTTTTTTTGGTGTTAAACTTTTTGAATTCTTTATATATTCTGGATATTAATTCCCTGTCAGAGGAATAGCTGGCAAAAATTTTCTCCCATTCTGTAGGCTCTTTCTTCACACTCTTAATTATTTCCTTTGCTGTATAGAGCTTTTTATTCTGATGACATCCTACTTACTGATTCTTGGTTTTATTTCTTGAGCTTTAGGGGTCTTGTTGAGTGCCTGTGCCAATATATTGTAGCATTCAGAGTCAAGTCTTGTTTTCCCTATGTAGCTCTTCTGCCAAAAACAGGTACTTCCCATTTACTATGTGTCTGGGGGAACACAGCTAATAACAGCTACCTCCATTTAAAGCTTATTTTAAATGCTTATTCATAGACTTAGAAAAGTTTCACATTAAACAATTTGAATTCACAATATTCACGTCCATCTATTAAAAAGTACTGGTTAATGGGGTTTCATAAATTGTTAAATGCCTCAAATTATTCTCAGCCTAAAATACCAAATAGGACTAATAAGGGTGAAAAAAAACTATTCAGGATGTATTATAATGAAAATAGAATGTACTGAAAACAGCTTCCAGAGAGAAAAGAAGACCAACTAGAAAAGAACAAGAATCTGATGGACACAAGGATAACGAATATCTTCAAAATGTGCAAGAAAGCAAGGAACTTGGAACCTAAAATTTTATAGTCTGCCATGACCTGACAAGGTTGCTGGGAATTGAGGAGTATGATCATCTTATTTCTATATTTTGAGGTTGGGTGAGAGAAAACATGAAAGGTATAAATCTGGGTGGATATTTCAGCTGAAGGTGGAGGAAGAGAGAAGTGTTCTTACCGCAGACACTCTGTCCTCAGAATGATATACAGAATATTAATTTTCTATTCTTCCTGGGCCAGCTCATGGCACAACTGGGTTGTGACAGTGACAGCCAATCCCATAATTAATGTCCTGCCTACACCTCCACCAGATAATTGAGCTCACCCCTCTCTCCTTCCTTCCTGATGCTTGTAGGAGCAATGGCAGCCTATGCCTTTCTAACCAATAAAAGAGGGACCAGGAAACATTTCTGATCACATTCTTCAAGTTCTGGAGAAACCATAAAGTTTCCCAGAAAAACCAATTGGAATGGCCAGATTCCAAGTGGATGTCTCCTGACAACAGAATCCCAGCCTCTATCTCTTAATTCTCGGCTATACTCTTGGGGTCAGATTTAACAGTGACAGAAATGGTGGTGGGAGGATACTGTTCCAGGAAGCCCCAGTAATCTGCTGAACAGCAAATGGAACCTGATCTCCAGCTAACCCATACAGTGCTCCTCTTGTATCCAGTTACTTTGGGTTATAAGTCATAAATATCTTATTGAAGTAATAGCTTATTGCAGTTGTTCCTCTTACTTTTGGCATACTCTTACAAGAAAAAGCCAGCCCTTGTGGGCTGGAAAATAAGGAACACATCAAAAACTTAAAATTTAAGAAAAATTGGCAGAGAGGGAGGATTTGGTCAAGTGAACAAAATGCCAACTCTTAGCAGTTAGGCTGTGTCAGGTGCTGGGAGAAAGACAGATCTAGTCACTACTCTCAGACCACACTTCCCTATTTATACATATCACTTTCTTAGCCATGAGCACAGTTTGCTTCTCCTACCCTTAAATTTATGACCACCTAGACCAGTAGGAGACAGCCGACATAAAATACCAGGATTTTTGAGCTTTAAGAAGCTTGCCATTTCTATTTCCTTCCTCTTGTAACCCAGTGACCATGCTCAACGATCAGCTGTGTGGATAATCTGTCTTAGACACAATAGCCTATTCTAGCTCCCAGATGACTAAACCTTCAAAACAACATGATTTAGAGCAGAAGACTCATCCAACAGATCCAGATCATCTTGCAGAACCATGAGAGTTGTACAGCCAGTATTGTCTGGAGTCACTAATTTCGGGGTAGTTGGTTACACTGGAGTAGATAACTAAAGCCACTAGCTCAATGAAAAGATAGGCATTAAATAAGAAATCGTGGTAAAAATGGGATGAGAGTCCAGGGTACTAAGGGAGTATGGCATATGTCTTTCAATGGGAAGCTTAGTGGAGGAGTTACCCATTATAAAGGAGACCGGAGTATCCCAGACTAGGCCATGTGTGAAGTCAAGAAAGAAACAGGACACTTAGAGTATAAAGGGAGAGTTAGATGAGGGGAGGTAAATTATCATGAAGGCAGTGGGAGATCTTTGGAGGACCATGATATTGAAAGTCAGGTAAACTGATGCATGATCAGTTTCATCTTGGCTGTGGTGTGAATATGTGTGACTATTAACCAATACAGAGAATTTCCTGTTGGCCCATTTTTGAGGTAGAAGGACGAGAGGCTGAAGAATCTTTGAGGGGATGTGAGACTCCCCCATCAGCACTATTGCCTGGTTTGGGGCATGTTGTACCTTTTTTTCTCGGCCATGGCAGCTCTGGTCCCAAGACTTGGCCGGCTTCAAGTTAGCTAATGAGTGGGACTGGGACTGATGGTTTCCATATGAGCTGCTTCTGAAAGGCTCTTGGCATGGGCTGGTAGAGCTCCATCTCCAGTATTAAGAACCGTTGATCAGTCTATCCCAACAACCCACCAGAGACACCCGCTGTCTTTCAGGAAATTCCATGCTCCTGGGCCAAGTCCATTGTTTGAATGCCCCTGAATATCTCCCAAGGAGCTGCTCTAAAGCCCAGCCAGAAAGAAGAAATAGATACGGACCCAAAAGAGCCTGGAAAATTTGGGCAGGAAGCTATAAAATGAGATGCAGCTTGGAAAAATACAGAATGCTACATCTGCAAAAGAAAATAATATATCATTAGCAACCCCTACAAGCCCCCTTCACCAAATATATAATATATTCAAGTACAGAAGCAGAGGTTGACTACTATGAGACCAAAGAGGCTTAGACTTCAGACCCCTCAGTTGTTTGGGCCTCTTCTAAGACCTTCAGAGAGCCTAGCAATGTGTTCCTTATGTTTTTGTAAATTTGCAAAAGTAAACAGTTTTAAAATTGTTTCTTTAAATAGACTCACCCAAATTATATAAGTTTCATGCGTTACAAAACTTGGATCTGTCCCATAAGGAGACTGAAATGTTCAGTGTCAAATCAGCCACAATATTGTTGGTCCTTTTGCTAAATAAGAACCTTTATTCCTACCTCATGAAATTCTGCTGGGAGAATCTCTTTAAGCCAAATATAATAAAGTTAGGCTTCATCTCTGGGTAAAGCTGTGGGCAAATACCTGGTTAGGTGTTGTGCAGACAGAGTTACTGCATCACGCCACCCTGAGACTGGTCTTTGGCAAAGTCATGAACTCAAGGAAATACACTAAAACCACATGCATAGTGTTTTTCTTTCCTTTTTACTCAATTTTCCTTTTATTTAAGAACCTGATGGGTTCTGTCTATAGTGAAATAGACACAACTAATAATTTTCCAAAGGTATCTTGAGATGGGGGTGCACCTTTATAATATTAGGATTCAACTCCTTAACCTTAAAGAATTGTATTCTGTCAGTAGAGTTAATTTCAGAACTGGAGAGAAAAAAACTACCTAAAATCACAGTTAGGCTGTCCCTCAGCCAGGAGTGACTCTAAAGCCACCCACTGGGATTCTGAGAGGTGCCACCAGAAACAGCAAAGAGAAAACTTGAACTTCCTTTTTTGAAATCTCATATGCAGTTTTGATTATTTTCCTCCCAGGACAATGTTCTCATCTCTTTTCATATTGAATAAATTGACTGTAAGAGGAAGGAGCAAAATAATTATCTAGAGGCCCTGTGCTACCCTGCCATCTATCATGTGTCCCCTGGATTTATGCACCCCTGGTGTGGGAGCATACTTTCACTCTGTCAAGAGGAGGACTCTTAGAAGCATGAGACAAAAAGGAATCTCTGGTATTGGAAGGGGTTCATGGTTTTTATATTTCAAATTGCACCTCTGCAGAGCTGTGCTTCTTCAGCCTGTCCCCTAACTGTGTACAGACATTTGGCAAAACCAATATGTCCTGCATTGCCAGGCTGGCTTTGCTCAAGGTGCTATGGAAACATGAGGAATGGCGTTGTTACCAGTGGAAGTATGCCCAGGCCTGGCTGAATTTGGCCTTGCCCTTTCTAAGCCCTGTAAATGTTCCTTTAGTATCCAGGGAAGTGCTCCTCACTGCCAAAGCCTAGAATCTGACATTTTAATAAGAATCACCATATTTGTCTACCAGGTGGCTGTGAGTGTTGTTGTTTATGCTCCTTTATCTTAAGTTTTCTGGTACCACATTTACCAAACTAGAAAACTGATGTAGACAGACACTAGACTGACATTGAGCAGAAAGGTAAAAAAAAAAAAATGTGAGATAACCTATGGTGGCCTTTTCTGCCTAGTTCCCTGCCCCTTTTAACTCTCTGTCCTTTGTCCCCCCAAAGGAGATCCCTCTCTTCCAGGACCCAGGGCTCTGGTGACCCAGACTTACAGTCAGTCCTCTAAATATTGTAGAGGAAAAACTGATCAAGGAAGGTTTACTGAGATGCCTGGGACTTGGTAGCTTGGGACTTGACTGGAAATATCCCAGAAGAAGACTTCAGAAAGATGGCTCACTTTATTCATTCTGAGGTTAATTCCATATCTTGAGTATTAAATAATGCTGCAATGAACATGGGAGTGCAGATATTTTTATGAAGTGATATTATGGTACGATATGCAATAGAACATTATTCATTCATAAAAAAAGAACAAGATCTTGCTATTTGTCACCACATGGATGAGCCTGGAGGACTTTATGATAATGAAATAAGTCAGACACAGAAACAAAAATATTTTATGATCTTACTTATATGTGGAATATTTTTAATAAATTAAATGTATAGAAATAAAGAAAAAAAAAGTGGTTACCAGGACCTGAGATTGGGAAAAGTGGGGGGATACAAGTTAGAGGATTAAACTATCAGATATGTAGGATGAGTGAGTCTAGAGATTTCGTATACAACAATAGGTCATAAAAGCATACTGTATGGGATTCTTGATAAATTAGTAGATTTCAGCTTCTGTTACCACAAAAATTATTTAAAAATGGATAGATTTGTGAGATGATGGATATGCTGATTTACTCCACCCATTCACCTTTTTATTTCTTAACACTATGTTTTATGCCTCAAGTATGAGCAATAAAATTTAATTTAAAAAGAAAAGAAAGAAGGCAAACAACACTAACAAATCTCTAATGAGAAATTTTCAAGTGTCTGTGGGGGAATTTTGTTTTGTGTTTTGCTTTGCAGTGAAGTCTCCTAACACCTCTCAAATCATTTTTTTCCCCTTATGGAAAAGGCAGGTCCCACCAGGAACCCTTCAACTGTACTCTAGGGGTGCCTGAGAGTAAAATCTGCTTGTGGCAGTCTAAATGGTCATTGTCACTCAGTTGATCCAGGATTAGTAATTTGAGAGAAAGAAAAATGTACTATCCAAGCCCAAAGAAAATTCATTGGGTAAAACTCTACTCCTTCAAGATGCAGTAATTATAACAGCATCCCTGTCTAGAGCTTTGAAAGATACTCATGAACTTTAACAAGCTGTCTGCCCATTCCTCCCAGTCTGAATATTGGATGAGGAAATTCCCAGCCAGAAACACCTCTACCACCTGGCCCCTGGGGTCCTTGGTGAGTAGTGCACAAGGTCTCTTAGGAAGCCAGCCCCAGCCAAGGAGCTGCCTGAAGTTCCACAAAAGAGGATCCAGCCTCATGGGAAACATTTATTTAATGCCACCTCTTATGGCTCCATCCCTTCACTTAATATCAGATGGTTAGCTATAGAGGTCACTTTGTTCTCGGACTCTTCCCACTTTTTTGTTTAATTCTGTCCTTCTCCCTTCCCCACATGCCTATACCCACACCATACTTTCCTACCTCCCATCTGAGCCATTTCTTGAACTTCCAACTTTGTTTCCCAAATGCTCTGTTCAGACAGTCCATCCAGCCTTGCTCTTCTACAGCATCATTGGTAGCTCTGCCCAAGCATATCCCAACTCCCCAGGATTCTCCCTTCCTAGGTATGTAGGAAAAAGTCAAATCAAGGGTCCTGTATGCTCAGGGGCCCTGGAGAATCTTGGAAATAAAGATTAAATAACTTTAAAGGAATCCAAATTAAGGGGTAAATACCAGCTGTGATTTAGCATTAGATATCTAATCATTCTAAAGGCCCAAATGGAAGAAGGGTGACAGTGAGCATACTTACCTATTTTTTCCTTTTGTCATTTCTAACTGTAGTTAGCTGAATGTTATTTGTGGCTCCATTACTCTGGCTATGAGAGGAAAAGGAAAAAAGCATTCAATTTCCACGTCAGCTTGGCTCTAAATGTAGAGAGCCTCTCAGCACATCAGGGCTGGACATGCTTTGGGGTCACTGCCCCCTGTAACAGGAAACAAAAAGCCTGTGTACTGCCTTCATTCTCTTGCCCTGGACTCCATTCCTGTTTGGGTGGGTCTCGCTCACTTGGCATATGTGTGAAGGCATCTGTCTGTTTCCTGCATTCTGGTTGGGGCTGAAACTGATTTATTCCAAAATCTGTTATGTATTTAGGATGTGTCATGCCCCAAATACTGGGTTTCAATGCTTTTCCAGTAACTTGTACAATTAATTACATTTTATATACGGGCTATTAGGGTTTGAGCTGGCATGAAGCATATATATTGGGCAAGAATAGTGTGCAGATGGTGTACAACAACTAGCCAATAGCTAGCTTTTGTGGAGGGTGCGGTAGTTTGCAAAGCACTTTCACGTGCATTATCGCTTTTTGGTCTTCACAGCAATCCCCTTGAGATAGGTAGCAGAATAAAAATGATTATTGTTCCCATTTTACAAGTGATTAATATAAAACTTAAAGATGTTAGAAGTGGTAGAAGCAGAACTTGAGATTCTAAATTCCCCTTAAGAACTCTCAGGCTGAAAAATGTGCAGCTTTAGCTATTGGAGTTCTTTGGTTACTTTGTTTGAAATTTCTGTCATTAGCCTACATTTACTTTTTATTTAAGGTCTTTATTGAAGTATAATTGACATGCTATAAACTGAACATATTTAAAGAACACGACTTGGTAAGTTTTGACATATGTTATACCCGTGAAATCAGCACTATAATTAAATAATGCACACATTTATCACCCTCAAAAGTTTCCTTTAGTCTTCTTGTAATCCCTCCTTCAGGCTCCCCCTTTTTCATCCCCACACAACCACTGATCTGCTCTGTCATGATACACTAATTTGAATTTCATAGAATTTTATATAAATGGAATCATACAGTATGCATTTTTTAAAAAAAAATTCAGATTTTTTTTTAATTCAATAATGTTGAAGCCTGGATTAGTATTAGTTTATTCCTTTTTCTCGTGTAACAATACTCCATCCTATGGGCATATTACAGTTTATCCATAGACCTGTTGATTACTATTTAGCTCGTTTTCAGTTTGGGGTTATTACAAATAAAACTCCTATGAACATTCACACACAAGACTTTAAATGGACGAAGGTCTTCATTTCTCCTGGGTTTACACAAAGGCATGGAATGTCTGCATTATTACATTAGGTATATGTTTAACATTTTATAAAACTCCCAAGATATATTCCAAAGAGGTTGTACCAAATTTCATTCCCTCCCTTTTGGTTCTAGTTCCTTACCATCATGGTCAACACTAGATATGATCAGCTTTTTATTTTAGCCAAACTCATAGATGTGTAGTAATATCTCATTATGCATTTCCTTAATGGATGTTTCTTTAAATTGCATTTCTTTGAAGACTAATAATGTAATAATGTTTAGCAACTTTCATGTGCTTTTTATTTTAACCATCTACATATTTTCTTTGGCAAAGTGTCTGCGAACATCTTTTGCTATTTTTAAATTATGTCATTTTTTCTTTTTGTTGAGATTTTAGAATTTGATCTAAATTCTGAATACAAATTATTTATCATATACATGATTTTCAAATATATGTGGTCTGTTTATTCTTTTAATATTCTCTTAAATTTTTCAATAAGTTCACTCAATGGGTTTTTCTTATGAACCATACTTTTGATATTGTATCTAAGAAAGCTTTGCCTAACACAATATAACCAAAGTTTCCTGATGAGGTCTTCTAGAAATTTTATAGCTTTAGGATTTGCATTTATGTCTGTGATGCATTTTGCAATAATTTTTGGATATGGTGAGAAGTATGGATCAAAGTTCTTTTTTTGTGTGTGTGGCTATCCAACTGATCTACTGTACAAAAAACATTCTTTTCACCATCTGCCATTGACGTTTTGCTTAAATAGTTGTTCATATGTGTGTACTTCTGTTTTTGGACTCTCTCTTCCATCAGTCTGTCTGTCTTTATTCCAATACCACATTGTCTTAATTTCCATGATGGTTAATTTTATGTGCCGATTTGGTTAGGCTGTGGTACACAATTGTGCTAAGTATTAAGATATTTCGAAGAATTTTTGTGAAGGCATTTTTCAGATATTCTTGACATCGAAAAACAGTTGATTTTAAGTAAAAGAGATTACCCTCAATTATGGGTCTTATCCAATCTTCTGAAAATTGTTAAAAGCAAAAAGTGTTCCTGGGGGATTCCTGGAGAGGAAATTCTGCCTCAGGACTGTAATAAGAACTCATGTCTGAGTTTCCAGTATCATCGTTTACTACAAATTCCATACATACCAGCCTCCACCATCATGTGAGTCAACTCACGTGTGTGTGTGTGTGTAAGCATGTGTGTGTGTGTGTGTGTGGCCTCCTCTTGGTTCTATTTCCCCAGGGAACTCTGACTAATTCAAGCACCAGAGACTTGTGATAAACCTTCAGACCAAATAGTTCTAACCCTCCAACTTTGTTCTTCTTCAAGATTTCTTAATCTATTCTAAGCCTCTTCATCTAGAATAACAAAGAGAATAAAAATCACATTCCACTAAGTGTTTAGGAGGGATATCCAGAAAGAAATGGTCTGGAACCCTGAAGATGAGAAAGTTTCTATAGGTAAGCTTATGAAGACAAGTGTTGTTCCACTAGCAGAAGAAGAAGGCCACTTGAGCAAGGCGTCAGAAGAATGATTTTTACAAAATACTCTGAAAATTGCAGTCATCTCATATGGTTGAAAAGTAAAGGGTATGGGAAAAAAAGGAGGGAAATATATTTGAAAGCATATCTTGGATCAGTGCCCCCTTACTTTCAAATAAAGAAATCCAACTGAAACTGGCTTGTGTACCAAAAAGGAATTTATTAACACAAATAACTGAAACTCCAAGAGTTATGGCTTCAGGCATGATTCCAGAGGCCTCCGTCCCGTCCATTCTCATATTCTTTGTCTCTGTTTCTGTCTCTCTTCTGTTAGCTCGGCTTCAGGTAGGGTTTCTCCAATAGGTGTTCTCTGACAGCTCCAGGTTTATATTACCTGTATAACTTGGCAATCCTTGTAGGAAGAAAGCTTCTTATTTTTACATTATTTCTAGCCTTCAAAAAAATATCTCAGACAAGAGTCTCATTGGACTCCTTGGGTTACACGTCTGTACCAGAACCCATCTCTGGTTCAAGATATGGGGACACACTTTCTAGACTGGGGTCATATGACCATTATTCCAGAAGGAAAAATGTGAGGTAGAGGATGGAGGTTGAGGTCAATTGAATTACCACATTCTTCTCAACTTCCTCTTGTGGTGACAGTTTTTGTAACTTCAGCTATTTTTTTTTATCCTTAAGTCTCTCCTATTGATTGTGTTTTCTGCATTGTTCTTCCTTTTTTAATCAAATCCCTAAGCCTCTGCTTCTTTCCCCTAAAGTCAGTATCACGTGTGTAGGTTTCACTGCATTTTGTTGTTCTCGTTTATTGCTGTCACCGCTGGAGTTGGCAACAGCTTTTAATTTGGCTCCTTTGCAAATCTCATTAATATGCACTCATCACCTCTCTTCACCTCATTAACAGACATTAACCGAAACCAAGTCTAATAATGAAGTCTGAAGATTTCTGTACCAATGACTCCTTCATGGGAAGTTAAGGAAGAAATTGGGTAGGAAAACTGAAAAGGCTTCCTTTCCCACACAACAGCTTTTCATCAATCTCAAAAGGAGAACTTGAGAGGAAAATGAAAGAATTATAGTGTTAAGATACAGAGGTAGAAAAATGCTTCTTTCTCTAAATTTAGAGTAGAAATCAGCCATGAATAGCTATAAGTTTTGGAGGCCTGAGGTTACTAGCCCTGTTTAGACAAGGATTCAATTAGTAAGGCCAAATAGAGTTGACAAAGGAATTTAGTTGTTGACTGTTCTCCTTCATCTCCTAGAAATAGTCTCTCTTTGGTCTCAGAGGTGTTTCAGGATTCACGTTTTTGTGGTGTTTCAGTTTAACTTAAGTGTCACTCAGAATGAGATCATTGCTAAAAAATGTAATCTTCTTCTGTCCACCCACGGTTGGATTTGTTTTTACGAATTAGATCTTCTCCTGTCCTATTCAGTATCTCACTCTTTTATTTTATTTTTTTAAACATATCAATGATCTTTTAAATATTCAACATTTTTATTCAGGCCTAAGTCACATAGTTTTTATGTATGCCATTATTTAAAAAGCAAATTTACAAGACTAAATAAGCATTAGAAGAATGGAATCTCAAGAGATTCACTATAAATTCCTAGAAAACAAATTCTCCAAAGCTAATTTCCTTTTTCTGTTTGTATAATTGAAAAGTAGCTGTGATTAAGTATTTTTAAGAATTTATTTATTCTAATTTGTTATACGTGACAGCAGAATTGCATTTCAATTCATAGTACACATGTAGAGTACACTTTTTCATATTTCTAGTTGTACACATACAAAATAAGTGGAGTCACACCATTCGTGTCTTCATACATGTACTTGGGGTAATGATGTCCATCTCATTCCACCGTCTTTCCTACACCCCTGCTCCCTCTTTCCTTCCCCTCTCTCCCCTCTTTGCCCTATCTAAATTACCTCCATTCCTCCCGTGCCCCTCCTCCATCCCCATTAAGGATCAGCAGCCACTTATCAGAGAAAACATTCTGAATTTGGTTTTTAGGGATTGGTTTTCTTCACTTAGCATAATATTTTCCAACTCCATCAATTTACCTGAAAATGCTAAGATTTTATCCTCTTTTAATGCTAAGTCATATTCCATTCTGTATATATACCACAGTTTCTTTATCCATTTATTTATTGAAGGGCATATAGGTTGGTCCCACCATTTAGCGATTGTGAATTGTGCTGCTATAAACATTGATATGACTGCATTACTATAGTTTGCTATTTTTAAGTCCTTTGGGTATAAACCAAGGAGTGGAATAGCTGTGTCAAATGATGGTTCTATTCCAAGTGTTCCAAGGAATCTCCATACTGCTTTCCAGATTGGTTGCACCAATTTGCAGTCCCACCAGCAATGTATGAGTGTGCCTTTCTCCCCACATTCTTGTAAACACTTGTTGTTTGTGTTCTTGATAGCTGCCATTCTGACTGTAGTGAGATGAAATCTTAGAGTAGTTTTGATTTGCATTTATCTAATTGCTAGAGATGTTGAACATTTTTCATATATTTGTTGATTGATTATATATCACCTTCTGAAAAGTGTCTGTTCAGTTCCTTGGCTCACTTATTTGATTGGGTTGTTTGGGTTTTGAGTTCTTTATATATCCTAGAGATTAGTGCTCCATCTGATGTGCATGAGGTAACAAAGATTTGTTCCCATTTTGTAGGCTCTCTATTCAAATCATTGATTGTTTCTTTTGCTGAGGAAAAGTTTTTTAGTGTGAATCCATCCATTTATGGTTCTTGATTTTATTTCTTGCACTATCGGAGTCTTATTAAGGAGCCTCAAAAAAAAAAAAAACTTGGGAATTGACTTAATGAAAGAAGTGAAAGACCTCTACAATAAAAATTAAAAAACACTAAAGAAAGAAATTAAAGAAGACTGTAGAAGATGCAAAGATATCCCTTGTTCTTAGATAGGCAGAATTAATACTGTCAAAATGACCATACTACCAAAAGTGCTACACAAATTTAATACAATTCCAATCAAAATCCCAATGACATTCCCCATGGAAATAGAAAAAGCAATCATGAAATCCATCTGGAAAAATAAGAGACCCAGAAGAGCTAAAGCAATCCTTAGCAAGAAGAGTGAAGCAGGTGGCATCACTATACTAGACCTTAAACTATACTACAGAGCAATAGTAACAAAAACAGCATGGTACTGGCACCAAAACAGACTGGTTGACCAATGGTATAGAATGGAGAACACAGAAACAAACTCATTATCTCAGTCTTGACTGAGCTTCATAAACATCAACTCATACCCATTATCACCTCTGATCTGGACTACTGAAAGAGTTTCCTGGTTGGTCCCTTATCTTAATCCTTCCGCCTCCATCACCGTTATGCCAACAATCTCTTCTGTTTGCTGAAATAAAAGACTATTTCTCTAAAACCATATTATTTTGGTTTTCCCTCCACAAATAAATAAGTGTACAGAAAAGCCACACTGTGTGGCAGACATTTCTATCAGTGCCCTGCTTCATCAATATAGAGGTAAGAAAGTAAAAAGCAAAACCACTCAATTGGTTGAGAATGTGACCTTTGAAGGCAGCATGCCCATGTGACTAGTTCTGTCCAGTGAGTTGTGGGGAGCAGTGATGTGAGTTACTTCCAGGTTGGAGCACTTAATTGCCTTTCATGTTGGGAGTGTGGTGGCAAGCTGCCATCAACCTGCATTCTTGCATGACTACAATGAGCAGAAATTAACAGTTTTCTAAACAATCTTGTTGAAATCACAAATCTATTTCAAACCACTAAAATTTTAGGGTGGTTGTTTTACAAAAGTATAATCTGGACAATTCTGCTGATACAGATACTGGAGCATGAAGAAGTTTGCTACTATAATAAAACAAAACAAAAATATCCAGTGTGACCCCCCCCCCAAAAAAAAAAAAAGAGAAAAAAGGCAATCCTAAAATATGTGACATTGGCTTATGGACCAGGTGGAAGGTGGTAAGAAAACTAAAGCTGGAAAGTTGACAATTCATGCTATTTAAGGGCAAAGATATATCATGTGTCTAAATAATTTATGTATCTATTAGAAGAAGTTGGGAAACAGAGTATTGCAGTATGCCCATTGGCTATATTTGTTGTTAGAGTCTGTAAACAAGTCAAAATAACACCTGGCATTTTGCCAGGGGAATGTTAGAGTTCATAAACAAGTCTGGATGGTGCCTGGCAAAATGCCAGAGGGAGTGGTTTGAGAAGTAACAAAAGCGAGCCATTAAGTGTGGAGATTCCTGATTGGTTGACTGCTGTATCTAGTTTATGTTAATTAGATAAGCTGTGTGGAATGTATAAATACTGCTCCTGTCCTGCAATAAAGGGCTCCCACTCCTGCTGTATCAATGTACACAAGTTATTCGTCACCCCCCGGCTAGTTTGCCCAGCCAGCCAGACTCCGGCAATTTGTTAGGGTCCCACAAGAAAGAGATACATTCAGAAAAAAATTGGCTTATTTACAAGCAAAAATGCAAAAGAATAGAGAGAATCCAAAAATTCAGAAGCTATGGAGTCACAAAGATATATATGCTCAATTCTAAGATATATGAAAGTGAGAAAGGCTCTGAACAGGAAAGGCTAATTAAAAGTCAGTTTTTCAGGGAGGATTCAATTAAGGATAAAGTCATCACACATAGCTGTAAAAACTTCTGCATGGGGTAGGCATCTTAAAGTGAAGATTCAGTGAAGGGCAGTGTGACCAGTAAAATCTTTTAACTGGACAGAAGCCCTTAAGAAAATAAAATAAAGATGTGGCATACAGTTGAATCAGTTGTATGCCTAGACAGAAGATGGTGAGAAAGCAAAGAAATAGCAAATATGGGACCTCCTTAGAGAAAGCACAGAGCAGACTAAAGTACAATATATGGGGGCAGTCCTCAGTCTACTGAGTTTTTGAATTATATGGCCAAAGGAACCATTGTCCTTGAGACCTTGTGACTGTTGAGACATTGATTGTTAGTCATTTGGGACAAGAAGTGCACTGGGGCAAATGCTCAATCCCCTAAGAAATCATATTCCCCAACTGTTAGAGTCTGTAAACAAGTCAGGATGGCTCCTGACATTTTGCCAGAGGGAGTGGTTTGTGAAGTAACGCCAGCGAGCCATTAAGTGTGGAGATTCCTTATTGGTTGACTGATGTATCTAGTTTATGCTAATTAAGATAAGCTGTGTGGAATGTATAAATACCTCTATTGTCCTACAATAAACGGCTCCTACTCCTGCTGTATCAATCTACACAAGTTGTTCGTCACCCCCAGGTTATTTTGCTGCAGCCGGACTGCGGCACCCAATGCCTGCTTTAGATGTGGTCAAGAAAGATAAAGGAAAAGGAAGAAACCCCTTGAGGTAGATACATCAGTGATTGAGGAAAACAAATGAGGAGATCCTTCAGCCTGAAGAATAAGAGAGCTATCAAAGTAAATTTCAAGTCCAAGTAGAAATTAGCCAGCCAGGACTCAACTTCTATAAGCCAATATCTACTGCACCTGTCCCATTCTTTCCTCTTCTGAATAGGAGTGTTATTGTGATTTTCCCATTCCTATTTGATCAACTGTGCATTGGGCAGGAGTGAAGGGGGAGGAGACCACCTGTGATTTTATTAGTTCATGGCTCTTGAGATCAAATATGCCATATACTTAGCTGATGTAAAATTACAGTGTAAGAACCACGCTGAAGAAACTACCATGCTTCACTCAAAGACCTGAGATTTTTAATTTAATGCCCTGACTTGGTGGGATATTTAGGTCATCTCCTTGAATAGAGAATAAGTATGTTCGGCATGTATTCAGAAAACAACACTAAAATATTCAGAGACTAAAGACAGACTACAGCAGATATTTCCATTCACCAATACTCAATTCTCCTCTCCTTTGGAGAACTTAGAGAACTTCACTTTCACACACACTTGAAGTTAGACATAGTGATATGACCTGCTCTGGCCAATGGGTTGTGGGCAGAGTGACATGGACAGAGCACATAAGTGACAACTGAAGACACTTTTGACTCTTCTTGTTACCACTATGAGGGCTGTGGATTACTTTTAAACATGCTAGTCTACATGAGGTAGGAACCCCCATCAATCTGGGTCCCTAATACAAAGAGTAGAGCTTCATGCCAATCTGATTTGGACATGTAATACAAATGAAAAATACACTTTGTCTTAATCTACTGGGATCTGGGGGGCTGCTTCTTCTGCAGCATAAGCTTTCGTATTCTGAATGTTATGCATACTTTTCCAAAAGGAAAAAAAGAAGAGGTAGAATGAAAATTTAAATTTACTTTTGTCTGGTTCAGAGGGCAAATCTCAGCCACTACCATACTATCAGTTGCAAATGGATTACAAAAGTCTATTCTTAAAGGAGGTCTGATGGGTAAAATTCAACATTATATAGCTTCAAAAAATTATAACATGAAGATGTTGACATAACATAATGGTTAGGTGACAGGAGAATAGAGAGGGAGATTGGTAAGATTGATCAGAGAGCTGGAACATGAAGTTGCAAAACTTTATGTCAATTTATTTTCCTTGTGTAATGCCGCAGTCCGGCTGCAGCAAAATAACGGGGTGGGGGGGGTGGGTGACGAACAACTTGTGTAGATTGATACAGCAGGAGTAGGAGCTGTTTATTGTAGGACAATAGAGGTATTTATACATTCCACACAGCTTATCTTAATTAGCGTAAACTAGATACAGCAGTCAACCAATAAGGAATCTCCACACTTAATTGCTCGCTGGCGTTAGTTCACAAACCACTCCCTCTGGCAAAATGCCAGGCGCCATCCTGACTTATTTACAGACTCTAACATTTGCCAGGCGCCATCCTGACTTGTTTACAGACTCTAACAGTGTAAGAAAGGTAAGCATTAGATATACTTAAAAAAAGATTTACTCAATGATTTACTTATGAAAACCAACTACGGAAATAAGCTTTAATTATGTCCTGTGTATAAGATCTGCTATAATTTGGCTCTTGCATATCTTCCAAAAGTCCATATGATGAAGGCTTGATGACTAACCTATGGTGATTTTGGAAGGTGGTAGAACATTTGTGAGGGAGGTCAACAGAAGGAAGTTAGATCACTAGGTCCTTCCAGTCTTTCCTTCCTGGATGCTATGAGATGAGCAGTTTTCTCTACCACATGCCTCTGCCATGATGTGCTACTTTACCATAGACCCCAAAGCAGTGAGGCCACCTGACCATGGACTGAAACCTCCCAAATTCTGAGCCTAAGTAAACCTCTCCTATTTATATGTTGATTTATCTCAGATATTAGTTCTAATAATGGAAAGCAGACTAATGCAAGGTCTTAAACTCTGAGTGACAGGTGTGTGTGTGTGTGTGTGTGTGTGTGTAGAGGCAGTGAGATGGGGGGCAGGGATAAGTGGGAGGAAAGGAATTGATAATAGTATACATAGGTAAATTGACCAAATTCAATTATCTTTAAGTTTAGACAGAGACTGTGAAGAGGACTATAATAGTAGAAATTTGAGACATGAATTTTAGCTATTATACAATAGCCAATAAACGCTAAGAAATATATTTTTTAAAAGAGACACATTTAGATACTTGTGAAATTTGATACTTTTATATTTTCCTTGAACAGTTTTACATCTTGATTCTTTATTTCTTTATCTGTTTTAAAAAAGTTTATTTTATAACAATGTAACAATGGAATTTTGTGATTATGTCTCTGTAGGTCTAAAGTTATATTCTGGAACTCCAGACCTCGGTGAATCTTGCTGAGCCATGTTATTATTTTACTGACATATGGTGACCATATAGCTTAATAATTGCAGGAACACTTTTATAGAGTTTCAAGTGAAATGTATTGACGATAAACCCTCAAACCATCCATAGAAAGGGCTGCAATTGGTTTTTTATTTCCTTGTCTTCTATTTATCCCTTTCTTTGCCTCCTTATACATTATTTACCTCTAGTTTTCTTTCTCTTTCTCCCTTTATCTCAGATATAGCATATGGTTATGGTTTATAAAATATATCCCATGTAACCAACATGTTTCTGAAGGAAAAAAAATCAAAGAAATTACTGAGAAGGCTAGAACCAGAATTTTAGAGCTTTTCAAACTTGAGTAGTAAAAAAAAATCTGCAAAAGCATTCATTCATTCACTCATTTATCTAAGATTTACACAGATGCCCACTATATTCCAGGCAGGATATAAACTTCTTGAAGTCCTTGCCTTCAAGAGCTTTGTTATTGTATAGGGAATAAAATAATTAATTTAATATAGTAGAATACAGGTAATCATAGATCAGTATGGAGGTTCCCAGATGTTCAAACTCCACCCTTGCAGACATTTTTGATCACTTTCCACAGAACTCTTATGGACAGCCCACATGTGTGTTACATAGGGACTCAGTCCAGACTTGTCTCCTTCCTCTCATTTTTGGTACTTGATTTAGGAATTAAAACAATGATGCATGCAAAAGTGCTTGGGTGCCTAGAATTGTGGAAATGTTACCTAATACTGCTTTTCCATTCTTACACTCACGAGACTCTATACCAGACATTGTGGTAAGAGCTGGGAATATTAAAATGAAAAGACAGACTTTGACTTCAGGATTTTATGATGTTAATGGAAAATATGGAAAAATACAGAAAAATACACAAACCTAAGGCAATGGAAAGAGACAGACTGCACTTGGAGAAGCAGAAGAGCAAGGTTTATTCAGTACAGGTATAGGCTCAGCAGAGCTTTCTCCAAAGGCTGAGCACAGGCCTTTGTTCTCAGAATCTTTTACACAGTACAGACTTCCTGGTTTCAAGACTTTCTCCTGCAAGTAGCCCTTTCTCTAAGCAGCTCTGGTTCCTGCTGTTGATGCTGAGCAGAAACAAAAACTAAAAGTTTGCAGCTATTGACAGTGATAAAAAGAATCATCTTAGGAAGAAGTTGCCACTTCAATGAGACTGGAGAAGAAAATAGATATGCAAATAAAAACAAGTAAATATAATCTGGTCACTGTTAGGTTAGAGGATTAGAAGAGAGTGAGAGTTATATTAATCTAAAGGAACCATAGTTAGCTAGACTCTAAACCAAACTGTCAAATATAAACTAGATTTGGCCAGGGTATCAAAAAGCGGTAAATTCTACAGGGGGAGTACGCCCAAGCAAAAACATGAGGGTACAAGAGAACATGTAAAAGTTCAGGAACTTTAGGATTATTCATGCATAAAATATAAGCAGAGAGGAATTAGAATGGGGAAAGGCAGGTACCAAACTTCACATTAAGAAATATCTTGCAGGCCATACAAAAAACTCTCAATTTATGCCAGGGGCAATTTAAACATATGACCCAATGGTTTCATGACTAAGAAGCCATTTCCTTGGTTTGCACTGAGTTTTTGAAAAGCAATATATCTAGATAGGACACACTAAGTATTTTACCAACGTCCATGCCATGAGTTTGGGTTTCCTGCCTGTACCTACAGGTATCTGGGTTTGCAAGTCCAGTTCAACCTAATAGGTGACAGAAAAGCATCGAAGAGTTTTGAGCAAAGAACATGATTATATTTGTATCTCCCTGCTAATAATGTGGTATATAAGACAGAAGAATGAAGAATTAGAAATAGAGACAAGTAAGAGACTGTTAAAATAATTCAAAGATGAGAACCTGAAGGAGGGCAGCAGTACAGGAAACTTAGAAATTTGAAGAATTTCCAGGCATATTGTTGCACACCTCTAATTCAGGAGACTGAGGCAGGAAGATCCCAAGTTGAAGGCCAGACTCAGTAATTTATGAGATCCTATTTCAAAATTAAAAATAAATAAACAGGGCTGGGGATATGGTAAAGGGATCCTGGGTTCAATTCCCAGTACCCCACCACACACACACACACACACACACACACACACAATTAGAAGAAACATCAGGTTTCATAAATGATTGTATGTATTTTTTGTTTGCTTTGTTTCCTAGCAGTGGTGGGACAGGCAGGAATCTAGCATAATTTCCCTATATTTAGTTTGTGCAATTAGGTAGATGGTAGGTAGAGACGCCATCCTGCAGAGAGTTCCAATATGATGTGAGGACAGATCAGGGAGCGATATCCTGTGTTAGGATTGGACAGGTAGAGTTTGATAATGATGCTGAACATTCTGGCAAGGATGGTGGTTGGGGTGAATCACAGACCAATAACAAATCGTGCAGCTGATCTCAGGAATAAGGTCTATTTCTCTACAACTTACAGAGGAGGAACCCTCAAGCTTGGAATCAGAATAATTCTCTTGCTCTCCCGCGGCTATCAGAGTTATAAAAAAGAACAACGGTGATTACAATGGCCACAGTAACGCAATAACTGTCATTTATAGAATTCTAACTACGTGTGAGTGCCTGGATTGTTTATTTTATTCCTCAGAAAAACCTTATACAACAGGTGTGCTTATTGTCCCCATTTCACAGACGTGGAACCTGAGGTTTAGTGAGGTTACAGAGCTGGTCCAGGTCACAAAGCACTAAGGCATGGAGTTAGGTCCTCATTCTGTCTCCAGGGTTCCATGTGGGTCACCACTCCATCATCCTGGCAGCTTAAGCAGGCCATGTATCAGGAGAGACACCAGGAAAGATGACCACTTTTGGTAAAATATTCATCCCTCCCCTTAATCTGAACATGTCCTGAAAGTATAACCTTTTAAATGTGTTATTTAGGGTCTTTAAGAAAGTTTCTCAAATTCACTATGGGAGGTGAAGACCTGGCCTAGATATACAGAGGTAATCTCAGGCTGATTACACTTTAGAATCACCTAGAGTGGTTTTTTAAACATCAGCATTGTGCTAATTGTACTAGGGCATACACACTTAATATTTTTAAACAGGGATTCGAATTTGCAATGCAGGATTGCAAACCAATGGTAGTACAATGAAATGCAAATCCTCTCCTAAACTCTGGATGGGGCCCAAGGATCTGTTTTCTGAAGCCGTGCAGGTGACTCAGGTTGGAACTGTAGTGGTGATTGATCAGTCAAGGGGGAGCAAAATAGGTGCAGGAAGAGGTCCTAGCTTCAGGCATTGGAGACAGCAGAGAAGATGCTGGAAGGAGAGCCTGGCTAGAAGATGATTTCCTTTACGATTTGAAAATTCTGTTAGGCCCTTCCATACACGTGGGCTTGCCAATTGTATTTTCTCCCTCCAGGTGGCCTTAGGCAGAATTGGTTCTGCTTCTCCCAGTGGTCTTGGGCAGGGGTGACAGAAACTTGCTGAAGCAGAGCTACTAACAGAGGCGAAGTTGCCAATCATGGCCAGAAGGTGGCTCCACACTCAGTCTCTCCCATCAGTCTTCCTGGGAGTCAGGAGTAATGGCGGAGGCACTGGGTAAAGGCAGGGGAATGGAAAGGTCAGCACCCTGGAGAAACTGCAAGGAATAGGACTTGTGAGATGGGAGAGTAACCAGAATTTATTTTTTCATAGTTTTTTTTTTTTTTTTTGGGAAAAGAAACCGAGATACCACTTGCTGGGAAAGTTATGTGAAAGGCGAGGATGCCTCCTCCTCATCCCCAGAGAGCTAAATGGAACCAGATTGGGCCCTCCCCAGGCCACTCAGGGAGATGCTTTTCAAGGGAGTGAAATGTTTTATTGAAGAAACTCCAAGGAGGGAGGAAAGAAGCCCAAGAAAGAGGCAGCCTGACAGGTCGACAGATGGAAATGGCCCCTTTCATGCATGTGGCTGAAAGCTGGCAGGCAGGTTCTCTGAAGGTAGAGTGGTAGTTCACAGATCCCCGAAGCCTTTCATCTGTGGGCTCCCAGCTCTGGACTGAGGGTAACTAGGGAAATCCCCAGCTGGCCTGTGAGAATCAGAAATGCAGGCCCGTGTTTAATGTCTCCTTGGGTAACAGCAAATGCAATAGAGCCCCTGAAGTTTGTAAACTCACACCTTCTATTAAATTTTGTCACATTTACAAAATGAGGATAAAAGGAGATTTATTTCACGGGGTGGTTGTGAAGATTATGAAATATTTGTATGGAAATTGTCTAGCGCGTAATAGGTAGTCGACAAATGTCTCTTTCAGGTTCCTCTTCCCCAGAAGTGCTCAGAAAATGTGCTCCAAATATCAACTTATAGTCATTTTAGCATTAGGTAAATTTTCTCAAGTGAAAAAACAAAAAAGAAAATAACACATCTTCCTTTGCAGGATGAAGAAACCATAAATGTAAGCTACCAATTCAATTAAAGGAATATTATTAGTTGGCAATAACTTCACTTTGGATAATCTTCCCAAGATATAATATTGCTACCCTATCAGAATATTACTGAATGTTTCAGTAAGGTCCATTTCAGTTATCATACATTTACAACTCTTAGCCCACCCAATTAACTAATCTTCAATTACAAATGCATTAAACTTTTTCAATGGTATTAAGAGATAAAGATGGACCACATAATTGAATTGTCAGCATTACTTTCAGAAGTACTTCTAGGGGCTATGACCTTAGGAATTTTCCCACCCAGTTATAGAGTGACCAGATTTTTCTGAAACAAAAGTTTGGTTAAATATTCACTCCATGTCAGGCACAGGGCACATGCTTGTAAAGCCAACTACTCTGGAGACCGAGATAGGAGGATTGCAAGTTAGAGGTTAGCCTGGGTAATTTGGGAAGACCTGTCTCAAAATTAAAAAAAAAAAAAAAAGCTCTGAGGATGTAGCTCAGTGATAGATTGTCCCTGGGTTTAATCCTCTGTATTGCAAAGAAAAAAGAAAAAAATTACTTCAAAGAAACACTTTTATTAAAATCTTCTCCAACCCCTCTTTTTTTGGCAGGGGGAGGGAGGTACCAGGGATTAAATTCAGGGGCACTAGACCACTGAGCCACATCCCCAGTATTTTATTTAGAGTCAGGGTCCCACTGAGTTGCTAAGCACCTTTGTTTGCTGAAGCTGGCTTTGAACTTGCTGTCCTCCTGCCTCAGCCCCCTGAGCCGCTGGGATTACAGGAGAGCGCCACTGCCATGGGTCTCTAATCGCTCTTGATTGACAAATACAATAGACTTCAGTCTTTATGCTACTAACTTCTAGGCTGCATTTGCCACTCTATACCTCCTTATAGACATATCCACTTGGTTTGATAGACTCTATTGCCTCCTAATTCTTATCTCTTTCAATTTCATACCTCAGTCTCATCTTTGGACTCTTCTCCTTCACCCTTGGCTATGGAAGGTGTTTCCCTGGGTTTTATCCTTGACCTTTCTCTTTTCACTCCATGGAATTGATCTTGATTGATCCCATCCTTACTGCCCTGAATTTAATCACTTCCCATATGCTGATGACATGCAGCAGTCTCGGCAATGTTCACCACAGGTGTGTGTGTGTGTGTGTGTGTGTGTGTACACACTCAGACATGATGTGTCACTCCCAGGTTGAGGGAGCAAAAAGACCTCCATGAAATTCTGTGGTCTCTCTGTTCCTTTGCCAAGGAGGAGGCCAAGGAGGACCACTGTTCTAGATGCTGAAGTTATAAGAGGGATGCAGCCTTGTTATTTTGGAACCCTAAGTGATGATGTGAAACAGAGCCCCTCAAACAATATATATCTGACATGAGAAATACATATATTTGTGTCTTAAGCCATTGATCTTTGAGGATGGTCTGATACTGTAACTTATTTAACTTGTCTAATCCTTCCAAGTCCAGTACCTCGCCTAATATCACCCTACCATAATTAATGAATTATTTTAAACAAATCAAATCAATATTTCTATCCATGATTGCTTCCCAGAGTTTTATGGATTTATTGTTCCCATCTGTTGCTGGACAAATCCATTTCTCAGAACTGCTTCCCTTCTGGTATTCCAGACCTTTTCTAGTTTTACCACATACTCTGCAGGAACCCACCCAGACATCTCCCAGGCTGCCCTCTCTACCCCAATCCAGACAATTGTCAAGGGCTTCTATAAACACCACCCAAGTATCCCCTCCTGATATTCCCCATCAGCTGTACAGTGATTTGCTTGGAAAGTGGAGTTGAATCTGGATCATTCTTATCTTTTTACCCTGGTCTCCATCCATCAAATGTATTCTTCCCACTCTGGTCAGAGGAGATCATCTAACTTAAAATATGACCATATCCAGTCAGGCACAGTGGTACATGCCTGTAATCCCAGCAGCTTGGGAAGCTGAGGCAGGAGGATTGCAGGTTCAAATCCAGCCTCAGCAACTTAGTGAGGCCCTGACCAACTTAGTAAGAA
Source organism: Marmota monax (assembly GCF_021218885.2). Classification (NCBI taxonomy): domain Eukaryota; kingdom Metazoa; phylum Chordata; class Mammalia; order Rodentia; family Sciuridae; genus Marmota; species Marmota monax. The sequence goes on along the minus strand of NW_026693476.1, from coordinate 605,215 downwards.
CCTGTCTCAAAAAACAAAACAAAAATGGGCTATGGATGTGGCTCAGTGGTTAAGCACCCCTGGGGTTCAATCCCTACTATGAAATACATATATATATATATATATATATATATATATATATATTGAAAATTCAGATGTGGTGGCTTGTCACAGAGTCCTCCATACACAGATGACCTAGACCTACTTGCTCTTCCAGCCTGAGCCTAACCTCCCCCACGCTGCCTTTTGCATTGTATAGTACCTGTAATGCTACTTGTAGCTCCCCCAACACTTGTCATGCGGTTTTGTGCCTCCTTCCTACTTTGCCTGGCTGGACCATATCGACTCTCCAGGATTCACTGGAACCTCATCTTTGCCAGAGATCTGCCCCAGACCTCACCTTCACAGCTCCTGATTTGTGTTTCCATCACTATGGTAGTGGCTCTAGGATAATACATAGACAGGAAGGTGAGTGTTCTCTACCTGATAAAGAGAGGCCCAATGACCTTGCTTTAACTCTCCCAGGACGTGTTTCATTTGGAGATTATTTTGTTCTCCCTTCTCTGTCCAGTTCCTTTCCCCAGGTCTCAGAATAACCTGTCTGGAAAATACTTAGTAGAAAGTTTTCCTTCTCCTTATCTTCTTTCTCCCCACCACCCTTCCATTCCTCCTAGGTTTTTCCTAGTTCTGGGGTCAGAACAACTGGGTTCAAGTCCAAGTTCTACCATTTATCATCTGTGTGATCCTAGAAATTTTTTTTTACTTCTCTGAGCCTCATCTTTCTCATTTGGAAAGTAAGGATAGTCATATTTATCATAAAAACTTTTATCTAACTGGATTGTTATAAAGATTCAATAATATAAACATACAAAATGCTTAGAACAAGTATATTCTTGTTCTAAGAATAGAATACTTGATACAAGATAAGCATTCAAATAAGTGTCTGCTAATGTTATTACTTTTTGATATGTTCAATGAAAAACTAAACAGTAATCATCATTTAATAACAACTCAATAACCATGGAATCAAAATTAAGCTGACTGGTATTTTGGATTTGGGCCCAAACCCAATTCACATGCCCCAAACCCTCTGTCTGGAGGGCTGCAAACGACATTCCATACCAGAGTTTCACTCCTTTGACTCAAGACTTCATTTGCCCTTAAAGCACAAATACCACATAAAGTCTTATCAATCATTTATAATGCCCTTATTGAAGTAGTCCCAGACAACCCCAGCTGGAAATAATAATAACTCATATTTGTAAGGCTCTTTACAATTGACAAAGCACTCTCACATACTCTCATTCTTGTGATCCTCAGAACAGTGCTGTGGGTTAGGAGAAACAGGCATGATGATGATTATTACCATTTTATAGAACAGAATGCTGAGACTCAGAGTTTGGGTTCCTACAGATGGCCTGCCGTAGAGCTGCCTCTCGTTGTCAAGTATTCTGGCTCCTGGGAGGAAGCTCTTTCCACTCTACCATGTTTATGTAACCTCTGAAACGTTCTCGCAGCAGTATAGGATTTAGAATCAAGATTTACTGAGTTCATGCCCAGCTCTGTCCCTTGCTGAGTAATCTCGGGAATGGCATTTAGCTTCCGTGTACTTTGTCACCTATAAAATAGGGCTGACAGTAGTTATCGAATAGAGTTGTTGGAAGATCAAATGAGATCATTCACTTTTAGCAACTTAGCAAATGAATGGTAGCTATCATTACTAACATGATTAGATGACTATAATCTGTGATAGTAAGGAAACCTGAGGTAGCACCATCAGATTTCTAAGAAGAAGGCACAAGGCATTAAACAGTCAGCAGAGGACAATGGCATTGGTGACTAGATGGTGAAGAGACTTCAAAATGATGTTGGAATCTGGCCCTGCAGGGGTGGGTGATCCTCGGAGATAGATGGATGGAAAAAGGTAGGAATAGGGCAGGCTTTGAATTCTCCTTTCAGGCTATTAAGTTTAGCAGGAGCCCTTGACATCTGGCTGATCATTGTCTGACAGGTTGTATTAATCAGGTTCTTCATAGAAACAGATCAATGACACACACACACACAATCATATACATATATGTAAACTCAACATTTAATACCAATTCATAACCTCATAATTCACATATGCATCCACTATTGATATGGCCTATAGATATAAATATATGTGATTTAAAACAATAACTTATTGTGTTCATTCCCAGTGGGGTGTGTGTGTGTGTGTGTGTGTGTCTGCATGTGTAGAGAGTGGGGGGCAAGCTCAACAGAGACAGAGAATGAGAGATTATAGAGGCTGGGAAGATCAATAGTAAGCAAGCCGACATATAATTCTAGCCTAAAGAGATCAGGAAAGGCCCATGCCCCAACTCAAGCAATCAACAGGAGAACTTCCCCCTTGCTAGAAAAAGGTTTATCTTTTTATTCTGTTCAGAATAATAAAAAACCTTCTCCTGGTTGGATGACCCCTCTCTCTCTCTCTCTCTCTCTCTCTCTCTCTCTCTCTCTCACTCACACACACACACACACACACACACACACACACACTTTATGGAAGGCAATCTACTTAGTCTACCAATTCAGGTAGATTTGAGAGGTATTTTAATCAACATTCAATATTGAACACATAGGAGTGGGTGAGCATACAGAGGAACATTAACTGAATTGGAGATGTTATCTATGCCATATGCCATATAATGCTCTCATTATGTCTTGAATGGCGAAACTGGAGAGCTCCTAGGACAGGGGCTGACCAGCCCATATTAAGTACTTAACAAACGTGTTTCCTGCCTGGAGGAAGAGCTCAGTGTTAAGAGAGCTTGCCTAACATGTGCAAGGCCGGAGTTCATCCCCAGTACTATAAATAAATAAATATCATTTCCTTATACTCATTTTGAGCAGAAGAGGCACAACTTACTAGAAAGTCACAATTGGCAAGAGTATTTATAAATTAGTTGCCCTTTAAAGATGTAGAGCATGTAGGAGGTGGATTGGATCTCCCCTCATATTTTATAAGTAAGGCAACCAAGGCAACTTACACAGTTTGAAAAAGTAGAGACTACAACTTAGGGGTTTTTTAAAAAATTTTTCTAGAATAAGGTTTATCTTTTTTTTTTTAAAAGTCAGGGTCCCTGAATCCCTACCTGGGACCTTTTGCCATTTATTGTGTGCTACGGCCTCTACTCAGTCCATGGGAAGATAACTCAGTCATTCAACTCATATTTATAATTTAGTTGTATAGTCAAGTGTTAAATAAGAGCAGCATTTAAACTAGCATTTAGTTGGGTAGAATAATTAGTACTAGGCCCTCAGTGACATGCATAAGGCATATAGAAAAGAAATGTTTTCGTTAATGTAGTGATTAGCCAGTATTTTATTGAGCTCTTAATTGCAGGAGGTCTTTTGCTTCATCTCCAAAATATATGGTCTCTGCCCTCAAGGACATCAATTTAGATGGGCAATATATGTGTAAACAAATAATTTCCAACATACTGTGCTTTAAAAATCCCTAAGAATGGTGTTAATCGGGACTGTGTGAGTGCAGAAGACTATAGGATCATGAAGGGGATTATTCCTAAGTCTGTTTTGGCAAGGGAAATTCAGGGAAGTGACATTGGAACTGGGTTCTGAAATATAAGTAAGAGTGTTTACTAGCAGGTAATGGAAGAAGCGACCTCTAGCAAGAGGAAAAAGGCTTTGCAAAAGCCTAGACAAAGAACAAGGATGTTCTTTAGGGAATTGAAAAATTACTGTATAGCTGAAGTAGCCAGAGTTTGGGTTGTGAGCTACGTTGTGTCAGGCAAAGATGGGAACGGTAGGTAAAGGTCAGGTCACAGGAGCCTTAAATACTCAAACATGGTTTATTGGGTACAAAATGAAAAAAAAAAATTGAACAGAGAAATAACCAGGGAAGATTGGACTATTTCCCTTTATTGTAGTGGGGATTTTAAAAATATTTCTACAATGCGTGTGGGGTTACTGGGATCATCAGAGGAAGCATGCTATTTCAAAAGAAAGCACAACCACGCTGGTGTGAGTGGAGGGTGGCCACTCAATACAGGAATGGAAACAGGAAGCCTAGGGTCTGCTGTAGTCCCCCAGATGCAGTCTGTTGAGAAAAGGAAGTAAAACTGAAGATGGAGGGAAGCGAAGCTATCTGGGGAACCTGAAAGGGAGAGGCCAAAGGGGGCTGGGAATGAGTGAAGGAAGAAGGAAAAGGGGTCCAACGTGACCCACGGAGTGTGCTGGCATGAACTCAGTGTCAGGCAATTGACACTAGTCTTTATTTTCAGCCAGTCTGAGAACACTTTTAGGATAAAGACTTCTGTGTTCTGGGGCTCTCTGACCATGACCCATCCAGAACCCTGGCCCTCTCTGGCTGGCTGTCTGCTGGTGGACTTGAAGGCTGAAGAGCACTGGACTGTGACATTCTGCATTTCTGAATACAATGAATAATTAAAAAATAAATATGTCCTATGCGATATTTGGGATATCCTTACATCAAAATAATTGACTGTTTATATAAAATTTCAATTTAACTGGGCATCCTGTATTTTTATTTGGTAAATCTGGTGTGACTTGTGTGTAAGTAAGATAACAAGAACAGAGATTTGTAGCAAAGTAATAAAATATACAAATATTGAAAGAACTTAAGGAAACTTCTTTCTCGCAAAGCGTACAGGAAAGGCACAAAACACAAAAACTGAGTCCTGTTAAGGAAGACAATGGAGCAGGTGAATTGTAAGATAGGCTTCTTGAAGTCATAGCTCCCCTTGATGGAATTCCCCGATTCAATCTTCTAAAGTAATGACCTCATAGTTAGTGTTGAATCAGCTGTAACTTGGTTATGGAGAGATTGCACTGATCTGGGAATAAGCCTTCCTGACCCACATAAGCAGTAAATTGAGGACATTGTTTAGTATATGGGTTTTGTTATCAAATGGTCTGGGCTCAAATTCTAGCAGCATGGCCTTGAGCAAATCTCTTACCCTTTTAATCTATTTGTTACATGAAGAATGAAAATAGTAAAACCTACCCCAGAGAATCCTTTCATAATTAAAATAAAGGATGTGCATGCAATGACTTGAGTCTATTAAAAAGATGTTGTTACTACTATTTTCACATTATAATAATACCTTACCTTTAGAAACCACCTTTTAAAAAGCGGTTTCACATCCACTTTTTAAAATATCATATCTTCTCAATTGCTCTATAACATAGTATGAGGCAAGTTTGATTGCTTCCATAATACAGACTTTTTTTTTTAAGAAGAACATCAACCAGCTTGACTTAAGTAATAGGGTGATTGGTTGGTACTTGAAACAGGACTCCTTAACTGGTGCAATATTAGGACTGTAAGGGAAATGGAGTCATCCAGTGTTTTTGACTTGGTAAATGTGAGGGCAATTTTGATTGTCACAGGCCTGGGGGTTCTGTTGGCATTTAATGTTGGAGGTGCCAGATGCTAAACATTCTATAATATGCAACACAGTCCTGTTCCCAGATCCCAGAAGCCCTCCATTGAAAAACACTAGTATTCCTGCCCATTCATTTTGCAGGTGAAGAAACTGAGGCCCAGAGATTAGATGACAAGGTTCTCTATGGCTTTCAGATTGGAGATGATAAAAAAAAAAAAAGCCAATAAACAATCAAAAAACTGCTGAGTCAGAGATTTAAAAATGGAAATGGAGTTCATTAAATAAGCTTTCTTCTTTCTTTCCTCCACCTAGTGAATGTGTCCCCAAATAAGTTGGTGGAGCCATGGGGGGCAGAAAAACTACTGAGTTCCAGTTCTGGATGCATAGCTGGTCATGTGACCAAAAGCAGTTTTCTTACTTTACCCTGAAAACTCAGGTTCTCAGTGGAAACACAGATCTTCTATCCAACACCCTGTGGCATCCCTTATGAAAATATAACAAGGACACAAAGAGGAGCCACCTGAATGTCTTCAACGGTAGAAACTCATTCAAGGAGATTAGGGCTCTAAGGTCATGGAGGTCAGTGACAGCCTGAGAACTGGGTCCTCGGTGCTTGATATGGCCAGCCTGGCTGGGTGGGAGTCTGCAGCAACAGCAGGACATGGTGCCCAAGGATGCAGGGTTGGCTCAGGATGTGCAGCTTTCAGCTGGAATGATTGACAATTTATAGAAGAGGGAGGAGATAAAAATGGAACCATCATATTTTCACGATTTTACTGCACGCAGTACAAGGTACCAGGGTAAGCAATGGACACATATTGCCTAGTTTAATTCCCCCACTCACCCTGAGAAGTATGTTTATGTTCCCATTTATGCCCGAGGAAAGTGAGAGAGTAAAAGTAAATGTACTCAAGCTGGAAAGGTGAAAATTGGAGAGGTGGGGTTTGAACTCAAGTCCATCAGATTCCACAGCCACCATTCTGCTCTCTGGAAGAAACTGGGAACTTTCGAAAGGACTTACCCAAGAGGGTTCTTCTGCCTAGTGGGACTGGCGCCAAATCCCCACTCCCGATTAAACTTCCTGGTGGCATGGATACAGCAAAAAGGGCAGTCTGGTGTGAAAATGTCCCCTCCCTTTTGTGTTGTAAGGAGGTCGTCCAAACTTCCTTGATAGCTTTTATTCCTCCCAAAGTAGCTGCAAAGAGGACGTGAGGTGAATATTAAAAGCCCCAGGCTGGAGCCCTTGCCTGCCACAACCCCAGTCCGGAGCCACGAAACTTCAAAGCGAAAGGAAGCTCGTGCAGGAGGGGGAGGAGGTGTAAATTTTTCCCGCTGCCCCTCCGAGTTGTGAACACGTGCGGATCGGGCGCCCCAGCGCCCTGCAGGTGTCCGCGTCCCGGCCGCGCCCCGCCCCTCCGCTCGGCTTTCATGTGGATCAAGGCTGAGAAGATGACAAGCCTCCTGACGGAGAGATACGCCGAGACTTCCTTGGTGATTTATTGGCTTTCTGCACCTGACGAGAACCACTAGGCCTATCTGAGGAGGGAAATATATAGCCTTTCCTGACTCCAAGTGGCAGCCCCCGGGCGAGCATGTGATGTCAAGCTGGGCAGGGGAAGGCAGCCCTGCGCACCGGCCGGTGTTCTGTAAGCCGGCCCGGGTCATAAAAGTGTCAGCAAGCGATATATTTCTTGCGGGGGATCTTCTCTGGGCTCTCGCCAGCGCCTTCTCTCTCCTAACTGGCAGCCAAGCTGGCTGAGGGTGTCCCAGACGCCTTAGCCCAGGCTGATGTAGGCCGTGTCCCCAAGTCGCCAGTCTTTGGCGCTGTCCAGGGCTGGGTGGGTTGGCGGCACCCACGGGATATTCTGATTCATAGGCCAGCCTGGAGTGTGTCACATGACTTCTGGTCTGGACCACAGTGTAGGATAGAGGCTAATTTCTCACAGTGTAGGGCAGAGTCCGGGTGAACTAATTCCCATCAGACAAGTGGATGGAAATTCCGAACCTATTACTTATTAGTTAGGGGATTAGGGGATTATGGGTGAACTACTTCATCCCTTTGTATTTGCTTTCTCATCTATAAAATGGGGATGGATATATATATATATATATATATATATATATATATATATATATATATATATAAAATATTTACACTGAATGGAGTGGTATGATGATTAGTTTATGAAATAAAGTTCTACCCCTACTCCGAAGGATGAAGCTACCAGGAAGTAGCTGGAAAGGGAACAGGAAGGACCAATGTGATGGACCACAGAAAATAAGCAGAGGAGAGTTGGAGATGATGCTAGGAACCTATAGTCTACATTTCATTTTTTATGCTATACAGTAGCAAGACACTTAAAGATGTCCTGTAGAAGATGGTTGTGCTTGTCCAAGAATAAAGTAATGGTTGATCCAACTTCCCTATAAAATCTTTCTTGTCAGTGCCTGTATTTCTGGGCCACACCATCATAGCCTAACCATGTGTTGTGTATAGGCCTGCTCTCTAGTTGTCCCCATTGCCGGATTTGCCACACTATTATACAAAGATGTTAGAAATAGAAACTCCAGATCATCTAGAAGGTTTATTTTTTTCCTGGGGAACATAAAATAACTGTTTTTCTGGGTTTTTGCAAATATGAGGCCTTGGTAGGAGAGATAGGAGAGAGATGAGAACTTTCTGTTACCAGAGCAAGGTTGCAAGTCCTTAAGGCCTCCAGTGTGCCACGACAATCCCTGAGCAAGAGCTGCATCAGTTTGCAAAAGGAGGCCAGAAATTTCTGAGAGAGAAGATAGGAAGGCTGCCAACTTCTGTTTCCAAATATTTGAAAACAAACCCAAGATGGTCCATTCCCAGTCAAGATCCAGGGGCAGAGAGGGACAATTAGGCCACAGAAATAAAATTAAGGAGAAGAGCAACTTGGGATCATAATCCTAGCTCAGTACAAAGGCCAAAAGAATTGAGAGGGTACCTGGTGTTAATGAAGCATGGTGTGGCTGGTGCTATTTGATTCTCCACAACTACCTACTTTGACACAATGATTGCATTTGAGGGGAAGATGCTCAACATGAGAATCTGACCTAAAATCCTTATACCTGGGACAGACACATGAAGCATCACCCTCCAGGGTTTTTCCCCAGCCAAACCCAAGTATTAGTTTCTAAACTTGCACAGAATCATGTTCAAAAACATCATCAAGAAATAAGGAAATGAAAGGGAATTGTCACTAAATCAGACCCTGGGTCTACTTTTAAACTTTCAGGTCCCAGTGTTCTCAGGTAATTCAGTGTGAGGATAAGGGTAAAAAGGAGGATATTGGATAAGGAGAGAGGACTTTGAAAAATAAAAGAGATTAAATTGCATTTGTTCCTCAAACTGGGGAAAAGAGGTTTGATTCTGATGACTTCCATTGCTTTTTATCAAGAACTGATTTTGTCTTCAGTAAGAGCATAGACTTAGTGCTGAGCCCATAATGCTGAAGAAGTATTTGTTGATTGTTCTTTCCTAGAATTCCATCCCATCATGATATTTGGAAATGGATGAGCTTCACATTTTGTTTTCAATAATTTTTTGAAGTTCTAACTTGAGACTATGCTACAGTATGAAGCAAGTATTTGTAAGATGAGCTCATAGCTCTGCATCATCCAGGAAGGAGGTAGATCTGCTCTCCTTTTCCACACTCAGCTGCATAACATGCACACCATAAGCAGGACAGCACCAGCCTCTGCTCCTCCATCATAAGGGAGGCCTTCTTTAGAGGCTCAGTCTTGTGTCTGGGCTCATGAGTTGGAGGGCAGAACACAGGCTGAGTTTCAGACCCCTCTGGTCCCTCCGCTGGGCTTCCTTGTGCAAAGGTTAGCCTGCACAGCCTTCTGGGAGGCCCAGCTCTCTTGCTGATCTTCTGGGGTCTGCAGTCCCCTCCTTGACCTCCCAAAAGGCTCATTGTAGACAGCTGGTTTGCAGAGCTATGAAAATCCCAGCTGTGCTGTTTACAGTCTGTGTGATTGGGGGTTCTTGCTGAGTTACTTTCCCTTTTTGTAAAACAGGGATGGGCCTCCTTCTCCCATAGGACTTTTATCGGGGATGAAGTAATGACCACTGAGCACCAGTGTAGATATCTAGGCCCACACCCTCATATATCTAATGACAGTGTCTCTTACAAGATTAAGGATTAGGAAGTAATTTTGATTCTCTGAGTTGGAAGGGTTTCTGGAGATACCTGTGTCCATCCTTGTCCTTAAAGTGAGTAGGGGATGATTGGACAGCAGGTAGTCAGGCTGTGACAACAGCAAAATTTTTCTGCAGGTGCCCAATATGAGCCCTGGAGTCTACAGCTTCTGATCCTCCTGTCTCAGCCCTCATTGCTGCTTCTATCACCCTTCAACCAGCAGTGACAAGCATCATGCTAGTTCTCAACGCTGCATACAAGCTGTTACTAGATTGACCCTTGGAAAACACTGTGGTGCTGTGTTGAACTGAGCCAGAGCATTGCAGATCATGACTATTCCTTCATTTTATTGCGGGCCCCACTGTCAGTTTAAAATTTCCCCAGAAGATTTACACTTTCATGAGTGTGTAAACACAGTGATTCTCATCTTTGTTCAGCCCAACGCTCTGAACCACAGCATGGGCAGTCCAAGACCATGATCCAGGAGAAGTGTTAAGGCACACTTAGTTTGGAAAATAATGGATATGGACTCTCATTTAGCAGCATTCCAACAAGAATGGCAAAAAGGCCTAGGGCTTGGAGAAGAGTAAGGGCAGCATCTTAATGTATGGTTTGAGAACACAGGTATCTGGGGAGACCAGCCTAGGAGCATCCCAGGGCCAACTCACCAGTCCAACTTTCCAGAGGCATTAAGCTTCCCCTACCCCCAAGAGCAAGGTCACAGAGTCGGATGTTTATGAGTTCTCCAGTGTGGCTGACTTGAGGTAGTCAAAGATGATGCAGGCTTATGCAAGGAACTCAGTGTCTCTGAGCTTTGTACTTCATCTATTTATCTACTCCAAAGTCCTGAAAGAACCTATGTTTTTACCCAAATGAGTATAAAACTGAATATGTATTGCTTCATTTTTATATTATTGCTAATGTAATTAATCCTAAAGATGTGTTTCATTTACAGATGCTTTATGGGTATGTATCGGTGGTAAAAATAAATAAGAACATAAACACCTTTTTAATTTTATAATAAATGCATGTAAATGACCTATTTTTATGTGTTCTGCAGATGGCTATTTAGAGTCAACACAAACATACCCCAATTCTGACTGAGGCCTTAAGTCAGTAACAGAGGACAGTCCCATCTCTGAGCTCATATCAGGCCCCATAAAGATGAAAAGACTGAAGTCGTCCCCAGGTTTCTAGATAATTGTGAAATTTTTTTCATGACTTTTTCCTTCTTCGATTTTTTCGATTTTTGATTCCACAGGAGGCAGGAATCAAAAAGTTTAAAAAACAAAACAAGAGAACTTCCTAATAAGAAGGCCAATCTGTAGTTTGGATCTTAGGGAAGAAATCAGGAAATCTGATTGTATATCTTACTTGATCATTGATTCACTACTTGGAAAATGGGAAAATCATTAATACGAGGTGAAATTTTTTCTATAATTGGCCAAACTATAAACATTTTAGGATTAGTAGGCCACTTGTTCCCTGTCTCAACTACATAGTTCTGTTCGTGTAGGATACAATCAGCTATAAATGATTCTATAAAGAATCAGTGAAGCTATGTTCCAATAAAAAATTTATTTATAAAAATAGGCAAGAGATCAGATTTGCCCAAAGGCTGTATATGGTTTGCTGATCTCTATTTCATCCCATTGTGCCTCTGATATTAAGAGATTTCCTTAGGGCTGGAACTAGCTACAACTGAACATCCACCCTAGTCCCTGGCCAACCCCAAATAAAAGGCCTGAGAGGTAGAGGGAGAGAAAAATGAGACCAAGTTAGGCCAAGCCCCATGGTAAGGCCTGGAAGTAAATGAGATCAGTGTAGTGTATGTCTAGCATGATGTGGATTTTATTTTCTGAATCAGTAAATAATTAATTGATTGTTTTCTGGGAATGTGATTCCACTGTTTAATTGTCCTAGAATATTCTGGGTCTCCAGGTTAACCATCAGCTTCAATATTTCACCCACAATAATTTTCTTTGCCACATTCAAGGAATAATATTAGCAAAAAGTCAAAGGGGCTGTGTTCTGATCAAATCAAGCATGCCTCAGCTAACCCAAACTGCTTTGGAATCAAACGGGCCTAAATATATCCTGAAATCCCTTGTTTCCCCAACTGCCCCTACCAGCGACCCTTTCCTAAACAAATCCTCCTACCCTTTGGACCAGTATCCCTGGAGAATCAGTGACCATGGCATCTGATGTTGTCTCACGTGGAATGGTCCGATTGCTTCCGAGCATCTTAGAACATTTTGTTCTTGCTGTCCTCTGGTCATTCCTCTCAATGCTGCACACCTGGTAATGAACCATGCTTGGAACTGAGAAGAAATGGTCTCTGCACAGAAGGAAGAAGTACCTCAGTGTCTTCTATGGCTGCTTCATCACCTCTATCTGAAAGGGGAGTCTAACTTGATAGCTGGCCAGGAAGACAGATTTCCGGCTCTGCCACATATTTCCAACATTACTTATCTGCCATGACTTACCATCTGTGATTTGACATGTTCTACACACATGGGCATGTTGTACACATTAAGACATGCTTCCTACATTAGGAGATTTTCCCAGATTGAGGGCATTTTCCTGGAGCAGAACAGAAAGATTGAATTGAGGCATTCAGGTTGACCTCAAAATCCATAGGTCTAAGAAGGTTCAAGATGTTTTCTTCCCTTTAAGGGTCCACCCTTATCCTAAAGGGCAGCAGCATTTATAATGAGGGCCTGGGGCATGCTACAGGAAGTGCCTGCTGTCTTACATCCATCCCTGATCAACGATGGATGAAACTGCAGCCTAAGTCTGCCTTTCTCTTTCCCCTTCCACATGGGGAGAGGCTGTAGGCTGTAGCTCACAGCTCACCTGGAAGGCCTCTGGTTGCTAAAGAGTGGGATGGAGACTCTGAGACAACCTGATGGATCATCTCATAAACAGAGCCCGCAGGAAGGAAAAGAAAATTATGCCAGCAGAATGCACTTATGAGAAATAGATACGTGTGGTGCAGGGAGAAATGCTTTGATATTAAAATTTTTTGTAACTTAAAAAGGCATGAAAAATGATACCGACCACTAACTAATCAACATTCCTTTGCGAATGCAGCTTCAGTTCCTAACCAAAAACACATCCCTGCTATTGTCTTGTCTGGATCCAGATGCAAACATGATTAATTAAGTTTTGAGGGAGGAGAGGGAGGGGGATGGGTGGGATGCATGGCTCTCTCAGGATCCCTTTTATACATAGGCCTGGGAAGAATCTCTATAGCTGGGTGAATATTTTCTCCCACATGGTATGGCTTGCCTTCTGTGTCCCTCGGGACACAGAGTTCAGTGAGTGGCCTGTATTCACTGTGGGTGAGGCAGAGAGAGGTTCAACAAGCATTATGGAGAGGTTCTTGGTACCTCCCATTGTACTGCCCATCAGAGTAGGGAAAGCACTCCAGATGTCTTGTTGGGAGACCTGGCCTCTGTTCTCTATGCTGCTACCAAGTAGTCTGGCAGCTTAGGCCAGCTGCTTTGGTTTCTGCACTTGTACATAGAAAGGTTGGATTAAAAGTTCCTTAATAAATGTCTTCTATTTCTAGCTTTTTATTTAGATGCATGAGGTCCCTCACATGTAGCAGGTGTTTATTAATCAATTGCCAGGCATGGTGGCAACTGTCAACCTTAGGCAAAGGAGTCTGGTGATGGTGGGGCAGAGAAGTATACTAGGTGAGCATTTCTGGTGCAAGTGACTGCACTGCAGAGTCCCAGGAAGCATGACAGTGTCAGCAGACTTGCTTGCTGACACCTGCTCTGCCACAGTAAACCCAGAGACTGGGATTGAGACAGCTGACTGCTCTGCACCTCAGTGTCCAGGTTAGAGAATAGAGAAACCTGGTCCAACTTACCCTGGGCTATTAGAAAACTGAGCAGTGCTCTATTCTGCTAATTGGTCAGAGGGGTCAGTGACACAGTGGTATCTTCTCCAGGAGTCTGCTTCCCTGGTAGGAGTGATAGGTCCTTGAAGTACACTGTAACTAAGTAGTTAAAGTGGGTCTGGAGTCAGCTGCATTCAGATCATTCATCATCCTAATCATTAGGCAAGTTACAAACCTCCATTAGGCCTCAGTGACTTCCTCTGTCAAATGGGACTTATAGCCATATTGCGTAGCTCCTAAGATTGTTGTGAAGGTTAAAAAAATTAAAATATATAAAAATGCTTGTTAGGAGGATTGCAAATTTCAAGCCAGTTTGGGCAAGAAAAAGATCCTGTCTCATAAAAAAAATGGCTGAGATTATAGCTCAGGGGGAGCATACTGGTGAGTTTAATTCCCAGTACCAAACACACACATACACACACACACACACACACTTCCAGTCATGCCTGACAATTTCAGCAAGTGCTAAATGACTGTTAGTGTTGTTATTGTTGGCTCCTTTCCAGAGTTGGGTGCCTACCAGATGTCATCTTAGTGTGTACAGAGTTGTGTCTTCTCCCAGGGGAGAGTGAGCGGAGCTGCCCAAGCCTTCATCTGCACAGAGCAAGCATATCATTCCTTTGACAGATATCACCAAGTGCTCACAATGCACCAAGCTCTTTAGCTAGGCTTTGGGGAGACTATGTTACATGGTGATTTCAGCTTGGCAGAGACCTGGGCTCACCAGAGAAGCATGCAGTGGGCATCTTCCCTGAATGGTAAGCAGGAGCAGACTTGTGCACGGGTGGAAGAGTTTCACAAGGCCAGAAGGACCCTGGGATGGTGCCGGTACCAGGAGCTTCTCACCAGACTTTAAAACCTAAATGTGGGGATTTGAGCCAGAGCCAAGAATAGGGGTTATCGAGCTATTTTGTTGGGGATTTTTCTTTTCTTCCAAAGCCATCTGATTCCACTAGTGGTTAGCATCTCTTGATGTCAGCTGTAAATGGCCAATTTTTCAGAACACTAACCACACCCTCTCAAACACTGGAACAATGAATTGCCCAATTCAAGTTCTATAATTTGTCTCAATTCCCAGAGGAAGACAATGAATTTTACATGTGTCTGATTTCTTCCCTGAAGCATCTATGAACTTTTCAGCATTCTCTTACTTAGCTGGGAAATCATTTTAAAAATATCATTTCTAATCCATCTTCATGTTTTCAAGAGGGAGTTTGTTATTCCCATTTCCCAGATGGAGTAACTGAGAGCCGAGTCAGGAGACATCTTGCTCAGGGACCCAAAACCACAGAACAAAATCTGGTGGTGAGGCCAAAAATCTGCTCCTATTTCCTGCCTTACAATCCATTGCAACCTGGGAATGACCTTTCTGGGCAATATTAGAAACATGAACATATGAAATGGAGAATTTAGATCACAATCCTCTGGACCAAGGCCAGGACACTAAGATGAGTGTGCTGCTGTTGTGAAATGCATTTTAAGAGTTATTTACTGTTTTGAATGTAATTTAAGGTGAAGCAGATCTTCCATGGAGGCTGCAGGCTAATCCCAACCTCATGGACAATGACTTTCAATTCATGTCAGCAAAGATTTAACCCCTGAAATGTGCAGGGTACTGCTTGATGGATGTTTTATAAAGGAACCAAGATGAGAAGGAATTTTCCTTAGAAGAACAGCATAAAGATGAATATAGAGATGAAATTTTGGCTCCCAGCCTGTGCATGAACCAGCCCCGCAGATGTGTGTCCCATGCTCCACGCTCCCGAAGCTGCCAGGGGATGTTCTCTGCTCATTCAAGGGCAGTTCCCCTCATTGAGGAAGGCTGCAGTCCAAAGCAAAGGTCCTATAAAAGAAGGCATTTTAGGCTTAACATTTGGTATTTGTCACATGCTGTCTTTGTTGTTGTTATGTTTTATTTTTTATTTTAAGTACCTTTAAAAGATGTAAAAACTATGCTTAGTTCATAGACCATAGGTTGCCAATCCCTCGTGTAAAGGAATGAAAACAAGATTTGGATTAAGAAATGAATTCAGGATAAGGCTGGGACATTAGATCATTAATTGCAGGTCTTGTATCAGAAGCTATATGTCACTGAGTGCTGTGTGTTGGAAAATGATATTGAAAGTGTTGGGTCCTCTCTTCAACCTGCAATAAGAACAATCAGCTTAAGTCCCTAATAAAAATATAGTCTTGTTCTTTGTAAAATTCATTTAAGAAAACCTTCAGATGCACTAATGAGTATGAATAATTTATCTTATTATAAAGTTGACCTATCTTAACATTTAGTAAACAATTCTGATAATTCCACAACTTTCACACACACATCACCAATATTTTTTTTCACACTTAGGGTTTATATCATGACACATTTTTAAAAAGCAAACATTAAAAGCCACTGAAAATGATAATCCCAGGCCCAACTTCCCTAGAACAAGGGTTAACCATTTATATATTTTTATTTTGTGGTTATTTATCTTTATGCTTCAAAATAAGACTTCCTTGGTCATCTGGAAGAATGGATTCTCAAGAAATGAGGTATAGACAGAGAATACTAATTCCTTAATTTTTTTTTCTTACACCAAGACTGATCTTGAGTCCCCATACCTTTTCCTTAAAAAATGCAGCACAGTTTAGCAGATATCAAATAGGTACAAGGCAGCTACACTAGGATTTGCATATCCTTCAAAAATAAAAATGATTCCATTGCTGTGTTCAAGAAATTTATAATAGGATGAGAGAAGAACTGATTAGGTTTTAATTTTAAAAAATGTAGGAAAAATATCTCTTTGATGAGCATATGTGAAAACTATCAGAAGCTTGATAATTTCTTTCTGGCAATAACTGTTTTGGTTGAAAGTAGATGTAAAAAAGGATAAAGGTGTCTTTAGCATTGGATAAATTTTAGTTCCATGGTGGACAGAATGAAAATTTTTATAGTTATGGATGTTGATACATTTGCTGGCCTTCTCAATGTAAAAGACAAAAAGCTCTATAAACAGATTTTTTTTCCCCAGGGCAGGCAGAGGGAAAAGAGCCAACCATGAAGAAATACAGGATTTATAAGAATAATACATTAGTCAACTTGGATGTCATAACAAAATACCATACACTGGGCAGCTTGAACAGCAGAAATATGTATCAACAGTGCAGTGCAGTTTATGGATTATATCCAACTTTTCTTGCAGTTCTGGAGGCTGGAAGTCCAAGATCAATGTGCCAACATGGTCACTTTCTGGTGAGGGTTCCTTTCCTGCTTTATAAGTGGCCACCTTCTTGCTGTGTGCTCACATAGCAGGAAGAAAGAGAAAGAGCTGACTCTGCAGTCTCTTCTCTAAGTACCATCAGGAGGGTCTGGCCCTCCTGACCTCATCTAAGTCTGATTATTTCTCAAAGTCCCCATCTCCAAATACTTTTACATTGCGGGTTATGTTTTTTTTTGGGGGGGATACATTTACATCCATAGGAGCAATATAAAATTCTTGTTTAAGACCAGATCACAGTTAAGTTTCTCTAGTATGTATTGCTTTAGGATTCAGTTGATACATGTGAAGTGCTCATAATAGCACCAAGCCCTTGACGACTACATCCAAGTTTACTATTGTTATTGGAATTACATTTGATAGTGTCAGAAATTCATAAGGCCATTCTTCTTATAAATTACTTATTTATTTAAGCATCATTACCAACTTTTGTTTCAGCATTAATAATCACATGAATAATTTTACCAGGTTGCCTGAGAGGAGAATTGATTATTCCCATTGTATTTACGTGAATTTCAAATAACAAGATAATTTAGTTGTGTGGGGGATTGTGGGGAAACTAGGCTTGAGATATTAATGTTCTTTACAGTAGTTCAATTCTTAATCACTTTCAGAATCATTATCTGACAATTTCTGTCACAACCTTGAGAGAATTGTTGATACCTCATTCCTAATTTGAAATAAGATAACCTTGGTTCAAAGAGATTGAGTGTTCAAAGTCAGCTAGAAATGAAGAGTCACTTCCTGGACTCCACCCAGATCACCTCACATCATAGACAATGTGCTTCTCTTTAATCCACTGATGCCTTTTTAGAGCAAATAAAATTCCTCCTCTCAAGGAGTATTGGACAGTGTAGTGCATTACCTACTGGAACAAAAATCATTAAATGCATTGGCAGTGATGGAAAAATGGATGAGGGATAATGTGTAGTATTAATGGACACGGTCCCCACATATATCCTCACACACATCATTCATTGTGCCCTAAACAGCTGCCTATAATCCAAGCACTGCAGAAAAAGTGAGCAAAGACATCAAACTCCTTAATTTCAGAAGGCATTTTCCAGTAGTAAGACAGAAAACATGTGAAAGAATTTAGGAGTAGGCAGCCTTTTCTTGTTTCTCCCCTGCATCTGTATTTTCCCCCACTTCCAAGTCTAAGATGAAGCCCTCTAGTCTGAGTAGAAAGAAAGGAAGGTTGAAAAGAAATACGAGTGTCAACTGAGAAATAAAATTTGTGCATTCTTCTAATCCCCATGTAGTTGAATCACAAATGAGGGTGTTCCTGCTGGGAGTACATAAAACACCCCTTTTAAATTTAGAGATCTGCAAATGGAGAGAAACTGTGTCTTGCTTTCTGTATGAAATCCAAAGAGATGCAAGGCTGACTCATTTTTATGTATCTACAGTGGAGTGGAAAGTGTGTTGTGACATAATGGAGCCAGAGGCTGTCCTGGGTTTCTATATTCTTTTTTTTTTTTTTTTTTTTTTGGTGCTGGGGATCGATCGAACCAAGGGCCTTGTGTATGTGAAGCAGGCACTCTACCAACTGAGCTATATCCCCAGCCCATTTCTGTATTCTTGAAGAGGAGCAAATGGCTATGTGAAAATATTCAAATTTCTTGAGTAAGACACAAAAATTTTCTGAGAAAGAGTAAGGCCATGGGGCCCTCAGGCCAGCCTAAAGGAACACTGGATGAGAAGCTTATAGCCCAGGGACCAGATTGCTGAAGTTACGGGAAGACACAGTTAAATTTCAGAAGATTGCAGGTCTGCAGCAGCCTATCTTGGCTTCTTAGAGGGCAAGGTACCTCTGAAGCAGCTCATCAGCAGTGCTCCAAGGCAATCCAAGTAAGAAGAAAGAAAGGTACTATTGTTGCTCACCTGTGCTTATATTTTGTGAAATGAATAGTTGTTACATTAGCTATTATTTATCAACGGCCAATTTTATGTCAAGAACTTTGTATACATCATCTAATTTCAACATAACTTTATGATGTGTAAGTTACTGAATCCTCTCCGTAAGACCAAGGGAACTAAATTACTTACCCAAGATCACCTGCCAATCATCAGAAAAAACATGATTTGTATCTGTATCTGTATGACTCTAAAACATATATTCTTGGGATTAGAGAGAAGGATTTAACTAGTACACCATTTGCATCTTTGATTTTTAAACCATGTGGCTATTTTTTTAACCTATGTAACAATAAATGTCATTAAAATTAAAATAAAGCTAATTTTTTTGCTAGTGTATTATCATTATACATAATAGTGATGTTCATTTTGACATATCCATAAATGCATATAAGATGATGATTCTGCAATCTGTATTTGGGGTAAAAATGGGAGTTCATAACCCACTTGAATCTAATGTATGAAATATGATATGTCAAGAGTTTTGTAATGTTTTGAACAACCAATAAAAAAAAGATGATTTTCTTCATTGAAGTCCCCAAAAGTTTCTCTTTTCCTCCCCTGTTCCCTCACCCATATCCCCTTCCTTTACTCTATTGGTCTTCCTTCTATTTATTTATTTAATTGGTACATTATAGTTATATATAAAATTGGAATAAATTGGGATTATATTTATAGATGCACATAAGCTAATGTTTTTTATGACACAGTGTCTACCTCCATACCCACCCTACACAAAGGCACATTGATATCCACAAGCCACTTAATCCTTTTCCATCTCCTCTTTGTAGGGGTCTATAAAGTGCTGATCCCTTAAAACTAGGCTTCAGCTGGGCAATAGAGCTGTGCTTTCCCTTCATGGGGATGATCAGTCAATGCAGGCTGAGATGGGCTCCTGCCCTGGGAGGCAAACAAGAATATGTTTGCCTTTTAAGATGAAGGCCCCTTAAAACATCCAAAGACCTGCGGTTCTTCCTTTGCTCATAACCTATGTTACTCTAGACTTTTGAAAGGGTGGGAACATAGAAAAGGAATCCCCCCCACCACCCATGTACTGGGAGAAGGAGGTACAGTACAGTAGTGATGTACCCTTTGCTTTCTTTTCTGGGCTCTCTTCTCAACACATGCTAGCCAGCACCACTAGTTTCCTATCAGATTTCCTATCACCATGTGGGACAAAGGAATTCCTTATATGAACAAGGGACAGAAAACAGGAAATTGTGTCCTGATCAAATGAAATTTGTGGGGGTTAGATTTTCATTTCACACATGATTCTTGGAAGTTGGATAGAAATGATGATTCTAAAGCTGATCTTAGGGGAGAGGAAGAAACAGAATGATACCTCAAATTCCTGTGATTCAAAACACTGACCATGTTCAAAATAGCAATGAGGACCCTTTCCTCAATATTTATAACTATAAACTGAAAAATTACGAAGAGAAAGAAAGAGGGAAATAAAGAAGAGAGTGGCCGCATTAGAAGGGGTAGATTCATTTGTGAGTGGTTTACATTTGTCTGTGGAGCTGTCTGTGTCACCGGTTCAGGGTACATTTATCTGAACTCATTTTCCAGTTAACCTCTGGTTCTTGCATGTTGTGTTATCCAGAATCATATTTTTTAATCTTCCTCCACGGCATCTCAACAATAAGATTGTCCACGTTCCAGGTGCATAACAGTTGCAAGGAGGTTTTCAGTTAAAGGGAGATAATTGATTATCTACCATAATCCCTGTAGGCCCTGTATGAGTTGACAGCTACACTTGACTCCAGGTATTATGATTGTCTTTTCCAGCTCACCATAGCATTCTGTGTAAAGATCACAAGTCTTTTGAGCTCACATTTCCTTGCACAGCCATCATTTTCCAGGGCACAAACTTTGGTGCCTAGGTGTTTGTGTCTGGAGGACCTGTGGTCATGAAACTCACCTTGTGTGCTCAAACCTACCCTCCCTGATCTGGAGGATAATAGGGTCAACTTAATATTGACTAAAATTGCATCATCAGTAGGAGTTCTCCCCTTTCCCTATATCTATGCTCTTTACCATCTAATTTTGGAGTTTCCCCACTAAAAGGAAAGAGTATATTTCCCTTTCACTTTGGATTTGGTCACATGACTTGCCTTGGCCAATAGAAAAAGAAGGAAGTGACAGTGTGTCCATTTTAAGACTGGGTCCTAAGACAGTTCATGCTTTTTTTTTTTTTTTTTTTCTTGTAGAACTGAATTGAGCCTTACCAGCCAAGACCCCTTAGAGAAGTTGAACTCTAGCAGACCCATACATATTTGAAACCAATGAGCTGCAACTGAGCCCAGCATGGATTAGCCAACTCTTAGTCAGCTTGCAGAGTCCTGAACTAAATAGTGCTTATGGATTTTGCAAGTGATATCTTGCTGTTTGTTCCAAAGCATTAGTGTGGTCATATTAACTGTTCACCCTGTGTTGAGCTCAGGCCATCAACTTTGATTTCCTCTTTCCTCATGATGATTTTATTTTGAGAGACTTTATTAGCGCTCCCCTACCCCTGATCGTGGATCACTGTACATCTGACCTTTGGGTCACAGGGCTGCGATCTCAGCACCTGCCTTCTCAAAAGGCCCCTGGGATTCTTTTTCAAAAATTCCATAGCTCTTTGCCAGATCTTCTATTCCCAAAGAAACAGGCAAGTTTGTGAGGTCTCAAAAATCAGAACGTGCACTTATCCTTATCCAAGAAAATGATAATCTCTTCAGCCAACTCTCTGTGACTAACAGGGATTTCCAAAGATGTGACTTTACAGCACCTGAAGTGTCTCTTGATATGTACTGTGTTATGTAAGTACCCTACTGTACTTATAATTCTAGGGTAATTATTTCATAAACTAATGTTACATTCAAGGAAACTGAAGCACAAGAAAATTTAAATGTCTGTATTAGTCAGCATTCTTTTACTATAATGAACACCTAAGGTCATCAACTTATAAAGATAAAAGGTTTATTTTGCCTCATAGTTTTAGGAATTTTAGTCAATATTAAGTTGACCCTATTATCTTGGGCCTATGAAAGCATATCATGGCAGGAATAATTGTCAGAACAAAACTTTTCATCACACGGCTAGGAAGTGAAACAATGAAGAGGAATAGATCAGGGTCCCACAACCCCCTACCAGGGCGTGCCCTCAGTGATCTCCAGACCTTCCACTAGGCCCCATCTTGTAAAGTTTCTACCACCTGTTCATAGTGTCAAGCTGGAAACCAAGTCTTTAACATGGGACTTTGTGGAAGGCTTATCCAATATTTTCCCTAAATTCAAAAACCTAAGGAAAGACAAATCCAGGATCAGAAGTAAGATTTTTAGTTGCTCATTCAGTTTTCTTGGCACCTAAATCATGTCTAAGGAAGCCTAATAACTAACTAGTTGCCCTCTTTTTTCTGTTCAAACTGATAAGTAAAACAGAAACCTGGTAGATGCAGAACAAAAACATCCTACTATGGTTTAGATGTTAGGTGTCCCCCCAAAAGCTCATGTATGAGACAACCAAGAGAGTTTAGAGGTAAAACGAGTCAGTTATGAGAGCCTTGACCTAATCACTTATTAATCCCCTGACAGGGATTCACTAGGTGGTGACTATAGGTAGGTGGGGTATGACTGGATGAGGTGGATTTCTGGGGGACATGCCTTTGGGGTATATACTTTATCTTTGGTGAAAGAATTCTCTCCCTCCTCATCTCCCTCTGGTGCCATGTCCTGAGCTCTTTTACTTTTTCACATCTTTTCACCATGATGTTCTCCTTCTCCTTGGGCCCAGAGTGATGGAGTTGGTCATCTGTAGAATGAGACTTCTGAAACTGTGAGCCCCAAATAAACTTTTACTCCTTTAAAATTGTTCTTGTCAGCTCTTTTGGTCACAGCAGATAAAAAAAAAAGCAGACTAAAACATACCCTTTATTTATGATAGAGGCTTTCTATTAGCCAAGTAGAGCTGAGATATTAGACCCTAGCGAGGGGAAAAAAATCCTCCTCTAGAGGATCAAAATAAAATGTTTTCCTTTGTGAGCAACTCACTCCCAAGAGGAAGAATAATCTGAGCTGAGCGTGTCCAGATGGATCAGCCAGTAAGTAACATACTCCATCCTCTCCCAGGGAATGGTGAGTAAAGGGAAGGAAGAAACCCAGTTTAGTGACACTAAATTATTCCCAGACACTAAATTATTCCCTTTAGCAAAAGGAAAGATTATAAGTTGGGTAAAAATATTCTAAAATATACCATTCTTTATTTAATATCAATCTAAGTCAGGCTCCATTAGAAAAACCGACATCTCATTCATTCCACTTCCTTAAAAACAAGATAGATATTTCTTCTGTCTGTTAGCGAAAACAATAGCCATTTTTCAACAATCATATTCTGAAATGCAGTGAGGTGGAGTGGGATGGAGTACATACTGAATCGCACTGAAATCACACCACATGTTCAGCCTTCTTCCCAGTCAACCTGACTGATCCAGACACAAGAAAAACCTCTCTTTCATCCACTTGTTAACTAATAAGAGACTATCTTATTTCTAATGAAAACTATGTTAATTCCAATGAAGTTGCCATTCCCCACCTTCAAATGTAGTAGTGTACTTTACACTCATATGCATCTTTTTCTAAAAAAAAAAAATTCATCTGTTAGAAAAATTTGAATTTTAAATAGGTTGTAATTTTAGCCTATCCCAATCCCATTGCCAAGTCCAGCTGCTTATTAGCTTCTTGCAGTCAATGCACACTACACAATGAATGTTTAAAGAATAATAAATGATAGATGGATTCCCCAAACTGATTGCCAAAGCCTTTTATAAAGTAGGTGGGAAGCAGGAATGGTTCTCATCATATCCTGTCTCCACCATCTTGATTCATCTACAGTGACAAAGAGGTAGTGTTGGGTTGTGGAAATGTGTGTGTGTGTGTGTGTGTTTCAAATTGCATTTTTTGGCTACATCTCCAATGAGATGATTAAAGAACTTTAGTTCTTTGCAACCAGCTCAGCCAAAAGTTTGACTATGCTTCACTTTCTCAATATGGTTCTCATTTGCTTTCAACCTCATTCATTTCTTATTATTTGTCTTTCAGAGAAAAATCCAGCAAGAAAAATCAACCTTGAGCTTCGTTAATTAAGGCCTGCATTCTTGTTGGTATATTTCAGTAAGACAATCGGTAACTTTTGCCCCACCCTCTGGAGAACTTTATAATGTGGTTCTGTTCATTCATCAGGGCTCCTTATGGCTCTGGGGCCCATCCTGGTTTGGTGGTCCCTAAATCTGTTTTCCTATGGAATTGCGGACATCATATCAGTTTGTAAAATTTATATTTCTCTCGACAGAGTTCCAGCAAGCAACCACTAGGATAATCTCATAGATCTTCATTGGGAAGAAGAGAAGAAGTAAGAATTTTTACGTGACTTTGTGATTTTTTTAAAATAAAAAGACAAAAGGTGAGCACCAGATCTCCCCCTCCCCCCATCCCAAATACCAAGCATTCTAATTCCAATTCCCTGTTTACTTGGTATGTGACATCATGACCCATCTTAAGCTCAGTCTCATTTTTCATGGCAAGCAAAAATAAAGAGAGGGAACTTTAGGGTTCTTTTTTCCCAAATGTGGGCTGAGACAGAGTCAGGAAGAGAAGCCATATGTCTACCTCCTGGGCTCTTTCCTCTTCACAGTTAGGTCTTTCAAACAAGACTTGTTAGAGTCTGTAAACAAGTCAAAAATAACACCTGGCATTTTGCCAGGGGAATGTTAGAGTTCATAAACAAGTCTGGATGGTGCCTGGCAAAATGCCAGAGGGAGTGGTTTGAGAAGTAACAAAAGCGAGCCATTAAGTGTGGAGATTCCATATTGGTTGACTGATGTATCTAGTTTATGCTAATTAGATAAGCTGTGTGGAATGTATAAATACTGCTCCTGTCCTGCAATAAACGGCTCCTACTCCTGCTGTATCAACGTTCACAAGTTGTTCGTCACCCCCCGGTTATTTTGCAGCCAGCCGGCCTTCTGCAGATGGTGGCCTGTTACGGGGAGCCCCGGGACACTCGGGGGTAAGTGACGAAAAAAAGCTGCCCGTCCATAGATAGGACGGGAGCAAATCTGCTCGTCCCTAGGCAGATAGGGCGAGAGGAAAAATGGCCATTTCGAGAAAATGGAGAAGATTGATACAGTATGTTTGTGTCTTGTTTTGTCTCAGTGTATTGTATTGTCTTTGTGATGAAAATATGGAAGGGGTGTTAAGTAAATTACTAAGAGAAGAAGGCACCCCAGTGGAACCAAGAATAGTTAGGGCATGTGTTGATAAGAGCCCAGGAACTCTAGTCAGAAAGAAAAAGAAAGTTCAGAAGAAGAAAGATTATCAGAGGAGGAAGGATTATCAGGAAAAAAGTTGCAGCAAAAGGCTATTACTAAATACTTTTCGTTACCGGAGGGTGCATGAAGCGGAGAGGCGGCTGCCGAGTGTGCAAGCCTCTCACAGCGCAGCAAGGATTTTCCAAGAGGTGGCGGCGACTGGCCCTTCCCCGCCTCCTGGCCTGGGAGCTGGCTCTTCCACTGCCGCGAGCCCAAATCTAGACCTGACCCCGAGGCACAGTCTCCCAGGCTCTTGTTCCCTGTGCCCAGTAGCAGTTTGAGTCTGGGACACTGCCCAGGGCCATCTGGGGCTGCCCAGGACACTACAGCCGGCAAAAGACGCTACTGGTGTCCCTGATGTTTGGTCATTTTCAATGCCAATAACTAAGCTACAATGGTTCTCCCACACCTGGAAGCTAATGAGTAATGAGCACCATTAAGGCTTATTTCAAATGCAAAAAAACCTTGAGATAATGTACTAAATTGTTCAGAAGGTTGTTTTCTTAGTAGAATGCTACAGGATTTTCTTTAGCCATCCGGAGTTCCTGCCTTCGTCCCAGTGCCGGTAAAGACCAAGGTGGAAGAATTTCCAGTGTTGCTGAAAACTGGAGGAGACTTCGGAGCTATTGCTGTTTCTGCTGCTACAACTTAAGCTAGCTGCCTGCAGAACTTACCTGGACTGTGATTTAAGCTAGATGCCTGCAGAACTTACCTGGACTGTGAGTTAATCTATTGAGACATTGCTTTACCTGGACTGAGACAACAAACTGTAATGTACAACAAATTGTTACTCGGTATCTTTGCTAACAGTGTCATTGCTGGTATAATTTTTCCAAGGGCTTCTTGCATGGAGCCATCAAGTGGCTTGGTATTGTGGCATATTGTATCCTCCCTTTCTGTTTGTAGCAGGTTATTTATGGTGTTTCTGTAAAAACCACTATGGTCGTTATTTAAATTAAACAAAAGGGGGAAATGTTAGAGTCTGTAAACAAGTCAAAAATAACACCTGGCATTTTGCCAGGGGAATGTTAGAGTTCATAAACAAGTCTGGATGGTGCCTGGCAAAATGCCAGAGGGAGTGGTTTGAGAAGTAACAAAAGCGAGCCATTAAGTGTGGAGATTCCATATTGGTTGACTGATGTATCTAGTTTATGCTAATTAGATAAGCTGTGTGGAATGTATAAATACTGCTCCTGTCCTGCAATAAACGGCTCCTACTCCTGCTGTATCAACGTTCACAAGTTGTTCGTCACCCCCCGGTTATTTTGCAGCCAGCCGGCCTTCTGCAAAGACTGGCATGGGTCAGTCATTTTACCACAGCTCTTTGTGTCACCAAAATAAGACATTCAGGCTGAGATTCTTAAGGTAAGAGTGGATCTTAAGGAAAGTTCTCCATAAAATTTGCTCAATTCTTCTGCTCAAGGCAATAGTATGGACATTGTAAGGATTTGAAGATGAACTCACTGTTCACATAAAAGAAGTCCATACACAGGACAGGGAAAGACAGATATGGAGCATAAAAAGAAAAAGTAGAGAGGAATAAAGGGGAAGGACAATTAAATATGCCCCTTCATGAGGCTGATGCCACTGTGTCTTGATTTGGTTGAACTCTCAACATCATCCCAATTCTAAACTACCTCTTTTCTAGTAATGTAGCCAGGATAAATGTGGTCCGAGTAAGTAACCCAAACAAACAAACAAACAACAACAACAAGAAAAACATTGCTCCTGAGGGCATGTGTGGGACAGTCAGTGGTCAGTCCCTCCCATTTTGGCCGGGTGTAGGCATAGGCCTAAAACATGGAATTCCCATCAGCTGACACAAAGAAACTTGTAAGGTTGAGTCCTGGGGCACTCCAATGTTTAGAAGTCAGGAAAATAAGATGGAACAGTAAAGGAGGCAGAGAAAGAGCAGCCGTGAGGCAAAAAGAGAACCAAGGGAGAATTTTGAACAAAAGGCCAACTGAAGAAAGCATTTCTGACCTCCTGTCAAATGCCACTGACTGACAGCTCAGGATGGGAATGGAGAATTACTTCCTTGCTTTGGAGCTGACTTTGAACTGTAAGAGTAGAAACACAAACCTGATTGAATAGACAGACGTGGAGACAATGATTATAGACATCTTTTTTTTTTTTTCTGAAAATATCTTGAAAAAAATATTTGAAAACAAAATTAAGGAAGGCATTCGAGGTTTGAAAGCCTAAGTTTTCATTTATGTGAGCCTTTTGATGCTACAAAAGGATCACCTCCCTCTGGTTCTATTGGTTTTCAGTTTTCTAGCATAATAGCTAAGACTGATGGAGCACTGACTCAGTGCTCATCATCCTTGCAATCCTATGTACACATTTGCATCTATTTAATCTTTATAATAGTGACTTAAGACCATTTAAAATCATTCCAAAGTTGAGGAAACTGAAGAGCAGAGAGTTCAGTAATTTGGCCCAGACAGTACAGTCATTAAAAAGAGGAGGCAGAGTTCAAATAGTCAGACCGCCTTCCTGGTCCAGGCTGTCCACCATGTGGAGAGGCCTGTCCCTGAGTGTCAGCCCTGTCCATGAGTGGCAGAATCAGCTTTTGAAACTCTGAGGCTCTTTTCTCCAGTCACTGCCACAGTGGAAGGAAGAGGAATCAAGAAGCTCATCAAAGCCCAGGTTTTCTCTGTTCTCAACACTATGAATTCTCATGCAGCAGGCTTCTGCTGTCTGACCCTTCCTATTAAACTTCCCCACACAGTCACTGACCCCTGAGATTTGTTTGAAATCTGGAGTGATGGTGGTGGGAAAGGTAGGAGGAGCAAGGGGTACTGAGACCTGCCGGGCTGTTAGGAGAGGGAACTAACAGTCCCCCTAGTCCCTCATGTTCCCGAATGACAAACATTGGAACCAGGACCAGGATCTGAGGTCACTATTGTTCCCACTCTTCCTGCTTTACTCTTTATGAAATAAAAAACTGCTCAGGAACGAATATTCTGCCACATTCTCTTCCTATCCTTTACACTCACACCCAATATGTTAGTGTGTCAGTCAGGATGACTTCAACCAAAGTAACAGAAAACCTAACTCAAATGAATTTGAAGATGTTTCATCTGAAATAACAAGATTTTCCCAAAAGTACAGTGTCTCCAGGACTGGTTAATGCAGCCACTCAGTGACATCACCTGGACTCCAGGGTATCTCCATCTTTTTCCTCTGCCATCCTCAATACTGCTCCTCACAGTCACAAGCACATTGTGATGCCAGGCACAACAGTCTCTGGTAGCAGCTCTTGGTGACAATGAGGCAATCTTCCTCAGAAGCTCCCCGGCAAACATTGCTTCATGTTTCATGGCTGGAACAGAGTAACATTCCCACTCATAAACCAAGCACTGGAATAGAAATGGAATTTCCATGATTAGAATGATCAGCTTTCACCTTGAATAATGGGATCAACCGTGGTAAGCACATGATTATAAGGAAGAACATGGACACTTGAAAAAACTCAAGGCTGAAGAAGTTGAAGCAGGGTAGGGATTGGTGGGAGGAAGAATTTGGTCTGTGTAGTCTTATGGTGTTTGATAAAATAACACCTGATATCAATTTATTGGATTTTACCTCACTTGAACTTGAATTATTTCATCAGTTGTGGGATCTGAGCTATGAGGACATTGAACCTGGGTCAGAAGAACTTTGATGAGAACACGTAGGAAAGGTTGGGAACATGAGACCTTGCCCTACTGGAGAGTCATTGCAATCTACCTAAGGAAGGAGAGAAAGCCATCTGAAATATTTCTGTATACCACGTACTGCATTAAGGTATCCACATACCTTATCCTATTAATTCTCATAAAACTCTTCTTATATCAAAAGTATTGTTCTCCTAGTATAGATGAAGAAATCAAGGTTCAGAGAAGTTGGGTACCTTGGTTAGTAAGAGTGCAGCAGAGAGAATTATGCTGGTTGCTGACTGTAGCCACAGTCCTCTCACAACCTCCAAGCCACAAAGGAATTACAGGAACAGAAACCTCAGCCAAACCAATACTTTGTTATTATCTGAGGTTTTGGGTGTCACTTTTGCACAAAGTCTCCTGAAGAGGTGGACCATTCGTGAGTAGGGAGATTTTAAAGGAATAAGGATATTAGAGAGTGTTAAGAATGTGGAAAAACAAGGTATATCCACAAAATCCAATTGGCTAAAAATAAATTAGTCAAAAAATCAGTTTTGTAAAATCATTAATTTGCTAAATGACCCATTGGCCAAACTTGCAATTACTATATTGTTCCTTCTGTTAGTTACTCATAGATCTTATAGAAATCATGTTGCTTATAATAGTTTCAACAGACTTTGTAGAGTTTTCCCAATTTGATTTTCCAGAGGCTTTACCACAGAGGAAGTAGTTTTCATATAAGTATTCTTTATATATTAAAAAAAACCTTTGTGAGTGTATATCTTTGATGAAAGAGTGGTCTCCTGCTTTTAGGAATGTTTGAATGCACAACTTCAGGATGGATATCTGTGAAGAAATGAGAATTTGCCATATAATCAACCAGAAATCCCAAATCCACCAGGACATATATTCAGAGATCAATATGGAAGCCCTCAACTGGCACGTTGGGGCTGTATATTGAAAAATCCTAAATGCTGAGTTAATGAGTTTTTAAATTTCCAGGAGGTGCTGAGGAACCAGTGAGCACTGGAGGGACAAGTGTGTGGGTGACACCTGCAGCAGTTGATGGCATCTGTCAGATGAATATCCCATTTTAAGATATACCATGTTGCTTCAACTTGAGCAACAAGGCTGCCAGCACTCTCCTCTGTAAAGTAAAAGCCAGTTATAATGATGGCAGTTCCATTCTTATAGGTTGGGGCCATGGTTACATCTTTATTTTATTAATGTATAGGATTCCCCACTGGTTGTTATGTTATTATTTAGATTACCATCATCATTATTATTTGCTAAGTAGTCATCCTACAGAATGGTATATGAAAGGTGCTGGGCCTATTACTCAGGGGTTGATGGCTCAAAACTACCTTCTTCCACTAACATTAAAAATTTAGTGTTGAGGGAACCAGTTAGCATATAAAATTAAGATATTCAAGGGGTTATATAAATGTATATAAAATTTTAGTTTTATTTTATTCTTTCTCCATCATTTGTCTACTATACTTTCAATGAGAGTATGAAGGATGTGTGATTAAACCACTGAATTTGAATACTAGACACAAAGTGGTGAGATCTTGGGGTAAAACTGAAGTCTGCGTGATCATGAGCAATCTTATTCTCCTTTCTGAGCCCTAGTTTCCTAGCTATAAAACCCATAGCACCTGCTCCAAAACATTGCTCTGGAGATCACATGACCTACTCCTACTCTGACCTGCTGTGACTCCTACTCTGATTGATCCTCTCTCTCTGACCTGCTGTGACTCCTACTCTGACTGATTCTCTCCCAGAATACATTGCTTGCTTTTTGGGATCTATATGCCCAATTACTTTTTTATTCCCTTAAAAAATTATTCAAATAAACACACACAAAAAAAAGGAATTCCAGTGACAAGCATTAAGTTAGCAGATTTTCATGTTCTTTCAAGATTCCTCTGGAATATCAGCCTTCTGCACATCCTCCTCCTTACTCCTGGCCACAGGAATAGGCACCTTCCTGCTGCAACTTCCATATGGCCCACCGCTGTCTGTCCAAGCGATTCTGGTCCCCAGCTGCCCCATTTTACCTACCCTTGACACCAGGCTGAAGGCTTTCTTTCTGTTTCTTTCCAGGGATGACCACCACCAGCTCTTTTTGCTGTGT
Source organism: Marmota monax (assembly GCF_021218885.2). NCBI lineage: Eukaryota > Metazoa > Chordata > Mammalia > Rodentia > Sciuridae > Marmota > Marmota monax. Next base: position 574,436 of record NW_026693476.1, on the reverse strand, counting down.
TCTTGCCCCCATCTTTTCCCTTCCCCTTTACCCTGAAATCCAGGAACATAATGGAGGGAGGTGTCCTTGATAACCTTAATCATCTTTATTTTATGAACCTCCTTTTTCCCTTCTCTAACACTTATATCTTGATTTCTTTTCTTTTAATTTCTGTGTCTTAGAAAACCTCTGTCCCAATTGCCTGGTTCATCTTACTCTTTTATGACAAATTCTTCTCCTCTTACTGCCCACCGATCCACTCCCAATAATGATGGCTGACAGTTTCAGATCTAACTTCAATCACCTCTCTTAAATTCTATTGCCCATTTTTATATATACATGCAAATTCCATATATAATATACATTTGGAAGTTATGTTATATATGTACCTACAGCTGTCCCTAGGTGTCTACAGGAATTTGGTTCCAGGATACACTGCAGATACCAACCTCAAAGTATGCTCAAGCACTGTATATAAAAATAGCATCGTCTTTGCATATAGCCTCCACATATTCTCCCATATTCTTTAGACCATCTCTGGATTATTTATAATAACTCAAATATCCTAAATGCTGAGCAAATAGGTATTATACTGTCTTGGTTAGGCAATAATGATATAAATAAAGTCTGTACCTGTTCAGTACAGAAGATTTTTTAAAAAATATATTTTTGGTCCATGGTTAGTTGAATATGTGGATGTGGAGCCCACAGATCCAGAGGCTGATTGTACATACATGTCTAGCACAAGGCTTGACAATTTGTGGGCCCTTAGTTAACGCACTTGTCTCCTATTTTATTACAGTATATTCAGTACAGTAGCCACTAGCCACATGTGGCTATATAAATTTAAATTAAATAATGTTAAATACAATTTAAAGCTCAGTTCCTCAGTCACACCAGCCCCATTTCTAGTGTTGGTAGGCACAGGCAGCTAGAGCGTATTATAATCCACAGGGACATCGCTAAGGGTTTTGGGGGACAGCACTGTATCATTTGTTGGTGTCTTTCTGCATCTTTCTTATTATTACAAGATCCTTAGAAATCTAGAAGCTATGTATTTACACTGCTAGAAAGTGCTCATTCTTTTTCTATTCTGTTAGGTAAAAATCAACATGAAGCTGGGGCTCAGAAGAGACAGAACCTTTTCCTGGGCTGGAAGTGGAGCAGAACTAGAGAATGCTGTCCTCTAGGCATTGGAAGGAATCCCAAGTTCCCTGTTCCCTGTCCCTGAGCTTCTGTACAGTGCTCTTGAGGCTCTGTGTGAATGGCAGCGATGACATGTTTAATGAAAGGTAAATATTTATGGTCAGTCTCCAGCAGATGTGCTCTGTGGGTGGGTGGGTGAGTCAGCACGGGGGCTGGGGGGCCCAAGGCTATGCTTTGAATCTCACCTGAGAGGCTGCTTCTGCCTAAAGTTAACCTTGTAGCTCTGAAACCAGAGCAAGTGGGGATCGGGTGATCAGGAGGCTATCAGCAGCCCTCCAACTCCAGAAGGACTGCAGTGTGCTTGAAGCTGGGACAGTTTTCATGTGCTGTCTGCCTCTGAAACTCAGAGCATCCATCCAGGAGGTGTCCTGGGATGAGGCTGGCATCTAATGTAGAGACAGAGAAATGGCTGACATGCAAAGGGAGGGTCCCAGCCAGACCTGGCTCAGCCCTGCAGGGTGCACCTTGGACAGCTTCTTTGACAAGAATGGCTGCCGGCAGAAGGAAAGTCTGCAGGAAGGGAAAGCTACAGATTTCCATGTCACCCCATTCACCCATACAACACCCATAACATTGACTTTCAGCACTACCAGGTCCAACACCCTCGTTTTATAATATATAATTAGTAATTGTACTCAACTAATGTCCTAAAATTAAATACATAGACATTTACAATGCACCTATGCATATTAATGTAAAAATCAGATTGTATCTAACAATAATATATAGGAGAAAAAGAGTATTATGTGGCAAAAATGTATTTTTACTGTTTATTTATTCACAAACGGAGTAGAACACATAATTGGGTCACATACTCACATGAACATAAAGTGTTTAGGTTTGAATTTAAGAGAAGCAACAATTTTGGTAAGAAGTAAGAGTGTACAAGACATGCAAGAAAACAAGAGAGCAGGAATACAGACCAGCCTGGTTATTGGTATGTAATGAGAAATACAAAGAAAGAAAAGGATATGTGTTTTACATTTGGGTAAATAGAGAATGGAAAAAGGAAAAGAGCTACAAGAAAAGAGCTACTAGTGAAGATTAAGAATTCAGCAGAAGTAGGAAATTAAGAAGTATATAAGGAGCCAGACATGTTGATGCATGCCTGTAATCCCAGTGACTCAGGAGGCTGAGGCAGGATGCTCTCCAATTTGAGGCCAGTCTCTGTAATTTATCGAGGTCCTGAGCAACTTAAGGAGACCCTGTCTCAAAATAAAAAATAAAAAGGGCTGGGGATGCAGCTCAGTGTTAAAGCTCCCCTGGGTTCAATCCCTGCTACCAAAAAACAAACAAACAAAAAAACAAACAAAAACCCCAAATCTCTGAGAATCCACTGAAATATGGAGAGGAATTGATAGGAATTTCCCACCCTATGTGAGATGGGAGCTAGAACCAGCTTATTTGTTTTTTTAACGTTGAAGAGGGCATGGCCCCATATAATTAGAGGGCCAGGGACACTGAGGAGTCTGACACACGAATCACAGCCCAAGGGATGCTACTGTCATTGTGTGAGTTGTATGAGCCGGATAAAGGAAGTACCTGGCTCACAGCAGGTGCTGAGCAAAGGTTGGTTGTCCGCTCTGCCATTTGGCGGTTGGTGTCCTGTATACCTTAGACACGTAGCCAACTTCATATTGAGGCTTTGGTTTACCAAGCACAGTGTGGAGCTTTATATACATTAACAAGTTTAATTTGTATAACAGCTCCATAAGGCATGTATTTTTATATTCACAGGGATGAAAACCCACATTTGGAAAGTTGAACACAGATTTGGTCAAGCTCTTGACAGGATGTGGCAGAGCCAGGATTTGAATGCAGCTTTATCATATTTGAATCTCAAGCTCACCCTAGTAAGCAGGTGATAGAAAACCACTTTGATTTTTGAGTCACATGGGCAGTAATGTGACTTGCTCAATGCTGTGTTGCTGGTGTGCCATGTCCCACTTCTTCTTTCTTAAGACTTTTAATTGACACATAATAATTGTATACGTGTGGGGTACAGCATGATATTTCGATACTGCATTGTTACGGTTTGGCTATAAAGTGCCTCCCAAAAGTTCATGTGAGACAATGTAGAAATGGTCAGAGGTGAAACGCTTAGCTTTTGAGAGCTGGAACATACTTAGCAAATTAATCCATTTGATGGAGTAATAATATGAAAGGACTTCTGTGCCCAGTGGGAGTGGTAACTATGGGTAGGTGGGAAGTGACTAGTGGAATTAGGTCACTGGGGCTGTGACCTGGGAACTGTATCTCGCTCCCCTGGTTACCCTTTTTTTTTTCCCCCTCTCCTGGCTACCAAAAGCAGAGCAGAACCGTTCTGTCATGCCCTTCTGCCATGATGCTCTGTCTTACCTTGGACCCTGAACTGTGGAGTTGGCCCACCATGGATTGAATCTCTGAAACCATGAGCCCAAAATAAGCTATTCCTCCTCTAAGTTGTTCTTGTCAATATTTTGGTTACAGCAATGTAAATCTGACTAACATTCATGCAATGTGTAATGATTAAATCCATCACCTTGAACATTCATGCAATGTCTCTCTACGGATTGCAAAGTCCCTATCTTCTCAGCATTTGCATCATATCCTTTGATATTTACATCATATTTTGTTCTTGGGAATCTCGGAAATCTGTTCCAATCTTAAGCAAATTAAATTAAACTCTACTGGCAGGATATGAGCATGGTAATTTATCAACTGTTTTATAATAGAGACCAGAAATCTAAATGTCACTTAGGGCATTTAGTTAAGATCTGTGCTCAGTATGGGAACAATTAGCCAACAGACTGCAAATAAATTCTCTGATTACTCTCAGGGATGGGATAGAAGCCTTAGAAAGCTTCTCTTGGATACAATGGTGATCTGGCGTGAACATCTGTCATCAGATGGATGTTGGGTTTGATCCTGCCTGGTAGGCTGGATGTACTGCCATCTGCCTGTGTTGCATCTTGAACAAACTTCCTAAACTTGTGTGCAGACCCTAAGTAAGGTCTCAAGAGTGGAAAACTTTATCCCATGAAGAGTATCCAAGTGTGAAGCATCTCGTGAGGGCAGAATATACTGTGAAATCAGTTTTTCAGAACCAATTTTACGACTGGGTGAGCTGTTCTCTCTAACACTGACTACGAGCTGATAGAAAGAAGCCTAAGAGAGGTTGAAGTAACCCTATCTTTTGTACTCTGGGAGCAGGAATGTAAACTGCTTTGGAGAAATTTTTTCTTACAAAGTTAAAAAATACACCTACCCTCGTGCTCAGTAGTTTCACTGTTGGGCATTTATCTAAGAGAAATAAAAACATGTTTAAAAAAGAATTATGTAAGGAATGTTTGTAGTGGCCTTATTCCCAAGAGCCCCCAAACTGAAAACCATCTAAATGCCCAAGAACAGGTTACTAGATAAACAAATTTGTGTTATGTTTATGTAGTAGGGCAGTATTTAACAATAAAAAATAAACTACTCATACAAAACAACATAAGGTGCATCTCAAAAGTATTTTTTGGACTGACAGGAGAAATACATAATCAAATAAAGAAATGTTTAATTGATTCCAGTAATTTAAATTCTAGTGTAGGCATAAGTAATCTATGGTGCTAGAAATCTCAATAGTGATTCCTTGTGCGAATGGGAAAAGAGGAACCTGGAATCCTGAGGTAATGAAAATATCAAAACTGTGTCCTTAGAATGGGTTCATTTTATAGTGTGTAGATTATATTCCAATTGAAAAATGAAACCTCTTTTGTTGTTTCTGCTACTAGGGGAGCATGTCTGGGTTCTCTTTCTATTCTGCCTTCTTTTCTTCTTACTGATTTCATGCCTCAGACCTTCAACTATCAAGAATCACACAATCAACTTTTACTGGGAGTGCATCCTTGGAGTGGGGGCCTGGGGAATTGGGTGAATTCTATTTTGATGTATAAAATTATGGCCAATTCATCATTCCAGAAATGCATTCAGCAAACTGTGCATTAAATAAATTTGAGGCACAACCAGTGATTGCTGCCTCCCCTTTTGCTCCCTGTCCCACTGCCAGAGTGTAAGAAGAGCACCCAGAAGCATGCTCAGGAACCCAAATATAATGAACCCTGGGCATACACAGGAGATTCTACAGGAGGAGGATTTCTAAATTTAGTGTATTAAGGGGCAGAAGAGCAGTTTCAGGCACCTGCTTTTCAAAAGCACCAAGGTATCATGTCCCCAAGTGGCATAGCAGTCTTGATGAATGCACTTTGACCCAGGGAAGCTCACTCAGAATCCAGAAATTTGGGAACCACACTGGGAGTCAGTGGTGTAAGTTCTGGGGGTCTCATTAGACTCTTAGGATCTAACAAAGCAACTCTCCCATAAAGCTCATTATACCAATGCAATCTTGTATGTATACTTGAAGTTCACCCTTGGATCTGCTAAAGTCCTCACAGGTTCAGAAATAAAAACATCATTCAACAATCCAAGAACCAAACACATCCTGACCTTTGCATTACATTGACCATACTCTTCAGTGGGACCACAGTAGTAAGGAGAGAGAGGAGGGAGAAAAGGGGTAAAGATGGGAATGAATGATGCTGGCTGCATTCTAACCCTGCTTCTGACAGAACGTTCAGTTTATTTATTAGTTTGTTTGTTTGTTTGAACAGGGATTGAATTCAGGGATGCTTTTTATCGTTTATTTAAAGATAGGGTCTTGCTAAACTGCTTAGGGCCTCACTAAATTACTGAGGCTGGCTTTGACCTTGTGATCCTTCTGCCTCAGGATCCCAAGTCACTGGGATTACAGGCATATGCCAGTGTACTTGGCAAGTATTCAGTTTTATAATATCTTTGCTCTAATCCCACAGTAAGTAATGCTACCAGGTACTAGGGACCAGGTTCTGGGCTGCGTAATGGGACTGAAGAATAAATATAACATGGTTCTTGGCCTCAAGGAATTCCAAGTTCTGCTGATTCCAAGGAATTCCAAGTACACTGTGATGGATCAACTGAAATACAGTGACAAGTTTCTCACATGCACGTGCATACACACATAGCCAGCTCTGCCCGCAGTGCTGAGGAAGGCTTCATGGAAGGTCAGACAAATTAACTAAGTCCTGAGAATGGGTAGGAGCAATAACAATATTCCAGGAAGAAGGAAGAGGGAAGTAGAAGGTACTGAGGCATGAAAACAATGAATTTTGGTGCAAATAGAGGCCAAGAGTCAGCCAGTAGGCTGCTAGACCTTTCCTAAAGACACAGGCAGCTCCAAAGAGGTCCTCACCAGCAGAGCCACAGCTCTTCCATTCATTTGGGCTTTCAGTTCAGCAATTCACATAGAAGCAAGACCCATGGGCTTAATTTTGGACCCAAGAACTAGTATTGGAAGCAGAAAATCTGGTTCTATTTATGTTAAAAGAATAGTTGAAATACCCATTTGCGAAGTCTTCACTAGTTTCTCCAACGGGAAGGAGTCTCTTTCTGCTCTGGTGTCCTACAGACAACTCTTTGTGGTATTAACTAAATGTATTAACAATTAAGTGTAGGCTCTGAGGCCAAACTGCCTGGCTTTGAATCCCAGTTTTGCCATTTATTAACTATGTGAACTTTCTCTCTGTGCACCTCAGTTTTCTTATATGTAAAATGGAAATAAGGATGGTCCCTACCTCATGATTTAACTTGTGCTAAGCCCTTACAGCATGACCTGGCGCACAGCCAATGTCTTATACATTTTATTAATTATTATTATTGAGGATAATACTGAACACAGTGTGTTTACTCCTAGGTAAACGCGAAGCCAATAAGCACAACCAGAAGATAAAAAGAGTGAAGAAAGGCTTATTACTTGCAGCAAGTAAGGAGAGCATTGAGAATAATTCCCAAAGCAGTGTCTCCTGAAGTAAAGAAAGCAAGGTTCCCCCAAAGAAAGCTTTTATTTGGGAAACTCATGTGTATATGCATATAGGAAAGCCTCATCACATGTAGAGGTGAACATAACTGAGCATGCTCAGTTTGAAGTCATACTTCTTTATACACTGAGTGTTCAAAAAATGGTGGACAGGAATGCCTTTGGGTGGAAAATTTAGTATTATAAAGAGCAGTGTTTTCTCAAGATTACCTAAAAGGGGAGAGTCAGAATGACTTGGTGATTTGTGCTCATTTCTTACAAGTTTCTCTGGAAGGCCCTATCTGAAACAACAAAAATTTTGAAGGCATATTAATAGTCATTAAAGGGAAAGCAGTTCACCCCCCTCCACAAACATAGGTGATTGCCCCTAAAAGTACTTAACTAGTAGGTAACAAATTACCCCCTTAAAACATTTCACTCCTCAATCTCAAAGGGTTTAGGGACAGAGGTCATTCTTTGGAAACTACTTCCTGCTAAATGGAGGTGCTATTGTATATATCAATATCTCTTTAAAGGAGTGAAACCCTCTTTAAAACCATATTTTGAGCTCCCTTTACAATTATTTTACTATAACATTTTGAAACACATTTAATTATGACATAATTCACAGGTAAAATGAAAATCCCTAGGAAATACAGACTTAGTGATCCAGGAAGTCTAGGAAAACAATTATAAGAACAAATCATTTATTCCAGGTATTTTGGGGGATATCTGCTAAGGCCAGGATGCCTATTTTTATTTTTTTAACCCTTTTGAGGTGCATTTCAATTTCAGCAGAAGTATTTAAGGTAAGCACAACAGGAAGTGTTCACAATAGCACTGTCCACTTCTTGCTTGACTAGACTATAATCTAAAGCAATTCAGTTATCAAACACTACTTTAGCTAAGGATTCTATTTCTTTCTGCTGAACAGAAATGGCACAGTCTCAAGTACTATACTCCCAAGGTGAAAGACAGTTTTCTAATCATATGTTCAAGGGCTCCCACTCCTTACCAGGGCAAGAAGGTTCTATCAAATGTATCCTGAAAATCATCTTTCTGTTAGCCAGATAAATAGTTATGAGGCTGTTTTCTAGCTCTTGAGAATAATTTTCATGAGCTGATCTAATGCTTAGTTTCTCGGGGCCAGATATCCAAACAGATAAGTTCACCCAATTCTCCAGCATGTCTCAAAGCCATCCACAAACAAGCAGGTATTCTGATGGAGTACATAGGACTCCTGATAGAGTGTTTAAATTTAGCACTGAGTTGAGCAAATTTTTCTAGACTGGATCAATTCAGGTCACTATAACTGGTCGGGTCTGAACTTCGGGTCAGTGTTCTAACAAGTTCAAAATTATTGACCAGGTCTTTAAAGATTTATCAGAGGAGTGTGTACTCTGATAAATAACAGCAATTAACATTCTCAAAATTCTTGACGGAACTCAAGCTCCTCCACAGGGGAGTTAATAACAAACAAGTTTGAGTGTGTCCAGTCCTGGGTGATCACTCTTAACTCCATTTGTTGCTACAGAGGGCTTTTTATCATATCTCACAATGAAGTTAGGAACCATGGAAATGGTAGTTACTGACAAGACCAAGGGGTCCATGGTCATGAACTGAGAAGTACTTTCAGTGACATATACAACTCTTTGTTAAATTTCCTATCTTAGTCAGGATTTGGAAATTCTTATCATAGATTTACCTACCCATGGAAATGCAAGAAAACAATAATATAAACAGAAAACATACCATAGTCTTGCCCTACTTGTGATTGCATGCAATCAATGCATTAGTTATAATATATCTACGTTGAATATGGGTCCACCCTTCTATTAAGACACAGAGCATAAACAGATGGAAGACCAACAACTGTGCAGGTGAACAGACCAAGATAATAGGACAAATGGAGTCATTCATGGCTTAACTCTACTTATCTATTTAAGTTTTTCAGCTTCACTATGAGTTCAGGTCCCAGTTCACAGGAGTAGGCATTTCTGGGCTCACCTAAGTCTTCCTGTTCCTGGTCCCTGTTTACTCTGGTGTGATGAAAACTGGGAGATATGCCTTGAAATTTAAGGGATGAGTAAGTACTAAGATTAAATAAGACCCTGTCCAAAGCTGGACCTACCAGGAACTCTGATCCCTAGGTTTTTAAATATACCAGTTCCCTGATTCATAGAGGTAGAATCTTGTCCCTGTAAGAGAAGGAAGATTTAAGTTGGCATACCTATTAAGACAGATATTGCCTACCTTAGATTGACTATGTGTTTTATCACCAGTTCCACTTCCAAATCAGGGTATATTCTAGAGGTAGATTCCCCCCAGAAAGGACCGAGAACAGCTGCAATTGAGCTTCCCATTGGGAGTAAAAGTTTTGACCACATATCCTGAGCTTCTTGGTGCAATTTGACCAAAGTGTTCTTATGCATACAACTGACCCTTTGAGGTCTGACTAGGATCTCCAGGCTGTATGTCATCTCCATTGTACTCCAAGACCCTGGGAAACCCCACCCAGTGTCTTTGGAATAAAAGTAGGTGAGTCTAAGCCTCAGGATAATTCCCCTTATAGTCCTTTTGTAACATCTTTAGCTTCATCTGTTCTGTAAGAGAAGACCTCCATCCACCAAGTAAAGGTATCCAAAACACCAAGAGATATTAAAATCCTCCTGGGTCCCTGGGACTGTAAAATCCACTCTCCAGTCCTGTCTGTCTAGCATGTTCAGACTTGTACTTCCCTTGCTCATGGGGGTACAGGTGGCCTTGTTTAAATGTTATTTTGTTGGCATTATACACAATATTCAGGCAAGTTTCTTTATGATCCCCTGTAAGTTTGGGGTCTTTATTCCTCTAAGAAGCCAGTTGTATAGGATTTCTTTTCCACAATGAGTTGAACCATAGACAAATTTAATAATGGCCCAGGCCACGTTTTCTGGCAACCAGACCTCCCTTCCTTGTCTGTCATCCATCCCTCTGAGACAGGAAATGTTTGGAAACCCGCCATTTTGGCTCTCTTCATGTCTTCTTCCAAGTGGGAGGGGGCAAATTTATAGAGAGGCAGGGAGGAATCAAAGGCAGCTAGAAAATCTATCCAGACAGAGGCATGAGCTTAGCTGTGGCACCAGCCACTCCTTCCTCCCACACTCATGTCTTTCTGCAGCTCTCTGGTGATTCATTCCTTCTTTGCCTCCACCCAAGGGGAATTACCCCATGTCTTTTCTGCGGCCCACATCTCTTAGCGATCTCATACCTGCCTTTCCCACAGATAGAGTCCTCTTCTTCCATGGGGGGTCTGCTCCCTTCCTACACCTGATCTCACTGCACCAACTTTCCCCATCCCTGTTCCATTTTCCACATTCCTACGTATTCCTTGGCTCTCAACCTCGTACGCTGCTCCGTAACCATGTCGGTTCTGTTCACTGATCTCTAGAACCTGGCGTATGACCTGGTTGCCTTCATTCACAAACCTTCTGCCACTTGCTCAAACCCTAAGAACTGGCCTACACCTTTAGTTTTGTCCTATTTTTCTTCTAGTCATTCCACTTAAGGACAGAAATCCTATTTTTCCCATATAAAATTTTTTCTCATCCCCAAGTAGTCTCATACTTATAACTTCCTTCATATTCTCTTTAATCCTCCTTACTGGTTCCTATGGATCTCATTTCCTTCCTGAAATTTAGATTTGGTACAAAACCTCCAAATTTAGATGATTATTCTTTTCATCATAAACACAAACTTACTTTCTTTTTGTATTCTTTACATTAGATGTACATACATTAAATTTTAGCTCTTAGGAACCTTGCTTGTTAATTAAGACCCATAAAAAAGCCATTTTAGACTGTTTATCCACATGCCTACAATTCCTGCAAACACATTTATTAATAGATCCCAAATGTGTTGCTTTTGATAGAATTTAAGAAGTCAAGCATACTTGAATTTATATTTAGCAATTGATATTTCAGTATTTCAATTGAATTAGAAATAATCCAGATGTTTTAACTCTATCACATAACTTCCAAACTTTAAATTACATGAAGAGTACACTTATAAACATTTAGTCCATTTACATCTATTTATTTATTTATTTACTTAGAGTACTAGGGATTGAACTCAGGGGCACTCAACCACTGAGCCACATCCCCAGTCCTATTTTGTATTTTAGAGACATGGTCTCACTGAGTTGCTTAGCCCCTTGCTTTTGCTGAGACTGGCTTTGAACTCACAATCCTCCTGCCTCATACTCCTGAGCCCCTAGGATGACTGGCATGTGCCACCACCTGGCATTACATTTATTTTTTAACAGTTATCCCTAGATTATCCATGAAACCAATCACACAACCATAATCATTTTGAGCTATTTCCTTGTCAAAGAAAAAAAATTTGCTAACTGTTGCTACATTTGAAACAGAAAGCAATGGACATTGCATAATTTTATTCATGAGACAAGGTGATTCAGTAATACAAATCTATCAGTTTACAAAAAGACAATTATTGAATCAAAAATTGAATCCAAATCATATTCCTGACAAAATGGAACAAGTTAAGGTCACCTGTTCATGCGTTGCCTTAGGAAGTCTGCAAACCATGCTGTTCATGTCACAGGTTGGATAGATCAGGAGCCAAAAGCCTTAACATGTGAATCCCATAACTGCAGTTTAAGGATTGTCTGAAGGTGTTCACTAGAAATATTCTAAATTAGGAATGTTGATCAAATAAAATATTTAATTAGGTGTACAGATCCCAAAGTGAATTCACCAGGAAAAGGCCGTAAGTTGCTACCCTGAGCTCAATAATGCTAAAAAAAAAAACGGGAGAAAATAGTTCCCAAAAAAGCTGCCACTGGAACCCCCATCAAGGGTGTTCCTAGGAATTCTGAGGGCAATTTTCTTAGTCATTGGTGCATTGTGAAATATCTGCCAGTGATGGAGACTGGCTCTGCTTGGTGGGGATACCTTGTTGCCCATATTAGCTATCTAAAGTCTGGAAAGAAAGATTAGTCAAAATGCAAATCCCACAATTCTTTACCTACCCAGATCTAATTTTCTAATTTAGTCTACTGTTACAATATTTTGGAGCATAAAATTAAACAACTTGTTTCTGGAATGATGATGATGATAATTATATACATTTCCCTTCGGAGTTACTTTACCCTGATGTACATCTGCAGGAGGAGATATCTTCTGATCTCCCGAACTTTCAATCGCCAGCAACCAATGCAGAGATTTCTCTTAATCTGCCAACATGGCCAGGTGTACCCAACCAGCCTCCCCTTTAGGGCAGAGATGTCTTTTAATCTACTACTGATTTATCCATTTTTATTACTGATTTATTACTGATTACCTTCATAGAGGCTACCAACACTACTTTTATTTATTAGCATCTGCTGGTACTAAGCATAATGCCGGGCCCATTTAAAAGGGTTGCAACTTTTTCCCTGAATGCACAGGTGAATCTCCTATGAGAATTCCTACAGCTCTACTACAGGCACTTTGATGTATTAACTTATTTATTTCTTATTACAGTAGGAGAGATGTGAGGAAATGAGGTACAGAGAAATTAAATAACACGTGGAGGTTAGTAGGTGGCCACAGAGGGGAACTCAGGCATGCTCCTATGAACTGCCTTCTAAAAGGGAACTGGAAGAGAGTAATGTGGTTGAGGATTGGAAAGTGCTGTGGAAAGTGTAGATCCAGGGGCTGTAGACAGGCTGGGTGATGTGGGAGCTGACCATGGGCACAGAACCTAAAGAGGAAACCTGCCTTGCCAAAAGAATCTCCAGATTCAGATGGCAGCTTTGGAAGTATTTTTGAGGTAATACCGCCATCAAGTGGTCAGAGGACAGGTAGCACTTAATGATAAAAAAAAATGCAAAGGAGCCTTGAGTGGAGAAAGTGTGAAAAATCAGAGGGAAGGTTTTTCTTTTTTACTCTAACTACAGATTCTAAGAGACGGATCCCTCTGCACTGGTCATCAGATCAGCCCACAGTTTCCATGTGCCACTGTGTGGTCAGTCTAGGTTCACTGAAATCTGCTCATTACTGCTGAAAGGCCTTGGGCAAGGTACTGAACCTGCTGTGAGATTCAAGTAAAATACAAGATCAAGTAAAAGAATGCCCACAATGTGTCTAGGGCATCGGAGCACTTAATAAAGGTTAGCTGCTCTTGCAGTACGAGGGACAGGTGGCAAGAGCTGGGATAGGAGAATAAAGGAAGGACTGGACCAATTAGAAGCCAGTTAGCAATGTTTAGGGAAGCCTGACGGGAATCAGCTGGGGCATTGACCAGCTAATCCATTCTGTTTTCTCTGTGTACTTTTGTGTTTGCTCTGCTCAGCCTTCACATTGCATTATTGAATTGTGTCTCTACTCGAAAACAGTGGTTGTCCCTGCCTCCCCCGTTAATCTGTCTGCTCAGGCAAGAAGGGTGCTACACCGTGTGCCCCCTGAGGGACTCCCAACCCGGGTCCTCACTGCTTCCAGTCTCTCTTCTCTGCCACCATCCCAACATCATATCCAGACTAGCCCTTCCTTTCCAAACAGTGGTGTTTCATAATTCTAACTCTAAAATCACCCACTCCCTTCCATTAGCCATCGTTGACGAACAGGTGACCACCTTACAGTTTGGGAGTGAATAAGCAACTGGTTTGTTTTGCAGTTTAATTTTATAATGAATTCAAGAGTCTTGAATTTACTTTGTAAGTCTTGTAAGATCTTATAACTAAATAACTTCTTTTGGTTCAGAAGTTTGACCAAACTTGACATTCTGGGAAACTGTTTCTGCACATCAATCCCCACATTTTCTATCATTTATCTACTTATAAAGTTTGATTTGCATGAGGGGAGACACACACACACACAGAGAGTGGGGGGAGAGCTTCTTTTGGGGGTGAATTTCTCAAAGCCAATCAAGTTTATTTCATCCAACCTCACTCTGGCTTTGTTACTTATTACCAGAGAGCTTAATTAAAAGATTAATGTTTAACTTTGAGCTTGTATTTTACTCCTGAGCTATATAGGCAGGGAGCTGTTGTTTCCTACCACATCCAGCAGGGAGCCAGGCTGTGTGGGGAACACCACATTTCCCAAACCCTCGAAGACCTCAGGATCAGGTTTGTTGTGGGGTTCCCCAAGTGTGCTTGAAGCTGGGGGAGAAGATGGAGCCGCCAGGAGCGCCCTGTTTGTGTGAGTCACGGTGGGAGCTGACTGTGAGTCCACAAGGCAAGAGCTGTGACAAAGAGGTTCACATGGAGGCAGGCAATGGGGACGCTCATGACCCTGGCAGAGGAAGCCTTGACATTATACAGACAGAGAAGGTCAGGTCTAGTGAAGTTAAGTCTAAGAGACACATGGTGGAATATTTGTATGTGTTGTTAGGAGGACAAATGGGTCAAAATATGTTCACATTGGGGGCTGGGGATGTGGCTCAAGCGGTAGCATGCTCGCCTGGCATGCCTGCGGCCCGCGTTCAATCCTCAGCACCACATAAAAACAAAGATGTTATGTCAGCCAAAAACTAAAAAATGAATATTAAAAAAATTCTCTCTCTCTTTCTCTTTAAAAAAAATATGTTCACGTGAAAGGTTCTGAAAATTCAAAACGTATAGCCCCTACCCTCAGGTAATATATTGATTACTATTTCTTGACCACAAATAGAAAAAAAAAAAAACAATGTCAAGGCTACTGCTTCTAAAAAGCAAAGTTATTATTTCTCAAACAACTGAACTGGTGGTGTTTCTTTGGGGATATTCACTTGCTTGGAATTAGGTACAAATTCCCTGCAGTGAAAGACCCTCTTGGGGTTGTGATCAGGTCAAGGAAAATCTATTGATCAATTTGGGCAGAACTATATAAGATCAGTAATAAAGATAGGGTGGTATTGATAGAAAGCTAGGGTGGTGTTTGCATAAAGATAACTGAGTGGAACAGGACAGTCTGAAAACAGGACTGAGGGAGAAATGGTTTTTATGGTCGACTACCTCCAAACAATAGGCAAAGCTCCCAAAGCCTGTACTCTGAACCACTCAGCTTATTATGTCTTTACTAGATCATTTGGTTCTTACAAGCTCTCTCAGGTAGGTAGTAATATTCTACTACTATAGATAGATGAGAACGGAGAGCTTACACAGATAAAGTTGAACATCTTCTGGGTGGTACCATTTGAGAAACAATGGGAAATATTTCCATATTCCCAAGTAACTCTCCATAGAAAAACACTCTTGTTATACTGTAAGTCACATTAACAAGCAGAGCATGAGGGCTGCAGTCTGGCTTCTTTATATCACAGACTGAGAAGACATAGGGCTCTTTGTTTGCTCTCTAATGTTTAGTATAATGCCTAGATATTTTAGTTAGGCCAAGTTAGGCTATGTTGTAGTTAAGAATAGACCCCAAAACCTTAGTGGGTTAATGCACAGATATTTTTCTCTTGTTCATATAATATCGGCTAATGTCCCACGCTACTCCTTTCCAGGTGGCAATTGGGGGACCCAAGCTACTGTTATCTTAAAGCTGTACCTTCTGGAGGATGTGACCTTTGGTTTGTTGTAGTAGGAAAAAAGATAGAAGGTCACATACTGACTCCTAAATCTTGGTGGAGAACTAACGCATGTCACTCCCAATTCCTGCCCATATAACCCTGTAGTATAACCCTGTCTATCTTTCAGCAACTGGGAAGTGTTGGGAGCCCAGGGAGAGCAGTACCTGCCTCTGCCATCTTGGCTGAGAGCATGCTTTGATGAACCGTGTTGGATAAACTAATAAGCAAATCTGACACTGGGTAAAAATGACAGAATATAAGGTTTAAATCGCAGTACTCCTAGAATCTTGGAACAGCTTTCACTTCAGAGCCATGAAAATGCACCTGTCAACAGGAATGATGAAAGTAGACCTGCCATTTATTGACAACCTACTATAAGGGACAGTTCTAGAAACTTTACATGACTATAGGGTTCAGCCTTACAAGGATTCTCATGTGAATATTCTTCTTTCAGAAACTAGTTTTTCATGGAAATATGGTGAGTAACTAGCAAAGCTGAGATGTGAGCCATTAGCCAAGTCACAAAGCATGTGAAAGAGTATCTTCTCTTCTGCACTGCTCCCTCAGCCTGTCTCCAAAGCTATCTGAATAATAAAATTATCCTATTATCCGGAATAGAATAAGGATATCCTCAACCTTTCAAAACACCATGTAAACACTTGTACCAGTCTCCCAGTGTGCCTTGATTGCCTCTATCCCACTATAGAACACACACTGTACAGCATGGCTGGCCTTCAAAACTCTACTTGAAAGACATTTGTTTGGAACTCAGAACATGTTTTGCCATGGAAAGAATGCTACTAAAATAATGATTGTATCCTCAGATGACTGAAAATACCCACTTGGTTCACAAAGTAGCAGAAAATTGGCGTATTTGCGATGCAAGTGACTATAAAGCAAACTTACTATATTGCTAGTCATTAACCAACACTGAGAACTGAAAATTGTGTAATAAATGGTTTCTGTTATTTGTCATGAACATTAATGGTGAGGAACAGCAGTCTTAATTAGAGAAAGAAAGAGCTCGCTGGAAATTTTGAAAAAGACTCTTAGATGCCTCTGAGGGTATTTTCAAAGGCTTTTGAAGTTCTTTGTGAGGTCTAATGTGATTTTAGCATATTTTGACCTTTTGTTTTTTTTGCTTCTTGACACAGGGCCTAAGTAACATGGATTTCATCCACCATAATGGAATTATTTTTGGTTTACAAATGGGCAAGGGAAGGGAATAGAAGAGATTAGGGAGAAGGAAGAAGGAATGAGAAAATCAGCCAATAGTTTGGAGCCCCTGAGGAAGGAGGAAGAGGAATTCTTATGGAAGATGGCTTTTGATTACTAGGTCTGGAAGCAGGGAAAAGAGGTGTTCTGAGAATCTAGTCCTCTCCTCGAAGGTAGATGAATTGTCAAATAATTCCCACTGGAGCCATAAGGTGACACCACAGAGCCAGAACAGCTTGAAAAAAAAAGAAAAAAAAAATAAGATTGGGGAGAAGGAGCCAAGGCAGGCTGTGAGCACTGACTTGTTAGCAGATATGTCTAAATAATGTGCCACTTCCCTCTTTTGCACTTTTTGGCTACGAAGTAAATGCTGAACTAGAATGCTCACATGACTTCATCTATCCAGAGGCCTTTGTGTTTATGGGAAGCACAGGAGAGGATCTGAAGGACCTCAGCTCCCTCTGGTGCCTTTGAATTTAATATGGATTAAACTGAAATATGCAAAAACCCATACCTTTTCATATGAAGGAACTGAGTTTTAGAGAGAAGCAATGCCTCCACTGATAGAACTATTGTCAGTCACCTTCTCCTCAAAGCAGACTCCCTGCAGCTGTCACAAACACCAGTGGACGAAGCCAGTTTATTTAATATGTCCCACTTGAAGTGCAGCCTCCTTTGCTGACACTGGCTAAGCAGAATCTGCAGGAGTGGAGGAGGAGGTGGAATGATGGCATCAAGTGTAATAAAGTGAGTTTCTAGGATTCTTTGCTCTGTGCTGAGAAGCTAAATGAGCCAGTTCGGAAAGAGCACTGAGTGTGGAGGAAGGAGACCTGGGCTCGTTTCTTAATCCTGCCGCGAAGCTCAGGCATGCCTCTCCTCTCTGAGGTCTGTCTCAGCTCCATCAAGGGCAACTGTTTTGTCTTCCAGTGCTGATGGACAGGATCTGTGGTCATTATGGCCTGAGGAGGCAGGACAGCCTAATTTAGGTCACAACACTCCAGAATGAGACTCCCATAAATATGTCCCCTGACCCAGAACCTCTCAAACTCTTTTGACCCATGACACACAAAGCTCCTAGAGTCAAATTTGTTTGATTTAGTCCCAAGAACCCAAACATCACAATCCTCGTGATAGAACATGTGTACAGTTCAAGAGAAGACGTTTCAGTACTGGGAAGGAAAACAGGCAGATGAGAGAGGTGGAGGGCTAGTGGGCTGACAAGGAAGAATTATTCTTATACAGAACAGAATAAAACAAAGACATGACCATCATGTTGTGGAAGGAAGGGGTCCTGGGTCCTTGGCTCACAAAGTGTGAGGGCTCAGAAAGAGGCCAGAGCTGATCCTGGGCTGGAGGAGACCAGGAGTCAATTCTCGCAGCATCTAACTGGAATGGTGCCTGTCAGACCCACACTGGGCCCCTTGTTCCCTTCCTGACAGACACATCCTTGGTTTCCTCAGGCCACCCCCGTGTCAGGAACATTCTGGTTCCACTTTTACTCTGAGGACTCACTTGCTGTTTGTTATTGGGAATCCAAGTCCTGCCCCTTACCTCATCTCCCCACATTGGGATCTCCCTGGGTGCTCATCTTCCCCAGTTCTAGTGGCTTTTTCCATTCCTGGGATGATTGCCTTCTGCACCAAGGCTCACAGGGTCCCTGCAGCTCTGGGCCCCTGATCCTTCGGCTAGCATCCAAGCCATTACCAGAAACTTCTGTGGCTGTAATCTCTTTGATAACTCAGCTGACTCTCTGTTCTTTGAAGTCACTATCCTTGAGGCTGAGGAAGAGTCATCCCACGTAGGATGAAATTCCGCCAGCCCTTGAGCCGTTTAGTGTCTCCAACCTTGTTCCCAGAATGCAGCCTTGATGTTATCTCTGCCATTCCAAAGAAACTTGGCATGAGTTTTAGGAAAGTGTCAGGGCTCTTGAAGGACACATCCGGTCGTGCCAAAGATAGGTACCTTAAGGTGAGTCATCAGGGGCAGATTTTTGTCCCCCACCCCCCTGCCCACCCTGTCTCCACAACCTGCCCTGAGATCTTCACCCTGAGATTTCCCTTCCATACAGACACCAACAATGAGAGTGCAGAGTTCCTAATCCCATGAATTATTTGAGATATTCAAAAGAAATCAACTTCTTATGTAGCTGAACTGTATCAGGTCAGATTGCAACACTGAAGAAAGCAAGGTCTTCCTTAAGATGCCCATGAGCTCCAGTCCGAGTCTAGTGTCAGGGAAAAGAGTTTGAACATTAGACTGTTTAGCAACAGGTACCAATGAAGGTCTCTGCCTTTTCACTTTCTTGTCACTGGTCTGCTAATTGTACCTAGTTGTTTATTTTGCTATTAAAAAGAAAAAAGAGCCTGAGAAGGTAAAAGAGGAAAAATGAACCAATGTTCTTAGAATGGGATCTGTTATTTGGTCAATGTGCAAAAAAAAAAATAAAAAAATTAAAAAAAAATAAAGACTTTCATCATTTTCCTCCTGTCTCTTAGACAGTTGGAGTAGAAACAAACAGAAGAAAAAAACACTGGAATGGAAATGAACTAAAATGAGAGTACAAGAAAACTAGGAGATAACGTCAATCTTCTCTTTAATTTCTGGTGTTTTCTAGTCTTGTACGGACGGGTGCAGACTGAAATACACAAAAACATACTGTGCTAAATTCTTCCCTCCCAAATTTAAGGAAAAGCTTTGAACAGCCAAATTATCTTTCTTTTTGCCTCTAAGTCTGACATTGTTTCTTTAATAAGAATGATAGACTACTAAGTACTCTACTAAGCTCACATGTTATAACAACAAAAAAATGCACAATTATATTTTTTGGATCTACAAAGTGATTTTAAATTCAATATAACATAATTTATTTGAGCAACTAGTTTGCTTTTCACTCTTGAACTGAAAATGGAGAACTTCATCTTTAGAAGCCACCAAGAGACAGGATTCCAGAACCCCACCTCCTATAGTAACTTACTGCCCAATCTTTCACAAGATATTCATTTCCTACACCTCATTCTCTTCAAATGAAAAACAGGGGAGATTAATACCCCATTAATTCTAATATTTCACAGGGAAATTGAGAGACACTACTGGATAGAAGAAAGGCTAAAGAAAGATTATAAAAGGTATGAAATCAGATAAAATAGTGTTTGCTATATATAAGGATGTTGGGATTAATGCTTTATTTCTAAGCAGGGTTCCAACCTTATTTCCAAGCAGTTTTCAAATGACATAGTTTACTCTATTCAAGGCAAGTAATTTGGAGTGAGTCTGAGCCATTTCTCCTGGATTATACATAAGCTTTGTGTAGTTTCTATACTAGAAATATTCAGGAGAGCATCTGTGAGGTTTTAATATACAGGATATCGGGAGTTAAAACTTGGTGTGGGGAATTCTCATCCAGTAAAGCAGAGAGATGACATACAGAGAAATATTCATTCCAGTAGTGGACATTTACGAATGTTTACTCAATGTCATGTACAATCCTAAAGTCTAAGGATAGAGTGTGTTCAGAGTCCCAGGGTTGATGTTTTTCTAGGAGGATTCACAGGGCTCAGCATACAGTTGAGGCTCTGATTTATTATAGTGAAAAGATTGAAAGCAAATTTAGCAAAGGGAAAGGATCACAGGACAAAATCTGGAGGAAACCAGGTATAAGCTCCCAAGAGTCCACTCCCAGTGGAGTTAGGCAGGATGCACTTAATTCCCCCATTCCTGCGTTGTAAGAACGCATGTACAGAGCTGTCTACCAAAGCTCATTAGAGACTCAAAACTAAGACTTTCATGCTGGGAGATGGTCATTTGGTCACTCTGTACCAATATCCTAGACTCCCAGAGGGAAAGCAGGTGTTCAGCATAAATAATGCTGTTTGTACAAACAGTTCGCATGCAAGGAGCCATTCTTATCAGGGACCCTGTTAAGATGCAAGTTCATGGACACCAGCCAAGGTCTAACCTTGCAGGCAGGACTTAGAAAAATAGCATTCTCGGGCCTGCTATATTAATTCATTTATGCACACAGAAGTATAAATGTGTAATTGAAATATAGTTGGATCAATGTAATGATTGATTGGACTAAGGTTTATTGATCCTTCAAGGGTTGGGTAGGAATGAGTTAAGTGAGGTACAGATGCTGTGCTTTGTCAGACTCAATTCAGCAGCAGAACAGCTTCCTGCCCACCCAATGACAAGGCTGCCTATGAAAAGCTCTGCAGCTGTGGTCCACATTCCTCATCCTTTCCTCCATCTGTAACCTACACATCCCAGTGGCTCTTTTTTTCTGTCATATAATTTTCTGTTCAGCCCCTTGGGTTAATGTTACGGGGCTACTTCTCTTTTTGACTTTACTGGGTTTGGGCTTAGCTCAGGATACCCTCAGGCCAGTTCTGCTCCTTCTCTACCTCAGCCAAGATATCCAGCACCTCACGTTGTTACATCTGGACCTTTGGCCCCTTGCCCATTAATGGAACTAAACCCATTCCCGTTTGAAGTTCTAGTTCCTGGGACCTTTCCCTTTCTTCAGTCAATCACTTAAAAGCCTTCTAGTTTTTCTTGCAGTCTTAGGCTCAGAAGGGAGTTGGCTGGAGCTTGAAACTTCGGGTTTCTCAGCTTTTCCTTCTGGAATCCTTTCATGTAGGAGCTCTATGTGCTGTGACTGACGATAGCCACTGCAGTAGCCAGCAGTGACTGATCCCACAGTCCTTGCTCCTGTTAAAAAAATGAACTAATGACCTCAAACTCTGCCCTCTTTCTTCTTTCTGGGACAATTGTATCAGAAGTACCAAGCTCCAGGTTTATAGGTTCAGACTGGATGGGAATAAATAGAAGCAACATATGCCATTTTTTTCTGGCCTCAACATTATAAAAAATAACAAAGAGATAGGTAATGATATTTTGTTGTCCTAATGATATAAAGGAATATGTTTAATGTTCCGGTCAAGGAGTGAACAAAAAAAACCCCCAGCTGCCTCCCCCGCCCCCATTTCACCCACAGCCTCAGGTAATTCAAATATCTGAGGTTCCTGGGAGCTCCCATTAGTACCAGTTCATTCCCTATTTTTCTTCTTGGGGAAAAGCCAACAAGAAATGAGTCTAGTGAAGCAGTTAGGAAGCAGGACCTGGAAAACTCCAAGTGCTATGATATGGACGCGTTGAAAGACCAGAGGCATGAACAGGCTTGCATTTTAGATTACCTCAGGAAGCTGCAGGGAGATGAGATGGAGAGCGGGTCTGGAGGCAAGAAACAAAATAAAAAAGTTTTTTGGTAATAATCTCTTAAGAGGTGGTAGGGTCTCAACTTGATCTAGGGCAGTGTGCACTTTGTAGGGGATGGACATGAGGCTCCCTGCCTTCTGGCTTAGAGATCATGTCCTGGACAGTAATTCCTTTAAATTAAAGAACAAGGGAGACCAATATTGCACCCCAGCAATTTCACACCACAGTCCCCCTTTACTCTCTCTTTTACATCTGAAGTGCTCTTATGAGGTTTGGTTCGGTTTGTTTTTTTGAAGGTCCAGAAATGCCATTGGTGTGTTTGAAAGACTTTAAAGCACATGCCCGAGAGCGGCTGTCCAAGTCATCTTGGGATTTTATTGAAGGAGTGGCTGATGAAGGCATCACACGGGACGAGAACATTGCAGCATTTAAAAAGTCTGTTCTTTCATATTCTTCTTATTGTTAAACTAAAGTGCATTGGTTGGGAGCTCCTTAGATATTGGTAGTGCTGGCTTCTGCCTCCGAAGAAGAAGGAATAATCAAGATATAGTAATATGGGTTTTTGTTGTGGTGATTTTTTTTGAGGGGGGGTTAGGAGAGGCAGAGGGGGAAGAGGGTTGGAGAGAAGATGGAGAGAGAATTTATCTTAGAACAAACACAAGTGAGTCATCCTTCCTTTGTATTTCAGTAATTTTGCAACCCGAAAAGATAAGACAGAGTCCCAGGAAGACCAGCCATAGGGCAGGAAGCCTAGATGCTCTGAGCTCATAGACTTCTATCTTGGAGGAGAAAATGTAAGACAGGAGAGTGGATTTGGGTTTGGAGAAAATATGAAACCCAGCAAGTCTCCAGGATGAGAGAAGATTGTTTTAAGGGAAAATAGGTAGACTTGAAAAACAGGGGATAGAGCATGGATCAGCCAACAATAGCTACAAACCGAGTCTGGTTCACCACCTATTTTTTGTTTGTATTGGAAAAAAACTGGGAATGGTTGTGCATTTTTACCCATTTGGGGCAAAAAGCCAAAAGAAGAAGATATGTAAAACTTATAGATGTGTCACTTAGAAATGGGATACAGTCTGTGGATTGCACTGTTAAAGAATCTCATCATTGTGAAAACATTGTAGAGTGTATTTATACAATAAAAGATGGATCCAGTGTCACTAGGGGATGTAATCTTATGTGATCTTTCTCATATATGGGGTCTATTGTTGACTGAATCATCATTATATGGCACATGACTACATATAAACTTCAAATCCTAGTATCCATAAATGAAGTTTTTATTGAAATACAGTCATACTTAGTCATGTACTATTGTCTGTGGCTACTTTTTTACTTTAAGAACAGAGATGAATAATTCTGATGGAGACCATCTAAAATTCTAGAATATTTACCATGTGACTCTTTAAAGAGAGTTTGCCAACCCCTGTGATAGAAAAGTCAGGAGAAAACTGCAAAAAGGAACACCAAGTGAACATTCTATTCTGTACTTTCATACTTAGCTGGAACAACACTGGGCACTTTAAATGCTCCATCTCAGTTTGTCTTCACAAAAAAATGTTAGTAAATTAAATCATGACTCCTATTTCACGGATGAAGTAACTGAGACTCACTTACTCAAGTTTGCCAATGAGTATTTTGAGAAACTCTAAGTTTTTGAACAGAAACAATAATAATTCACGAAAAACTAAAAGTTTGGGAGGCTCAGTTTAGGAGGCTCGGTCTTCACTCAACTTAAAATTATATCTTACAGGTGTATTTATTTATAATTCTCCTACCTTTTTCTAAAGTAGTACTTAAGTCAAATAATCAAATGAATCAGCATCCTCCAACAAAGCCATGATTATTTTCTGGTATGTGTCTTCTCTCAGTGGCTCCTTCATACTTTCTAGGGAATTCTTTCTTTCCCAGAAGGAAATGAGCCTGGAAATTCTCTCTTCTTTCCCTTTCTAGTCCTTGTTATGATGGATCAATCAAGTTGTCCAACCACTGAAGACCCTAGTCAGGCAGGCACCCTTAAAAGACACAGACTCTGCAAACAGAAGGCGGGGCCTGGCATGGAGCGTAGTGCACTAGCAGTTTAGAGAGGGTGGGGTTTGTGTGGAACTGGACATTGGGATCAGATGAGGCCCCTGCAGGACCTACACTGCTTACTCAGGATCCGTCAAGTGAACTCACCAAGGATTCACAGGATCTAGACTGGCTTAGACCTGCACCAGGAATCAGGGGGCCCCATCATGCTGAAGCATAATCACACCAATAGAACTTTTGTCTACCACAGAATCCGCCTCCGTCCCCGGTACCTGCGAGATGTGTCAGAGGTGGACACCAGGACCACAATCCAAGGGGAAGAGATCAGTGCCCCTATTTGCATCTCGCCCACAGCCTTCCATGGCATTTTCTGGCCCGATGGAGAAGTGAGCACAGCCAGAGGTATAAACTAACCCCATCTCAAGGCTTCCTTTCCAGAAGGCCAGATGTGTTCAGGAGGCCTCCTCAGAACAACAGCAGGGAGCTTTAGGACTCCTCATAGAAAGGCCTTAGGGACATCAATCTGACTGGAAGGTGGGAAAAGGAATGCTTAAAGCTGTTGGTATGTCTTTTTACCTAATGCTGAGAAAACACCCAGCACTCGTAATAGCAAACAGAGTGAAGGGAGGACCACAGATAAAGAGGAGTGTGCTAAGATCCCACCAAGTTGTCACTCAGAAGAAGGGTGCTGGCCTGATGAACCACACTATCTTTGGGGAAAGGAATACTCCATGAGTAGATCCTGAGGATGACCCCAAGAGTAGGTCTGTCTGGCTCTTTAGGGATCAGGTATGGGGCTGAATGATGAATGTCTGAATTAAGTGAAGAGAAAATTATGACATTAGGTTCTAACACAAGGCCCCGTAGTTTTCTCTTGTGTAAATGTTCCATTTCCCTTCTCCTCAATTGACCTTGTCATCTTCTTTAACAAAAAAAAATAGTTTGTTTTTTCTGTGTATTTATCCTTCCTAGTAACTTCCATGTCTTCCACCAATACCAATAATAATAATAATATTAATATCGATAATAAAAATGAGAAGAGATGGGAATAAAAATTCTCTTAAGATTCTGTAATCTTCACTCTAGGCTGAATCTGTTGGGGTTTTTTTTTGTTGTTGTTGTTGTTATTGTTTTTTAGTTATCCAGAGTTTCTTTGGGGTCTTTTCCTTTGACTCCGTGATACAGAGATAACAAGTCCAAGTATTCTAGAGCTAAAAGTAACATAGCCAGGTCTGGCTGAATTGAAACATGAATTTCCTATAAGAATTTGAATAGTTTATTAAATCTACACAGTTGAAGGTATTGGTTTGAGAATGAGGTACCTCCCATTGACATGAGATATTGGTATTAATTTTTGGTCAGTCCAAATTTTCTGCCATGGTTTGTAACATTAGTGACATTAACCTGTTGGTGAAGCTCCCTGAAGGACTGAATGTAGGAAGTGAGAAATACTCAATTCTGCGGTAGTGGTGATGTCAATATCATCACCATTGTCACCATCAACCTCCTTATCACTGGCATCTGTGCAGTATGTCACTTTGCAATTTAAACAATGCTTCCGTATCTAGTATGTTATTTAGTCTCCCAACAAAAGACAGATATTATTCTTTCCCCTATTTTATGGATAAAGTAAATGAGACTCAAGGTCACACAGCAAGGAAGCAGTAGTAGAGCCAGTATTCCTCTATTTGTGATATCATGATGTTTCTACTCCACAGTTTAGGCTTTTCCACCAGAATCGTGTTTCCCTTCCTCTGGCCTCTGTAATTCTCTTCCTTCATTAAGGGGAATTCATAAGAAGCCTCCTTTCTTATCTGAAGACTG
Source organism: Marmota monax (assembly GCF_021218885.2). Classification (NCBI taxonomy): domain Eukaryota; kingdom Metazoa; phylum Chordata; class Mammalia; order Rodentia; family Sciuridae; genus Marmota; species Marmota monax. The sequence goes on along the minus strand of NW_026693476.1, from coordinate 548,575 downwards.
TAATATATCCAACATGGTTCTGGGGATTAAATGATATCTCTAGCTGGAAACATTTTATGATAGGTCACAGGACTTGTAAGACAGATGGTACAGAAGAGGGACAAGAACAGCTTTAGGCCTCTCCATCTGATCAAACTGTCTCCAGTCCCTGCCCTACAGGGAAACAGAAGGAAGTCAAGTTTTATCTTCACATCCAGGACAAGCTGGCCAGGGGCAGTGTGGACTCCTAGGGCCTCTCACAACAGTCCAGAATTCCTGTGCTCTCCAACCTGAGTCATGTCCTTTGCTTTGCAGCTGCCCAAGCAGCCGGCATCTGTTACATCACCAGCACATTTGCCAGCTGTACCCTTGAAGATATTGTCGCTTCTGCTCCCCAAGGCCTCCGATGGTTCCAACTCTATGTGCAGTCAGACTGGCAGCTAAACAAACAGCTTATCCAAAGAGTAGAATCCCTGGGTTTCAAAGCTTTGGTGATCACAGTGGATGCACCCATAATTGGCAAAAGGCGAGAGGACATTAGAAATCAGTTCGACCTGATGAAGAGCTTACAGCTAAAGAATCTTCAGTCACCTACGGAGGTAGGAAAGATATCAGATTCAGCTTGCAGGCAGTACAGAAGCCAAAATTCCTTCCTTCTTTCCTCCTTCCCTCCCATCTTCCTTTCCATAATTACTTTTTTTTTTGAGTGCCTGTCCTATGCCAGACACTAGGGATGCAGCTGTTCAAAAAGAATATCTGATTTATTCTCTGTAAACAAGCAGAAAACAAGACCAATATTCTCACTTCTGGAGCTTCCCAACTTGAACACTTCTGAACACCAGCAGTATTCAGGCCAGAACTGGATGTTGAGAAATAAGAAATCCCTGGAAAGGAATTTAGCAGGATTAGGAGAGTAAATTAATGTCATCCAACGTTTTCTACATCCAGGCATACTTAGGAGAAGATAATTGTAGATAGTACACATAGATAAACTAGTTCTCTGAAGAGGATGTTCACGGTCAAGATGACTGGCCATCCAGTTTAGTCTAGCCCAGGCTCCACCTTGCCAAAACTAAGGAGTCGGTATCTCTGCACACTTAGAATATCACACTCTGGAACATCAGAGTGCTGCACACTCATCTGCTTGGAATCTTTGAATGAAGTGACTACTTAATTAAGTGGGCACTTCCTTCATTAAAATTTTATATTTGAATGGGATGGAGTACTCCAGAGAGGGAATACCATGGTAAAGTTGGAATCCCTTGACTGACTGTCATAGAGGTGGTAAGGACAGCCTTTTCAGCCAATGGGCAGCTGTGATACCCAGCCGAGATACTCAGCAGTTCTCCTTAACCACAAATTGACCATCAGGTACTCTGGAAACTTTATCAAAAAATTAGGTACATTAGGATTTATGGGTATTTGATGCTCATAGTGAGTCAACTGTAAATATTGGGAAATAACCTGAGTTAGGATTCTTGAATTATTGCTTAAGTCTTAGCCTGTGAATATCTCAACCATAAAATGTCACACTGACCAGTAAATATGTCTGTTTATCGGTTTCATATTATAAACTCTGAATTCTTTGTAAAAGGATCTTATCTTATCTTTTTTTAATCTTTTTTGTGTCCTCATATTTTAGCATAATTATTAATCAAGGACATAACCAGTGGTTAATGAATAAGCAACTGAAGTAAAAAATTCTTTCATACAAATTTTGTTGGGAAAAACAGAAGCATTTTGGATTTCCTTCTTTTTCTTTTCAAGCTTATAAACGGCAGCTCTCCAAATGCGCTTCTTCTTTGGAATACGTCAAGCAGTCTTACAGGAGTTCAGGACTAAGACTTGGCTTTTTATTCCCCACAGAGAAATTCCGTGCCTTGTACCCAGGCGCCTCCCATCAGTGCATCTTTCTGCTGGGATAACCTCTCTTGGATTCAGAGTATAACTCAACTCCCCATCATCCTCAAAGGGATTTTGACAAAAGAGGATGCAGAGTTAGCAGTGGAGCACAATGTCCATGGCATCATTGTTTCTAACCATGGTGGGAGGCAGCTTGATGAGGTCCCTGCTTCAGTAAGTAGGACGATCTCAGAGGGAGGGAAGGAGGTGTGACTGTGAAGCTGTGTGTGTGTGTGTGTGTGTGTGTCCACCTCAAAACCCTCTGTGCAATCTGGTGCCCTTCCCCTCTCCCTTACCCTAGTGCCCCCATGATCTTAAGGACTGTTAATCATTACAGTAGTCTAGTTGTACCAGACTATTTTTTTTACAAGTGTTGCAAGTATTATCTCTATGTCTTTTGACAGTGCTACAAGTCAGGCATATCCTTATTTTACAGATGGGGATACTGGATTTAAAAGATGTCAAGTAACTTGTCTAGTTCACATGGATAACATGGTTGAGGTGGAATCAGAGAGATTTTTCAAAGGAATGAAACTTCCCGCCTACTGTAAAGCATTCAGATTGAAGACTGCATGTCTGCATAGATTATAACCCCATGTTTTCCCATCTGATACATCCCAGGAAGGGGCAGTGCTCACTTAAGCTAATAAGTAACTGTCTTGCACATTAAAACCCCAAATCACCCCCAATGAATTCATTACTAAAATCTACAACAGCCTATAATTTTCTTCCCAAACCCATGAACTTATGTTCATTATAGATGGGGTTTATAAGAAGATAACAAGGAGAAGGGAGGCAGAATATTTAGATATTAAAAAGAATATTTAAATGGGAATTAGTTGTTGATTTATTTTCATGGAGATGTGTATATTATCTTTTTTCAAAAGGTTGTTTTATTGCTGTTTGACTTGTATTAAGAAAGGGAAGTGAAGCTTTTTTATCCTAAGCTTTTGGGGAGCAAAACATGCACATAAATTATAAAATACACATAAGAAAAAAGAAAAAGATAAAAATCACCCAAATTTCATCTCTGTTATTAATGTCAATATTTTTGTTACTTCTTTTCCATTTTGATATAATTATACAAGCATGGCACATATTTTATTCTAGTTATGATCCCATTCTTATGGATGTACATGATGGTGGGATTCACTGTGCTGTTTTCATATATGTACATGGGAAAATTATGTCAGATTCACTTCACTTTCTTTCCTTTTCCTATTTCCCCTCTCTTCTCTTCATCCCCCATTGTCTAATCTATTGAACTTCTCTTCTTCCCCTCATCCCCCACCCTTATTGTGGGTTAGCTTCCACACATCACAGAAAACATTTCACCTTTGGATTTGGGGGTCTGGCTTATTTCACTTAGCATGATAGTCTCCAGATGCATCAATTTGCTGGCAAATGTCATAAAGTCATTCTTATTTATGGCTGAGTAATACTCCCAATTCTTGACCTATAACCGTAAGAGAAAGTGGGTCTGCAGTGCACACATTGAGCTCTCAACCAGCTCCTGCAAGGATGCCCAAGGGCCTATTTCTCACACATCCAGCCATTAACAGAACAGAGAATGCAAAATCCTTGCAGGTCTCCTGAATTGCCCAAATGTGCTTACCAGATAGAAGCAGAAAGCAAGAGCCTACCACCCACAAGCAGCAAGCAGGGTAGGAGGCAGCTACCATAGGTGTCAGGCTCTCATTAATCCATTTAGCTAGTCCTACTCCCTTGGGAGGACTGATTAATGAGTGTAGAAAGAGACCAACTAATATCCCACTGTACTTCCTCAATAGAGAACAAGAACTGGCTAACACACTGAGCCAGAGAGAGATTTAGGAGCATTCCTCCCTCAAACTATGCTGATCAACCATTTTTTTTTTTAAATCATTCAAATACAAGTTCATCCAGGGACAGCATCCAGAGTAGTGTGAGGCTAGTGAGATGCTCCCCTGGATTCCAAACTTTAAGCAGGTACTAAAGGACTTAGTAAGATAAATATTTCAATACACTATTTAAAAAAATTGAAAAATCAATGCAAAAGAATCTGCAATGAACAAGATATCCATATTTTAAATAAAGACAGGATCTGCCCCCACATCTACATAACCCTGTCTCACTTATTTCACCTTGATCCTTACTCTGGATCCAGGAACATTTTATTTATACAAATAAATCTTCACAAATCAGAATTTACCTTTTTTTTGTTTTATTAAATGTTTTTACTATTACATTATAATTATACATAATAGTGAGAGTTATTTTAATATAATAACACATGCATGGAATATAACGTTTTCCATTTCGGTCCCTAGTACTTTTTCTTTCCCTCTACTCCTTTTACTACTTGTTCCCCTTCCTCTCTCTACTGGTCTTTCTTCTATTTATTGATCGATTTTTAAATTAGTGCTTCATAGATATACATGAAGGTAACATTCACTGTGGTGTATTTTGTATGTACATATAGCATCATTTGGTCAATTTCTTTCTGCAGATCCTGCCTTTGTTTGTTTAAAATATTTCAATATCATTTATCTGAGATTTTTTTTTTTTGGTGCCCTCATAAGTTTTCTGCCTGTGGCAAGTCCCTTACTCTCCCCTGGCTGATGCCAGCCCTATAATACCTGATATATTTTGAATATAGATCCCACCTCTATGAGGTTCCATATCTAATGTCCTTGTGTTTCTAGGGAACAAGATAAGTCAGCTGTTGTCCTTGGGAGTCTCCAATGAACATCCTGATCTGGCCTATTAAAAACAAACTCTAAAAACCACACTGTACCCTTGGCTGAAATTCATTCCCTCTTCGACTTCCAAACTTATTGTCAATTCCCTTGTCCAATATGGCTAGAGGGGTTGTCTGTACAAATACTTTTATTTCTTTTTCACAACATCATTGAAATATTCCAAATAATACTTGGACATGAATTTTCTCTGGTTGTTCTATGTGAGTCCAAAATATATTCAATTAACCCCTCTGTTTGTAAATTAAAGCACAAATTTTCTCACTAGTTTATTAGGCTGCTCAGTCTCAAGCCAGGTAGAATTCTGATGAGTTCCTCTGCAACAGAAGGCCCACTAGAGCCCAATTTCAAGTCCTCTTTTCTGGCATCCCTCAGTGAAGCACGAACAAGAACCCTGAGGTAGTTCCGAACTCCCTCCCCAGGATCCTCTTGCTAAAATCCTGAGGGGCCTGCTACCATCCTCCTCATAGACTTGGAAGTGCCAGGAGCCTGGAGTGGCCCTGGGCATCTTGTAGAGTCAAGGCCTGTCAGCCTCAGTGGCTGGAAATGAAGTGATTAGATAAGATAGAAAATTCAGGGGAGAAATGCAGCCACAGTGATAAGCTGCTTTTGTTCTGTCTTTGGAAGGCTTGCACTTGACTTTCACAACACTGCTGTTGCATTCTTCTTTCCATTTCTCAGATAAACTGTGAGGGAGTTAGGGACCAGGTGGCCAAACTAGTGGAGGGCACCTACCCCCCCACCCACTCCCTGAAAGTCAAAAGAGAAGTCCCTGCAGTCACATGTCTGTCTCCTTTTCAGATTGATGCTCTGTCAGAAGTGGTGTCTGCTGTAAAAGGGAAAATTGAAGTGTACCTCGATGGTGGGGTCCGAACTGGTACCGATGTGTTGAAAGCTCTGGCCCTCGGAGCTAAGTGCATTTTTCTTGGGAGACCAATCCTCTGGGGTCTTGCCTATAAGGTAAGAGTGGCACAGTGTGAATCATTGGGAAGATACAGAGATTCTTGCTCATTTTCATGCTTTTCTGTGGTTCATCCTCCACCCTCACCACTTTTCGAGGTGCCCGAGGATAATCACCTCTCCTACACATGCCCTCTGATGCGTGCCACAAACTTTCAAGAGCTCTCATCTCTAACTTTTCCTTATTGCTTTCATTTCTTCCCCAGATAATTCTAATGTCCTAGATATTCTTCCACATCCCTGCCATAGTTCTCACTATATCCACGGTTCCTACCCAGCAGATGGTCAGAATGTTCCTTCAAGTCTCTTTTGGGGCCTCTGCCCTTTCTGTCTTGGGAGCAGGGTGAAGATGGTGTTGCGGAAGTTTTAAACATTTTAAAAAATGAGTTCCACACTTCCATGTCACTTATAGGTAAGTTTTTATTTTTATTATTTTTTTTTTCTGGATTTGGGGCTTTAAGTGGGAGATCTGTAGAACAGAAGCAAGAGCCTTTCCCTTGAATGAGTCCTTTCCTAGCTGTCCAGAAGAGAGAACAGGGAAGAACTGTCCTACACAAAGATCAAGCACTATTCTCTGCCAGTGGTAACCCAGAACTTTCCTCAAGATCATTGCAATTTCTGGAGAGGGTCACCTCTGTCTCTAATTTCCTGATTCTGTGTTCAGTTCACAGGCTGTCTACAGATCCCATGCCTGTTGTTTGTGTTCGATTCGATCAACCCAGAAACTCAACCCTTTTATTTGTTTCTATTTTTAGAAAAAGATTCTCTCATTGGTTAATATTTTGGTAATAGATTTTGCTAATATTACGTTTGGGAGGCGAAGGTGTATAAATCATAGATATGGAAAGAATGTGAAGTTCAAAATCACACTGATTGTTATTAAGTTCTTTCAGCCTTCGCATTACTAGGGACTTCTTTTTGTCTACCCGTGTCCACAACTCTCTAGTCCCACACCACCATGCTAGCTTCTCTTTCTCCCTTCTTTTTTCACTTTTTGTCTGAAAAGACTCTTTTGAATTCCTGTATGCAATCTCTACTATAGTCCCATTTTGCATATTAATTAAGATCTTCTGCTAAAAAAGATCTTTTTCCTTTGACAGAATTTTGCATTAAAAGCAGCTGGTGTAGGGGGGACTCAGCCCACCTCCTACACTATCCCTGAGTCTGTCTCTCCTTAGAAATTGCTTTCAACATCCTGCACCTTATCAAAATTTAGATAAAGTTCAAAGATATCTACAGTACACAAGGATGATTTTTTTAAAATATTAAAATAGAGTTTTTACCCTGACATTTTGAAATGTTGAAACATGACATGGTATGGCATCATAAAATAATTTCCAATGTAATCAGAATTAAATGATTCATTCTGTGCACATAATATTTTATCAGGGACTGGGAATATAGGTCAGTTGGTAGAGTGCTTGCCTTGCATGCACAAGACCCTGGGTTCAATCCCCAGCACAACACACAAATATATATATATATATATATATATATATATAATTTAGGAAGACAAAAGTAGATCCAACTACATTGTCACTTCTAGAGAATTATGACAATTCTAGAAGGAAGACAATAAGTTAGGGTGGAACCCAGAAGAATAGGTTGCTTTGTAAGTCAACAGACATGAAAACACCTACTATTCCTGGGCTAGACACTTTTCTGCATGAGCCCCTAAATCATCATCTTTTTCCCAATGCATCATCCCATGCCTGTGAAATGAGAGAACCAAGCTTTGTAACCATCTGTGGTTCTTTTAGGCTGTCGGTCAGTTGCTGAAATCAATCGTGACCTGATCCAGTTCTCCAGGTTGTAAGGAACCACTGAGACTGCCTGCAGGAGGAAGGCAAGCCCCCTTCACGCTGTGCAGTGATGTCCTGCCCGGGCTCCATCCTGTCCAGTGGCTCATGCCCTGCCTCCTCAAATTCTTCATCCCTGTGCTTTTCAGTGCTCCAAACCCCCAATCCTCCTCAAATGTCCCCTTCTTTGCCTCCCTGCCTTTCATACCTTGTTCTCTTGGCTAAAATTCTCCCTGAAATAAAATATCTTTAAAAAGCAGGTTGGCAATGATCGAAACAACTAGCGTGTTATATTTTTCACATATCCTATGCATCTCTAGGAAATAACTGTGGAACTTTGTACTCTAGAAAGAGAGACTATACATACACACCCCCCCCCCATTACACTTCTATTTATATACAGTAGGAAATTTGTAGAGTTAGGGATGTTGTCTCTGGAGACAAATGGATTTCATAGTCTGGGCTGCAGCTCTTGATCTCTCAGTATTTCTGTCTTTGCATGCAATGGGAATTATACTACCTGTCACAATAGGTTGGGAGAAAGATTAAGTAGGATAATATGTCTTAAGTTCAGAATACAATCCTCAGCAACTAGAAATTTAAGAAATAATAGCTATTATTATTATTGTTGAATAATTTTCTACTGATCTTTCAAAACCTTGTTCAAATATCACCAAATCTTACCTGGGACTACTTGCTCCCTGCCTCTTATGTATGTACTTTATGCTCCCATGATTACAACCTTTATTGAAACATATTATATTTATCTATTTGCATGTCTTTCTATACAAATAAACTATGAATGGCTCCAGACCAAAAAAAAAAAATTTTAAACATTGTATGCTTAATACTGGGCTTGGCAAACAGTAGCATCTCAATGAACATTTGTGGGTGATAGATTATAGATAAAAGGATAAAAGAAAGATGCAGAAATGAATATATGTCATACCAAAGTAAACGAGACCGGTAGTCAGCTAGAATATATTTCTAGAACAGAAGCACTCATTTGAATAAGACCTAATGCTTAAAGACATCAAAAAATTAGGAAAGAAAACCTATGTCCTATATAAATAGTCTAGAACAAGTTTCCCCATGTCTTTTTTGTTGTCTACATTCTGTTCTCCATGTAGATGCCTGAGAGATTTCCTGAGGGCTTTTTTTTTTAAAGCAAAAATCTGTATCTTGCCTATAAAACCTTTATGGTTTCCCATTCCACTTAGTATAAACTCTAAACTGATCCTCAGGTCTCTGAGGCACTGCAGGATCTGCTGAACCCGACATCTCTTTTCTTAATCATTCCCCCTTCCCTCAGTATGCACTAGCCATATTGACTTGCTTTCTATTCCTTAAACAAGCAAAATTCTTATCTCTGGTCCTTCACATTTATTATTTCCTGTACATAAAATGTCATTTCCCATCCTCTTCCCATGGTTGACTCTTTCCTGATGTTTAGCTCTCAGTTGAAACGTCACCTCCGGAAGGAGGTAAGATTCCATCCAATCTAGAAAAGACTGTACTCATCTAAACACTCATCTTCCCTAATTAACCTTCTTTTTTTGCTTGCTGATTATTATCTGCAAGAGCAGAGGAAACTTAGTCTAGTGCAGTGCCAGGTTCCCAAGAGCCTAGAATCATGTCTAACACCATAGAGGGCTTTGAGTAAGTATTTATTAAATGAATTATCCTAGGAAGTCAAAGACTGATCACACTATATTGTTGTATTTAGAGAATTATGGCAATACCCGAGTTAGAATGGAACCAAGAGGCATGGGTTTCTGCCTAAGCCAAGAGACATTCAGAGTTTCTACAATTCCTGGACTAGATGCTTTTCTGCATGAACCCATGCCCTTTTATAGCTCCACTTTGCCCAGTTTATCCCACATAACTAAGGGCTGGTCAAGGGATCATTAAGGTGGGAAATCCTGAAAGAGAAAACAGACCCACAGCAGTCTCCCTGGTTATATCTGCTAATGCTATTTACCTAACCCAGATACATGCATGTGGCCTACATTACCTACATACCTAGAAAGAGAAAGTAAGATGTGGTGGCAAGAGGTATATTCCTACTTACTCATGACTAGGGCATGCTCAGAATCCAGAAAGAGGAATAAGTGAACATTCCGACTCCAAAATCACCATTTTATTTCATTTTTTTGTTATTTTTTAGATGTACATGATAGTAGAGTGTATTTTGACATATTATACATACATGCAGTATAGCTTATTCTAATTAGGTTGTGTTCTAATTGTGATTATACATAGTATGGTATAATACTGGTGATGTATTCATAGGAAAGTTATGTCCTGTTCATTGCACTCTTGTTCCTATTCCCATCCCCACTTCTGTTCATTCCTGTTTGTCTATTCCAATGAACTTCTATTCTTCCCTCTTCCTGCCCCTTATTGTGTGTTAGTATCCCATATCAGAAAGAATATTCAGCCTTTGGTTTTATGGGATTGACTTATTTCACTTAGCATGATAGTCTCCAGTTCCATCCACTTACTGGCAAATGCCATAATTTCATTCCTGTTTGATGTGGAGTAATAGTCCATTGTGCAGATATGGCACATTTTCATTGTCCATTCATCTGTTGAAGGGCACCTGGGTTGGTTCCATAGCTTAGCTATTGTGAATTGAGGGGCTATAAACAATCATGTGGCTACATCACTGTAGTGTGCCGACTTTAAGTCCTTTGGGTATATAAAGAGGACTGGGATAACTGGATCAAATGATGATTCCATTCCAAGATTTCTGAGGAAACTCCATACTGCTTTTCAGAGTGGTTGCACCAATTTGCAGTCCCACCAACAATATATGAGTGTATCTTCCCCCCCACATCCTCACCAACAATTATTGTTACTTGTGTTCTTGATAATTGCTATTCTGATTGGAGTGAGATGGAATCTCAGTGTGGTTTTAATTTGCACTTCTCCAAGTGCTAGAAATGCTGATCATTTTTTTCATATGTTTGTTGATTATTAATATTTCTTCTTCTGTGAAGTGCCCATTCAGTTCCTTTGCCCATTTATTGATTGGGTTGTTTGGGGGTTTTGGTGTTAGGTTTATTTAAGTTCTTTAAATATCCTGGAGATTAATGCTCTGAGGTGCAGGTGGCAAAGATTTTCTCCTATTATGTAAGCTCTCTCTTCATGTTCTTGATTATTTACTTTGCTGTGAAGAAACTTTTTAGTTTGATACCGTCTCATTTATTGATTCTTGATTTTACTTCTCGTGCTTTAGGAGTCTTGTTGAGGAATTTTGTTCCTAAGCCAACATGATGAATATTTGCCTACTTTTTCTTCTAGTAGACACAGGGTCTTTGGTTTAATGCCTAGGTCCTGTTCTACTTGGAGTTGAGTTTTGTGCAGGGTGAAAGACAGGGGTTCAATTTCATTTTACAACATATGGATTTCCAGTTTTCCCAACACCATTTGTTGAAGGGGCTATCTTTTTCTCCAGTATATGTTTTTGTCACATTTTTCTAGTATGAGATAAATGTATTTATGTGGGTTTGTCTGTGTGTCTTCTATTCTGCTCAGTTGGTCTTCATGTCTGTTTTGGTGCCAATACCATGCCATTTTTTATTACTATAGCTCGGTAGTATAATTTAAGATATGGTATTGTGATACCTCCTGCTTCAATTTTCTCACTGGGAATTACTTTAGCTACTCTAGACCCTTTATGTTTCCAAATTAATTTCATGACTTCTTTTTCTATTCCTATGAAGAATAACATTGGAACTCTTATTTATTTATTTATTATTTATTTATTCAAGTTTATTATACATGAAAGCAGATGAATTTCAATTTATAGTACACATACAGAGCACAATTTTTCATGTCTCTGGTTGTACACAAAGTAGAGTCACACCATTCATATCTTCATACATGTACTTAGGGCAATGATGTTCATCTCATTCCACCATCTTCCCTACCCTATGTACTTACCCTACTCCTCCCTCCCCTTTGCCTATCTAAAGCTCCTCCATTTCTCTCATGCTCCTCACTGCCCCTCATCCCCAATATGGATCAGCATCCACATATCAGAGAAAACAGTCAGCATTTTTTTTATTGGCTTACTTTATAATATTCCCCAGCTCCATCCATTTACCTGAAAATGCCATTATTTTATTCCCTTTTAATGCGGAGTAATATTCTATTGTGTATATATACCACATTTTCTTTATCCATTCATCCACTGAAGGACATCTAGCTTGGTTCCACAGTGTAGCTATTGTAAAGTGCGCTGCTATAAACATTGATGTGGCTGCATCACGGTAGTATGCTGTTTTTAAGTCCTTTGGGCATAAACTGATGAGTGGGATAGCTGGGTCAAATTATGGTTCCATTCCAAGTTTTTCAAGGAATCTCCATACTGCTTTCCATCTTGGCTGCACCAATTTGCAGTCCCACCAGCAATGTATGAGTGTACCTTTCACCCCACATCTTCGCCAACACTTATTGTTGTTTGTGTTCTTAATAGCTGCCATTCTGACTGGAGTGAGATGAAATCTTAAGAGTAGTTTTGATTTGCATTTCTCTAATTGCTAAAGATGTTGAACATTTTTTCATATATTTGTTGATTGATTGTATATTATCTTCTGAGAAGTGTCTGTTAAGTTCCTTGGTCCATTTATTGATTGTGTTATTTGGTTTTTTTTCGGTATTAAAATTCTTGAGTTCTTTAAATATCATAGAGTTTAGTGCTCTATCTGATGTGCATGTGGTAAAAATTTGTTTCAATTCTGTAGACTCTCTATTCACCTCACTGATTGTTTCTTTTGCTGAGAAAAAGCTTTTTAGTTTGAATCCATCCATTTATTGATTCTTGATTTTATTTCTTGCACTATGGAAGTCTTATTAGGGATGTTAGGGCCTAATCCAACATGATGAAGATTTGGACCTACTTTTTTTCTATTAGGCAAGGATCTCTGGTATAATTCCTAGGTCCTTGATCCACTTTTAGCTGAGTTTTGTGCATGGTGAGAGATAAGGGTTTAGTTTCATATTGCTGCATATGGATTTGCAGTTTTCCAAGCACCATTTGTTAAAGAGGCTATCTTTTCTTCAATATATGTTTTGGCACCTTTGTCTAATATGAGATAACTGTATTCATGTGGGTTTGTGTCTGTGTCTTCTATTCTGTACCATTGGTCTACTAGTCTATTTTGGTGCCAATACCATGCTGTTTTTTTTAATACTGCTCTGTAGTATTGTTTAAGGCCTGGTATAGAGATGCCATCTTCTTCAATCTTCTTGCTAAGGATTGCTTTGGCTATTCTGGATCTCTTATTTTTCCAGATGAATTTTATGACTATTTTTTCTATTTCTATGAGAAATGTTATTGGGATTTTGATTGGAATTGCATTAAATCTGTATACTGCTTTTGGTAGTATGGTCATTTTGACAATATCAATTCTGCCTATCCAAGAACTAGGGATATCTTTCCATCTTCTAAGGTCTTCTTTAATTTCTTTCTTTAGCATTCTGTAGTTTTCATTGTAGAGGTCTTTCACCTCTTTTATTAAGTTGATTCCCAAGTATTTTATTTTTTGAGGCTATTGTAAATGGGGTAGTTTTGCTAGTTTCTCTTTCAGAGAATTTGTTACTTATATACATAAATGCCTTTGATTTATGGGTGTTGATTTTGTATCCTGATGAATGGTTCCCTTAAGTAGTATGAAATGCCCATCTTTATCCCTTTTGATTAACTTTGGCTTGAAGTCTACTTTTTATATGAAGATGGAGACCACTGCTTGTTTCTATACTCTATGTTAGTGGCATGATTTTTCCCAACCTTTCACCTTCAGTCTGTGGATGTCTTTTCCTATGAGATGATCTCTTGGAGAAAGCACATTGTTGGGTCTTTTAAAATCCAACCTGCCAGTCTATGTCTCTTCATTGGTGAGTTTAGGTCATTAACATTCAGATTATTATTGAGACATGATTTGTATTTCTGATGATTTTTGTTTATTTTTGGTATTTAACTTAAATGGTTTCTCCTTTAATTGGTTTTTCCTTTAGTGTAATACCTCCCTTTGATGATTTTTATTGTTGTTTTTCATTTCCTCCTCATGGAATATTTTGTCAAGGATGTTCTTTGGTGCAGGCTTTCGAGTTGTAAATATTTTTAACTTTTGTTTATCATGGTAGGTTTTTATTTTGTCATTGAATCTAAAGCTTAATTTTGCTGGATTTAAGATTCTTGGTTGGCATCCATTTTCTTTCAGAGCTTGGTATATGTTATTCCAGGATCTTCTAGCTTTCAAGGTCTGGGTTGAAAAATCTGCAGATAACTTAATTGGTTTTCCCCTATATGTAATCTGAAAATTTTCTCTTGTGGCTTTTAAAATTCTCTTCTTATTCTGTATGTTAGGCATTTTCATTATATAATGTTCCTTGGTGTGGATCTTTTGTGATTTTGTACATTTGGCATCCTGTAAGAATGAATTTTCCAATTTATTCTTCATGTTTCAAAATTTTTCTGATATTATTTCATTGAATAGATTGTTCATTCCTTTGGTTTGGAATCCTATGACTTCCTCTACCCAATAATTCTTAAATTTGGTCTTTCTATGTTATCCCATAATTCTTGAATATTCTTCTCACGGTTTCTTACATGTGGACTACATTCTTTTCAAGATTTTATAATTTGTCTTCAATGTCTGAGGTCCTGTCTTCCAAGTGATCTAATTGTGGTGCTTTCATTTGAACTTTTAATTTTGTTTATTGTTTCTTTCATTTCTAGGATTTGTGTTTGTTTGTTTGTTTCAGAACCTCTATCTTTTTATTGAAATAATCTTTTGTTTCCTGTATTTGATTATGTAGCTCTTTATCAAAATGATCTTTTACTGTTTGTATTTTCTCTTTTATATCATTTTTCAATTTGCAGAACATTTTAATTATGTACATCCTGAACTCCAGCTCTGTAATTTCTTCAGTTGTGCTTGTCATGGATTCTCTTAATGTAGTATCTTGGTTTGTTTGGAGCATTTTCTTCCCTTGTTTTTTCTTATTATTTGTGTCTTCCCTTCTAGCATTACATTTTTTAACCTATAGGCTTATAATGTTCCTGCATGGCTCCAATACCTCTCATTTAAGGGGAAGAACAATATTAACTAATTCCAATACAAACAATATACAGCCTCAAACAAAATAGCTGCTATGAAAATGTCCACAGTTGTGTCACAATACACAGAAATGGTGAGTTCAGTTATTACCTACAATATATTCAGTAGGTTTGCAAAAGGGTCTACTGTTTCTGATGGTGGACAAAGAACCAGGGATGAGGTGTGGGATGAGATGTTGAGGGGGTAGGAGGTGAGAGGATACAGAGTTATTAGATCTTAAGAAGCATGAAAGAAGAATCTAAAGAAGTTGATTAGTAGCAGGAGAAGAGAGAGAAATTGATTTTCAGGAGACAAGTAAGTGGGAAGACAATAGAGAGAGTAAAAAAAACAAAAACAAACCTAATATTAGGAAAAATTTAAAAATGTAAAAATAGGAGATTAAAAAATGTACAACAAAACTGTAACATACTATTCAGACAGTAGCATAATTCATAAAATGTACTTGGTTTCACAAATGTTGTGGATGTGAGGCTGGGAGAAGTGAGAGAGAGAGAGAGACAAAAGAGAAACAAAAATCTCAAAGGGAGATACAAGGATTGTTTTTGCTGGAGATTAGTATCTTTCCTGATTCCCTTCTCATCCAATAAATGGGGTTGTCTGTTTGCTGGTATCTCCACCCTCAGGATGGTGAAAGTTATTAGGGTGAGAGGGTTGGTCTACAGGGAAAAGCTCCTGGAGGTGGAGTATAGCATTTGCAGGTCCCTGATAGGAGACTGCACCCCCAAGGATTTCCTTTGGGGCCTGCTCATGTGACGTGGGTGCCTGGTCTTATTTCCTTATATGGACTGTAAACCTCACAATTCCTGGTCTCTAATTTAGTCTCTAAACTGTATCTCACTCACCCTCTCCCTTTCTACTTCCCAATCAGGAACCTCTCTCTCCGAAGGTCTTGTAGGCTGTGCTCTGGGTGCTGCACACCTGTTGCAGAGAGCTGTTTTGTATTGGGAAGTTCAGGACCAGGTTTTGTGAGCTACAGATCGGCTGCATAGCTGCAAGCACAATGCCGGGTTAGTGGCTGCTGGGAAGAGGAAAGTTGGGGACTATAGATACTTTGATATTGCTTCTAAGACCCAGCCAATGTCCCAAGCTTGGAGTTGCCCCAACTAAGATGGCAACAAAGGTGTCCCAAGATGCAGGTGGCTGCTTTCAGCAACGGAGTGTTGTGTTGGGTGGGCCCTGGAGGTGGCATTGGGTGGTGTGTTCAAAGATGCAGCTCTGTGGCATGTAGTGTTGTGGCTGGAGGCTGTCTCCAGACCCTGTGCGGTGTCCCCAGGTGCAAGCTATCATATGTAGGGGAGTATGGCAGTGGTTGCAATGTCCCAAGATGGAGGCGACCTGGGGAGCCCCACATTGTTAGATGAGGGTCCACAGAGTAGTGGCGGCTGGGGGTCCTGCATGGGAGCAGCAGCCAGAATTCCTGCAAGTGTGCTGATGCTGGTGGTCCTGTTCGGGCATCCAGAGGTCCTGTGTAGGCAAGTGGCTAGGAGTTCTGCACTGACACTGAGGCTTGGAGACCTGTGCAGGCACAGCTGCCATGATTTCAGCATAGAAACAGCTGTCAAGGGTCCTCTAACCACTCACAGAGAAATAGTATTCCCACTACTTGAATCCCAGGTCACAGAGCAACACAAAATGCAGCCTCCCTCTAGCCTGCCCTCTTATATCCCCTCATTGGAATTGTAATAAGAATTGCATTAAATCTGTAGAGCACTTTTGCTAGTTTAGCCATTTTAACAATATCAATTCTGCCTATTCACGAACAAGGGAGATCTTTCATGGTATTTTTAATTTTCTTGCTTGAAATTGATCTGTTTAAATTTTCTATGTCTTTTTGATTTTATTTGGGTAGACCATTTGTCTCTAGAAATTTGTTGAGGTTCTCAAGATTTTCTATTTTATAGAGTATAAATTTTCAGAATAGTTTCTGATTATCATCTGCACATTGTGATATTGTCTTTTTCATCACAAGTTTTAGTGATTTGAGTTTTTTCTCTCTTTCTCTTCATTAGCTTGTCTAAGGGTTTTTCAGTTTTACTTATTTTTTTTCAAAAACCAACTTTTTGTTCATTATTTTTTTTTCTTTCAATTTCATTGATTTTTGCTCTGATTTTAATTATTTCCTGTCTTCTATGGTTATGGTGTTGATTTGCTCTAATTTTTCTAGGGCTTTGAGATGCAATGTTAGGTTATTTATTTGGTGACCTTCTAGTCTTTTAATGAATGGGCTAAATGCAATGAACTTTCCTCTGAGAACTGCCTTCATAGTGTCCCAGAGATTTTGGTAGGTTGTATCACTAGTCTCGTTTACCTCTAAGTAGTTTGTTTTTTTTTTTTAATTTCATGCCTGAATTCTTCTGCTATTCATTGTTCATTCCATAGTGTATTATTTAGTCTATAGAATGATTTCCATTTTATATCTTATCATTAATTTCTCTAATTGCATTCCATTATAATCTGAAGAAATGCAAGATAGTATCTATCTCTCTCTCTCTGTCTGTCTCTCCCTATTTCTCTTGCCATTTTGCAGTTGCTAAAAGTTGCTTTGTGGCCTCAGATATGGTCTATTTTAGTGAAGGATCAATTTTGCTGTTGGGAAGAAAGTGTATTCAGTCATTTAGGGGTGAAATATT
Organism: Marmota monax; assembly: GCF_021218885.2. NCBI lineage: Eukaryota > Metazoa > Chordata > Mammalia > Rodentia > Sciuridae > Marmota > Marmota monax. Next base: position 531,437 of record NW_026693476.1, on the reverse strand, counting down.
CTATATTATATACCTGTCTAAATTATTAATTGTACTTTTTATTTCTATAGTTTCTTTATTTCATTTTTGCTTGGGGAATATATCCATTGGTGACAGAGGTGTGTTACAGTCACCCAGTATTATTGTGTTGTGGTCTATTTGATTCTTGAAATTGAGAAGGGTTTGTTTGAAGTACATAGATGCTCCATTGTTTGGGGCATAAATATTTATGTTGTTATGTCTTGTTGATGTATTATTCCCTTAAGCAGTACGAAATGTCCTTCTTTGTCTCTTCTGATTGACTTTGGCTTGAAGACCACTTCATCTGATATGAGGCTAGAAACCCCTGCTTGTCTACAAGATCCATGTGAACAATTTTTTTTTTATCCTTTCACCTTCAGTCCTGGATGTCTTTGCCTATATGGTGAGTCTCTTTGAGACAGCATATTGTTGGATCTTATTTTTAAATAAAATCTGCCAGACTATGTGTTTTGATTGAAGAATTTAGACTATTTACATTCAATGTTACTATTGAGAAATAATTTTCATACCCTTTCATTTTGATTTATTTCTGAATTTTCTTTGAATTAGTTCTTTCTTTGATTGACTATTCTCTAGTATAATTTCTCCCTTTGCTAGTTTAATGTTTATTTTTTATTTCTTCTTCATGAAATATTTTATTGAGTATGTTTTTTATTGCCTGCTTTCTAGTTGTGAATTCTTTTAACTTTTGTTTATCATGGAAGGTTTTCATTTAACCATCAATTCTGAAGCTGAATTTTGCTGGGTATAGTATTCTTGGCTGGCATCCATTTTCTTTCAGAGCTTGGTATATACTATTCCAACACCTCCTAGCTTTGAGTGTCTGGGTTATAAAATTAGCTGAGATCTGGATTGATTTCCCTATAAATGTGACCTATCCTTTTTTTCTGACAGGCTCTAAATTGCTATCCTTGTTCTGTATGCTGAAAAAGCAAGGGAAAAAATTGCCCCATAAAAACCAAGATACTTCAATAACCAAATCCCTCAACACCAAAGTGGAAGAGATGTCAGAGAAGGAATTTTAAATGTGCATAAACTGATCTTGAGGTATAAGAAAAAGTAAGGCCTGAATCAAAAAGAAAATACAGGAAGTGAAAGATAATTTCAATAGTGATCTTCCATTTGAATTACAGTTTGAGGCAATGAAGACTAAATATGTAATCTTGAAAATAACCTTGACCATGGAAAAAAGATACTAAGAAACTATGAACAGAAATCCCAAGAAACATGGGGGAAAAATAGAGAAAGACCAAATATAAAATTTATTAGGATAGATGAAGGCTTGGAGATACAAACCAAAGGAATGCACAATCTTTTCAATGAAATGATATCAGAAAATTTCCTGAACCTTAAGAATGGAATGGGAAATCAAATATAGGGTCTTACAAGACACCAAATACACAAAATTACAACAGACCCACACCAGTGCACATTGTTATTTATTCTATTGTTTTATTGTGAGGTTCAATTCAAGATTATAAATAATAATTTAATAGTGAAAATGAAAAATCACCCAAATACTCAATAATAAGGAAATAGCTAAGTGTTTTATAGTACATTTATATGATGAAATATCACATAGGCACAATATTTTCAAAGAATATCAATGACATGAGAAATCAGTCTTTAGTATAAGTGCCAAAAACAGGATACAAAATCATATCTGCTATTAACTAAATGCAAAGTACACACAAACACATACACAACACACAGGCAAGCACATAAAACCATACAAGAAAAAGAGTGGGAAAGAAACTTATGGACACATTTACAAGAGTTACCTCTGGGTATGGTTACTTTTCTTCTTTTTACTTTTCTCTAGTTTCTAATATATTTATAATAAAAAGGATGAAGTACTGACATGCTACAACCAGGATAATCCTTAAAAGCATTGTGATAAGTGAAAGTTAAAAAATGATCAAATATTGCATGCAGGATTATACATTATGTACTGACATGCAGAAAGCAGACTACTGGTTGCCCAGGATTACGGGTGAAGGTGAAGAATGGGTAATTACTGGCAATGGGTGTGGGGAGTCTTTGTGGGGTGAGAAATACTCTAAAATTACATTGTGATGACAGTTTTACAGCTCTGTGGCTATGTAAAAACCTTTTACACTTTAAATGTGTGAATCATAGTGTATATAAATTATGTCAGGAAAGCTGTCTAAAGAAAAAAGTAAGTAATATAATCTTTATGCAGAATGTTTTTAATGCTTTTTTTAAGGAGGAGGAAAGAAAAAAAAAGTTGAGGATGAAGAAGAGAGCCAGGTGAATAATTTAACTCAAACCTATGCTATACCAAGTCTCCAAACACAATTCCAGTTCTGACTAAGTCCTAGGGGTAGATGGCTCTGGCTTCCTGTCTCAAGCCACAACTCAATTGCAATATGAGGAACTCTTTGAATATGTTCTCAATTTTAGAATGGTAGTTCTTCAAGGGCAAAGGCTCTGTCTTGTTCACCCTTAATTCCCTCTAGATTTTAGCACATGTTCTGCTACAAATCAGTCACTTTCAATGGTTTTGTTTGTTTATAGTTTTTCATTTTGTGCTTAAAACAACAGGAATTTATTTTCACAGTTCTTGAAGCTAAAAGTCCAAAATTCAGGTGCTGGCAGAGCCATAATTCTCTGGAGGCTCTAGGGAAGAGCCTCCTTCTTATGCTTCCTGAGGTTGCCAGCCAACCTTTGTGTTCTGTAGATTGTAGACACATCACTCTAATTGCACCTTCATCATTAATCACACGATGGCCTCCTGTGTTTCTCTAAGAAAGTGTGAGGTCCCTAAGTCGTCCACAATCCTAAGCTTCCTTCTTCTCTAGAGAACTTGGTGTTCTTGGAGAAGGGACATTCAATAGTATGGACCCAGAAATTCTTCTCCCAGGAGTTTTGATTCCTTCTGGCTAGGATTTTCTTGGACTAGGGTGGAATCCTAGGATCCACTCTTAATGCAGATACAGGAAGAGAGCAGAGTTGGGCTAACTTGAATAAGAAATCAGGGAGTTCCTGTTTTACCCCATTTCCACACTTTTTTTTCAGTAAGCTTTTCTCTCACTATTGCCCAATAGATAGGTTTTTAATGACTGAATAGGGGTTAAAAACATATTCCCACTGGAAAAAAAATATGATCCTGTGGGCTGAAAAAAATCATAATTATGAGAAAATGTAGTACAACGATAAGATAAGGGAACATATCTTGAGGACTTTCAAGGACTAAAGGCTAGAAAAAAAAATCATCCTAAAATCTTGGGTGCATTTGGTCATCAAAGAACATTTTTCTCAACACTTGAACTGAATCCTAAGGCCATGGTCTATCAGTTATGACATAAGTTTGAAGTAAACAGAAGAGTGCTTTGTTAGTGTAAAAGGTTTGCACATGGCTTCATGTACAAATGTGTAACAACAAATTCTACTATAATGTGTAATTAGAGTGCACCAATAAAATAAACAAATAAATAAACATAAAAGCATAACAAAAGAAAAAATAAGTGAACGAAATATAAATATGAGGCTTCTGCCACAGAGACATGATTAATCAATCAGTTCAACCAATCAGTTGCATCAGTGATAAATAGTGGATAGTTCTGTATTTTCCATACTCTGACTCTGGATAAAGCTCTTGGTCCTGCTCTAATTGAGTTCCCTAGAATTACAACAGTTCTCATCACCTTCTGCCCACATATCAACTTAGTAAAAAACATGCAGCAAAGAGTTTTAGTTTTAGTTTTATTAAAAGGGAAGAAGTTGAGTCTGCTTTACGTTTTCCCTCTAAGACATTTAGACCTTGTCCATTGATGTGGTTTGAATGTATCTCCCAAATAAACACATGCTAGAAACTTAATCCTCACTGCAAAAGTGTTGCCAATGAAGGGATTAAGGCTCTGCCTTTATGAATTAATGCCATTATTTCAGGAGTGGTTTTATTATCAAGGGAGTAGTTTCCTTTTAGAAAAAACAAGTTGGTCTACTTTTGCTCTCTCTCCTTCACTCTTTGCCCTCTTCTCATAGGATGATGCAGCAAAAAGAACTTCGTCAAATGTACCCCTCAATCCTGGACTTCAGTCTATAGAACTATTATTAGCCACTAAATTTTTGTTTATTATACATTGTCCAATCTTTAATATTTTTGTTATAGCAGTACCAAACAGGCTAAGAACTCATAAAGGCATGAATGTGGTCATCTGGCATTCATTCATCATTTATTTATTAATATGTCCAACAAATATCCATTATACCTCTATGTGACAATCACCTGGGGAGATATAAAGATAAATAAGACATGAATCATGGCCCAAGAAAGGTTAATATGTTTTCCAACTAAGTCCATATGTTTTAAGTGACATTATAAGTCATGAAGTATATCAGTAGCTGGAAAGTTAGTTTTCAACTTTGAAAGTTAATGTTTAATTTTGTTGAAAGTTAGTGTTTAATTGTCAACATTATCCCAAAAGATATTCCCCGGAAGACCTCTGACACCTTGAATACATTTTTCTACTGGATTCTTTGGAATTGCCAGAGCTCCAAACTAAATACCTTCATATTTTAGGTCAGACCTAAAGGGATGAAGTGACATATCTAAAACTACATCGTGAGCTAGTAATTAATCAGTACTTGAATCCAGATCTCTCCTGACATAGTGATGAGTTCACTCCATATATCCCAGAGAAATGCATGGATGAATTTTACAGTGACCTTGTGTAATGCTAGGCTTAGCTTGTGCTCAGTCACCAGATCAGCATTCCACCACTGCCTGAGATTCCACTTGTATTAGTATTCTGTTGTTGTGTAACAAATTGTCCCAAACCTAGCAGCTTAAACTGCAGTAATTATTATCTTACAATTTTTGAGCATGAAGAACTCAGATATGGCTTATCTGTGTCCTTTGCTTCAGGGTTTCTCATGTCAACCAAGGTGACACCCAGGATTGAGATCTCATCTGAATACTCAATTAGGGCATAGTCTACTTCCAAGCTCACTTACATCGCTGTTGGAAGATTCAGTTCCTTGGATGCTACTGACAATGGTTCTGAGCTGTTCAGTGACAATTGCCTGGAGGCTGCCCTCAGTTCCTTGCTGTATTTTCACCTCCAACATGGCAATTTGCTTCATCAAACTCAATGCAAACAAGGAAATCTGCTAGCAGCATGGTAACCATGATTATTTCTATTTACAAGAGTAACATTCCTTTGTCATATTAGTTAGGATAAAATCACTAGATTCCACCCAACTCAAGAGAAGATTACACAATGACATGAATGCCAGGAGGCCTCTGTAGAAACTGGCTATCACACCACATTGTTAGCCGCTGGATTACACACTTGAAGAGCATCCATGTGACCTTTTCCCAAGAGAACTGGCAGGCAGAATAATAGATGGTAGATGGGAAGAGATCCATAGGTATATGTTTTTCCCTTTCCTTCCTCCCACAGACAGCTGTGCTAGAAAAGACAGCCAAGTTGCACTCAGAAACAACTTGGACGTAAGCCTCCCTTTATAGTAAATGTTATAGAACATTCTCTTTTTTTATTTATGACAACTGGATCTTCAAAAAACACTCCAAATACCCGGAAATCTACTCATATCCATCCTTTAGATGGGAATAAAATTGCTTTTTCTTGACAAATTGCTTTGGCCTGGACAGTAATTCTGACTTTTCATTAGTATGTAGTCTTATTTTGTTTTCACTGTTCTCTTCTATTTCCTCTTATTTATTAGTCCATATGGTTTTCCAAAGCACCAAGATATTCTAGAGTCCTTTATTGCTTATTTATCTTCCTAGCCACTTATTCAATCATCCAATAAAATTTATTCAGTTCCTATTATGTGTTAGATCCAAGGCTAGTTCTTAGGTGATGTAAATATGTATGATCCATAAACACTTTGTTTAGTCAAACATTCAAAAAAAATTTTTTTTTTGAAAGGCATACCAGTTTATTTGGGGTAAAATTGGGAGTTCCTAACCAACTTGAATCTAATGTATGAAATATGATATGTCAAGAGCTTTATAATGTTTTGAACAACCAATAAAAAAAATTAAAAAAAAAACATTCAAAAATTTTTGAAGATCTATTCCTTTTTTTAATTTATTTCATTTTTTAAATACATGACAGTGGAATGCATTACAATTCTTATTACACACATAGAGCACAATTTTTCATATCTCTGTTTATATATAAAGTATATTCACACCAATTCATATCTTCGTACATGTACTTTGGATAATGATGTCCATCACATTCCACCATCATTGCTAACCCCCTGCCCCTCCCTGTCCCTCCCACCCCTCTGCACTATCTAGAATCCGTCTATTCCTCCCATGCTCCCCCTCCCTACCCCACTCTGAGTCAGACGCCTTATATCAGAGAAACCATTAGGCATTTGTTTTGGGGGGGATTGGCTAATTTCACTTAGCTTTATGAAGATCTATTCTGTATCATGCATTTTTGACTATCTGTGCTAGGAGTTAAAGATTAATAAATGGAGTAGAGTAAAACAACATCACGACAATAACAAACTCTTGGCCTTGCTGTCTATAACACCTTTTAACTGATATCTTTACGCCATAAATTCTTTGTTTTTTTTATATTGGCAATACTATTTTAGTATTGGAGCTGCACATTTTTTTCTTGGCATAAATAGTTCTTTAGAACTAGATCTAGAGTTGCACAAATAGTTCATTAGAACACAAAACTAAAAGGAATTATACATAACAATTACTTTAAGTATTTATAAGAGGCAATACAAAAATGTGCTCTGCTTCAACATGATATAAATTGCATATAATACCTGATTTAAATAATATTAATCATATTAACTAATGGGGATATATCTCCTTCAAAATGTCTGATGTTTCTCACAGTGGAGGGAAAAATGCAATTATATGAGTTATTGAGTTTCTTTTCATTTCCAAATAGTGGGAAGATTTAAGGAGAATCTTTTCTTTAAAGAAGTAGAAGAATAAATTACAGGACTGTTCTGAACTCATTAAAAATTAAATTAGGCCCATGTGCTTCAGCAACCCACCTGAGGAGCTTTATGTACCAAACATAGTCTTAGAGGAACACAAAGTATGCCACAAATTTTTGAACAAGCTTTTTGTGTAGTCACTCTCTTCACTATTCTCCATCTGTTCCTCCACACATAGATGATAGTGTGTTGACTTCTAATTGGCCTTTACACACAACACTTCCTGGAAATTGCTCTTACTGGGGTACTGATGAACTTAATGTTGCTGAAACCGGTGGTCAGTTCCTTCATTGCATCTGGTGTCTCAGTAGCCTCCAACATAGTGAACCACATTCTCCTTCTTGAAACATTTTCTTCGCTTGACTTGCACAACTGCACATTCTTCCTTTTCGCCTGCCTCCCAGTACTCCTGTTCAGTCTCCTTACCTTGGCCCCTCCTTCCCCTCTGTTCAGACTCTAAATGTTGGTATCTCTGTTCAGGATTCACTCCTGAGACTTTTCTTTTTACCCACAAATAATTTCACCCTAAATTATTTCATTTACTCCTGTAGTTTTAAAAATTATCATATGCTTTTCTTTCCCAAATTTACCTCTCCAGGACATACAAGGAGCATAATGGTTCTAAAGTGACCATGAAAGACCTAAGCAACCTCATTCTACTTGGGACCTCATTTTGCTCTGAAACTTAACCTCTGACCTACTGTAGTCCTAAAGTCAGGAAAATACCACAGAAAAGCTCCGTGGAAACAGTTCTCAGAAAAGCTGCAGATGGTGATCACCTAAGATAGGCCAAGATATCGAAATATCTGAAATTCCAGATGGCCCCCACCTAGGTGTGGTGACCAATATCTAAACTAGAAGCCCTGCAGCTTGGCACATACCCCGCTTGCAACACCCTCACTGTTTAAACCAATCATTTTTAAGTGCATCAACCCCTTGAACTAACCAATAATCCTTTACAGATTCTTTCCTGCCACTTGATACACTAATCATGTTTTAGAGTTGTTTTATGATTTTCCCGTGGTGTGTGATGATTTGCTAAGAGATGTTATGATGTATGTGAAGTCCCTACCTTTCCCAAAGAGTGTATAAAACTGCTGCAAACCCTAGGCTCAGGGCCTCTCAGCGTCACCAGTTGCTGAGTGCAAGCGGAGGATTGAGCTAGCTTGCAATAAACACCTCTTTGCTGCTTACATTGATCTTGGTCTCTGGTGGTCTTTTGGGGGTTCCCGAATTTGAGCATAACAACCAAAGGAGTTTAACAAGATATCTCAGAAGAGGGATTTCCCTTTTCCCAGCATGAGGGACTGTGCCCAGCACACCCCATGGAGTAGGTGACTTTCTTTTCTAGGGAGAGGAAAATACTTCTTACGAGTCCCAAGGACTCCAGATGCAAGGAATCTGATTTCCCCATATAACTTTTGTGAACAGCCAGCATGCCAAATTCAGAATCTGGCACCAATGTTCTTTGGGTTTCTTCATTGATAAAGCTAATCTCTTGGACTTACCTGATACAAAAATATAATAAAGGAGGCTAATATCCCTATGCTGGAATGAAGACCAATACTTTGAGCCCAACAATCTCGTGACCACTTCTGCAACTGTATTTGATAGGAGAATAGGGAAATCATAACTTATATATTCCTTTGCTGACCTGTGAACTTTGTGAGTTCTTCTAATACAAAATATCATTTAATCTGTGATTTGTTATATTAAGAAAATACCTCTAATGCCAATTATTGATGAGCCTCATTTTATGTAGCATGCCCTGACCTTCCCTAAGCATGTGGACAATCCAGTTGTCAAGCATTACTTACTTAAAGACTATCTTCCCCAGCCCAATGAATTTAAACCAGTTAATCATCTGAATTTAGACCATTAACTAACACATGCATAATTTCTATCCAAATGTATTATAGTCCTAAATGATGGCCAAAATGATATACTTCTTTATAGAAAACAGATGAAAATCTTTGTGACCTCGAATAGGTAAAAATGAGAGTAGTAAATGGGAGGAGGATTGAAAAATAGAACGTCATTAAAATTAAAAATTCACTTCAGAAAGTACCCTTTTAAAATGAAAATCTACAGACTGGAAAAATATTTTAATATATTAAAGGACTTGTATCTAGAATATAAAACACTTTTATAGAAAAAATGATGGAATGGATATCCAGCATTAGTTTGTTCCTCTACAGGATGGAAACAAAGCAATAGGTGTATAACTGCTTGTGGAGGTGAGTGGCTGTGGATTAACAGCAGAAATTGACATCACAGAAAATCAAACTGTCAGGTGGGTGGCGGTGACTTAGGAATAAAGCACCAAGCAGCCCTCACGAGTGAAAGAAACAACAACCAGGCACCCAAGATACTGCCTGTCAATCAGCAGGGTCTCTTGGCCAATCCTGGATCTCAGCCACTTCCCCTGAACAACTCCATTGGGACAAGGGACTCTAAAAATCCCTTTTCCTGTCCCAAGCCCTTTCCTTCTGAGAAACTGATGTGACTCCACTTTTGAAAATAAATAAATAACAGCAGCTTCTACCTGAATAGATAACTCAAGGCCTGTTCTAAGGAAGGGGGCGTGACCCTTGTCCTTGGAAAAACCCACAGAGCCTTTCTAGGCACATACACACCCTGCTGAGTTGTTTGTCTGCCAATAACAGGAGAGATCTGTGGCACCAGGTGTCCCTGACTCAGTTAGGCTAGGTGAGGACCCATAGCAACCCCCTAGCAACCACCAATCAGCATGAGACAGGGAAAATACCTGGGACACCAGATTGACCCCCCCCCACCCCAGTAGTTTATGGTGGTTGATAACATGTTGGGAAACCATGTAGTTTAGCATATACACCTCTCATGGCCTAAACCAATCAGTTCAAAGGAATCCCCCTCTTGTACCAACCAATCACCCCTACCCAACTTGTTCCTGCCAGTGAATGTGCTAATCAATGTTAAGAGTTGTTGTTTGACTTTCCCGAGATGTGAAATGATTTGCTGTGTGATGTTGTGACGCATAGAGTATCCTCCCAAAACCTATAAAATCTCACTGGACAAAGTGCCAGGACTCACTCCCTGGGACCACTGCATCAGGAACGGTGGTGAGTCCAGGCTCGAGCTTGCAATAAAGACTCTTGTGTGATTGCATCGGATTTGGCTATTGGGGTCCCACAAATCTGGCACTACACTTCCTGCCGTAAGCCCCATAAAATTCCAGTCCTGTCAAGCTCCCACGCCGTTTCTCCTCAGACCTTCCTCCTGTCCACTCTGTCTGTCTGATCAAGTTCCGCCTGGAAGTGAGTCTCAAATACAGCCTTGTTCAGTGGCCTTTATAATCTGCTTCCTTTGGTCACTGCCATTGCCTGATCTTCCAGGAACCTAGTGAATTCTGGAGACAAGTTATTACCAAAAGCTTGGTCCTTGTCCCCAATGGCAATCCATTAACAAGGACATGGTATTGAGAAAAAAGAAAAAGAAGATTTATTGCTTTGCAAGCAAAGGAAAAACACAAGGGACTCCTGTCCCAGAGGTTCTGATTCTGCCCATCAGCGAAAACAGAGGGCTTTTAAAGAAGCTCTTCAGAGGCTCCATTCCAGGTGTGCCCTGGCAGGAGGTCCCAAGTGTGCCCTGAATAATGTGTTGAAACTCACTTGTTAATTTTGGAGACAGTCACGTCCCAGTTCTTGCGGGATGTCTCCTTCCTTTGAAGAATAGATAACTCAAGGTAATCTTATTCCCTGCCCCCAGGTTAGGGAGGGAGAGAAAGAGAAGAATAAAAGAAAAACATGTCTCTCTTAAAATAAGCAGCAAGGGCTACTGTTCCAAAGGTAATGAGGATCACTGTTACGTAAGGAGAATAACCAAGCAAGATAAGCAGAGTACCTGAGCCCCTGACACCCATATCTCAGGCACAGGAAGGAGACTTTTCCCTCCAAGGGAGTAAAGGTAAAAGAGAAAAAAATCATAGCATGGTCAGAAGGCAGCACCCTGGAGTCTGCACAACAAGTTAGGTTTAGAGTAAAAATATCACTGCATCTTTTGGCAAACTCTTAAAGTACTTTAACTAGGAACTAACTTTAGAAAGGTCCTATTGAAATCCATCTTGAAAATTATCAACTGGTTCCATTCCTCCAGTGTTGTAGATTGAACACCCAAGAAACATGGAGGCAAGAGCAAAAAGTTTCATTTAAATGATGGGGGGGGGTGGGGAGAGAGAGAGAGAGACTCCTCCAGAGAGGAGGGGTTTCAAAGCTGGTACCTGAGGGAGTGGGGGTATCCTGCCCCTTTATAGATTTTAGGTTTCCTTTATTCTCATGCCCTTTCCTCCCTTTCCACCTATATAGTGACCCCAAGGGAAGGAAGAGAACCATCCCTATAGGGTACCTCTCCCTATTTTCCATATCTGCCTGAAAAGACTGGAAAGGAGTCGCCCAGGGGAGTTTTTGTCAACAATTCCTTGCTGAAAGGAACAATTTCCTGCAGGCAGGTGACCTTAGCAACAGGTGAAGAGGAGGGGGAAGTGCTCTGGAGGTATTAGCATTTCATTTCCTTTAAAACCAATCCCCATCTTCCAGATCTGACCTGATCATCTATTTACACTGACTGCCTCTTTGTTCTTGTCTCACTATTGTCAAAGACTAAACCACTTTAGGGGGAATCAGAAAATCCAGCATAATCACCTCTCAGGCTCCCTGTGGACACCCACTGGATTGACTAGGCAGACAGTGACCACACAAGATAGTCATGGCTTGGGAAGCAACTTTGACACAAACTCACTGAAAGGTTTATATTGATGGAGTGTGAGCTGCAACAGGGTGTGTGTGGTAGGCCCAGTGATTCAGCCATTCTGCCCTGTGACATGAAGAAACAGGAGTCACATGTGATTTTGAATGAGGACCAGGTGACAGGTTCCTGCTCGAGGCTAGCCAGTCTCTCTGTCCCATATCACCCCATCCAGCACAGAATTCTCTGGTTCAGTTGCCTTCCAGGGACCCACTTTAGGGCTTTGACACTTGCCAGTGCACAGACTAAAAATCTTGGTTGCAAATAGACATACCCCTTGCAGGTTCAACATTCTACCTTAATCCCTATGGCAAGAAACACAGGGTATTATAGCCTGCACACCACCCCAAGACCTTGGGCAGAGCTGAGAGGAATTACATCAAGCTGCAGTTGGAATCCACTAACTCTCCAGGACAGACTCCAACCTTGCAAGATCTAGAGAGAAGCACTTCTAAGCATCTTAGCTGGGAGGAATATTTTGCTAATTTTCAGTTTTTTCTTCATCTATTTTTATTATTAATAGTATTGTCATCATCATTTCTTTATTCTTATTACTCTCCTCTTATTTTTATTTTTTAATGTTTTTCTCTTTTTTCTTTTTTTCCTTTTTTTTTTATTCTCCTGGTGCTGGGGATTGAACATCAGGCCACGCACATATTGGACAGGTGCTCTGTTTCTGAGTTATACTCCTAACTCAGCAGGGAAGAATTAAATACAGCTTTGGCCACCAAGTTTCAAGTCCTGTTAAAACCCTGGTGAACATTTCTACTTAAAGCTCCTAGCAGTTGACCTGTCCTCAGACAGGCACTGATAGAGGGAGGTTGGGGCCTAGCTCCTGAGTAGATACAGCTACAGCCACAGTAGTGCTATGGAAATCACACTAGCAAAAGACCAACCATCACTCACAGGATTGGAGAACTCAGGTTTATTCACACACATGGATGAACTAGTGCTCTAAATTTTTGGGCCCCTGAACTGGAATTAAGGAGATCTTAAAGGAAATTTGACATCATTCCTTAACCATTACAATATTGATGGGTTAGAATTCTTTTTTAAAATTTTTTTATTGGTTGTTCAAAACATTACAAAGCTTTTGACATATCATATTTCATACATTATATTCAAGTGGGTTATGAACTCCCATTTTTACCCCAAATACAGATTGCAGAATCACATCGGTTACACATCCACATTTTTACATAATGCCATATCAGTAACTGTAGAATTCTTGACCTTAATGACCAAGGACCATTTTTTTCTAGGCAATAATTTTTTAATTTATTTTTTATTAGTTCTAATCAGTTATACATGACAGAAGAAAGCTTTTCAACTCATTATACACAAATGGAGCACAACTTTTCATTTCTCTGGTTGTGTATGATGTAGAGTCGCACCCACATGTACAATCATACATGTGCCTAGGGTAAAAATGTTCATCTCATTCCACCATCTTTCCTACCTCCATGTCCCCTTTGCCCATTCTCCCCATTCTCCACACCCACACCCATTATGGATCAGCATCCACTTATCAGAGAGAACATTCAGTCTTTGGTTTTTTAGAATTGGCTTATTTCACTTAGCATGATATTCTCCAACTCCATCCATTTACCTGCAAATGCCATAATTTTATTCTCTTTTAATGCTGAGGAATATTCTATTGTGTATATATACCACAGTTTCTTTATTCATTCATCTATGGAAGGGTACCTAGGTTGGTTCCACAGTTTAGCTATTATGGATTGTGCAGCTATAAACATTGTAGTGGCTGTGTCACTGTAGCATGCTGTTTTTAAGTCCCTTGGGTATAGACAAAGGAATAAGATAGCTCAGTCAAATTGTGGTTCCATTCCAAGTTTTTTAAGGAATCCCCATACTGCTTTCCAGATTGGTTGCAACAATTTGCAGTCCCACCAGCAATGTATAAATGTGCCTTTCCCCCCACATCCTGACCAACACTTATTGTTGTTTGTATTCTTGATAACTGCTATTCTGACTGGCATGATATGAAATCTTAGAGTAATTTTGATTTGCATTTCTCTAATTACTAGAGATGCTAAACATTTTTTCATATATTTGATGTTCAAATGTATATCTTTTTCTGAGAAAAGATGTACAACAGATATGTCTGTTCAGTTTCTTAGTCCATTTATTGATTGGGTTGTTTGGTTTTTTTGGTGTTGTTTTTTTAGTTCTTTATATATCCTAGAAATTAGTGCTCTATCTGATGTGCGTATGGCAAAAATTTGCTCCCAAAATGTAGGCTCTCTCTTCACCTCATTGATTGTTTCTTTTGCTGAGAAGAAGCTTTTTAGTTTGAATCCAACCCATTAATTGAATCTTGATTTTATTTTTTGCACTTTAGGAGTCTTGTTAAGGAAGTTGGTGTTTAATCAGACATGATGAAGATTTGGGCCTACTTTTTCCTCTATTAGGCAAAGGATCTCTGGACTAATTCCTAGGTCCTTGATCCACTTTGAATTGAGTTTTGTACATGGTGAGAGATAGGGGTTTAGATTCATTTTGCTGCATATGGATTTCAAGTTTTCCCAGCACCATTTATTGGAGATGCTATCTTTTCTCCAATGTATATTTTGGTGCCTTTGTCTAGTACGAGATAACTATATTTATGTGGGTTTGTCTCTGTGTCTTCTATTCTCTACCATTGGTCTACAAGTCTATTTTGGTGCCAATATCATGCCGTTTTTGTTACTGTAGCTTTGTAGTATAGTTTAAGTTCTGGTATTTTGATGCCTCCTACTTCACTGTTCTTTCTAAGGATTTCTTTGGCTATTCTAGGTCTCTCATTTTTCCAAATGAATCTCATGATTGCTTTTTCTATTTCTATAAGAAATGACATTGTATTCAACAGCATTGAATCTGAGCTTTGGGAGTATGGTCATTTTGACAATATTAATTCTGCCTATTCAAGAGTTTGTGAGATCTTTCCATCTTCTAAGCTCTTCTTCTATTTGTTTTTTTAGTGTTCTGTAGTTATCGTGGTAGAAGTCTTTCACCTAATTTGTTAAATTGATTCCCAAGTATTGTTTTTAAGGCTATTGTGAATGGGGTAGTTTTCCTAATTTCTTTTTCAGAGGATTCATCACTGATGCATAGAAATAAATTTGATTTATGGGTATTTATTTTATATCCTGCTACTTTGCTGAGTTCATTTGTTGATTCTAGAAGTTTTCTGGTGGAGTTTTTTTATTTTTTTTTAATCCTCTAAGTATAGAATCATGTTATCAGCAGATAATGATACTGTGAGTTCTTCTTTTCCAGTCCGTATCCCCTGTCTGTATCCCTTTAATTTCTTTTGTCTGTCTAATTGCTCTGGCTAGAATTTCAAGGACTGTTGAATATAAATGGTGAAAGAGGGCATTTCTGTCTTATTCCAGTTTTTAAAGGAAATGCTCTCAATTTTTCTCCACTTAGAATGATGTTGGCCTTGGGTTTAGCACAGATAGATTAAATAATATGCTATTGAATGATTCATGGGTTACAGAAGACATCAGAGAGGAGATAAAAAAAATTCTTAGGGGTAAATGAGAACTCTGATACAGCTCATCAAAATCTCTGGAACACTGTGAAGGCAGTGCTAAGAGGAAGATTCATTGCATTGAGTTCATAGAAAGTCAACAAATAAATGACCTGACACTACATCTCAAAGCCCTAGAAAAAGAAGAAGAAACCAACACCAAAAGTAGTAAAAGACAGGAAATAATTAAAATCTGGGTAGAAATCAATGAAATTGAAACAAAAGAAACAATTCAAAAAACTGACAAAAGAAAAAGCTGGTTCTTTGAAATAAATAAATAAAATTGACAAACCCTTAGTCACCCTTATGAAAAGAAGGAGAAAGAACTCAAATTACTAAAATTCATGATGAAAAAGGAAATATCGTGACAGACACTATTGAAATACAGAAGACAATTTGAAACTATTTTGAAAATCTATACTCCAGTAAAATAGAAAACCTCAAAGACACTGACAAATTTCTAGAGGCATATTATCCACCCAAACTGAGTCAGAAGGACATACAAAATTTAAGCAAATCGATTTCAAGCAAAGAAATAGAAGATGCCATCAATAGCCTACCAACCAAGAAAAGCCCGGGACCAGACAGAGTCACAGCTGAGTTCTATAAGACCTACAAAGAAGAATTAATACCAATCCTCCTCAAATTATTCCATGAAAGAGAAAAGGAGTGATCCTTTCTACACTCATTCTATGAAGCTGGTATCATCCTGATACCAAAACCAGGCAGAGACACAACAAGGAAAGAAAATTTCAGACCAATATCCCTGATGAACATAGACGCAAAAATTCTCAATAACATTCTGGAAAATTGCATATAAAATCATATTTACAAAAATAGTGCACCGTGATCAAGTGGGGCTCCTTCCAGGGATGCAAGGTCGGGTCAACATATGGAAATCAATAAATGTAATACATCAATAGACTTAAAAATAAGAAAACTGGTTTGGCAGTTCCTTTAAAAAGTTAAAGATAAATTGACTATATGACCCTGTGATTTTATGCCTAGGTATCTACCCAAGAGAAATAAAGACATATCGTTACAACAACACATCTATGTAAATATTCATAGCAACTTTCTCCAGAACAGTTCAAAATGTAGAAACACTCAACATTGTCATCAACTAAAAAATAAGAAAACAAATGTGGTGTACCCATATAATTGATACTGTTCAGCACATAAAGGGAATGAAATACTAATACAGGCTACAACATAGGTGAATCCCCAAAACACTTTATGCTAAATAAAAAAGCCAGGTATAAAAGACTGCATATTATATGAGTTCATTCATCTGATGTCCAGAAAAAAACAAATCTTTAGAGTCAGTTAGGGGTTGGCTAGAGCTGGGGGGGGGGTGGGGAGGTAAAAATAAGGAGGAGTATCTGGGGGGTATAAGAGATCTTTTAGAGGATAAGAGAATTGTCCCCTAACAAGATTATGAGGATGGTTACACAAGTCCACATTTTACCAAAAATAATAGATTGTATACTTAAAACAGGTGTTATGGCATGTAAATGATACTTTTTTTAAAAAAAAAAGATGTTTAAAAGTAAAAGAAAGGAAAATTATGCCATGGGTAACTAAGAAGAGCTAATAAAAAAATTAATAAAAGAAAGGTCATACTGTGATCCTTTTGGCCTTGCCTTTCACAATTTCATTAGGGTTCATATTTATTGATTCCTTTCAGAGTCTAAATGCTCTTTTGGTTGAAGGCAACTCATTTCATCCAGAGAGATTCTAGATGAAATCAACCAGCCTCCAACACTCCCAAGAGCTGAAGGTGATAGGAGATCTCTAAGGAACACTTCAGTGTCCACTACAACATACAAAGGCATAAAATGCAACTGCATGGCTCAGAGAGTCCCTGACTCCGGTCTCAGCAAGAACAGAGGCCTTTAGCTAGTGCTGAAAACTTCAGAAAACAAGTTGCTACACAATGAATAGGGTCAACTCTCCTAAGAAAGTGTATTTGAAATATTGTCAGTGAGGTCCCAGGTGGGAAGAGGAGAACATCTGTGATACAGAGGGATTGTCTATTTAAATATCTATCCAGGAATACTGACATCTTAGGGGGGTTAAGTGATGGGTCAAGTTCACTCACTTATGGACCATTACTCCCAACAATTGCAAAAAACATTCATTTAAGGTCCATATGTCATGTTCACAATATAAAACATGTATATATAAGGCCATAGGCAAGTCTCAATAAATATTGCAGAATCATACAAAGAATATACTCTGGCTACAAAGTTATTAAACTAAAAATCAATGATAATAAGCCTTATAGAAAAAAAGCCTCACTTTTAGCAAATGGGTGACATATTTCTGAATGACACTTGGGTAAAGAAAAGAAATATGAAGGAAATTGGAAGATACCTGTATCTAAATGACGATTAAAACCGCAATACTTCAAAATTTTGGATGCAGTTAGCACAGGGTGAGTTTAATTAAATTGTTACAGAGAAAAATGAAATGTTTACAGTTGAAGAGACAAAATAGCTAAAATCAGTTAATATCATTTATCTTAGCTTTTACCATAAGAACTTTGAAAAAGAATAATAAATTAAGCCCAAATTGAATAAATAAAAGCAAATAATAAAAATAAAAGAAATCAATAAAATGTAACAACTGACAAACAATAGAAAAAAAGTCAAGTCAATTCTGCCCTCTCTCACAAAACTTAATTTCAGATGGATTGTCTATTTAAATATCTATCCAGGAACACTGACATCTTAGAAGAAGAAAATACCAAACTGTGGAAATAAAACGAATTCTAAGGAGATAAAATTCTAAAAGTAGATGCCTTTAGGGTATCTACAGGAGTAGACTGGAGGAAGGAGTCACTTTTGGAAAGAGTCAAGAAGAACTTTCTGGGGTAACAGAAATGTTTCATATATTTTTTGGGGTGGTACTTACACGGGTACTTACAAGTGTCTAAGGTTAACCAAAAAAAAAAAAAACTAAAATCTGAGCATTTTAATGTCCATGAGTTATAACTAAATGTTTAAAAATGGAGGAAACACAGTATCTAGAGTACCTTCTGGCAGTGACGTTTGGGCACCTCTGGGGCATAGGCTTTAAAAGCATTCATAGCACCTTCAGTTCAGGAATTTTCTGCAAGTGGTTTTATAGCCAAAATGTGGAGTGAGTGCAAACATCCACGTTGAGATCCACAGCGTCACACAACTACAAAACCCCACTCTTGGGATGTGAGCCATAAATTTTAAATGGCTGCATGGCTTCCTTTTAAAGATGCTCTCCCCATAGGAAATCACAGCTCTTTTGGGAGAAGGAAATTGAAGTTTTGAATATATTTGGTGGGAAAGGAAGTCACCTGACCTATGACTTGCTGATTGAAGCTACCACCATTAAAATTTTCTAAAGTTTGCAAGACGGCAGCAACATCTCAAACTATGTGAGAGAGGAGACTAAGGGCTGATGTGGATTTTCCTTCCAGATGTATTTATTGAACAAGACCAAATCATATATTTTACTTTGAAATTTCTCCTTTTCTAATTTAAGTTCATAGATTGGGAATAACAGACAGTTTGTATGAACAAGTGTCTGACTAAGACTAAAATACAGACTCTTAATCACACTGTGGCCTTGAAGCTATTTTCTTTTCCTGATCTTGGAAGGAATAAGGGATGAAACACCAAGGCCATGCCTTGGGGGAGGAGGCATCAGAGAGGAGAGCAAGCAATGAAAGTGAAGCAAGAGTTCAGGTGATTGGCTGATCTGGAAAGCACAACATAAAAAGCTCCAGTCCTGCCCTTGGAGAAGGAGGAGACCAGGACCAAGGCTCTTTCATCGGTCTTTTAACAATCTAATATGTTAGAACTGTTCATGTTCTTTCTGCTACTCCTAGTGGTAGTGGTGGAGATGGGGGGGATATGGGAGCTTTCGACAATAGAGTGGAGTAAATATATTGTGTTTCTGTACCCCTGTACTCATGGGACTTCTCTTTTTAGCCTCTTCAGGGTCACCCTGTTGTACACCTGTCCCCTACTGTGTACTGCTTCCTGCATTGGCCATGACTGGGTGGAGCTGCCTGGTGACAGGAGCCGGAGGATTTCTGGGCCAGAGGATCATCAGCTTGTTGGTGCAGGAGAAGGAACTGCAGGAGGTCAGGGCCCTGGACAAGACCTTCAGACCAGAAATCAAGGAGAAATTGTCTAGTAAGTATGCTGGATGCTTGAAAGTCTGTCTCCGTTATGAATCCTGAGTATATGTGTGTGTGTGTGTGTGTGTGTGTGTTGGGGGAGTGTGTGTTGAAGGCCTATTGTCCAGCAAATGAAGGAAATAGGGAGCCATAAGTCTCCACCTATGTCTGAATATCCAGAGTAGTCACAGGTGCTATTGCATAAGGACGCTGCGAAACTCTCTGGAGACTGGATTCTGACAAGAACCAGAAGTAGATAAATGGCCATAAGCAGCCAATGGGCTTCTAGGACACATCAGTTCTCTCTGCCTACAGCTCTTTAATGTGCTGAAGGTTTGGGACTTCAGAATTGGCGTGCAGCATCTGAAAAGGGCCATTCTGAGGGAGACCTTAAAATAGGGTACTGCCCCCTTGATTAACTGGGGTTTTTGTGTTTTGCTTTCATTTGTTCTGCTTTTTAAGAGAATGCCTCAGTATCTTCTGTGAGGTGAATGAAAAGGAAGGGAAGGTAAAGCTGACTAAGGATGCATGTGTGTGCAGGAAAGAGAGACAGATAACAGAGAAAGATAACAGAGACAGAGAGAACAGTAGTGGGTAGCAGTAGCCAGAGTAAACATGACAGGCAAGACAAAACCAGACCTGCCTCATCTGAATTCCTCTTACTCACCAATCCTCTCTGCTCTTCATTCTCTCAAAAAGGTGACTGCATATTTGATATAGCAACATATTATTCTTTGCCAAAAGTGCTACCCCAGTGCATTTCCAACCTGCTTAAACCCAGATCCTCAAAACAATCCTGTGGGGAGGTAGGAAAGAGGATTCACCCTTTCAGATAGTGAGGATATTAAAGTCCTAATAGGATGGGAGATTGATCTGAGGTTACTTCATTATTGGAAATCAGAACTTTGTCTAAAGTCTTATTCCTGAACTTTGTCTAAAGTCCATCACCTGGCCCTGGACTGACTCCTGGCACAGTAAGTCCTGAGTCTTTCATTGGCCCCTGTGTATTCCAAAGAGTTGCCTTCCTACACATACAATTTGGAGGCACTGGGTGTCTACCCACAGGCACAGGTTCTCAAATGAACCAGTCCTGCACACAGAGGACCCAGGACAACACTCTGGAACCACAATGATCACTGTACTATTTTCTGCTCCTCTGACTGCTTCCAAAGTTCCATCTTTCTCTCCTACCTGCTTCAGTGTGTTCTCAAACAAATACTGACACGTGACCAATACTTACTATAAGCCTGATGCTTCAACAGTAATTGCAATCTAATGTATCACAGCAGGAGAGGGCAATGTTCAGCCTAGAGGAATAGCTTCCTAATGGTAACAGGTCAGGGGTACCAGTGGAGAATCCTTACAGTTTTTTTTCTCTGCCAGGTACAGTGTTGGCAGTATTAACTAATCATCTCTTCATGAGATCACCAGAAGTTAGATAATGGTGTTATCCTTATTTTACAGATGAGGAAAGAAAGGCTAATTAACTTGCCCAAGGCCCCACAGCTAGAGTAAGACATTGAGGGGTTTGATCTCAGGAGGTCTGGTTGCAACATCTGAGCTCTTATAGATGGATTAGTCCAATCATTTCCCTCTGGGCCTCCCTCCAATCTGATTCAACCAGAAAAGCAAATACTTATTCCATATAAATAAAACACGGGCCAAGTCCTCAGTGTCTTGGACAAGGCAGGAGCTATGGCGCCACCTTAAAGCACCCAAAATGTCCTTTCCTGGATCTTAGGTGCCTCAGTGCTGGCAGATAAAGGTCAATTCTCCTCAGAGCTCTGGGCTTCACCACCTTATCCCATCACTTTCTCTGAGACAGTTCCTCTGAAGGCAGCAGCAAAGGAGATTCAGAGGAAGGAGCAATGCCACTCTCAGGACAAACCTACCTCCTTGCCATTCCCTGTCCTGACCTCCTTCACTGTAGTGCCTTCCTGGAAGACACAAAGGTCTGCAGAGGATTAAAAAGGATAAGCAATTCTTGCAATCAGAACTCCTATCTGATGGGATAACTAAGAAATAAAAATGTAAGCAAACTGCAAATTTATGTATAAGAAATCAAGTGAAGGGTAGCAAAGTTTTGACAGCCTGACGGGCAGTATCATTCCTGAGGATCTCAGAGAAGCCTGAAGACATTGGTCTTGTATCCATTGCTCCTAGCTAGGTGGCTGTAGTGGAAGTGCCTTGGAGACTGATGCATTTTCAGGACTGATGTTTGCTTTTAATAATATCTCATATTCAATTAGAGATGTTCCATTAGATCTGTCATTGAAGCCCATCCTAACTTCCCTGTTAATGGCTCCAGTCTCCTAGTCACACAAGCATGAAACACTAAGGCTGATGTGATCTCTTCTTTTCTGCTCAGCCCAGACCCAGTGACAAACAGGACCTGTCAGGGGGAGGCCTGATACACCTTGCGGGTCTCCCTCCTCTGCTCCCACTGTTGGGACTTAGATCCTCCTCATCAGGTCTGGAGCAGAGACATACCTGTTAACCTGTTGCTTACCCTGATCTCTCTATCTCTTAAACCCCAGAGCTGTGCCTTTGACACGCTGAGGCCAAGGTTGGTTTGTATGCTGCCTACCCTCTGCCTCTGCTTCACCTTCAATCATTAGCTCTATGCTCCGATTTTGATTTCTGGATTGGAATAGAATTAAATAGTCCTTTTTTTCTTTCTGAGTAAATCTGCTATCCATTTTGATTTCCTTCCTTGCTTTTTCCTTGGAAGGTGTCTCCCACCAACACTCTCCCTGTCATCTATGATGGTACTGGAAGACACAGGTAACTGCTTTATCAGGAAACTTTCAAGCTCATTCAGAAAGCTTTCTAATCACCTACTTTGTGTTCCTACAGAGTTGCAGACAAAGACCAAGGTGACATTGGTGGAAGGCGACATTCTGGATGCCCAGTGCCTGAGGAGCGCCTGCCAGGGCATCTTGGTTGTCATCCACACAGCTGCTCTTATTGATATCTGGAATATCCATTCCAGACAGGCTATCATAGACGTCAATCTGAAAGGTAGAGTGACCTGGGTTGGTATGTGGCAGGTGAAAGATGAGGGTGGCAGTAAAGAATGAGGAGGGGTAGAGAAGCCCCCACCACCAAACTCCAACTGTGCTCTGGCCTAGGTGTCTTTGCTCATCAATCTCAGTTGACAGAGCCCAGGGCTATTATTTTTTCAGGATTTTACATGAGGAATCCAGGGCTGAGAAAGGACAAGGAACTTGGCCAAGGCCCCACAGGTAGACCCTAGAGAGAAGAAATTTAAATTCACACCTGTGCGGCTTCATCCAACTTGAACCTTGTCCTCCTGCTCCTTCATTCCAAAGTCACCTTGACTCTCATTTCAAGCTCTTGAGGTCCATTCACCCCCTGCCTCTCTGGGCCAGAAGAGACCTTGCAGGTGCCTCTTCCTTCATGCTATTAGCTTTTGTGTGAGGGACAATGAGAACATCCAAAAATTCCCACCTCAGGGAAGAATTCCTCTCCAGAGAACTAGCATAGCTGGCCCACAGAGGACAGAATGGTCAAGCATTTGCCATCCTATGATATTTCATTACCAATAATTGGATCCCATTTCCATAATCCTAACTCTTCTGCTCCCACTGGGTCTATACTTAATGTTGTAGCTCCTACACAAGTGCCCAAAGTAACTCCTCCTCAGACTCTCATCACTAAATGCTAGGTGGTTCTTCCTGAATTGCATTTCCAATCTACTCCAAATTGAGATAGGTTAGTTCAAGGAAGTCATATAATATCTGAGCTCTGGAGGACAGTCTTCCCTGCACTAGTGTCCTCAAGCCCCTGGCCCATCTGTCCTCTATGCCTTGACCTCAATTCACTCAGTGACTCCTTTTTTCAAAGCAACCCAGTGGTGCTTTCTGATCTCCAGCACTATCTAAAATGAAGCCTTTCCCAGTTTCTACATAGCTGCACCACTAACCATCCACATTGCAGGATGGTACTGTGAGTAACTAGATATTCATTTTCGGTCCCTATCTCTAAGGCCTTTGTTTATTCTAACAGAATACAAAATGAAAACAGCAGGATTATATGCATCAGTTTACCAAAATACTGTCACAGCTTTAAAAAATACATCATAATTATTGACTTTTCCCTCTGCTAGTAAACCAAGTCAAAATTTTCTAGATACTACATTAACAATTTTCAAATAAATGAGGTTGCCTTTCCAGAAAATCAAATTTTTGTAAAAGTTTTAAACGGAAAAACATAAAAATAAATAAATGCACATATAGGTAAACAAATGAAAATGATCCTTTGCTCAGGACATCACTTCCTTCTTCAAGAGAATGCATTCTACCTCTCCTCCAGGACTTGCAGATCTACACTGCTACAGGGATTCCAGACAACTCTAATATTATAGGTCTTCCCAACAGAAAGCTCATGCTTCTCGTCAGTTCCAACCAGGCTCAATAGTAAAGTCCAGTGTGGGACTGAAGAAAGCTAAGTAAAGGGAATGATTACTACCCCTACTGCTCATAACTAGGCAAACAGAATCACAGAAAGAGCTGGGAGTGAGCCTTTGAGGGAACACACGGTTGGGAACAGAGGCTGGGTCTCCATCACCTCCCCACAACTTGATAACCATTTACTTACGGACTCAAACGATGCTCTTGTGACAAAGTTTTTATTGACTTTCAACAAATGGGAAACATGGCAGCACTCTAATTTCCATCTAACAGTGCATGTCTTCTATAAACCACTGTGCACGAGTTAATGTAATGTGAAATTCCAGCTGTCCTTGAGAGTATGGATTCCTGAATTTTTAGATTTCAAAAGATTTATTTTTAATGAAATGATACACATGAAAATAATTCTTTAATGTCCAACAATAGAGTAGAAACCCTATGTCTTTTTCCAAAATCAAAGGACACACACATACACATACACACTCACACATACACAATCTATGAAACTCCAAAGCCTAGAAATCCTTTGTTATTAGAACCCAAATGTTAGCCTCCTATCCTTTGTGTATTCTTTTTATTTTTCCCTTTTGTGTGTGTGAGGTGTCATGGATTGAACCCAGGGCGTTGTACATGTGAGGCAGGCACTCTACCAACTGAGCTATGTCCCCAGCCTCCCTTTTTATATTCTTCCTATGGCTATAGCATGGCATTAGTCAGCACAGAAAAAAAATTGCACATAGATCTGTAGCAAACCCTCTTTTCTAGGAGGAGAATGAGATACATATAAATCTATGGTCATGGTGTTTTAGGGTTATTTCCTGATACTGACAACTTATTCCCCATATGCAGGTACCCAGCTCCTGTTGGATGCCTGCATCCAAGCTAGTGTGCCATTCTTCATCTACACCAGTTCAGTAGAAGTAGCAGGACCCAACTCCTACAAGGAGATCGTCCAGAATGGCCACGAGGAAGAGCATCATGAAACTATATGGATGGCTTCATACCCCTACAGCAAAAAGCTGGCTGAGAAGGCTGTGCTGGCAGCTAATGGGAGCACTCTGAAAAATGGGGACACCTTGTGGACTTGTTCCTTAAGGCCCATGTACATCTATGGGGAAGGAAGCCCTGTACTTTCTGGAATTGTGAATAGGGCCCTCAGGAACAATGGAGTCCTGGAAAATACAGGAAAGTTCTCTGTAGCTAACCCGGTCTACGTGGGCAACGTGGCCTGGGCACACATTCTGGCCTGCAGGGCTCTGAGGGACCCCAAGAAGGCCGTGAGCATCCGAGGACAGTTCTACTACATCTCAGATGACACACCCCACCAAAGCTATGATGAATTGAATTCCACCATGAGCAAAGCAGGTGGCGTCTGTCTTGATTCCAGGCAGGGCCCTCCTCTCTTTCTGATGTACTGGCTTGCCTTCCTGCTAGAGATAGTGAGCTTCTTGCTGAGTCCCATTCACCAGTATCAACCCCCATTTACCCGCCACCTGCTGACATTGTCAAATAGTGTATTCACCTTCTCCTACAAGAAAGCTCAACAAGATCTGGGGTATAAGCCCTTATATAGCTGGGAAGAAGCCAAAGAGAAAACCATGGGGTGGGTCACTTCCCTGATAGAGGAGCACAGGGAAACCATGAAGACCAAGTCTAAGTGATGTGGAGATGGCAGGGATATGGACATGGGTGCTGTCAGGAGCTATCTGTCAGGTTCTTACTCCTGGTTTCTTCCAGAAACTGAGAAGCCCAAGTCCAATAGCCTCCCTTTCACACAATGGCCAACTTAGTCTCTTCCTCAGAAAACTTCCCAGTTACTGGTCCAACCAAAAGCTTTCTGCCTTAATTTCTGAGGAAATTAAGCTGCTTTGCTTAACCTGCTGTTATCAGTTTCTGTTGCCAGTTTGGGACTGTTTGGGACATCTTATAACCTAGAGTTTTGTCTATTGATTCCATTATCTTGCTCCTAAGCTAAAGTGTTTCTTTTCTTTGGAAAACTCCTGTTCCTTCACAAACTCAATGAAAAGACCAATAAATGTTTAAAAACTAATCTGCAGGAGGTGTCTCTCTGTTGATACACACTTTTTTTTTTTAAACTTTCCCTTGCATTTCCAGTTATGGCCGCCTCTTGTTTAGAAAAGGAGAATAAACCATTGGCATATTGGTTTTGGGGCCTGGAGGAGGACTTGAGATTAATTTAACCTACAATGTTTCAGGCATGTACTAGACGGCTGACATTCCAGCCTCAGCAGATTCACTAGAAGGCAGGGATCCCAGTTCCCGTGTCACAATTGAGGCAACTTTGCTCACAGTCACTGGTTCATGGCTAGGCCCGTTCATCAGGGAGACTCCCTTGAAAGCTCCCATCTTGCCTCTGAATCCTGCAATTTGCACCGTGTTTGTCAGTGGGACAGCAGAGCTATGGAGCACAGGCTTACTTCCCTCTGGTAGAGTCACGGGTCCCTTGATTTACCTCCTTCCTTCCCAGCCCAGTGCAGGAGGATTTCTAGAACCAAGAGAATCCTTGAGGGGTACCTGGGAGGTCTTTATGCCTTCATAAATGGCCCTGGGCAAAAAAGATGAGACTGGAGGCTTCTAGCCTCCACCTCCAATGTCAGAGTCCCTGAACTTTCTAGAACACACCTGAACATGTGTGTGTTGGCCCTTCTGGATCTTCATAACCCTTTTTCAAACTTTCAACCCACATAATAAAGAAAAACCATGAATTCCTGGGAAATTAAAGAGAGTCGGTCCAAATCCCCTCTCAAAATTTACCTCTATATAGCCTATACACCCCGCAAAGTGGAATCACACTCTCTCTCAGTTCCAGATTTAACCGCATTTCCCTCCTTCTTCCTTCTCCCCTCTGCCTTTGGTCCCATCTTATATTACTTTATCCCTGTATATTCTTAGCCTCTTTCTGTTCCCTCCGTCTCTCCCTCTTGCCCTTCTCAATTTCCCTAAGGACAGGGGCCCAACTGAGACAAGTGCAGGGACTTAAATTACATAGGCATGAACCAGAGAACCCAAAGTCCAAAAGTCAGGTCACAAGGGAAACAACTGTCCCTGGTTACATCCTAGGCAAATGGGGAAGGAGCCTTCTCTCCTGATGGGCAGATCAGAGTCTTTGTGGGATTCCATTGCCTGCAGCTCTGGTTTCCTTCCTATCACCAATGAGAAAATTGAGGCCTGTTAGACGAAGTGACTTGCCTAAATACACCCAAATTATCAGTAGTAAAGCGGGCTGTGACCACCATCTCACCACTCTGCTGCCCAAGAACAGGTTGACACGCCTACACTTAGAAAGGGAAGAGTGTGAAGCAGTGTCTGCAGGGCTTGAGAAACAGAGACTTATGAGGAGAAGCTCAATGCCACCAAGAGCGAGCGGCTGGATTACATTACAGCAACTGCCACATCTCCTCCTATCACCTGTGCATGCTCCAGCCATACTAAGCTACCATCACTGGTCATGTCACCCACCTTACCTGAACAGTCCGGGAGCCAGAGCTATCCTATCTCCTCACATCTAACATCCAGCCACACACATAGTACACCTACGGAACAGACATGAGCAGAGCAATGGTGGCCAGCCTGGGGCCAGGGCTGCTGCCTCTGCTGCTGCTTCTACCCAGATTTATTCAAATGCAAATTTATTCAAACCAAACAGCTATTGTGACATTTTCAAGTAACTACTCACAAAGTACCTCTGCCACCCCCAATTCAATTAATGCTATCCCTTGTGATGATCTCTCTCTCTCTCTCTCTCTCTCTCTCTCTCTCTCTCTTTCACACACACACACACACACACACACACACACACACACACACACATCTCTTCTGTTGGAGACACAGGCCAAGGAACATCTCTACTTTCCCATTTTCTAAACCCAATCTTAATGGCAACTGTAGTTCCAGTTTGTCAAGGAAGAAGCAGGTCTGCATAAAATCTACCAATTCCACACCTGATTTTATTGGCACAGGAAATGTTGATAATTCCAAATTTGATTGATTTGAAGGACATATGAAGGATTTCACAGGTGATTAATGCTAATATTAGATCATCTGGAGTTTCACCTACAAGATAAAAAGATATAACATCCAAAATTGAATGAAATAAAGGATATAACATCAAAATTTCCTTGAATGAGGCTTAAGAATATAGACACTTAAAACTCTACCTTGAAAACAAGAATAGATTATATCTAGAGGTAAAGGATGGAATGCGGAATGGAGATTCAGTTTTCATTGGGTTCATGAAATCTATAAGGCCATAAAACAGGTGACCTAAAAAGCTTCCACAATTCTATTTATATGTACATTGGAAAGAATTTCCAGGTGTTACTGTAAATACTCAACATATTATTTCAGCAGTACTAATTTAAGGCAGATATTGTAAGGGTAAAAGAAATTGAAGTTAAAGCGTAAAAGTTAAAGGGTTAAAGACCGGGTGTTGTAAAAGTTTCTAAGCTGCAAGGTCTGAGTTAAAATGTAAAGGAGGTATTGTTAGGTTTCTATACTACCTGCAAAACCTGAAATTTCTGTAGCTGTTAAGACAATGCTTAGAACCGCCCAGTAAACATTTCCCCTGGCTGTTTGGTTATTTAATAACTGAAGGGCTCTGTGTAACTGCTCACGTAGTCCTCTAGGCCCTAAAACCAATCAGTTTGAATGTGTACCCCGTTTAGAAATGACCTATCACTCCAGCCTGACCTGTTCCCGCCAATGAATGAACTAATCATGTTTAGGAGTTGTTGTTCAATTTTCCCGCGCCTCATGATGATTTGTTCTGATGTATACAAAGCTCTTCGCCCTCCCCAAAAAGTGTACTTAAGCAGTGCTCAGCCCCTGCTCGGGGCTCTGGGCTGCTTTCCCTTCTTGAGTGGGCATGGAGCCCCAGCATGCTGGTTCAATAAATCCCCTTCTGCCAATTGCATGAGTGGTCACTTGGTGGTCTCTTTCTCCGACGTTTCGCGGGACCCTTACGATATATTCTAGATAAAGTTTTATATTATTAAGGTATTTCTGGTCCCTTGGGAACTAACTCTTTCCTCTGTGGTTTTGGATTTACCATCGTGTTTGAAGTTTTATGTAGTATTTGACATGTGCCAGGGAAATGATAGATGGAATCCACCCCATATGCAGGCATCAAGGGTAAATGGAGATTCACGTAACCTAACCCTAAGTTTAACCCTTCACAGGAGCCCTGGGTGCGACTACCTTGCCATTCCTGGCCTCTGACATTTTTCCTGGAATCTACCAAGATCCTTCTGACTTGCGATCTCATGAGCTCCTTCCCCAACACCTCACACTTGTTCCTCTCCTCTCTCCCCACCCACCCCAGCATAGACAAGGTCAAGGATTCATCTCCATACAGCACTGGGCCAAGGTTGCAGCATCGTTAAACAGTGGCTATCCAAGGCCAGTAATAGTCTGGGTCTGAAGTCATGAACATGATGCCCATAGCCTCTGTAGACTTCAACCCAGGGAGCACTAGAATTACCTCCGCAAACCACCCATGATGCTTCCATCACTTTCACTTAGACCTATGCTCAGGGCACTTCTAGCAAGATCTTTCCCAGCCGGGTCTCTACTAGTATCTCCAAGAACACACACTGCCCAACAAGCCAGATAAAGTGTCCATTGCCTGATTTGCAGGACTTTCAACACAATGTTCTACAGTTACACAAGACCTCAGGAGAGATTCTGACTGACCTTGAGTCTGCTGGGTTAATAATCCCCCATGCACAGCAGATAAGATCTTGGTACTAAAGACATCCTCCTGTCCTTACCACCTAACCCTCTATCATTCATCAAAAGTCACACTTCTAGTTGGCAGAGTAATTCACCACAAAGAAGTCAAAGTTGATTGTAGTCAGTGAACAAAATCAGCCTTCACGTTCACCCTTACTGTGTTAGAATGTGCCAACTTCTCCGTCTTCTCCTTCCTATCTTCCCATCATCAAAACATCCTGCTTGCAAAGGGCAGCTGAGGTGTAAGGATTCTGTGTTTGGGATAGAAGTCTCTGATAGATTTATGACTGGCATGCTAGGTGGCTAGGGAGTTTCTGTGCAAAGACACAGAATGCCTGGCTGCAAAGATACAGGATGCCTGGCTGCTATAGCAGTGCCCCGCTTTATGCTCTGTACTAGAGTCTTATCAGCCTCGACTTTGATCTCAAGCACACAGCTCCTGGAAATAACAAAACTCTCTTGTTAGATAACCACAATGTTTCACCAAGCTCTGCTGCACCTGAACCTGGCCACATAACAGTCACTTTAAACAATGAATTTTCTTGAGAGCTACACAATGCTCCTAACATTGCGTATTGCAACTACAGTATGTAACTGAGGAATAAGCTGCATGATGTTGCTAACTCTATAACCTACCTAATGACAATGGACAATAATGTAATACTGATGCCACTGACCTACTATAACCTATTGATATAAATTAAGCTGGTAGCTTGGCCATTCTGCCATTCTGCCATCTTTCCTGCTTCTGCATCTTGTCTCTGTGTCTCTTATTGTTTTCTTTACACTGAGGAGAAAGTGTGAGGGGAGAAAATCTGCTCTGGTCAGTGAACTAAGAAAGTCGGAGACATAACTGTGATTATTAAATGAAAACAAGATGCCTTTCATGCTTCTTCATGTCTGTGTCTTGATCATTTCTTCCTGATGAACTGCTGATACAATGCTTACATCATGGGCAGAGACTAGCTAAGGAATGACTTGAACAAAATCCAGTCTAGCTGACAGGTTCCCTTCAGTATCATCAGAAACCAGTAAGTTATATTTCCAAGAATGGATGGAATACATTTTTTGAGAGCTGAGGGAATACATTGTGATTCAAGAATTTTATAAATTAGAGGTTATTTCCTCCTCTAGACAACTACCTATCCCTGAACTTTCCCCCAAACCCTGCAGGAAGCCATCTGTGAAATGCATGAGAACCTTTTCTAGGCATGCATCTAGGGAGGGAATAGGTCTGGCATTGGGAACTTCCCATGACTCTCCCACAGAGACAGACCACCCAGTGCACGTGATCTTCCCCTCCAATCAGCTAGAAAGGTCCCTCGCAGTAGCACCAGGGATGGGCAGTAACCTGTTAGGAACTGAGCTGCCTACCAACCTCCACCACTATCCTATTTTGTTGAAGAACTTTCTATGGAAAGTCTTTGATATTTCCCAATATAAATAAAGCAGACGTGGGCTTCTTTGTGTGTCAGAAGCTGGACCCATCTGGTCAGCTTCCCTGTCTTGCTCCTCCTTTGAAACTACTTTCTGTGTTCTGTGATTATTTTGCCATTTTATTTCTCTTTGCTTTTATTTCTCAGCCAGCCCATTCCACCAGAGGGGAACCCCATGTCCACCGCCTGTGTGCGACATGGGCCGTAAAACCCTTTCTGAATATCTTTGTCTTCATTCCTTATCGATTTGTGGGGTTTTACGGCTCATGTAAGCCCCAGCAGATTCTTGATTTACCATGGAAAGAAATTACAGGACCTGACAAAGGATGCACAAGAAGAGACTTATTCAGGAAAGCAAGCAATAGAGCAGGATATGCACTCAAAGGGAGAGGGATTGCAGAACTCTAGAGAAAAATGTGCTTAAAACTCTAGAGGAAAAGGGCTCAGGAGACCTTTAAAGGACACTTTGTAAAGGGTGGACATGAGTGGAGGTGGGGTGGTGTCAGCATAATCTTGATTCGTTTGATGACCGCTGAGCATGCGTGGGTCCCAAGAGTCTGGTTCTTTCAGAATCTTTGGATTGACACCAGTGCTTGGACTTTCCCCATTGCTCTCTCTAGGCTTTTTATGTTAGTCTTAAAATTCATTCTGTCACCTAACAAGGTACATAGGCACAAATGAACTGGACTTCAATACCCTTAAGTTTTATTGAGTTTTAAGAAGGTGGTCCTGGGAGGAGAAACAGGCCTAGGGTGGGGGTGAGGTAAAGGTGAGTGTTTTCATGGAGATCTTAGATGGATAGTGATGGTCCTTCTTTCCTTCCCTGTCTGTTTCTCTTTTACCTATCCTATGACTTCTATGCCACCTTATTTCTTCCTGCCCTGATTTTGACCTCTTATTCTCAAGGTTGATGAAGGTTGAAAATCTATCTTCCAGAACTGCTTCAAGCTAACAAGGGTGTGGGCCCTTCCTAGTCAGGGATGGAAAGTCTCACCCTGCCTGACCTAAAGGAGACACAGGAAGGTTGAACTCCATTGTTGAGATGGGTCGAAACATTTCTAGCATTACCATCATCTTAAGCAGAAATTGTTGTAATGTGAATGATGCAAAATCTATCAGAAGATGAAGAAGGCATCTAGTCATTACTCTTGACATATCCTTTTGTGTGTGGTAGTTCCAAGGGGTAAGTAAGCCAAGAAGTTGAGGAGTAAAAGATGAAGGATTATTAAGCAGATTCACAGATCAGGTACTGGTTTTTGATAGAGTGGAGTAATCCCCATAGCCAAAGAAAAAGAACCAGCACCACAAAAAGGAGCAAGATTTCTGGTACATAATACATAGGGAAACTTAAGATCTTCCTTCCTTTTGAACAGGACCATAAAGACATGAATATTGATTGTGGCTTCAGCAAGGTCCTGATCCTGTAAATTCTTAAGAAGAGTAGATTTAAATCTAGGCACATGGGTCCATGCAGTGCATCCCTGAAATTTAACTGTGAATACACTTAAAATATCTTTTTTTCATCCAAAGTCTTGACATTTTTTTTTCTTTTTTTTTTAAATTTTTTATTGTTGGTTGTTCAAAACAGTCTTGACATTTAATTACAAAATAAATATGGATTTCCTGATTAACAACAACAAGCAAATTGTGGTTTATAAAAACGAATATTTCCAAGTTTCCATTCACATTTACGTAGTTTTAAGCCTTTCTTTTGTCACTGACTACATATAAAAACCTGTTTTATTCAGAAAAAATTGACCTAGTCAGCCACATGGAGTTAACCAATAAAAAGTAACGTGGTGTTCTGCTGAACTGTTTTGAACAGGATTATCAGCAGAGGTAGAACTGCTTCTTTTCTAGGCTTCTTTTGATTCTGGACAGGTAATAAATTACTATATCTTTATTCTCCCAATTTAATTACTCAAAAGTATAACACCCTAAAAGTGGTCAATTTAAAATAGGAGCACACATTTAGCAACTGCCAAACTGTGTTACATTAAGACAGCATAATCTCAAAATGAAGCACGTGTTAAATACCAGCCGGTTCACTTCAGGTCATGCTGAGAGTTCTGGTTTACTCCTGCTCCTAGTTTGGACCTGTTGGTGCAAACAAACAATCAAAACCTCATGGGCCCTGTGCAAATTATGTACTGTGCCTTTTTATTTCAAAATTAGTTGGCAAATGACCAAGACCAACAGCTGAACATTAACTTTTTTTATTGACTATAAGGAAAAAAAAACCCTCTATGACGAAGAGGTGGCAAGTTAAATGGGGGAGGCAAAAAGAGGGTACCTCTGAGCTATCCATGAAGACGGATTTGGACATGACTCTAAAAAACTTCATTGTCCCTTTGCAATCTTTTCAAGTTTAAAAAAAAAGAGTCAGCTTTGTCCACTTGTAGCAGTTCAGTGTGTTAATCTCCTTCTGATTCAAGCAGTTTTTCACGTTGTTTTTGGAAAAAATACACCACTTCTATAAAAACACGTTTCAATGTAGTCATGAGCTAGCTACAGGACTCTGTTGTACACACACTCCTGTCATGGGAGATTCTTCTCCGTCAGCCCTATTGCCTCGTCGTCAGATGTCACTCAGTCATGTAATATACAGGTGTATTAGCAGAAAATTGGTGAGTTGGATGCCCAGCTATGCCAGTCTCTTGGCAGGGACTGGAATAGACAAATTTATGTCCATAGCTCCATTCTGTCCAAAGTCCAAGGTGTTAGCAGCCACTGGGCCGCTCTGGTAGGCCTGATTGCTTTGATTACCAGAAGAGGAGGAAGATGTCGAGGAACACAGGGATGTCATGGAGTGGTGACTGTGGCCAACCTCCATAGAATCCTGAGTACAGGAGCTATTTGTTGAAGAATTGTAGACCTTGGTTGGGTCCAGTTACCCAAAGCTTGCTGTCCATGGTTTTGGTGGTAATGATGGGAAATGTTTCCATGCTGATGATGCAATGCATTCTGCTGAAGGGCTATATGATAGGTTGTTTCTTGAATGGGATGGGTTTCAGCAGTGATTTGTGTAGGACCTTTAGTGTCTGACCAGCCAAGAGAAGCTGGAAATTGCTAACACACCTGGGGACTGTGTGACTCACAGTCCATGGCCTGGATGGCAGCCGTGAAATGCCTGCCACTGTGCCCATGCTGGTGTGTCAGGTCTGACCTGTCTCTCCCACTGTTGCTCCTCCCCTGTGATCCACTGAGCTCCACAATGTACTGGAGGTTATGTCTGAAGACTGGAACTGCTCCATTGCAGGGCTTGAGGATACACTATTACTTGTATTTATACCTCCATCAACTGTTTTCTTGAAAAAACTGTGCTGCAGGGCATAATGAGGTTGAATCTGAGTTTTGAGGTCATAATCAAGCATCCTTAAAATGAGGTCTTTGAACTTCAAGTAGTCAGCTGCCATATGACCTGACTCCCCAGCATGCCACCCACCAGGTCCTCCTCTTTCTACTCCAAGAATATTATGAAGTTTATGGGTTGTTGGTGGTTTGTACTCTCATTTTCCATCTTTGGTCTATAAGTGCCAAGGGCCATCTGGCAACTTCTCAAAAAACTTTCTTGCTTTGGGTGCTTGGTCAAGAATATGAGCAGGTGGAATACCCAGAACTTCCACTACTTTATTCATCTGATCTACCTCATTGGCACCGCTGAACAGAGGTTCTCCAGCATGCATTTCAACCAAAATACACCCAAGGGACCACATGTCAACAGCAAGATCATAAGGCATTTCCAGTAGCACCTCTGAAGACCCATAAAAGTGACTCTGAATATACTGGTATTATCCTCTACCCCAACTGACAAGAACTGCCAAAGTCAACAATCTTGATTGCACTGCATTTGGGGTTACAAAGAAGGATTTTCTCAGGTTTTAGGTCACAGTGAATGATACTAAGTTCTGGAGTCTCAAGGAAAAGCAGTGTAGTGCACATCTGTCGTGCAAATTTTCGTGTGAGGTTCAAAGACACCACTAGGAAACTGGTGTTCCTTAAGTCATAAAGGTTGTAGGACAGCATTTCAGAAACTAAACAGAGATGGTTTCCAAACATAAAGTGGTGTTTCAAATGCACTATGTAGTATTTCATTTCTGTGTCATGCTTGTTCATGAGCTCCAGAAGTTACACTTCTATTTGGGCTTGATTTAGAAAAGCTTTCTTGTTCTTTATTATTTTAATGGCAACCCATTCTTGCTCCACCCAATCATATGCCTTTATAGCCTGTCCAAAGGAACCTTTGCCTATCAAGAAGTCAATTTTGCAACGATCCATCCACTTTTCTCTGTTTTTTACAATAATCATTGTTATCATCATCATAACCATTATTGTAAACCTTCCACTCCTTCTTATGACTAGATTTGTCTCCCTGACCTGTTGGTGTCTCTGCTTCTTTTTTGCATAGTAAACTTCATTAATATGCTTATATGTTTTGATCAAGTCAACAGAAAGTTTTCTCAGGAGAGCAGTTAGGGGATCATGGAAGGTTTGGGGCATCCGCCTCTGTTTAGTTAGAGGTTGCTAAATCCGGTCAGAATATGATAAGGCAGAAAAAACCCTGTTAGTCACTTACATTTGTCTGGTGGTGGTCACTGTACTGATGTGAATGGGGCATCTATACAGTGCAAGCCGAACTGATGAAAGTTTGCATGCTGAAGTCTCTCCTTCTGTATGCATGGTCTTCTTTCAAGTCTGTTATCATCCTACTGGGGTGGGGGAAGGGAGGGAAGAATCCAGTACTCAGGCTGGGGATGTGGCTCAAGCGGTAGCGCGATCGTCTGGCATGCGTGTGTCCCGGGTTCGATCCTCAGCACCACATACATACAAAGATGTTGTGTCTGCCGAAAACTAAAAAATAAATAAATTTTTTTATTAAAAATAAATAAATAAATAAATAAAACCTATAACACGCTTTCCCGCGCTGCGCTAGCCTTTCTCCCAGGGGGCGCTCTGCTGCAGTTGTCCGCGCCTTAACATTCTTGGAAGGGCTCCTGTGCCCCAACTCCCAAGAAAATGCCCTAGAGGCTGCGGTGGGGGCGGGGAAGAGGCTGCTCTGCATTGCAGATATCTCAGCAATTCCAGATTCTGCACCCAGATCCAGGATGCTCCTGCGGCCACCACCATGCTCAGATCATGCCAGCACCGTGCCGCGGCCTTCTAAAATTACCCATGGAGCCATCATAAAAACTTTTTAAAGCTGTGCACTTTCTTCCGTGCTTTTCCATCTCCTGAAAGCCTCCTTAAAATATCTAGATACAGATCTTCTCACTTTGCAAGGAGCAGATGTGAGGGAAAAATCCTTTCCATAAGTTTTAAGTAAGATATAATCACCAAGTTGAAATGTTGGTGTCTGAGCTGAGTTTTCAAGAGCCAGAGGACCTTGTTAGTATATTAATCCTTTAGGCTGAGGAGTCCCATCAACTCTGGTTACAAGACAAGTTTGATTGGAAAGCGGTCCAGGAGTTTCAATCAATGGAGAAAATCAAGCCCCTATGTCCAAAGGGCAGTTAACATCCTTCCTTGCCATGTCAAACATGGCAAAATTACCCAAGGCTCTTCTGAAGTAATTCCAGTTGATCAAAGGGAGCTCTGAGAGACCTCAGGTACCCTCAGCCTTTCATGGCACATCAACTATCTTATCTCTTATGATTTCCCTCTTTGTATAACTTTGTATAACTCAAGTGTGGGTGGACTCTGGGGCAGTCCTTGCTCCAGTGTCCAGGGTCTCTGGGACTAGAGTTATTTTTCCCTTATTTTGTATGGCGCCTTGGGGCATCTTTGAAGGAGGGGGGA
Source organism: Marmota monax (assembly GCF_021218885.2). Lineage (NCBI taxonomy): Eukaryota > Metazoa > Chordata > Mammalia > Rodentia > Sciuridae > Marmota > Marmota monax. The sequence goes on along the minus strand of NW_026693476.1, from coordinate 494,555 downwards.
GCTTTTGCTTAAGGTAAGGCAAGCAATTAGGCCTGTTCTGAAGCCTGGATTCATTTCTTTGGAGCCTTCTTATTTTCTGCTCTCTAACTTATATTGGAACCAAGCTGTGTTACAAAAAAAAAAAAAAAAAAGATCAGTTTCTTTTTCCTCTAGTGCTCTGCCTTAAAATAATTCCAGTTATTTAATATGTACCTGAGTTTAGTTTTCAGAGATAGACTCCGAATTACCCATAATCTTTTTTTTTCTTTTTTCTTTTCTTTTTTTTTTTTTGAGAGAGAATTTTTTAATATTTATTTTTAGTTTTCATGGACACAACATCTTTATTTGTATGTGGTGCTGAGGATCGAACCCAGCGCCGCATGCATGCCAGGTGAGCACGCGACCAATTGAGCCACATCCCAGCCCAACCCATAATCTTATAAGCACATGTTCAAAGCTTTCCTTATATCTTTCTGGAAAAAAAAATTAAAGAAAAACAGGAGATTTTTAAAAGTTTCTTCGATATAATCTAAACTGGGATGAGACATTGCTCTATCCCCAGTTTCCCTATTAGGATACTTATTTTGTAAGGTTTCCGGGAGGCTCATACATTCCCATAGTGAACCTGGATGAGCAGCACTGGCCTATCTCACTTTACTGTCTACCTTTGGGTTTGGGGTCCTTGCAACTGGGGAAGCAGCCTTGATTGGAAATAAATAGGCTAGATCATTCCTTCTGTTAATTACTAGTGACTTGAGCAACTTTGCCTTTAATACACAGACATACTTCTTACTTCTCAGCCTCTGGACCATTTCCTCCAACCCCTGCATTTTGCATTAAAAAAAAAATTCTCAAGAATGTAAGCCCACTCACATCTTTTCATCTCATGGCCAAAAGGAAGAATAAAGACATACATAAAAGTTAGGTGTTTAACCCTTTATGAAAAGAATATCCCTGGGACAAACTAGATGTGCTTGACAGATTATGGGTTTTCTACAACCCCAGCCTTTTTTATGTATTATTTTGAGGCAGGGTCTCACTCAATTGCTTAGGGCCTGACTGAATTGTCAAGGCTGGCTTTGAATTTGAGGTCCTTCTGTCTCAGCCTCCCAAGCTGCTGGGAATACAGGTGTGAGCCATCACTTTTTGGTAGTATTTTTTTTTAGCAGATGTTCCAGAAATCCAAGTGATAAGTAGGCCTGTTAGATCAGAATCTTCAATTTAAGATTCTGGCAGAGTCTTCTGTGATAATTCTGAAAAAAATGTTTCTTGATTCAAAACTGCTATACATACTAAATTTGTTTTGATCTTCTTGGCTTTGTTTCATTATTTTCCTTTTTTTTTTTCCAATTTACAAATAACTTGTTTTAGGAACTACCATGACAATTTAGCTACTTTTATGCATAAGAACTTTCTTTACAACTTCCTGGCTTTACTTAGTTCTTGGTAGAACTGACACAAGTGACTTCACCTTCATTCAGATGCCCCCCACCCCCGCCTCTTTCTTTTTTCCCAATTGCTGCCTTGTCTTTGTGACAGTTTTCCTGAAGACAATTGCTGATCACTGATCCTGTTTGATTGTCCCTCATTGCTAGGATGCATCTGTCTGTCCCACATTGGAGGGATAGTGATTACTGAATGGGATTCAGTGTCAAAGTCTCTTTTGACATATTTGGGCAACAAGGAGGATTAGAAGGAGTGGTTTTTAGGCCAAGCTTACCTGAGTCCACTGTTAGGTTTTTTAAAATCTTGTATGTTCTGTAGGGAATGGCCTGCATCTCAAAACATCAGTCCAGATCCTTATGAGGTGTGGCACTTCTGCAGAATTCCAAAAGGATACATTAACAAAGCTTTAAAAGGAAAATACTTCTAATAAAAACAAAATTAATTTAAAAACTGTTGCTGATGCAGATCTTCTTAAACAAGTTGTAAGGATCTCGCGAAATGTCGGAGAAAGAGACCACCAAGTGACCACTCATGCAATTGGCAGAAGGGGGGATTTATTGAACCAGCATGCTGGGGCTCCGTGCCCACTCAAGAAGGGAAAGCAGCCCAGAGCCCCGAGCAGGGGCTGAGCACTGCTTAAGTACACTTTTTGGGGAGGGCGGAGGGCCTTGTATACATCAGAACAAATCATCATGAGGCGCGGGAAAATTGAATAACAACTCCTAAACATGATTGGTTCATTCATTGGCGGGAACAGGTCAGGCTGGAGTGATAGGTCTTTCCTAAGGAGGGGGTTACATTTAAACTGATTGGTCCAGGCCCTGCAATGCCTACGTGCGACCACACAGAGCCCTTATTAAACAACCAAATAGTCAGGGGAAATATTTACTGGGCAGTTCCAAGCATTGTCTCAACAGCTACAGAAATTTCAGGTTTTGCAGGTAGCATAGATACCTAACAATACCTAATCCTTTACATTTTAACTCAGACCTTGCAGCTTAGAAACTTTACAACACCCGGTCTTTTACCCTTTAACTTTTATGCTTTAACTTCAATTTCTTTTACCCTTACAAAGTTATTTGTAAATTTAAAAAAATATGAAACAAAACCAAGAAGATCAAAACAAATTTAGTTTGTATTGCATTTTTGAATCAAGAAATGATTTTTTAGTCATACCAAATCCTAATAAGATAATTAAAGGATAACCCATTTGTCTATGAAAAAGTTTGATTTTTATCAGAAAGCTATATCTATGAGTACTTGTTAGAGTCTGTTCTAGGACTCTGGTTGTAAATGTTTCTGAGAAGAATCAGACCTATGGACCACAAAAGACTCAGGACAGCTATGGTTGGGATTTTGATGAGAATTTAGGAACTAACATAACAATTTAGCTACTTTCATAGTACACAGTATTTTAACATAGCCCTCATGATTGATAGTATTATGGCAGGACCATTGGATTTTCTAAGGTTTAGAATGTCTTTTGAACATTTTTATCCATATCATATATCCCACATATTATTATAAAATATATATCCCATATATCATTATAAAATAATAATTGCTCATTCATTTAGAATTATAAACCAGATTTAACCAGAGGCATACAGTGATCATGTGATGGATTTTAAAACAAATAGATGTTTAAATGAAACTTAAATGTAACATTCAGTTTATCTAGGAAATCAAAACTTTATAAAAAACAGAGAAAAACCCAAGAAATTATCTTAATGAAATGGAAAACCTTTGCTTCCTACATAAGTTTTTTTGTAAACATTCAAAGGAACAAATTAATCTCTTAGGTAAACCATGCTTAGCTAAGAGAACTAGCTTGTGGCCTGATATTGGTACATTTGATTGTAAATTCAAAGAACACTTTAAATAGCTTTTTAAAAAATTGTAGCCAACTTAATTACACATAATTTTTAAGAACATTGTCACTTATAAACTTTTACAACTAAGACACTGTACAATTGTTCACATCCTTAATTCTTGTCTTACCTTCTTTTATCCCATACCAGAAATGTGTGTCTTGGGTTGTAGGACAAAAATGTTACTGTACCATATGAAATTATTATTCATTTAAAAATACTCCTTGGAAATATGTTTTCCTGCTGGGCATGGTGTTGCACACCTGTAATCTCAGTGGGGCTGGGGAGGCTGAGGCAGGAGGATCTTAAGTTCAAAGCCAGCCTCAACAATGCTGAGGTGCTAAGCAACTCAGTGACACCTTGTCTCTCAATAAAATACAAAGTGGGGCTGAGAATTTGGCTCAGTGGTTGAGTGCCCCTTACTTTAATCCTTAGTACCAAAAATAAAGAAAAAGTTCTCCTGTTTTTAACCTTTTTAGGTCTTTTACCAATTTGCTGATTTTTCCTTAAGTTTGTATTTTGGAACAATTCCTACAAAATTTCTGAATTTAGAAAGATTAGTTTTTTTTCTGAATGAAATACTGTGCTGTATGCTTTTCCTTTAGGTTTTTCATCAAAGCACATCTAAACTCTTTGCATTCTTTGAATATACACTTACATATATTAATTAGAACTTTAACTCTTGAAAAACTTGACTTTTAATGAAGACCCCCAAACAAATCAATCCTAAACTGTTTCCCATTTACCAACGATTCTTTTTTTTTTTTTTTTTTTTTTTTTTACCAACGATTCTTAAGAACACATTTTATAGACCCATACTTGTTACTCTCAAGGAAACAGCCAGCCTTGTGGATTGGATAAAAGCCATTGTATGGTCTTTTTCCCTGAAAAGGGGACTCCCAACTCCCCTATAAATGCAGAGTAGAGCCCCAAAGAGAGGCAGCAGCATGCCTCCTATGCAAGTCTGTGGGACTAGATCCAGAAGATCTGGACACCCTGCTATTCAAAAATCTCATCACCAAGTTCACAGTCAATGTTCCAGTGAAGGGTGCCATATAACTTCACTCAAGGTAAATCAAGCTGTGGTCAGAGAAGCCATTTGAAAATTGCTGTATTAGCTTCTCTTCCCACATCTTCCACATGCAAATAAAAACAAGAGGCTCATTAGGAAATAAATAGTGGAAAGCAGAGGGACTGCCACAGGACTCATCCTAAGAAGGCAGAAATTTTTTAAAGATTTTTGAGAAATAATATGGATAAAGAAAATGTTAAAGTAAAACATTTGAGGCCAAGGGAAGTCTGAAACTAGACATATTTTTGACCCATTTTATACGAACACTGGCTTGGACAAGAAAGAACCACATCTGGGCAGGTTCCCACAACCAGCAGCAACAGGTCAAGGTAGCCACTGGAAGATGTCTGTCCCACCACAGGTGGGAGCATTCGTGTAAACTTTGGGGGAAGGAAGATGCTATATTGTCAGTGGATACATTTGGAAATTAGATTATACTAGCAAATACATTTTGCTTCTTGACTAATGCAGGTTGAAATCAGAACATGATGAACATTTGACAGATAATTGTCCTCCTTTTCCTTTTGACTTCTCTCCACCCGCCCTCTCTCTACCTTAAAGGTGCTGCCTACCAAATCCAAGTCTTGGGTAGCTAGAAAAAACCCACTGGCCCTTTTGTGTTTTGAGTCTCTGGATTCAACATATACTTAGGAATGTGGATCAGTATTTTCTTAGTAGGTTTAGCCCCAAATTGTTAGCCAAATAGCTTCTTTTTTACGCTCTCTTCTAATCTTTTGCCTTGTGCTAATTTAAAGACATATCAAAATACACTTATTAAAAACATTGGTAGTGGTGAAAGTAAGAAGAAAAAAAATGTAAGCCAACACTCTCAGAAGTCTTCACAGTAGATGGGAAATTATAAATGGTTACTAAGAAATAAAATGAAACCCATGAATAGAGATGGGGTTGAACAAAGATTTTATCACCACATCTTTCAAATATCAATGACCCAAGGCCAGTTGCTTAACAGGGTTGTGCACAAACACAAAGCAAAAATTGAATCTGATATTGCCTGGGGCAATAGTCAGAAATCAAGATAATCAATAGTCAGGAATCAAGATACAGATTGACCACAGTCCAAGGTCCCTTGGCTGGTTCCTGCTGGGGACACAAATTCTTTTGCACAGGAGAGGGGATAAAGGTCTTGGGGAAGGAGAAATGTCTGGAACATAAAATTTAAAGGTTGACTGAATTCTGAGAAAGGAAATGTGTAAAATGGCTTATGTAAATAAACTGTTTCTCATTAGCTTAAAATTTGATGCAAAGGAAGACTACATCTCGCAGAGGAATGGTTACCTATGGAGAAGAGAGAGGCCAAAACCCATGGGTAAGGTCCTAATAGAGGCCACTGCTAGCAAAGTAAGGGTTGATGGAATACAATGAAAGCATACAGGAGAGGTGTGATCTTTCAAAGGCTTTATGTGAAGTCCCTGCCGCTCTTTCACCTGACTATGTTAAAGGAACATACTTTGTATCTAATTGGGAGAGTGTTTCTCCTACAAGTACCATAGAATAGAAAATGTATTTTAGGTAGATTTTCATGGCTGTGACCAAAATGCCTGACAACAAAAATGTAGAGGAGTGAAAGGTTCTTTCGGCTCCTTGTTCCATATATTTTATTCCATGGTGGACCAAGTCCACTCCACTGGGACTAAGATAAGGCAGAACATCATGGTAGAAGGGCCTGATGGAGGAGCACTCGTAATTCATGTCTGATAGAAAGCAGAATAAGAGAGAGGGGAAATTGCTGCAGGAAAGAACAACCCTTCCAAGGCACATCCTTAGTGACCCACCTCTTCCAGCCACACTCCACCTGCCTACAGTTAAAACCCAGCCAGTTCATTAAGCTAGAATCAATTGATTAGGTAATAGCTGTGTTCATCTAAAAAGTTCACATCTGAATTTTTCTGCATTAACACAGGAGCTTTAGAGTGGGCTCCTATACAAACATAACAGCATGAGTACACATCCTTCAAACCATATCAATTACAATTGGTGAATGGAAATTTGTAACTTTGCTTGAGCCTGGAGAATGCAGAGTAATCCCTAGTGTACAACAGCTTTATGTGTGACAAAAGTGGGGTTTATGCAAAGATTTACGAGCACCATCCAGAGAAAACCAACTAATAGGACTTTGCAGGAGAGGACATTCACCTCAATGGGTGTGTACTATTGTGATGCTATTCATTAAAGGTGGGGAAAAATCACAGGATGATTCTCCCATGAATGATGATACTTTTGTAAGAGGAGAGCAGGACAATGGGACTATGTGTGCCATAGAAAACTATGGGCAAATTAAAATATGTTGATGCAATGAGTTTTTTTTTTTTGTTAAAGAGAAAACTGAAAAGGATTGCAGCAAATATTTTGAAAGAATGATCTCTGGCCACAAAGATTAAAAATATGGTGAGTATAATTGGAGATGAAACATTCAGATAATTTTTGAACTCAGGTGGCCATGGCATTCCTGCAAGGTTGCTTCTGGGACAGACTTTTGTCATGGTTTGAGGTAAGTATGAATAAAAGTACTTCCTTCATGATTCCCAGCTTTTTTGATAGCTTGTGAGGGTTGACCCCACTGAGCCCATTTAATTCTTACCATTTTCACATTTCTTTCCTACTATCAGAAATTAATTGAAGTTATTCTCATGAATAGAATTCATAAATTCATCTTGAAACCTGAAACACCACAGCGTCTTGGGTGACATTAGGGCAACACTCTACTTGCATGATACTGCCCAAGGAGACCTGAATCAATTGGAAATGTTTCACACAGGACTATGCTACTGAGGGAGGCAGGGAGGAGGTATTCACAAACACACAACACATTTCCTGAGGATTGGAACTGTTTAAAGAGCTGCTAGAGTCTATCAGCACGTGGATGGAGACCTAGAAACAGCTCTCAACTAACCAACAGAGACCCGTTTGGTTTGCAGTTAATAGGTCCAAGATGAATGGATGAAAATTATTACCATGGAAGCATGTGTAAAAAGCATGTATAAAAGGCTGAACTGCATGTATAAAAATGAAACCATGAGAAAATCCCCCTCTGTCCTGGGGTTTTATGAGTCGTGGGAAATAAGCAAAGTCATGCTCTAAGTCAGGTAGAAGTGCAGTGGAACCCTGGTACATACAAGAACAAACACTTGGGGAACAATCTGTGGACATTTCCAGAGTGCATAATGAAGTAGGACTTGATGTTCATCAAAAAAAATCCCTTCCAAGTTGGGAAGGTTGTTGGAATTGACAATGTGATGTCCCCATCTTGTCACTGAATGTGGTCACCTAGGTCTACAAAATGAATTGGCATGAGGGTTCTATTGCAGTAGAGATGGGGCTTAATCAAGACAAGTTTCTCTCCCACCCTTTCAGGGACATGATGCCATAGGAAATTGTCTGTCTTCCTGCAAAGAGGATAGAGGCAGCAGGTGGCTAAAGAATCCATGGAGGGAAGGTCCTGAACGTTCTGGCAGGGGGGCCACACATGGGCCCCAACAGGAGTAGAAATGGCTCTGGACTATGCTATGCTTACAGAGTGCCAGAGAAAAATAAATGCTCAGAAGACTACAGGCCAGAGTAGAAGTTCTTTCTAAAGCTTAGACAAATATTAGTTCTGAAAACCAAGGAAATCTCTTTATAGTCCATGATGTTCAATAGTGGACAGAGAGAGATGCTCCTCAATAATAATTTTCTAGAGAGTGGAAGGGGCAATTGAAACACTGGATGTCTAAAGTGGAGGAGATAAAATCATGAATTCTGTGGAGTGGCACTCACACTAAAGCTATACTTATAAACTGTGGTCTGAAGGAGAAATGGAAAAGAATCCCTTGGGAACCACCTACAACATGCTTAGTTCAGCAGCAGGCACCAGGGTAAAGGGTCACCAGCAGGGGAAAGGTGAGGGAGTGGTAAGGAGGATGCCCTCAGGACCCTCAGATGCAGAAAAAACAAAAGCCAGTTACTGCCCAGCTCTGTGAGGTGTGTACAGCCTTCAGCATGTTTATGTCAGTAGCACAGGAAGCAAAGCAGAGAGGTGGGATCTGGGAAAGGCCTTCGCTCTCACTTTTAGCCCAGTGATTTCTGTCATTGAACACACTGAGGCATTTTCACAAATGGAGGCATTGTCTCCAAAAGGCAGACAAGGGTGAGCAGAGGAAGAGAAGTGGATATTGGATTGGATGGTGGCCTCCACTCAATAAGCATAAGGCCTCCAAATGCTTGGGACAACAGGGTCCTCCATTCCTACCTCAGACTGGCACAGAACTGCCTCTTACAGGCAGTCAGAGCTCCTGCACACACACCAGCATGCACTGCATGACATGCAGCACACAGAGGAGGAAAAGCCAACAGGGCAATGGCAGGCAGCTCCAGCCTGCACTCTCCCTTCCCCTACCTGCTCCTGGGGACTGCAGCCTGTGGGAAGGAATAAGGAAAACAGGGGCAGATGCTCCGCCACTGGCTAAAGTGCTAGGGGAAAACATGAGCACAGAGAGAAAGCTGAGCCTAAGGTGTTGGGAGAACCACCAGAGAGCAGGTGGGATTTGGGGAAGAGACCAAGGAGCGCACCTTGAGGAAACAGCCTGAGAGCTAGTGCAGAGCGGAGGCTGAGTGTGCAGGTGGCACCTGAGGAGAGACAAGGGGAGTGCAGAAGCTTGATGTCAACTAAGCAGGATTAACTGGGATTCTTTAGGGAGCACAGGTGCAGACTGACCCCAGCACTAGGTAACGCTGACCTCAGTGGTGCCAGGTAGAGTGTCCAAGTGGATGATGTACTGCTCAAGTCCTGGTGGGAAAGTGTCAAATGTAAATTTTCCTAACAACTATATTGAGTTTAAACATTTGAACTATTTCTAAAGTTTACCAAAAATGTGTTCAATAGAGCAGAGACTGGCCTTTGGCATCCTTCCGTGCACCTTCCTGTCTTGTGTGGTGAACAGTTAAGACAGACACTTGGCCTGACCCTGGCCTTTCTTTTTCCAGTTGGGGAAGCTGTGTGGAAGTGGTCTCTAGGAGCCATTACAGAAAAGCCTAGGGCCTTACAATGCTTGCCTCTGTTCACCTGGACACTTGAAAGGACTTTAGGCTGATGGCTTTTAATTTATATCATCCCAAAGAAGGAGATACATAACTGATACTATAGCCATCCCAACCATTTTTTAAGTAATATTTTTTTAGTTGTAGATGGAAACTTTTATTTTATTCATTTATTTTTTGTGGTGCTGTAGATCGAACCCAGGGCCTCATATGTGCAAGGCAAGTGCTCTACCACTGAGCTCCTTCTTGACCATTTTTGCCACTAAAATCGCTAGTATAGCTTAAATAAAATTGCATATGATTGACCACCCAATCTATTTACTCAATATCCACATTTTATAAGTAAATGTTCAAAAGCCACTCTGAAGTTGAGACTATCTCTAGCCTCAACTAATACAGCCAAGGAATTCCAGGGTGACCAGACGCAGTTTCTCTCATTGGTCCTTGGTTAGAGGCTCCACCTGCATATGCAGGCTGGGAAATGCTTCAGGTATAGCTCTGAGGATCAGAGCCCCCGTTTTCTTCCTTCAGATCACTATCTACATAAGTCCCAGTGATGTCACGAGGTGCCTGTGCAACCAAGAGCTGGTCTGCTTCACGCTTCAAGCCACCACAGTGAGGCTTGGACAAGACCTCCCTCCTTCCAGATGATAAGCCAGCCTTCCCATGATCCTGCTGGGTAGAAAAGGGGCTTGTGAACACACCAAGCAGGACCTAGCCGTGATTATTAACACAAAATAAGATGTTTTTTCCTGCTTTTCTTGTCTATGTCTTGATCACTTCTTCCGAGAAATTCCTGATGCAAGTTTCCACGAGGTGGACAGAGAGACTAGCTAAGAAATGACTTGAACATAATCTAGTCCAATTGATAAGTTCCCTCCGGTATAATTGGTAATCATTAGTTTACATTTTTGTGCCTGAGGAAGTAAAGAAACACTTTCATGTGATTCATTGACAGGAAGATTCAGGAAGATATAATATTTTTTTTCTTTTTTTTGATACAGCATCTCACCAGGCTTGGAAGCACATGCCTGTGATCCCAGTGGCTTGGGAGGATAAGCTAGGAAGATGGAGAGTTCATAACCAGATTCAGCAAAAAACAAGGGGCTAAGCAACATAGTGAGACCTGTCTCTAAGTAGAATAGAAAAAAACAATAGGGAGGTGCAGTGGCTCAGTGGTTGAGTGCCCCTGAATTGTATTCTTGGTCCCCCGCTCCAAAAAGACAGCATTTTGGAAGATGGCCGCTGCGTACGGGGGTTGCTGAAGTGCTGAGCATGGTGCTCAGAACAGCGGCTTTAATAGAGATTTCGCACAGTCTGTTAGAGCTCCTTTCACCGTTAATCTGTAGTGGACCACTTTGCCAAGCAGCAGGAAGAACAAAGAGATCGAAAAAGAGACGCTTGGCTGCTCAGAGCCGCGGGTGCTTTGTTCCCATCTGCTTCCTCTTTCGCTTCGCTCCGGGCAGAGAAGCTGAATGTGTAATCAGCAGTGGATTGTAAGTACCCGAGGCAAAGAAAGCTCAGTGCGCCCCGCCTTTTTTTCTTTTTTTTTTTTTGAATATTTTTTATACAGGGAGAGTTTGTGGATTGGGATTGTTGGCGGGGCTGTGGTTTCTGTGCCGAAAATCCACTCCGCGGGAGCCGCCATTTGCTTTCTGCTCGCTGTCTTGATGGCTCTGTATACATTGTCCGGCAGCCGCACCTAGAGGTTGGAGCTGGGCTGCGTGCCGAGCCCTGTCCTCCGAAGGCTGGACTGCAGCCTCGAGCGCCTCGGTGGCCTGTTCGCCACTGCACCTTCGGGCAGAGCCTGCTCTGGGGTCGTTCTGCACCCCCCTGCCAGGGGACCCGTGCTCCGGAGGAGGGGGACGGAGAGCCGCGGCGGCAGCCGCTTGGGCCCCAGGGGCCGGGCACTGGGCTGAAGAGCACGGAGGCCAGGGAGGCTCTGCTACGGTCACAGACGAGCGCAGCGCCTGTCAGCGCGGCCCAGAGATGGAGGCGACGGCGGCAGGGTTTCATTTCTAGAAATCTGGACTGGAAACAGAAGCAGCAGTTTGTATAATCCCAAGAACTTGCTTATGCCAGGAAGCTGTAAGGGCAACATGAATATCATTGAGGAGATCTAACATGGTGGCAGGCGCAGAGAGATCAAGTCTCCGACATCTTCAACTGCGCGGGCATAGGGAGCTGTAAACTGTCTAAATGCTGTTGGCTCAGGATCTCTAGGCAATGCTGAGCTGACGTGGATCTGGGGTGTACAGGCTGGGCCCCTCAGAACACACACACAGAGCCCGAATCGGAGGCAATTAAGCTTCGGTTCACCTGCTTCGTGTGACTCAGCACTAACGATCCCGCTGAAATAATTGGCCGGCCCTTAGGAACTTACAGAGGTAAAAGCCAACCGAGCCTTCATAGGCAGTGGCCACAGGACTGAAACGGGGATTGGGAGAGACAGTCAGGACCCACCCGTTGCATTGGTCACCCGGCAAAGGGAACGAACGGTCACCATTTGCATGGGAAACCACCATGGCAGAGAAATGGCGTCACGGGCAGAGGAGATAACTGCATTGAAACCAGCGCGACAGGTGTGTAATCCCCTAGTCATCTCTCTCCACACAGCGGGGAAACCTTAAGGGCCACTCCCAGCTCTCCTGTGAACACAATAACCAGACCGAGGGAATCAGGAGTGGCGCGGGACTCGCGGCGTGGAACTCCCGGCTACCGCTCCCACCAGTGCTGACAACTGAGGTCTCTTGCACCAGCTACCGGGGGCGTGGCTACAGGAGGGCAAGCAAATTCGCTGGGGGATCTCAGCCCCAAGCTCTACAAACTTAGGGTCTGAGGGAGGCAAACAGGGAGAGTGAGCCCAGGAGTTCATGAAAACAGGGCTCCCAGGAGCAGCAGACCTGGCATGTAGCCAGTATTGTGGTGAGCGCCACAGGTGAGCACGGCCTGGCTTGAGGAAACACAAGACAAGGCCCTAGACACTCAGGATTAGAGACCCGCCCAGTCTAGGAGAAAGAGCTGCTGCACAGTGAATGGTTCCCACCTATTGAGAGGAGAAGCTTGGCCCAGTGGGCACAGCTCCAACTACTGGAAGAGAAGTTAATAGAACTCTAGGACTGCATTTATTATTATTATTATTATCATTTTTTTTCTTTTTCTTTTTTTTTCTTCTTTTTCTTTCATTTTCAATTTTTATTTGTTGTTGTTCTTTAACTTTTTTTCAATGTTTCTAATTTTTTTTAAATTTTTTTTTATTTTATTATTATTATTATTTTTTAAATTTTAATTTTCATTTTTTTATTATCATTATTATTTTTGTTAAAATTTTTTTTCTCGTCTTTTCTTTCTTTATTATCTAATCTTTGTTATTTTTGTTTCTTTTGTCTTTTCATTTCTTTTCAATTTTCTTATTCCCCCTTCCTTGAATTCTACCTGCCTACTCTCATTCTCTTTAGTGACTTCTTCCCTTCCCTTCTAATATCTTTCCTCCCAAGCATCAAATAAATCTATAAGAGTAAACAGAAACTCAGCAGTCAAACAGAACAAGAAGTAACATGAGCAGCATAAAAAAGCAAGGAAGAAAAGGAGTACAAACAATGAAGGACAGCCTAAATATTCAGGAGGACCTAGAGTCAGCAGAAAAATGGTCATATAAAGAACTCAAGGAATACCTTAGACAAATGGAATGGAACCTTAAAGAAGATACGAGACAGCAAATCCAAACAGTGAAAGAACACTTTGAAAATGAATTACATAAACAGATAAAAGAAGAAGTTAAGCATCTTTATCAGGAGATAGAGATTATAAAAAAAAAACCAAACAATAATTCTAGAAATGAAAGAAACAATAAACCAAATTAAAAACTCAATTGAGAGTATCACCAACAGAGTGGAGCAGTAGAAGCCAGAACATCAGATAATGAAGACAAAATATATCATCTTGAAAAGAGCCTAGCCAACTCAGAAAGGCTGGTTAAAAACCACGAGAAAAACATCCAAGAGATATGGGATAACATAAAAAAACCAAACCTACGAGTCATTGGGATAGAAGAAGGTACAGAGATTCAAACCAAGGGAATGAGTAGCCTGCTGAATGAAATAATTACAGAAAACTTTCCAGAAATAAAAGAGGAAACAGATATACAAATTGTAGATGCATACAGGACACCGAGCACACAAAATCACAGTAGACCAACGCCAAGACACATTGTTATGAAGATATCCAATATACAGAACAAAGAGAAAATATTAAAAGCTACAAGAGAAAGGAGGCAGATTACATTCAGGGGTAAACCAATAAGGTTAACAACGGATTTTTCATCACAGACGCTGAAAGCGAGAAGATCCTGGAACAACGTATTTCAAACACTGAAAGACAATGGATGCCAACCAAGAATTCTGTATCCAGCAAAATTAAGCTTCAGGTATGACAACGAAATAAAAATCTTTCATGATAAACAAAAGCTAAAAGAATTTGCAGCCAGAAAACCAGCATTGCAAAGCATCTTGAGCAAAACACTACACGAGGAAGAAATGAAAAACAATAACCAAAACCATCAGTGGGAAGTGCCTCTATAAAGACAGAGGGCGGGGGAAAAGCTAACCATGGAGAAACAAACTAAATTAAAAAAAAAAAAAAAGAAGATAAATAATCAAACATGGCTGGAAATACAAACCATATAACAATAGTAACTCTAAACGTTAATGGCTTAAACTCTCCAATAAAGCGACATAGGCTGGAAACATGGATTAAAAAAACAAATCCAACAATATGCTGCCTCCAGGAGACACATCTGATTGGAAAAGACATACACAGGCTGAAGGTGAAAGGTTGGGAAAAAATATACCACGCACACGGTCCTCGTAAGCAAGCAGGGGTAGCCATCCTCATATCGAATAAAATTGACTTCAAGACTAAATTAATCAAAAGGGATAAGGAAGGACATTATATACTGTTAAAAGGAACCATTCACCAACAAGACATAACAATTATCAATATTTATGCACCAAATAATGGTGCTGCGACGTTCATAAAACAAATTCTCCTCAAGTTCAAGAATCAAATAGACCACAACACAATAATTATGGGTGACTTCAACACACCTCTCTCACAATTGGACAGATCCTCCAAACAAAAGCTGAATAAAGAAACTATAGAACTCAATATCACAATCAACAACCTAGACTTAACTGACATATATAGAATATATCAACCATCATCAAGTGGATATACTTTTTTCTCAGCAGCACATGGATCCTTCTCAAAAATAGACCATATATTATGCCATAGGGCAACCCTCAGTAAATATACAGGGGTGGAGATAATACCATGCATTTTATCTGATCATAATGGAATGAAACTGGAAATCAATGATAAAAGAAGGAAGGAAAAATCCTACATCATATGGAAAATGAACAATATGTTACTGAATGATCAATGGGTTACAGAAGACATAAAGGAGGAAATCAAAAAATTCTTAGAGATAAATGAAAATACAGACACAACATATCGGAATCTATGAGACACAATGAAAGCAGTTTTAAGAGGGAAATTCATCGCTTGGAGGTCATTCCTCAAAAATAGGAAGAACCAACAAATAAATGAGCTCACACTTCATCTCAAAGCCCTAGAAAAGGAAGAGCAAAACAACAGCAAATGTAGCAGAAGGCAAGAAATAATTAAAATCAGAGCAGAAATCAACGAAATTGAAACAAAAGAAACCATTGAAAAAATTAACAAAACTAAAAGTTGGTTCTTTGAAAAAATAATAAGATTGACAGACCCTTGGCCATGCTAACGAAGAGAAGAAGAGAGAGAACTCAAATTACTAACATACGGGATGAAAAAGGCAATATCACAACAGACGCTACAGAAATACAGAAGACAATTAGAAATTATTTTGAAAACCTATATTCCAATAAAATAGAAGATAGTGAAGACATCGATAAATTCCTTAAGTCATATGATTTGCCCAGACTGAGTCAGGAGGATACTCACAACTTAAACAGACCAATAACAATAGATGAAATAGAAGAAGCAATCAAAAGACTTCCAACCAAGAAAAGCCCAGGACCGGATGGGTATACAGCGGAGTTTTACAAAACCTTTAAGGAAGAATTAATACCAATATTTTTCAAGTTATTTCAGGAAATAGAAAAAGAAGGAGCTCTGCCAAACTCATTCTATGAGGCCAACATCACCCTGATTCCGAAACCAGACAAAGACACCTCAAAGAAAGAAAACTACAGACCAATATCTCTGATGAACCTAGATGCAAAAATCCTCAATAAAATTCTGGCGAATCGGATACAAAGGCACCTCAAAAAAATTGTGCACCATGATCAAGTAGGATTCATCCCTGGGATGCAAGGATGGTTCAATATACGGAAATCAATAAATGTTATTCACCACATCAATAGACTTAAAAATAAGAACCATATGATCATCTCAATAGACGCAGAAAAAGCATTCGACAAAGTACAGCATCCCTTTATGTTCAAAACATTAGAAAAACTAGGGATAACAGGAACTTACCTCGACATTGTAAAAGCTATCTATGCTAAGCCTCAGGCTAGCATCATTCTCAATGGAGAAAAATTGAAGGCATTCCCCCTAAAATCTGGAACAAGACAGGGATGCCCTCTATCACCACTTCTATTCAATATAGTTCTCGAAACACTGGCCAGAGCAATTAGACAGACGAAAGAAATTAAAGGCATAAAAATAGGAAAGGAAGAACTTAAATTATCACTATTTGCAGATGACATGATTCTATACCTAGAAGACCCAAAAGGGTCTACAAAAAAACTACTAGAACTAATAAATGAATTCAGCAAAGTGGCAGGATATAAAATCAACACGCATAAATCAAAGGCATTTCTGTATATCAGCGACAAAACTTCTGAAACGGAAATGAGGAAAAACACTCCATTCACAATATCCTCAAAAAAAATAAAATACTTGGGAATCAACCTAACACAAGAGGTGAAAGATTTATACAATGAAAACTACAAAACCCTAAAAAGAGAAGTAGAAGAAGATCTTAGAAGATGGAAAAATATATCCTGTTCATTGATAGGCAGAACTAACATCATCAAAATGGCGATATTACCAAAAGTTCTCTATAGGTTTAATGCAATGCCAATCAAAATCCCAACGGCATTTCTTGTAGAAATGGATAAAGCAATCATGAAATTCATATGGAAAAATAAAAGACCCAGAATAGCAAAAGCAATTCTAAGCAGGAAGTGCAAATCAGGCGGTATAGCGATACCAGACTTAAAACTATATTACAGAGCAATAGTAACAAAAACAGCATGGTACTGGTACCAAAACAGGAGGGTGGACCAATGGTACAGAATAGAGGACACAGAGACTAATCCACAAAGCTACAACTATCTTATATTTGATAAAGGAGCTAAAAGCATGCAATGGAGGGAGGATAGCACCTTCAACAAATGGTGCTGGGAAAACTGGAAATCCGTATGCAACAAAATGAAACTGAATCCCCTCCTCTCGCCATGCACAAAAGTTAACTCAAAGTGGATCAAGGAGCTAGATATCAAATCAGAGACTCTGCGTCTGATAGAAGAAAAAGTTGGCGCCGATCTACATATTGTAGGGTCGGGCTCCAAATTCCTTAATAGGACACCCATAGCACAAAAGTTGATAACAAGAATCAACAAATGGGACTTACTTAAACTGAAAAGTTTTCTCTCAGCAAGAGAAACAATAAAAGAGGTAAATAGGGAGCCTACATCATGGGAACAAATTTTTACTCCTCACACTTCAGATAGAGCCCTAATATCCAGAGTATACAAAGAACTCAAAAAATTAAACAATAAGAAAACAAATAACCCAATCAACAAATGGGCCAAAGACCTGAACAGACACTTCTCAGAGGAGGACATACAATCAATCAACAAGTACATGAAAAAATGCTCACCATCTCTAGCAGTCAGAGAAATGCCAACCAAAACCACCCTAAGATACCATCTCACTCCAGTAAGATTGTCAGCCATTATGAAGTCAAACAACAACAAGTGCTGGAGAGGATGTGGGGAAAAGGGTACTCTTGTACATTGCTGGTGGGACTGCAAACTGGTGCGGCCAATCTGGAAAGCAGTATGGAGATTCCTGGGAAAGCTGGGAATGGAACCACCATTTGACCCAGCTATTGCCCTTCTTGGACTTTTCCCTGAAGACCTTAAAAGAGCGTACTACAGGGATACTGCTACATCGATGTTCATAGCAGCACAATTCACAATTGCTAGACTGTGGAACCAACCCAGATGACCTTCAATAGATGAATGGATAAAAAAAATGTGGCATTTATACACCATGGAGTATTACGCAGCACTAAAAAATGACAAAATCATAGAATTTGCAGGGAAATGGATGGCACTAGAGCAGATTATGCTTAGTGAAGCTAGCCAATCCCTAAAAAACAAATACCAAATGTCTTCTTTGATATAATGAGAGCAACTAAGAACAGAGCAGGGAGGAAGAGCAGGAAGAAAAGATTAACATTAAACAGATACATGAGGTGGGATGGAAAGGGAGAGAAAAGGGAAATTGCATGGTAATGGAGGGAGACCCTCATTGTTATACAAAATTACATATAAGAGGTTGTGAGGGGAATGGGAAAATAAACAAGGAGAGAAATGAATTACAGTGGATGGGGTAGAGAGAGAAGATGGGAGGGGAGGGAGGGGGGATAGTAGAGGATAGGAAAGGTAGCAGAATACAACAGTTACTAATAGGGCATTATGTATAAATGTGGATGTGTAACCGATGTGATTCTGCAATCTGTATTTGGGGTAAAATTGGGAGTTCATAACCAACTTGAATCTAATGTATGAAATATGATATGTCAAGAGCTTTATAATGTTTTGAACAACGAATAAAAAAAAAGAAAATTTTGAGGAAGAAAAACCATAAAAAAAGGAATAAAAGTGGATTTATATACAAAAAAAATAAATAAATAAATATTAAAAAAAAAACAAAACAAAAAGACAGCATTTCACCACATTGTCCAGATTGACCTCAAACTCTCCATGCCCCTGTCTAGCACTCCAGAGTAGCTGGGATTATAGGTGTGCACCACTGTGCTGACAGGAATACATTGTGTAGATTAGTTGTGAAACGGTTCCATCCTCCATCCTAACTTGCCACTGAACTTTTACCCCAACAGTCGACACATTGATAAGGAATAACATCTTTTTAAACAAACACCAGTGTTTAAAAACACATTTTCAACTAGCCAGGACTAAATTGTCAAAGAGAGGATGGGCAATGAAGCTTGCAGCAAGAGTTCAAGGTCGTTAGACTCCAGCAGAGGGCATAGCATTTAAAGCCCCAGTCCTGCCTTGAAGAATGAGGAGACCAGCCCCGAGGCTCGTTCAGCTGCACTCTGCGCTATAGCAGGTTAGAACTCTCTGTGTTCTTTTGAACTACTCTTCATGTTGCAGGGGTGGGGAGCAGATGTGAACATGGGATATTCACCAAGATAGACTGGAGAAAGCAAAAGTTTAATTATATAATGATATATTTTGTTGTTGTGATTTTGGGCCAGACTTTGACTCATGTCACTCTCTAAGGCACAGCATAGTGAGTCATAAATATCTCTTCATTCTACCAGGGTCCTGTCCTATACCCTAAAGGAAGGAATGCTGAAATAGCTCCACAGACAGTTCTTGCTGAGTTTCTCTCCTCAGTCTGTCAGCATTGTCCCAAGCCCCTGGGTCCAATCATATTGCCTCACGATTTTCCAAGTGCCCATCATAGTTATGCAGTGAGGTACCCTTAAGAAAGCAAAGGAACAAGGTTCAAACAGCCTCCTGATGCATGAACACAAGGAGGTTCTGAAAAGTGGCTGTCTCCTTCCCAGATGTTTTGCCAAATTAGTCTGTACACCTCTATTCATTGTTGTAACATCCTATAGAGTAAACTGATGAAAGATTTCAGGGATTCTCACCCCAAAATCGAGAACCTCAAAATGCTGGTTAGCTACATAATTGGAACATAAAGAGCACCAAATGCCAGAACAAGCTTCCCCCTGATTTCTCCTTGATGCTTAAATTCCTGAACCCAGGGAGGAAGAAATTACCTCGCTGAAATTTCATTAACTAAACTCATATCACAGGAAGACTCAAGCCTGTCAACACATCTGCCCAGACCTGTCCTTTTCCATAGTCCTCTATTCGCATCCCATAGAGAATGATTTACCAATCATTGTTCATTCCAGGGGCAAGTGTACTTTGTCCCAAGCACAGGGAGTTTCCCTACAAATTAATAGCTAACTACCCCCAAATTGTCTACATATGCTATTTTGCACCTCCCTTGTAGGAAAGGGGGTTTATAGGCTTCTGAATGACATTGGAGTAGTGGGAAATTGTACTCCTCTGATATACCCCCATGCAGTAAATTTCCTTTTCCCAGAATGAATATATTTTATACCTTTCTATTTCATCTTTATTATTTTGTTCCAGGGAAACTTCAGAAATTGAAGGGAAATTTCCCATCCTCTTGCACCAGAAAATATAGATGTATGCCTGGGATGTTTGAATCACTTAAGCAAATTAATCAAACCCCTTCTAAGCTAGTTGATCAGAAGCACAGGTCGGTCAATCTGAGACTTCCAACTGGCTTCTAAAGGGTGAATGGGCATTTTTGGTGAGTGAAGTGGAATTTGCTAGCATGGCCCTTGGCTCACAAAAACTTATTACGTGGAAAGGCCAATGATATCAGTGTGAGGGATGTGGAGACGTCCCAGGGAAGTCCTCTCATGGTGTTCAAGAATAGCTATGCTTGCAACAATTTACTGAGGATGCCATTAACCACTGATATTTAGAGACAGCACTAACACCTGGGGAGTTTCTCCCTTGGATGCATTTAATTAGGAAACAGTAACATTTCCAGTCCCTTGGTCCTTGTTAGCCAGGATGCCTAAAGTGAAAATGGAAGAGAGCCTGAGTCTGACTGAGGCTAGACCAAGCTCAGAATTCAGTCTGCCTGAACTTAGACCACCAGCTTCAGAGTGACTCCCTGGGAAAAATTGCTGGAGTAACAGAGAGTACTTTTAGGACTCTGGGCACCATGCCATTACTGTTGGGAAGCACAGTTCCAACATTCTATGGAAATCAGAGGGTTTGGTTTGAAGAAATAGTTTCATTTACTTTCTTCAAATGGATGATGAGAGTAAAATCCTTTACTTTCACTTCAACTCTGCAGAGCAGTGTGTTTGTTTTAAGTGCTACAGAGTGGAAGAGAATGTTTGGGTTGATGCAAGATACACAGCTCCAGACGGAACCACTCAGATGGCTTTTCCTGATGCAGACCTACACAGGGTTGTCCCAAGGGAACATTTGGCCAGGGGAACTATATAAAGTCACTGTACAATGGCTTTCATGCTGAGAACAGGACTTGCCACATCCCCATAAATGCTGCCTGGAGCAGCCCACGTGAAGCAGCTTTAATGCTTCCTATGCACGTGTGTGGAGCTAGATTCAATATGACTGGAATATTCAACTGTTTATTAAGCTCATCCCCCATGTCGTGTTAGACGCTCTGATTTAATGGGGACCCTTCTCCTTGGGTACCCTGTGTAACTGTACCTATGAGAAAACTTTTCTATTTGGGTGTCTCAGTTTCGCTTTATAGCTCTTACCATTGCTAACATAAACAAGAGGCTAATTAAGAAAAAGGTAGTGAAAATGGAGTTACAATTACAGGAATCATCCCAGGAAAGTTGGACTATTTTAAAAGGTTTTTGAGAATTAAAATGGATGTAGAAACTGTTAAAGCAAAACTCTTGAGGCCAAAGGAAGTCTGAAATAAAAGGGCTTATTGACCCATTCCAAACAAATGATAGCCGGGTGAAGCAGAAACCAGGTCCTGGGCAGGTTCCATAGCTACCAGCATTAGAACAGGTTATAGGATGGGATATGTCTGCCACACCAGAGCTAAGAGCATTGGATAAACCTTGGGAAAGGAAAGTGCTTGTGATCTCCACTGGCCATAGATGAGCAGGACAGTGCTTAGCAGGGGAGGTTTGGGGATAGGGGGCTAATCTGTAAGAAGTACTTGGTGAGTGTTCTGGGTGGAAAGCAGCTCCCTATGACCCCTTGATAGTTGTCCTAGTGCCCTTTTGAGTCAAGAGCTTCAGCATCTGCTTAGGATTATGGGGAAGTTTCTTGTTTATTTTGCCCTCTGCTGTTATTGCAATAACTTGAAAAAATCTTTTCTTTTCTTCTATTCTCTGGCCTATCACTGAATTTAGAACATCCCAGAATTTGGGGTATTATCAAAAACATTGTTGTGAGTGAAAGTAGAAGATTGAAAAGGAGATTCAAAGTTCTCTTCCCAGTAGAGTATAAATCTTGACCCAGTTACTGAGACAGAGAGTGAATAAAATGGACATTGACAGGTTAAAAAAAATTTAATATTGCCAAGTTGTAGCTGTGTGATTGAAAGGTACTAGACACCTTGGTTTCCTCACAAAATGTCAAAATGTATTGACGAATATTAAATTTAATAATTCATTGTTTTTCACTAAGTTCAAAAGCCACATACACCACTTCTACCAGTTGTAATTCACTGAAAATCCACCTGATTCACTTGGTCTCTGGACCAAAGCAATCACAAGTTCTTTTATCCATTTCAATCTTAATTTTAATCTATAATATTTCCAACACTCAAGGTGCATATCATACATCACACACACACACACACACACACACACACACGGGGTGGGGGGAGAGGGAGAGAGAGAGAGAGAGAGAGAGAGAGAGAGAGAGAGAGAGAGAGAGAGAGAGAGAGAACCAAAAGGTTAAGTTGGCCACAGGTTTCAGGATGCTATGCAAAGGCAGAGAGCAGATATAAATGAAAAGATTCACGTTAGGTGGTCACATAAGAGTTTTAAGGAACAAGTTCAGCAGAGTTACAGTAAAAGACCCAGGATGGCTGGCTGTTTCAAAGTGTCAGTTTCAGGTGCCAGCATGAAGTGAGTCATAGATGTCATAAGGGGCCGGAGAAACTAGGCTATATATATGACAAACCCAAAGTCAATATCCAAGTGAAAGTGAAAAATCCGAAAACTTCCTTTAAAATCTGGAACAAGACAGGGGTGTCTACTTTCACCACTCCTGTTTGATATAATACTAGGAAATCCAGCCAGGATGACTAAACAAGGGAAGAAGGTCAAAGGGATTAAAATAGGAAAGGAAGAAGTCCAATTCACTGTTCGCAGATAATAAGATCCTGTACTTAGAAGAGTCTAAAAGTTCCATCAGAAGACTGTTAGAGCTAATAAATACATTCAGAAAAGTAACAGGATCAACTTAAAAAGTAAATAACTTACCTAGACACCAATACAGAATCTAGTGAGAAAGAAATCAGGAAAATGATT
Source organism: Marmota monax (assembly GCF_021218885.2). Classification (NCBI taxonomy): domain Eukaryota; kingdom Metazoa; phylum Chordata; class Mammalia; order Rodentia; family Sciuridae; genus Marmota; species Marmota monax. The sequence continues at coordinate 471,742 of NW_026693476.1, read as the reverse complement.
CCATTCACAATAGCCTCAAAAAATTCCTAGGAATAAATCTAACTAAGGAGGTAAAATGAAATGATAATTAAGAAACCCTGAAGAAAATTGAACGTAAGCACAAGAAGGTGGAAAGACTTCCCATGATCATGGATAGGCAGAATTAATATTGCTAAACTGGCCTTACTACCAAAAGCAATATATACATTCAATGCAATCCTCATCAGAATACCAATCCCATTCTTCACAGAACAAGGAAAAACAGATCTGAAATTCAATTGGAAAAATAAAAGACCCAGAATAACCAAAGCAACTCCTCATTGGGATCCCAGCTTTGACTTACCATGCCTGCCTGTATTTCCTCAATACATAAATGCTATATCTTAGGAAGGTAAACTTCAAGCCACTTTTATGCTTTGTGATAGGTGATACACAGGACTAAGAACTTAAGTAGAGGCATTGCAAATGTCACCAGATAACCTGGGCTCTGTAACTTTCAAGAATGATTATCTGGCAGTTATCTTTTATTTATTTATTGGTACCAGGGTTTGAACAGAGGGCCACCTTACTACTGAGCCACATCCCCAGCCCTTTTCATTTTTTATTTTGAGACAGGGTCTCATTAAGTTGCTGAACCTGGCCTCAAACTTGTGATCCTCCTGCCTCAGCCTCCTGAGTAGGTGGGATTAAAGGGTGTATGTCACTGCCTGGTTGGCAGTAATCATTTAACCATTTATGTGGGGCTCTCTTTAAAATTTTGTGGTACTGGCCAAAAGATGGGTATGTTGTCTTTGAAAAAATCAGGGAAGGGGGAGTAAAATTAAGTAACCCAACAACAACTCCCAAGGGAGCTGCCCTGATACAACTTAAAGTGAATCTTTTCCTCTCTTTCCACTTGATTGTGTTATGGGGAAGGATCTGATTGTGGGATGGCTTTATTAACCAATACTATAAAACAGAAAGCACGGAACTACATCCTTATCGCACTATTAATGCTAAACAGGGAATTGTCAGATTACTTCAGCCCATAGCATGTAGAGTAACCTCTGCTGTGCTCACAGGGACACATTCTCTCTACAAGATCGCCAAGTGGGACATAAATTAGGGCTGATGACAAAGGCCTCCCAGCACCTCCCAGGGAATACTGAGGTTGGTACTCAGTAAATTTCACTGAAATGGAATGTACTTTCTTGATACTGTCAATGAATCACAAAAATAATTAAAGATAAATTCTCCAAAAGTTAATGAGACTCATCATTGTAATAGCAGTGCAGGGCAATGAGAATAGGTGTGCCCTAGAAAACCGTGGGCCCATTAAAAGATGCTGTTGCAATGGGAGATTTTTTTATAGAGAAATCTGAGAAGGATTACATCAAATATTTTGAAAGAATATTATCTAGCCACAAAGATTAAAAATTATGGTGAGGATAGTTGAAAATGGAAATAAAGTTCCTAGAATATGTCCTTGCTGAAGTACTTTTTGAACCCTGGTGACCATGGCATTCCTGCAAGTTTGCTTCTGGCAGAGACTTTTATCATGGATTTGAGGTAAATATGCATAAAAGCACTTCCTTCATGACTCCCACCTTTCTTGATAGTTTGTAAGGGTTGACCATGGTGAGCTCATTTTGATTCTAACCATTTTCACTTTTCTTTTCCACTATCAGATAATTAATTCAAGCCACCCTCATGAACAGATTTTCTAAACTCATCCTGAAACCACAAATACCACAATGTCTTAGGTGACATCAGGGAAATCTAGTGGGCATGGTACTTCCCAAAGAGACCTCAATCAAATAGGAATGGTTTACACAGGACCATGCTACCTGAGGGAGGCAAGGAGGAGGTAGTCAGGAGCACACAACCCATTTCCCTAGGATTGGGACTATGTAAAGAGCTTCTGAAGTCGATCAACACTTGGACCCAGACCTAGGAACAGCTCTCAGCTGGCCAACAGAAAGCTGCTTGTGGGTGGCAGGTCCAAGTTGAAATGACAACATCATGTTTCATGGAAGCAGCTCTGATTGGAGAAGATAAAAAAAAAGTCAGCTCATTGTGCTGAACTGCACAAATGACACTCAAACCATGGCAAAATTCCCTGGGTCTGGGCATATACTGAATCATGGGAAGTGGCCAAAAGTCATGCTCCCATGGTCAGGCAGAAGGTCAGAGGAAACAATGCACTAAAAGGACCACCATGTGGGGAGCAACCCTGTGGATATCAGGAGTGCTTTCAAGTAGGACATGACGCCCGTCGTAAAAACCTCCTTCCAGGTAGGGAAGGTTGTTAGAACTGGCAACCCATGTCCCCATGTGACCAATTAACATGACCATTTAGGTCCACAAAATAAGTGGATATGGTACTGCAGAAAGAGATGGGGCTCAATCAGGACATGTTCTTCTCCCATCCTTTCAGGGATCTTGTCAGTAGGAATTTCTCTGTCTTCCTGCAAAAGGGATAAAGGCAGTAGATGGGTACAGAATTCATGGAGGGAAGGTCTTGAACATTCTGGCCAGTGATACTGATGCTGGTAGACCTGAGGGCCACACATGGCACCTGACAGGAGTAGACACTAACTCTGGATTGTACTTTGCTTACCCAGTGCCAGAGACAAATGTTCAGAGGGTTACTGACCACAGCAGAATTCTTGCTCAAGCTTAGACAAATGTTAGTTCTGCAGACCAAGCAACTCTGGTCTGCAGTAGACAAAGAGAGACGGTTCTCAGTAATAATTTTCTAGGAGAGTGGATGGGACAATTAAATCACTGGTTGTTGAAAGTGGAAGAGATAAAGGCGTAAAGGGCTACCATACACCCCTTCTCAAGTCTGTGCTCACACTCAGCAGCAGTGAGGCTCAAGGAACATCCTCGCTTGATAGTGCTCTGTAGTCCTGATGGACTGGGGGGACAGAGGGGAAGGATGGTGGTAAGACTGTGCAACTCCTGCCAAAAAAGGAGCATGCCGATAGACAACCATACACATATGCATCTCTTTGTGTGTAAGTGTGCATATATATTTTAATATGCATATATATATATATGTACATATACATATTCATTTATATTAGTAGTTTCTTCCCCACTTCATTTTTTTAATCTTTAAAAAGCAAGTGATTTCAATTTGCTGAATTGAGACTAATAAGGGAAATCTCCATGTTCTTTTTTTTTCCAATGTCCAAATAGCCGATGATTCAATAAAATAAAGATGGAAATTTGAACAAAGATATGAAAAATATTAAATAAGTTATATTATCGAGTATTCAACTGTATATGAGTTTTTTTTCTTATTCTGTTCTTCTGTTCCTGATAACATTTGTCACTAGAACTATGTAATCTTAAAGCACTGAAAAATTTATGTTTCGATTAAGATTGTATAGTTCTTGTGAATAATAACTGTTTCATAAGCATCTTGATATACCGATTCACCTATGATCTAGCATTAATAAAAGAGAGAAACTGCTAACAATAGAGCTAAGAAGAAAAATTGCAGCTTATATAAACTATAAATATTGTTTAAGTAAGCTAAAGTACCAGGAATAATAAAGCAGCATTCTTTAATGAAAAACTTTAAATTCGTGATTTCAGCTTTACTTCTGCTATGTTTTGTAAAAACCATACCACTGGACTAATGTTCTTTAAGTCATAAGTGAAAAGGCAAATCTTGATGTTTTCATTAAAAATACTATTTTTTAAGAAACATCCATGGTGTAACTACTAAATGCCAGAAACTGTGCTAGGTCCAAATTACAATAATCCATATCGTCCCAGAATGAATTTACAGATCGACGTTCTTAATGAGTCCAGCACATGATTAAAGACGTGTTTAAGCTTTCTCAGGCCTGATTGAGGCTTTACCTATAAACCTTGATGGGGAGAAACTATCTGCCCCTCACCAGACTTGGTACACATCCAGGACATTGCAGTCATTAAAGGTAATTGTAGACAACACTAAAGCTCCTCTGGGCTGTCCTGCATTTCACACATCTGCGTTCTAATCCCTGGACATCCACTTCTATAGATATCCTTATCTAAGACCTTGAACAGAAATATTTTTCAGTGCCTGCTGAGGTCTGCTTGTGGGTTAAAGCACACTGTCACCACTCTGATTCAAAACTCTACACTTTTCCACTCTTATACCTCACTTTGCCCTCCATTCAAACCCAAGGTCCATAATACTGCTGGAGTAGTCTGTTGGTCTTAGGGCTCCCTCAACAGAAAGTTGACCCTCACATTTGGGATGATCTCTCTGACCCTTCACTAACACATTGGGTTTTAAAAAATTTTTTATTATAACTTGTTGTATATGACAGTAGAATGCATTAAAATTCATATTACACACATAGAGTACCATTTTTCATATCTCTGGTTATATAAAAAGTACATTCACTCCATTCGTGTCTTCATACACGTACTTAGGGTAATGATGTCCATCTCATTCCACTGTTTTTCATACCCCCATTACCCCTCCTCTGCCCTGCCACCCCTTTGCCCTATTTAGAATTCATTTAACACTCCCATGCTCCTCCTTCCAACCCCCCTATGAACCAGCCTCCTTATATCAGAGAAAACATTTGGCATTTTGTTTTTTGGGATTGGCTAACTTTACTTAGCATTATATTCTCCAACTCTATATCCATTTACCTGCAAATGCCATGACTTTATTCTCTTTTAATGCTGAGTAATATTCCACTGTGTATACAGGCCACATTTTCTTTATCCATTCATCTACTGAAGGGCATGTAGGTTGGTTCCACAGTTTAGCTATTGTGAATTGTACTGCTGTAAACATTGATGAGGCCTGTGTCCCTGTAGTATGTTGTTTTTAAGTCCTTTGAGTATAAACTGAGGAGTGGGATAGCTGGGTCAAAGGGGGTTCCATTCCAGTTTTCCAAGGAATCTCCATGTTGCTTTCCATATTGGCTGCACCAGTTTATAGTCCCATCAGCAATGTATGAGTGTGCCTTTTCCCCCACATCCTCTCCAACACTTATTGTTGTTTGTATTCTTTTTTAATATTTATTTTTTAGTTGTAATTGGGCACAATATCTTTATTTTTATGTGGTGCTGAGGATCAAACCCAGGACTTTGCATGTGCTAGGTGAGTACTCTACTTCTGAGCCACAACCCTAGCCACTGATGTTTGTATTCTTAATAGCCGCCATACTGACAGGAGTGAGATGATATCTTACTGTAGTTTTGATTTGCATTTCTCTAATTGCTAGAAATGGTCAAATTTTTTAATATACTTATTGATTGATTATATATCACCTTCTGAGAAGTGCCTGTTCATGTCTTTGGCCCATTTATTGATTGGGTTATTTGTTTTTTTTGGTGTTTAGCTTTTTGTGTTCTTGTGTACCGTAGAGATTAGTGCTCTATCTGCAAGTGGTAAAAATTTCCTCCCAAGCTGTAGGCTCTCTATTCACCTCACTGATTGTTTCTTTTGCTGAGGAGAAGCTTTTTAATATAAGTCCATCCCATTTATTGATTCTTGATTTTAATTCTTGCACTATAGGAGTCTTATCAAGAAAGTAGAAGATTTGGGCCTACTTTTTCTTCTATTAGATGCAGGGTCTCTGCTTTAATTCTAGGTCCTTGATCCACTTTGAGTTGAGTTTTGTGCATGGTGAGAGATAGAGGTTTAATTTCATTTTGTTGCATATGGATTTCCAGTTTTCCAAGTACCATTTGTTGAAGAGGCTATCTTTTCTCCAATGTATATTTTTGGCACCTTTGTCTAATAAAAGATAACTGTAATTATGTGGGTTAGTCTCTGTGTCGTCTATTCTGTACCATTGGTCTACAGGTCTGTTTTGGTGCCAATACCATGCTGTTTTTGTTAATATTGCTCTGCAGTATAGTTTAAGCTCTGGTATAGTGATGCCACCTTTTTCAATCTTCTTGCTAAGGATTTCTTTGGCTATTCTGGGTCTCTTATTTTTCCAGATGCATTTTATGACTGCTTTTTCTATTTCTATGAGGAATGTTATTGGAATTTCAATTGGAATTGCATTAAATCTGTATACTGCTTTCGGTAGTATGGTCATTTTGACAATATTAATTCTGCCTATCCAAGAATTAGGGAGATGTTTCCATCTTCTAAGGTCTTCTTTAGCATTCTGTAGTTTTAACTGTAGAGGTCTTTCACCTCTTTTGTTAAGTTGAATTCCCAAGTATTTTTTTTTTTGAGGCTATTATAAATGGGGTAGTTTTTCTAGTTTCTCTTTCAGAGAATTTGCCACTTATATACATAAATGCCTTTGATTTATGGGTGTTGGTTTTGTATCCTGCTACTTTGCTGAATTCATTTACTAGTTCTAGAAGTCTTTTGGTAGAATGTTTTGGGTCTTCTAGGTATAGAATCATATTGTTGGCAAATATTGATAATTTGAGTTCTTCTTTTGCTATCTGTATTCCTTTTTTTTTGTCTGTCTAATTTCTCTGGCCAGTGTTTCAAGAACTATGTTAAATAGAAGTGGTGAAAGAGGGCATCCCCATCTTGTTCCAGTTTTTAGAGGAAATGCTTTCAATTTTTCTCCATTTAGAATGATGTTGGGCTGGGGCATAGCATAGATAGCTTTTACAATGTTGAGAATTATTTGAACATGAAGGGATGCTATATTTTGTCAAATGGTTTTTCTGTGTCTATTGAGATGATCATATGGTTCTTGTTTTTAAGTTTATTGATGTGATGAATTACATTTTTTGATTTTCATATGTTGAATCAAACTTGCATCCCTGGGATTAATCCCACTTGATCATAGTGCACTGTTTTTGATATGTTTTTGTATTGTATTTGTCAGAATTTTATTGAGAATTTTTGTATCTATGTTCATTGGAGATATTGGTCTGAAGTTTTCTTTCTTTGATGTGCCTTTGCCTGGTTTGGAATCAAGGTGATATTGGCCTCATGAAATGACTTTGGAAGTGCTCCCTCTGTTTCTACTTCACAAAATAATTTTGAAGAGTATTGGTATTAGTTCTTCTTTATAGGTCTTATAGAACTCAGCTGGGTATCCACCCAATTCTGAGTTTTTCTTGGTTGGTAGTGAAAGAACAAACAAGGCTCGTCGTCAGAGAAAATACCCGTTTATTGAGGAACAGCTCTATATATTTATAGAGCCGGGGGTGGTTTGACAGTTATGACAGTTTAATGGTTGAAGGGTTTGACAGTTGGCATGGGGTGCTTTCTGATTGGTGAGTAAGGATCATGTGAGCCAGGAGGGCTAGTCTGATTGGTGGGTAAGGATCATGTGAGCCAGCAGGGCTAGTCTGATTGGTGGGTAAGGATCATGTGAGCCAGCAGTGCTAGTCTGATTGGTGGGTAAGGATCATGTGAGCCAGCAGGGCTCACCATTGGAAGGCTCTTCTCCGGGAAAGGGGAAGTTAGTCTTTGGAGCCGGGGTGACTCCCAACAGGTAGGCTTCTCATGGCATCTTCTATTTCATTGCTTGAAACTTATCTGTTTAAATTGTATATATCATCCTGATTCAATGTGTAAATCATCTGACTTTAGAATTTGTTGATGCCTTTGATATTTTCTATTTTATTGGAGAACAGGTTTTCAAAATAATTTCTAATTATCTTCTGTGTTTCTGTAGTGTCTGTTGTGATATTTCCTTTTTAATGAAAAAGATGTTGTTATTTGAGTTTTCTCTCTTCCTCTCTTTGTTAGTATGGCTACAGGTTTGTCAATTTTATTTATTTTTTTCAAAGATCAACTTTTTGTTCTGTCAACTTTTTCAATTGTTTCTTTTGTTTCAATTTCATTGATTTCAGCTCTGATTTTAATTATTTCTTGTCTTCTGTTGTTTTAAATTCTTCTGCTGCTGCTTTTGGTGTTGATTTGTTTTTCTTTTCTAGGCTTTTGAGACATAATGTTGTCATTTATTTGTTGGCTTTTTCTTCTTTTAAGGAATGAACTTCATGCAATTAACTTTCCTCTTAGAACTGCCTTCCTAGTGTCCCAGAGATTTCAATATGTTGTATCTGTGTTCTCATTCACCTCTAAGATTTTTTCAATCTCCTTCTTGATGTCTTTTGCAATCCATTGTTTATTCAGTAGTATATTATTTAGTCTCCATGTGTTGGAGTAGCTTTTATAATTTTTTTCACTGATTTCTAATTTTATTTCATTATGATCTCATAGGATACAGGGTAGTATCTCTAGTTTTTGAATTTGCTAAGAGTTGCTTTGTGGCATAATACATGGTCTATTTTAGAGAAGAATCCATGTGCTGCTGAGAAGAAAGTGTATTCATTCATTGAAGGATGAAATATTCTATATATGTCAGTTTAATGTAAGTTATTGATTGTATTATTGAGTTCTATCGTTTCTTTGTTCAGCTTTTGTTTGGAAGATCTATCCAGTGGTGAGAGAGGTGTGTTAAAATCACCCAGAATTATTGGGTTGTGGTCTATTTGACTTTTGAACTTGAGAAGAGTTTGTTTGATGAGTGTAGATTCTCCATTGTTTGGAGCATATTAATTTATTATTGTTATGTCTTGTTGATGAATAACCCCCTAAAGCCATATGAAATATCCTTTTTTATCCCTTTTGATTATCTTTTGCTCAAAGTCTACTTTATTTGATATGAGGATGGAAACGCTTGCTTGCTTCTGCAGACCATGTGAGTGGCATAATTTTCCCCAACCTTTCATGTTCTGTCTGTGGATGTCTTTTCCTATGAGATGAGTCACTTGGAGGCAGCATATTGTTGAGTCTTTTTTTAATCCAATCTGCCAGTCTATGTCTTTTTATTGGTGAGTTTTAGGCTATTAACATTCAGGGTTTTTTTGAGTCATGATTTGTATTCCCAGCCATTTTTGTTTATTTTTGGTATTTACCTTGACTTGGTTTCTCCTTTGATTAGTTTTTCCTTTAGTGTGAAATACTTCCCTCTGTGGATTTTCATTGTTGTTTTTTAATTCTTCTTTATAGAATACTTTTCTGAGAATGTTCTGTAGTGCAGGCTTTCTAGTTGTGAATTCTTTTAACTTTTGTTTATCATGGAAAGTTTTTATTTAACCATTAAATCTAAAGCTTAATTTTGCTGAATATAAGATTCTTGGTTGGCATCCATTTTCTTTCAGAGCTTGATGTACGTTGTTCTAGGATCTTCTAGCTTTCAGGGTCTGGGTTGAAAAATCTGCAGATATCCTTATTGGTTTCCCCCTATATGTAATCTGATTCCTTTCTCTGGTGGCTTTTAATATTATTCTGTATATTAGACATTTTCATTACAATGTGCCTTGGTGTGGATTTGTTGTGATACTGTACCTTTAGCATCCTGTAATCCTCTTGAATTTGGTTCTCTAATTCATTTTTTATGTTCATAAATTTTTCTGATATTTCATTGAATAGATTTTTCATTCCTTTGGTTTGGAACTCTTTCAATAACTCATCCCAATAACTCTTAAATTTGCTCTTTTCATGCTTATCCCATATGTCTTGAATTTTCTGCTCATGGTTTCTTACCATTTTCGCTGTGTGATCTACATTCTTTTCAAGATTATATATTTTGTCTTCATTGTCTGAGGTCCTGTCTTCCAAGTGGTCTAATCTATTGGTGATGCTTTCAATTGAACTTTTAATTTGGTTTATTGTTTCTTTCATTTCAAGTATTTCTGTTTGTTTGTTTGTTTTTACAACCTATATCTCCCTATTGAAGTAATATTTTTCTTCCTATATTTGTTTATATAGCTCTTTGTCAAAATGATCCTTTTTTGCCTGCATTTGCTCCCTTGTATTATCATTTAATTCACAGAATATTTTTTATTACTTATATCCTGAACCCCTTCTCTGTAATTTCTTCTACTTTGCTGGCCATTCTAATAATGTGGTATCTTTATTTGTTTTGAGCACTTTCTTCCCTTGTCTTTTCATGTTCTTCCCTTCTAGCACTATGTTTTCAAGACCTTACCATTTTTACCCAATGGGCTTAAAGTGCCACTGTAGGGTTCCAATACCTCTCCTTTGAGGTGAAGGACAATGCTAACAGATCCCAATATAAACAATATACAACTAAAAATGAATATTTGCTATTAAGACATTTACAGTTTGGTCACAATGTACAGAGATGAGGAATTCAATTATTATTTACAATATACTCAGTAGGTTTGTAAAAGGGTTCACAGTTTCTGATGGTGGACAAATAACCAGGGGTGAGGAGAAGGATGATATGCTGAGGAGATAAGAAGAGAGGATACAGAGTTTTATATCTTAGGAAGTGTGAAAAGAAAACCAAATAGGAAGACTAGTAGCAGGAGAAGAGAGAGAAAGTAATTTTGGGTAGATAAGTAAGTAGAAAGACAGTAGAATACATAAAATAAACACACATATATATATATTAAGAAAAATAAAAAATGTTAAAATAGTAAAAATTGGTGGAAAAAAGAAAACAAATAAACAAACAAGAATATGCAACACAACTGTATTATACTATTCAGACATCTTAGTCCTCAAAATCCTAATTCCTGCAAAGTACTTGGCTTCATGTATGATGGGGATGTGAGGGCAGGAGAATAGAGAGGGAGAATAAACAAAAAATCTTGAAGGAAGAAACAGGGATTATTTTGTTTGTAGATCACTATCTTTCCTGCTTACCTTCTCATCCAATAGGTGGAGTCCTCTATTGTTAGCTCAGGATGGTGAAGGTAACCAGGGTGGAAGGGTTGGTCCTGGTTGGAGGGCACCTGGAAGTGGGGTATGGGACCTGCCAATCCCCAAAGAAAGACTACATCTCATGGATCTTTTTTTGGGCCCATTCGTGTGATGTGAGCACATTGTCTTATCTCCTTATTTCGCCTGAAGACCTCCCAGTTCCTGGTCTCTGTACTAGTCTCTAAACTGTATCACATTCAACCTCTCCCTTACTACTTTCTAATGAGGGACCTTTCTCTCCAAGGGTCTTGACCATGGTGCTTTGGATGCTGCACACCTGCCCCACTGAGAGCTGTTTTGTGTTAGGCACTCACTATGTCTGGTTAGCAGCTGCTGAGGAGAGGGGGTAGTTAGAACCTGGGTACTTGGAATTGGCTAATTTCACTTAGCTTTATCTTCTCCAACACCATCCATTTACCTGCAAATGCCACGATTTTATTCTCTTTTATTGCTGAGTAAAATTCCATTGTGTGTATATGCTACATTTTTTTATCCATTTATCTACTGAAGGGCATTTAGGTTAATTCCACAGTTTAGCTATTGTGAATTGTGCTGCTATAAACATTGATGTCACTGTGACCCTGTAGTATGCTGATTTTAAGTCCTTTGGGTATACAAAACAAATGCCAAATATTTTCTCTGATATAAGGAGGCTGATTCATAGTGGCGTAGGGAGGGGAAGCATGGGAGGAATAGACAAACTCTACATAGGACAGAGGGGTGGGGGTAGGGGGTTAGCAACAATGGTGGAATGTAATGGACATCATTATCCAAAGTACTTGTATGAAGACACAAATTGGTGTCAAGATAGTTTATATATAGCCAGAGATATGAAAAATTGTGCTGTATATGTGTAATAAGAATTGTAATGCATTCCACAGTTATTTATTTTTTAAAAAATCAATTAAAAAAAAAGAAAGAAAAAAGAAACTGGGTACCTGGCCAGCCAGAGTTCCAAATTGGAAGTTGCCCCCACTAAAGATAATGATGAAGGTGACCCAAGACCCAAGATGGAGGTGGTTGCTTTTGCCAATGGGGTGTCAGGTCCAGTGGGGGGAACTGGACAATGGCGTTGGATGATGAATTCAGAGATGAGCTCTGTGTCATGCTTACTTCAGAGCTTGTGTGAGCTTCTCTGGTGCAGGCGGGCTACTGCTGGTAGGGAACTATTTCTGCTGCTGCAGAGTCCCAAGATGGCGGCCACCAGGGAAGGCCCACCTTGGTAGATAGGGGTCCACACGGGGGCTGCCCAGGCCAGAGTTCCTGCAGTGGGAAGCTGCCAAGTGTCCTGTGTGGGAGCCGCATCCATGATTTCTGCTGTGCAGGTGCTGAGGCCAATGGTCCCGCTCAGGCACCCAGTAGTCCTGTGTGGGCGAGTAGTTGGGAGACCTACTCTGATACTGAGACCTTGAGCCTGTTGGGAAAACATATAATGGCAGCAGCACCCCAGAGAAAAACCCCAACATGGCACCTAACGACCCTCTTTCTCCTCTTTTTTTCTTTCACTGGTGTGAAACGTTCCCGCCGGTGCCAATGTTCAAATCCTGCTGGTGGAAGCCTTAGCCCCAATAAGAATTAACTTCTTGGGCTCTGGAACTGACATATGGAAGAGCTTGCCAATAAACGGGTGACCTGTTATCTACCTCAGCCCTGCGACCTCTCCTTAGACCTATATAAACACACAGCCTTTTGTAATAAAGCGGAACCTCTTCGGTGATCTGTGTCATGTGGTGTCTCCCATTCGTAGTGTGGTGCGGTGTCTTCCAGTCTTACAGAGCCCTGAATGGCTGGTGGCCATGATTCATACACAGGGCAGGAATATTGCTCAAAGAGAAGCATTATTGTCATTATTTGAGTCCCAGGTCATGGAACAACCCAAAATGCTGCCTCTCTGGTCCGCCATCTTGGATCCACTCTTCAATGTTCTTTTAATGAAATAAACACATTAATTCTCAAAAAAAAAAAAAAAAAAAAAGAATAAAATCAAGAGGAAACTACAGACATCTTTACTTCTGAACAGTGATGATAAATCATAAATAAATTATTACTATATAATGTAAACTTTTTTCAACATATAAGACACACACATGGAGAAAGACACATTAATATGAATATAAAACTCCATGAAGTATTATTTGTCACATGACTATGCAGATACTACCTAGGTCAAGAATTCAAACATGACAATACCTCTTACTAGTCATATATATATATATATATTTTTTAATTGGGTCTTTTTAGATATATATGATATTGGAGTTCATTTCAACACTGAGATATCATCTTACTCCAGTTAGAAATGCAATTATCAAGAATACAAGTAACAATAAGTGTTGGCTGGGATGTGGTTAAAAGGGTGTGCTCATACATTGTTGATGAGACTTCAAATTGTTGCACCACTGGAAAGAAAGTATGAAGATTCCTCAAGAAATTAAAATAGAACCACCATTGACCTAGTTATCCCCCTTCTCAATATATATAGCAAAGACGTAATTTTCCTGTGTACATATATGACAACACCACAGTGAATCTCACCAGTGTACATCCACAAGACTGGGGTTCTAATTAGTATAAGATATATTTCACATTTGTATAATTATATCAAAATGGGTTTTATTCCTTTGCACACCATAAAAATTTTTGATAGTAGAACCCATGTGGTGATTGCTAAATTCCCTTGCTCTTATATCTGGCCAATGCAGGACACGGGAGGTCATGAAAACCTCTTCATTCCAGAGGAGTCCAAACCCATACCCTCTAGGAAGAAACACTGAGTAATCTAAACAGACTGGGCTGCCGAGCCACCCATCTAGTCTGCTTGCTTTCGGTCATCCTCTTTCTGCCAATCATGTCTTGGTACATTGGTCCATGGTTAAACCATGTTTACACAATGAATTCTCCATGAAACACCAAAAGGACAGAGTTCAGAGAGCTGTACACGTGGAGATGCCTGGAGTGTGGTGTGTCTAGCACAGACCAGGAAGCTGCACGTACTTTCACCCACACCTCACCCTGTCCATCTCTTCTTCTGTATTCTCTGTAATCTCCTTTTTTATAACCATCTAATGCAAGCAAATATTTCTCTGAGTTCTATGAGCTGCTCAATCACTTCAATAAAAGCTTAATAGAAGAAATTTGCTAGAACCAGGAATTTTAGACAATTGCATAAAAAAAAAACAGGTCAAATAACTCTGGGCGTACAATTGGTGTCTAGGTTGTAAGAGGACAGTCTTGGAAATGGGAACATTACCCTATGAGGTCTGTAACCATGGCCAGGTAGAGAGTGTCAAAACTGGCTTGGAGTAGAGACTGCTCAGCTGGTGACCCCTACATAATTGACTCCCTGCATGGTGGGGAGAAATTCCCACATATTATGGGATCATGAAAGTGATGTGTGTGGTGAGAGAAGAGCGAGAGAAATTAGTTGGAGTGGGTTTTTCCCTTACATCATCCACAAGGGCTTTCTGTGTACTGTATTCATTGGACTTCTCTTTAGCCCTCTGCAGGGTCACCCTGTCTTCACACTTCCTACTGGCTGAGTTCTGCTTCCTGCATTGGCCATGACTGCTTGGAGCTGCCTGGTGACAGGAGCAGGAGGCTTTCTAGGCCAGAGGATCATCCACTTGTTGGTGAAGGAGGAGGAACTGCAGGAGATTAGGGCTCTGGACAAGATCTTCAAGCTGGAAACCAGGGAGGAATTCTCTAGTAAGTGACCTTGAGACTTGAAAGTGTGATTCCATTCTCTCACCCTCAAGCAAACTTAGAGCCATAAGGCCCCTCCTATGTCTACACTCATCAGGAGGAATGTGGGATGGCATTGCTTTAAGGAGACTGCATCCTTGTGACTCACAACTGGACAGGGTGGTAGTAGGCAGCCAGTGGGTCTCTAGATCTCCTTCCTTCCCATCTAGAGAATATCACATCAGATCTCACCTTTGCTCACAACTCTTTACTGTGGCAAAGGGTTGGTGTGGCAATAGGTGTGTAACATCAACAGAAGATTATCACATAGACATTCATAAGTAGAACCCTGCCTCTCCTAATTGCCCATAATTGGGTTCTTTCTTTGTTTCTGTTGTTCTGTTCTGCTCTGTTTTGTTGGGAGGTGGGGGTATATTTAGCATTTTCAGTGGAAGTGAATAAAAATGAATTGAAGGTAAAACTGTGTATTTAGGTCTCAGAAAGCTACAGAGAGAAAGATACAGGGAAAGTTACAAGTTTGCATTTTGACACCTGTGGGAATACACAAATCATGAATTCTGTGGAATGGCACTCACACTAAAGCTACACTTGTAAACTGTGGTCTGAAGGAGAAATGGAAAAGAATCCCTTGGGAACTGCCTGAAACACCTTTAGGTCTGCAGCAGGCATCAGGGTAGAGGGTCCCTGGCAGGAGAAAGGTCAGGAAGTGGTAAGGAGGATGCCCTCAGGACCCTCAGATGCGGAAAAAACAAAAGCCAGTTACTGCCCAGCTCTGTGAGGTGTGTACAGCCTTCAGCATGTTTATGTCAGTAGCACAGGAAGCAAAGCAGAGAGGTGGGATCTGGGAAAGGCCTTCACTCTCACTTTTAGCCCAGTGATTTCTGTCATTGAACACACTGAGGCAAAGTCACAAAGTGGAGGCATTGTCTCCAAAAGGCAGACAAGGGTGAGCAGAGGAAGAGAAGTGGATATTGGATTGGACAGTGGCCTCCACTCAATAAGCAAAAGGTCTCAAAATGCTTGGGACAACAGGGTCCTCCATTCCTACCTCAGACTGGCACAGAACTGCCTCTTACAGGCAGTCAGAGCTCCTGCACACACACCAGCATGCACTGCATGACATGCAGCACACAGAGGAGGAAAAGCCAACAGGGCAATGGCAGGCAGCTCCAGCCTGCACTCTCCCTTCCCCTACCTGCTCCTGGGGACTGCAGCCTGTGGGAAGGAATAAGGAAAACAGGGGCAGATGCTTAGTCACTGGCTAAAGCTAAACAAAAAAATGAGCACAGAGAGAAGAGCTTGGACACTCTACCTGGCACCTCTGAGGATATGGTTACCTACTGCTAGGGTCAGTCTGCACCTGTGCTCCCTAAAGTGTCCCAATTAATCCTGCTCAGTTGGCATCAAGTTTCTGCACTCCCCTTATTTCTCTTCAGGTGCCACCTGCACACTCAGCCTCCCCTCTGCACCAGCTCTCAGGCTGTTTCCTCAAGGTGTACCCTTTGGTCTCTTCCCCAAATCTCACTGGCTCTCTGATATTTTCACCAGCACCTCAGGTTCCATCCTCCATACCCACCTGTCTCTGAAGTTTTCCCCCAACAACTTACACATTGATAAGGATTGAAGACAAAGATCTTAGTAAGTAAATGCCAGTGTTTAATATTAACACATTTGCAATTCACCCAGGCTAAATTGTCAAAGAGAGGGTGGGCAATGAGCATGCAGCAAGAGTTCAAGGTTGTTAGACTCAGGCAGAGGGCACAGGATATAAAGACCCAGTCCTGCCTTGGAGAATGAGGAGACGAGCACAGTGGCTCTTTCAGCTGCCCTTTATACTATAAGAGGTTAGAACTTTCCATATTTGTTCAACTACTCTTCCTGTTATGGGGGTGTGGTGAGAGTGGAGGGGAACCTGGGATTTTCAATGTAATAGACCAGAGAAAACACAAATGCTGTTATATAATGATATATATAGTTGTTTCGGTTTGGGGCCAGTTTTTGACTCATCACTCTCTAAGACAAAGCATACTGGATCACAAAATCCTCTTGATTCTACCAAAATCCTATTCTATACACTCAAGGGGGAAATGCTGAAAAAGCTACACAGATAGTTCTTGCTGAGTTTCTCCTCAGTCTGTCAGTGTTGTGCCAATCCCCTTCTTTCCCATCATATTGCCACAATGTTTTCCAAGTGCCAATCATAGCTATGCAGTGAAGTACCCTTAATAAAGCAAAAGAACAAGGTTCAAACAGCTTCCTGATGGATGAACACAAGGAGGTTCTGAGAGAGTGGCTGTATTTTTCCTTCCCAAATGCTTTGCCCTGTGCATCTCTACATGTGTGTTATTGTTATAATATCATATAAACTGGTAAAGGATTTCCAGGCTCTTACTTCAAAATCAAGCATCTCAAAATGCTGGTTATATACACAAATTGTAACATAAAGAGTAAAAAGTGCCAGAACATGCTTTTCCCTTTTGGCCCCAAACCAAAACAACTATCTATATCATTACATAGCAACACTTGTGTGTTCTCCGTCTATTACATTGAAAATCCCAGGTTCCCCTCCACTCTCACCCCACCCCCGCAACAGGAAGAGTAGTTGAACAAAAGCTTTTCTCCATGCTACTTAAAGTCTAGAACCCAGGGAGGAAGAAATTACCTCCTTCACTGAGATTTTAAAACTAAACTCGTATCACAGGAAGACTCAAGTCTTTCAACACATCTATTCAGACTTGTTCTATTCCATTGTGCTCTATTCATGTCCCATAGAATCATTGTTCATTCTAGAGGAAAGTATACTTTGTCTCAAGCACAGTGTGTTTCCCTGAAAATTAATGGATAGCTACCCCCAAATTGTCCAATACCCCATTTTAAACCTCCCTGTAGATAAAGGGGTTTATCAGCTTCTGAATGATATTGGAGTACTGGGAAATTGTACTCCTCTGATATACCCCCATGCAGTGAATTTCCGTTTCCTAGCAAGATAATACTTTATACGTTTCTGTTTCATCTTTGTTACTTTATTCCAGGAAAGCTTCAGAAATCACATGGGAAATTTCCCATCCTCTTTCACCAGAAAACACAGATGTTTTCCAGGGATATTTGATTAACATAAGCAAATAAATCAAACTCTTTCCTAGCTACTTGGTCAGAAACAAAGTTCTGTCAACCTGAGACTTTCAACTGGCTTCTAAAGGGTGAGGGAACATTCTTGATGAGTGAAGTGGAATTTGCTAGAATGGCCCTGGTTCACAAAAACTTATTATGCGGGAAGGCCAATGATAAAACAGTGAGAGATGTGAATACTTCTGTCCCTGGCTGGCATCTTGGTCACCCATGGTCTAGAAAAGCAGCTGTGCTTGCAAACATTTATTGAGGACACAAGTTACCATTGGAATTTGGATATGGGAATAACACCTGGGGAGTTTCTCCCTTGGATGCACGTGGAAATGCATTTAACCAGGAAACAGTAAAATTTCCAGTCCCTTGGCCATTGTTAGCCAGGATGCCTAAAGTGAAAATGGAAGAGAGCCTGAGTCTGACTGAGATTAGACCAAGCTCAGAATTCAGTCTGCCTGAACTCAGACCACCAGCCTCAGTGACCTCCTGGGAAAAGCTGCTAGAATAACAGAGAGCACCTCTAGGACTTGGGCACCAGCTGGCCACCCATGTGAGGAAGGACAGTACCAACATTCTATGGAAATCAGAGGGTTTGGTTTGAAGAAATAGTTTCATCTACTTTCATCAAATGGACGGTGAGAGTAACACCCTTAGGAGCAGTGTGTTTGTTTTAAGTGCTACAGAGTGGAAGAGACTGTTTGGGTGGATGCAGGATACACAGCTCCAGATGGAACCATCTCAGATGGCTTTTCCTGATGGAGACCCACACTAGGTTATCCCAAGGGAACAGCTGGTCAAGGGAACTATACAAAGCCACTGTACAATGGCTTTCATGCTGAGAACCGGACTTGCCACATCCCCACAAATGCTGCCTGGAGCAGTCCACGTGAAGTAGCTTGAATGCCTCCTATGCACGTGTGTGGAGCTAGATTCAATATGACTGGGATATTCACCTGTTTGTCAAGCACAGGTTGATGCTCTGGTTAATAGGTCCCTTCTTCTTGGGCACCCTGTGTAACGGTACCTCTGAGAAAACTTTTCTATGTGGGTATCTCGGTTTCCCCTTATAGCTCTTACCATTGGTAACATGAACAAGAGGCTAATTAAGAAAAAAAGTAGTGAAAATGGAAGTAGAATTATAGGATTCATCCCAGGGAAGGTAAACTATTTTAAAAGGTTTCTGAGAGTTAAGTTGGATGTAGAAATTGTTAAAGAAAAACTCTTGTGGCTAAGGGAAGTCTGAAATAAAAGGGCTTATTGAGCCCTTCCATACAAATGCTAGTGAGGAGAAGTAGGAGGCAGGTCCTGGGTGGGTCCTACAGCTACCAGCATTAGAAAAAGTTACAGGTTGGGACATATCTGCCACACCAAATCTAAGAGCATTGGATGAATTTTGGGAAGAAAAGTGCTGCGATCTCCACTGGCCATAGATGAGGACAATGCTTAGTAGGAGAGGTTGGGGGATCCGGGGATAATCTGTAAGAAGTACTTGGTGAGTGTTCTGGGTGGAAAGTGACTCCCAATGACCCCTTGATAGTCATCCTCCTGTCCTTCCAAGTCAAGGGTTTCAAAATATGCTTAGGATTATGGAGAAGTTCCTTGATTTTTTTGTCCTAAGCTGTTATTGCAATAACTTTAAAAAATCTTTTGCTCTCTTCCATTCTTTGGCCTGCCTCTGAATATAGAACATCTCAGAATTTTGGAGTCTTATCAAAAACATTGTTGGGAGTGAAAGTAGAAAATTGAAAAGAAGAGTCAAGAGTCTCATCCCAGTAGAGTGTAAATATTGACCCAGTTACTGAGAAGTGTAGTGAATAAAATGGACATTGACAGGTCAAAAAAAATTAATACTGTCAAGTCATAGCTGTGCCATTAAAAGAGATTGGACACATTTGTTTCTTCCCAAAATTTCAAAATGTACTGGATAATATTAAATACAATAATTCATTGTTTTTCACTAAGTTCACAAGCTACACCACTTTCACCAGTTGTAATTCACTGAATATTCACCTGATTCACTTGGTGTCAGGACCAAGGCAATCACAAGTTCTTTTATCATTTCAATCTTAATTTTAATCTCTAATATTTCCAACACTCAAGGTGCATATCATACATCACACACACACACACACACACTCACACACACATACACACACACACATACACACGGAGAGAGACAGAAAGTACCAGAGGGTTAAGTTGGCCACAGGTTTCAGTATGCTATGCAAAGGCAGAGAGCAGATATGAATGAAAAGGTTCATATTAGGTGGTACCTAAGAGTTTTAAGAAATGAGTTCTGTGCCAGCATGAAATGAGTCATAGAGGTCATAAGGGGCCGGAGAAACTAGGAGATATATATATATATATATATATATATATATATATATATATATATATATATATAACAAATATATATATATATATATATGACAAATCCAAATTCAATATCCAAGTGAATGTGGAAAAATCTGAAACCTTTTCCTTTAAAATCTGGAACAAGACAGGGGTATCTACGTCTACTTTCACCACTTCTTTTTGATATAATACTAGGAAATCCAGCCAGGATGACTAGACAAGGGAAGAAGGTCAAAGGGATTAAAATAGGAAAGGAAGAAGTCTAATTCACTGTTTGCAGATAATAAGATCCTGTACTTAGAAGAGTCTAAAAGTTCCATCAGAAGACTGTTAGAGCTAATAAATAAATTCAGAAAAGTAACAGGATCAACTTAAAAAATAAATAACTTACCTAAATACTAATACTGAATCTACTGAGAAAGAAATCAGGAAAATGATTCCATTCACAATATCCTCAAAAAATTCCTAGGAATAAATCTAACTAAGGAGGTAAAATGAAATGATAATTAAGAAACCCTGAAGAAAGAAATTGAATGTAAGCATCAGAATGTGGAAAGACCTCCCATGATCATGGATAGGCAGAATTAATACTGCTAAACTGGCCTTACTACCAGAAGCAATATACATATTCAGTGCAATCCTCATCAGAATATCAATTACATTCTTCACAGAACAAGGAAAAACAGATCTGAAATTCAATTGGAAAAATAAAAGACCCAAAATAACCAAAGCAACCCTAAGCAATAAGCAATTCTGGACATATCACAATACCTGACTTCAAACTGTACCACAGAGTATAATAACCCCATGATACTGGCAAAAAAAGACACATGGATCAATGGTACAGAGCAAATGATGTAATTTGCAGCCCACAATGATACAGTCGTTTGATCCTTGATGAAAATACAGTTTGGTGAAAAGACAGAGTTTTAAACAAATGGTGCTGGGAAAACTGGCTATCCATATGCAGAAGAATGAGACCAGATTCTAAAACATCACTTGGCACAAAACTCACATCCAAATGGATAAAATCTCAGAATTAGACCAGAAGCTATACAAACCCTAAAGGAAAAGATAGGGTCAACACTCTAACACATGAAAGAGGGCTGAGGATATGGCTCAGTCATCCAGTGCCCCTGAGTTCAATCCCTAGTACCTCCGTCACCAAAAAAAAAAAAAAAACCAACTACACTGAGATTTCATCTCACTCCCATTAGAATGTCAGCCATCAAGAATATAAACAACAATAAATGCTGGAGAGAATCTGGAGAAAAAGAAAACATGTTACAGTGTTGGTGGAATTTTAAATTAATACACTGTGGAATTAAGAATGGAGGTTCCACAAAAGACTAGAAATGGAAACATCATTGACCAGCTCTGTCACTCCTCAGTCTATATCCCAGAGAATTAAAGTCAGCATGATATAGCAATATATAGATACCCATGTATATTCTAATAAGTGAGCTCAAGGCTTGAGTGTGTAACTCCACTGTCACACACTCAAGGAAACTTGGAGCCATAAGGCTACATGTCTACACTCATAAGGAGGAATCTGGGATAGCATTGCTGTCAGGAGATTGGATCCTTGTGTATTCAGAACTGGACAGGGTGGCAGTAGACAGCCACCGAGCCTCTAGGATTCTGTCCCTCCCATCTAGAGAATGTCACATCAGTTCTTTCCTCTGCTCACTACTCTTCACTGTACTGAAGGTGTTGGTGTGGCAATTGGTGTGTAACATCCACGAGGATTACTCACCCGCATTCTTCAGCAGTTGGAGCCTGCCTCACAACATTGTCCTGGATCTCTTTATTTGTTTGTTCATTTTGTTCTGTTTTGCTCTGTTTGGGTGGCGTGGTGCGGGGAGGTAAATGTGGCAAATCACTTAGCATTTTTTGTAGAGATGATAGAAAATGAGTTGAAAGTAATGCTGCATTTGAATATCTGAGTAAGATAGAGAAAGACATAGATATAAACAGAGAAAATTAAGTAATGATCACTTGCAGAAGGTCAACTGAAGGACAGACACAAAGTGGGAGCCAACATGAGCAAATGTGCATCACCTGGACTTAACTACATCTTTCTCACCGTCCCCTTATGTTCTTCAACCCACAACGTAAAGGACTGCAGATTTGATTGAGCAGCCCATGTTTCTATTCTAAATTGGCTGCTCCTGGTAAAAATATAACCACAACATGAATGGTGCATTTTCCCACCTGCTCCATCCCCAGATCCTCAAACAACCCTGTGGAAAGGCAGGGAAGAGAAATTATCCACCTGGGCAGAATGGACCTCGAGGTGCAGCAAGGAGAAGCAACTGGCCTGAGGTTATCTGATCCCTGGAGAGCAGAAGCCAGACTAAAGCCCCACCACTAAGGCCCAGCTTGACACTGGGTATGAATCTTGACACAGTGAGTCCTCAGAGTCTCTCTTGCTCTCCTTGCTCCAAATGAGTCACCTGCCTCCTTCCCCTTCCCAGGGATTTTCTAGAGGTCTACCTGCAGAAACAAACTGCCCAGAGGATACTGTCCTGCAAAAAGTGGGTCTTCAATAGTACTTTGGGACCCTAGCCATCCCTTTGCTCTTCTCTGCTCCTCTTTGTCCATTTCCAATGTCCCATGTCCTCCCCTAACTGATTCATTGTGGTCTGTAATGAACAAATATTAATGTTTCACCAACAGTAACTCTATGTATTATGTCCAGCAATATTTTCAAATTAACACCTAATGACAGGAGAGGGCAATACTTACCCTAAGGAATAGCCTCTTAATGGTCATAGTTCAGAAGGCGTGAAGGATAGGCAGGAGCCAGCAGCATGGTACCAGTACAGAAACCTGACACTGTCCATCCATTGCCAGGCATTTTGTGACACCTTGACAGCATCAAGTCATTATTTCCCCATGACAGCCCTAGGCTATAGGAAACATTGCTACATTCCATTTCTGCACACAAGAAGACAGGCACAGATAGGTTAATTAATTTGCCTGAGGCTCCACAGCTAGAATAATCAATCAGTGCTTTAGACCAGGGGCTCTAGCTATAGCAACTGAGCTCTTAAAACATAGTGAGTCAAATTACTTATCTCTGGGACTCCCTCCAATGCAGATCCCACCAGAAAAGCAACTGCTTATTCTGTGTACACAAAAAGAGGCCAAGTTTTTAATGTCTTGGGCAAGGCAGGAACTATGGCACCCAATGTGTCCTCTCCTCATTCTCAGGGTCTCTGAGCATGGATAAGTGAAAGTCCCTTTGTCTTTGGGCTCTGAGTTTCATCACCAGTCCTTTTGAAGGCAGCCACAAAGGAGACTCAGAGTAAGGAGCAGGTGCCAGGAACTTAGCCAGCACAATGCCACTCTCATGACAAACCTTCCTCCTTCCCATTCCCACCCCTTCACCCTCTACTACAGGGGCCTTCCTGGAGTTGCCTGCAAGGGTAAGGGTTCTGGAGGACACACAAATGGACCAGGAAACGAGCAGTTCTACTTGTATCCAAGGAAAGGCCACCATTAAACCTGAGTTTTCTCTTCAGATTGTCCCTCCTGCTATTTTAGGATGTCGTGCCCAATTTCAGTTCAGTTCACTTCTCCATACTCTCCTTCAGAAAAGTTGATTCTAAACAACTGGTTCTGTCCTTGAGCTGCATAGAAAAGTGACCAAGGCTTGGAGGTAGAATCAGAGTGGAATCTTTGCTAGAAGTCTGTGCTTAGTTAGAGCTGTCCCTTACTTCTCTGAGCCTCACTCTCCTCACCCATAGAGGAGACAAGGACACTCTGCAAGATAGTGAAGAAAGGAAGGTAGCAAACTAGAATTTATGTGCAAATTATAAAGCACAGCCAAGTGTGTAGGATATTGACACAGACAGCAGGCAGCACAGTGTGGGCTTCATGGGCTAACTTGAGGTGACAGTGTCATTCCTGAAGATTTAAGGCAAGTCTGAAGACACTGATGTTGTAGCCAGTGCCCAACACTAAATGGCTACAAGGGAAGTCCCTTGGAGACTAATTCATTTTCAGGGTTGATGTCTACTTTTGATTATATGTGATAAGATACGTTCCATTAAATCCATCATAGGAACCCATCCTAAACTCACTGATAATGGCTCCATGGTCCTCTATCACACAAGCAGAAAACACATGGGATGATGTGATCTCCTCTTTTCTGCTCGGCCCAGACCCAGTGACAAACAGGACCTGTCAGGGGGAGGCCTGATACTTACACCAGTGGGTCTCCCTCCTCTCCTCCCACTGTTGGGACTTTGATCCTCCTCATGGGGTCTGGAGCAGAGACATACCTGTTAACCTGTTGCTTACCCTGCTCTCTCTCTCTCTTAAACCCCAGAGCTGTGCCTTTGACATGCTGAGGCCAAGGTTGGCTTCCTATGCCACACTCTGTTGTCTGCTTCTCCATCAATTTCAAATACATATGTGATTCTTCATTCCTATAAATTTAAATTTCAACTCTCCCCTCAAATCCAGATCTCTACAACCTCCCCACTCTTCTCAATGAAGGTGATAAACTTCCCATGAATCTATTTGAACAATTGTGTTCCAGGCATCCTTCTAAGCTCTCTCCACAGTTTCACTTTCCAAACTGGAAAGTGATTAAAAACAGTCATTCTTTTTCTTTCTGAGAAAATGCTACATGTTCTGATTTCTGTGCATTTCTTTACTTGCTTTTTCCATGGACCCTCTATGATGGTCCTTCAAGATATAGGTAGCAGTCTGCTTTATTAGGAAACGTCCAAGCCCATCCAAAAAGCTTCCTAATCACCTGCCTTGTGTCCCCACAGGGTTGCAGACAAAGACCAAGATTACATTGTTGGAAGGAGATATTCTGGATGCCCAGTGCCTGAGGACAGCCTGCCAGGGCATCTCAGTCGTCATTCATACAGCCGCCATTATTGACACCACGGGTATCATTCAGAGACAGACCGTCATAAATGTCAATCTGAAAGGTAGAGTGGCCTGGGATGACATGGGACAGGTGAAGCTGAGGGTAGCAAAGCAGGATCAGGAGGGGTAGAGAAGCCCCTGTCATGGAAACCTGGGGTTCTCTGGGCCAGTTGTCTTTGCTCACCCATCCCAGCTGACAAAAGCTCAGGGATGTTATTCTGAGGGTTTTACGTGAGGAATCCAGGGCTGAGATAGAGCAAGGCCCCCCAGGTAATCTCACACCTTTGTGGTCCATCTGCCATGAACCTCTTTCTACTGTTCCTTGATTCCAAACTTACTTGATTCTCACTCCAAATTCTTTTTTTTTAATTTGTTCTTTTTAGATATGTGTGAACGTCTAGAGCGTTCGGGTCCCTGGGTAAGGGTCACGAAATAACCGGGACACAGGGGATGCAGAGCCAAGGCAGCAATCGCAACTGCATGCTGAAGTTTATTTGCAAATTCCTTTTATCTACTTCTTCTAACAAAGCAAGCAATTCTTCAATAACACTTTACCCACATTGCCCAAATATCATGCCTCAGCGGATACACAGAGCTAGATTCAAATTGTTCCTGTTTGTTTGATAAGTACCCTCCTAAAGTTCTTTGTAGACATTATCTAATCCTCTGAGGATGCATTTGTTTCTTCAGAATGTACTGTTCCCAGGATAAGTATGCAGGAAGCTTCTTCCTCTTGGCCAAACCATGCAGAACTTGTGACTTGCGATAAGGGGAAGAGAACTTTTCCTCCTCCTAGCTGAGGTTTGCCTCAGCTGACCTAAATCACAGCCACAGCTCTTGCAAAATGTCAGGCCTGAGGGAGCTAAACTCTGCACACTTAAACCCCAACAGATATGCATAACAGTAGAGTATATTTTGACATATTACACATAAATGGAATAAAATTTCCCATTCTTATGATGTGGACATGATGTGGAGATTTACTGGTCTTATGTTTAAATACGAAGCTAGGAAAGTTATACCCAATCCATTCTACTGTTTTTTCTATTTCAGTCCCCCCGCTTCCATCCCTTCATTCCCCTTTGTCTAGTCCATTGAAACTTATATTCTTCCCTCCCCCCTTATTGTGTGTTGGCATCCACAAATCAGAGAGAACATTCGGCTTTTGGTTTTGGGGGATTGGCTTATTTCACTTAGCATAATATTCTCCAGTTACATCCATTTATTGGCAAATGCCATAATTTCGTTCTTCTTTATAGGTAAGTAATATTCCATTGTATATATAAATCACATTTTCTTTTATCATTCATCTATTGAAGAGCACCTATGTTGGTTCCATAGCTTAGCTATTGTGAATTGAGCTGCTAGAAACATTGATGTGGCTGTGTCACTATGGTATGCTAATTTTAAGTCCTTTGGGTATATGCCAAGGTGTGGGATAACTGGGTCAAATGGTGGTTCCATTCCAAGGGTTCTGAGGAATCTCCATAATACTTTCCAGAATGGTTGCACCAATGTGCAATCCCATCAGCAATGGATGAGTGTATCTTTTTCCCCACATTCTCACCAGCATTTATTGTTATTTGTATTCTTTTCTTTTTTCACTTTTTAATAAGCCACATGGCAATACAACACTTTATTTTAATAAATGTACATGAAATTTTATTTTGAATATTTCAAACATAGTACATATGCATATGTTTTTATCTCAATTAAATGATCAAACCCCAGCTTCAAAATCTTTCTAAAATCAATCATATGTAAAATTCCGGGTTTCTGAAGGGGCATATGGAGAAGCATATATGGCTTATTAAATAGCACATCTATTTAGAGAAGCATAACCTTTGCCAAATGTACAGTAGAAAGCTGACATACTGGCACATTTCAATCTTGTGTCGTATTTATTTCAGAATATTCTTAATCGCACTATTTAAATGGACACTATGATAGATTTAACTAGGAAGGTCTCCATTATAAATGTTTTGCAATCTTAACAAAAATCATAAAACTTTTGCTGGTCCTCACAACATGATTGGAAGAGCAGCTAAAACCCTTTGTAGTTAGGTGAGAACTCAATGACTGGCTGGCCTAAGGGCACTCACATAATTCAAAACCAAAAAACTCCCACACAATTTCTTCCAATTTGCATGCTACCACTAACACATAAATAATATACCTGATGGGCAAACTGTAAATCAAATCTGAAGCTCCAGCTTGACATGATTCACATAATAGATCTGGAGTTAGGATCTGAAAACAGTATTTTGGCTCTAGTGATATTAAACTTCATCAGTTATCTGGAGATTAGACTTGCCTCCCCTTCATATAGCTTATAGTGAGGTGCTACTGTTCATTTATGTTTGGTTCAAAGACAAACTGAACCAAGCTTATGTCCTTGATAATTGCCATTCTAACTGGAGTGAGATGAAATATCAATGTAGTTTTAATTTGTATTTCTTGAATTGTTACAGATGTTGATTGTTTTTTCATATATTTGTTGACAGATCGTATTTCTTCTTCTGTGAAGCGCCTTTTCAGTTCTTTTGCCTGTTTATTGACTGGGTTATTTGTTGTTGGTTTCCTTTTGGGGTGTGTGTGTGTGTGTGTGTGTGTGTGTGTGTTACATTTTTTGAGTTCTTTATATATCTTGGAGATTAGTGCTTTGCCTGAGGTGCAGGTGGCAAAGACTGTCTTCTATTCTGTAAGCTCTTTCTTCAGTTTCTTGATCATTTTCTTTGTTGTAAAGAATTTTTTAGTTTGATACTATCCCATTTATTGACTCTTGATTTTACTTCTTGTACTTTAGGAGTCTTGTTGAGGAATTTGGTTCCAAAGCTGACATGACAGATATTTGGCCTACTTTTTCTTCTAGTAGGTGCAGTGTCTCTGGTCTAATGCCCAGGTGCTTGATCCACATTAACTTGAGTTCTGTGCTGGGTGGGAGATAGGGTCTTAATTTCATTTTGCTACATATGAATCTCCAACTTTCCTAGCACCTTTTGATGAAGAGATGATCTTTTCTCTAATGTATGTTTATGATGCCTGTATAGTATGAGATAGCTGTATTTATATAGGTTTGTCTCTGTGTCTTCAACTCTGTACCATTGGTCTTCATGTCTCTTTTGGTGCGAATACCATGCCATTTTGGTTACTATAGGTCTGTAGTATAATTTAAGAACTGGTATCGGGATGCATCCTGCCTCACTTTTCTCGCTAAGGATTGCTCTGGCTATTCTGGGCCTCTTATTTTTCCAAATGAACTTCATTATTGCCTTTTCTATTTCTATGTAGAACATCATTGGAAATGTAATAGGAATTGCATTAAAGTCTGTATAATGTTTTTGGTAATATAACCATTTTGACAGTATTAATTCACCTCTCCAAGAACATGGGAGATCTTTCCATCTTCTAAGGTCTTCTTCATTTTCCTTCCTTAGTGTTCTGTAGATTTCATTGTAGAGGTCTTTCACCTCTTTTGTTAGATTGATTTCTGAATATTTTAATTTTTCAGGCTATTGTGAATGTGATACTTTTCCTAATTTCTCTTTCAGTTGATTCATCACTGATATAAAGTAATGCAATTGATTTATGGGTGTTAATTTTATATCCTGCTACTTTGCTGAATTCAATTATGAGTTCTAGAAGTTTTTTGGTGGAGTTTTTGGATCTTCTAAATATTGAATCATGTCATAATCAAATAGAGATAGTCTGAGTTCTTCTTTTCCTATTTCTCTCCCTTTAATTTCTTTCATCTAATTGTTCTGGCTCGGTTTCAAGGACTAACAAGTAGTGAAAGAGGGTATCCTTCTTTTGTTCCAGTTTTTAGAGGGAATGCTTTCCATTTTTCTCCATTTAGAATGATGTTGGCCTTGGGTTTAACATGTATAACTTTTACAATGTTGAGATATGTTCCTATTATCCCTAGTGGGAATCTGTTTTGAACATGAATGGATGCTATATTTTGTCAAACACTTTTCCTGTATCTATTGATATAATCATGTGATTCTTATCTTTAAAATTATTGATATGATAAATTATGTTTACTGATTTCCATATCCTGAACCAACTTTGCATCCCTGAAATGAACCCCATTTTATCATGGAGCACTATCTTTTTAATATGTTTTTGTATGTGATTTTCCAGTATTTTATTAAGAATTTTTGCATCTATGTTCATCAGGTTTATTAGTTTGAAGTTTTTTTCCTTGATGTGTCTTTGTCTGATTTTGGTATCAGGGTGATACTAGCTTCATGAAATGATTTAGACAGGTTCCCTCCCTTTCAATTTCATGTCTTCTATTGCTTTTGATGTTGGTTTTCTCTTCTTTTTCTAGGACTTTGGGGCATAATGTTAGGTAATTTATTTCTTGACTTTCTATTCCTTTAATGAATAAGCTCAATGCAATGCCTTCATAGTGTCAGAGAGATTTTTGTATATCACTATTCTCATTTACCTTTAAGCATTTTTTAAATTTCTTCTGCTATACAGTGGTCATTCAATAGCATATTATTTAGTCTCCATGTGTTAGAGTAGCTTCTATTCTTAATTCTATCATTGATTTCTAATTTCATTCTGTTATGATCTGGTAAAATTCAAGACATTATTTCCATTTTGGGGGTATTTTCTAAGCCATATGATCTATTTTAGAGAAGGATTCACATACTGCTAAGAAGAAAGTATATTCAATCATTGATGGATTCTATATATGTCCATTAGGTCTAAATTAATTGGTTTTTTTTTAATTCTATAGTTTATTTATTTAATTTTTGTTTGGAGGATATATCCAGTGGTGAGAGAAGTGTGTTATAGTCACCTAGTATTATTGTGTTGTGGTCTGTTGGATTCTTGAAATTTAAAAGGGTTTGTTTGATGTACATGGATGCTCCATTGTGTGGGGAATAAATATTTATGATTATTAAGCAGTATAAAATGTCCTTCTTTGTCCTTTCTGATTGACTTTGGCTTGAAGACCACTTCATTTGATATGAGGACAGAAGCCCCTGCTTGTTTACGAGATCCATGTGAATGATATGTTTTTTTCCATCCTTTTATCTTCAGTCTCTGGCTGTCTTTGCCTATAAGGGTGAGTCTCTTTGAGACAGCATATTGTTGGATCTTGTTTTTAATCCAATCAGTCAGTCTCTGTGTTTTTATTGATGAATTCAGGCTATTTACATTCAATGTTATTATTGAGAAATTATTTTTATACCCTTTGATTTTGATTTATTTCTGATTTTTCTTTGAATTACTTTCCCCTTTGATTGACTGTTCTTCTAGTATAGTTCCTCCCTTTGCTGGCTTTCACATTTATTTTTCATTCTTCTTCATGTAATATCTTATTGAGTATGTTTTTTTATTGCCCACTTTCTTGTTGTGAATTCTTTTAACTTTTATTTATCATGGAAGGTTTTTATTTAATCATCAACTCTGAAGCTTAATTTTTTGCTGGGTATAATATTCTTGGCTGGCATCCATTTTCTTTCAGAGCTTGGTACATACTATTCCAAGACCTCCTAGCTTTGAGTGCCTTGAGTTGAGAAATCAGTTGAGATTTGGATTGATTTTCCTATAAAAGCAACCTGTCATTTGTCTCTGGCAGCCTTTAAAATTCTACCCATATTCTGTATGTTAGGCATAACATAAGCCTCCTAATTTGATTTTTCCATTTCATTGTTTAGGTTTAGGAAATTTTATGATATTACTTCATTGAAAAGACCGTGCATTCCTTTGGTTTGTATCTCCAAGCCTTTATATATATATTGATAAATCTTAAATTTCATCTTTTCAGGTTATTGCATATTTCATGAAGGTTCTGTACCTGGTCTCTTAATGTCTTTTCTCCATGGCAAACTTTATTTTTAAGCTTATGTATTTTGTCTTCATTGCCTGAAACTCTGTCTTCCAAGTGGTCTAGTCTGTTAGTAATGTTTTCCAATGAATCTATTATTTGGTTTAGTGATTCCTTCATTTCAAGGGTTTCTGCTTGATTTTTTTTTCAGAATCTCTATCTCTTTATTGAAGCGATCTTTCATTTCCTGTGTTTTTCTTTGATTTAGCTCCTTACAACATTCTTTCCCTCATAGATCGATTGAATTATACATTTTGCACTCCTTTCTGACGTTTCTTCCACTGTGGTGTTTATGGATTCTGTTATTGAAATATCTTGGTTTGTTTGAGTGATTCGTTCCTAGCTTTTCCATGTTTGTGTGTCTACCCATCTAGCACTGTGGATCTGAGGCAGTAGTGATTCTACCCTGTGGACTTAGTGTGTCCCTGAATTTCAAGTATCTCACCATTTAGGGGGAGACAAATAATGACAACCACTAATGCAAACTATATACAGCATTAAATCAAATAGTTCCTCCTATGATGTCTAAAATGTCAATTGTCACAATCAACAGAAATGATATGATTAGTTATTGCCTACAGTAAAAACTGTAATTTGTAAAAGGGTTTACAATTTTGAAAGTTAGATAGGGAGAGGACTGAGGTGATATAGAATGTGATGATTGCGAGGGTGGAGGAGAGAAGATAGAAGTAAAAAATTTAAAGGAAAAGTGAAAGAGAGAACAACAGATATAGGCTATTAGCAGAAGAAAAAAGAGAGAGAGATAATCAAGAGAAACACATAAGTGATATATATATATATATATATATATATATATATATATATATACACACACACATACACATATATTTTTGAGGTAAAATTCTTTAAATTAAAAATAAAATAAAGAATTCAAAAGAAAACTGAAATATACTAACCAAACATTTTAGTCCTCAAAATACTGATCCATGAAAAATTACTGATTTCAAAAATTCTAGAAATGAGATAAAGAACAAATATGAGTATGTGTTCATTAACTATTAAGATCACAATTGAACAGAGAAAAGAAGAAAAAAACCTCAATGAAAAGTTAAAGAATTTTTTTGTTGGAGTTCAAATGACTCTCAGCTTTCCTTCTCTGCGGTGTTATGTAAGATCGTCTGGATGTTATACCTGCTTTACCTTCAGGATGGAGGTTGCTGGAGTAAGAGAGTTAATTCCGTAGGCAGAACTCCTGAATGCAGGGTTTAGGCTTAGGTATGCTCCACGTTCTTAGCCGAATGCCAATTGGTCTGAAGATTTTAAATCAGAACACCTCCAGGGCCCAGCAATTGGGGATCCATGCTGGAAGACTGCACCCCAGGGATCTCCTCTGGTTTCCACTACCTCGCCTGCAGGCCATGTATTTCCTGATCTCAGATTCAGTCTATAATCTCAGTCTCTCTCATCCCCGCCCTTTTGAGTTCCTGGCCAGGTGCATCTCTCCCAGATGGTCCTACAAGCAACCAGATTGGAGATAGAGGGGAATAGCCTGGTGGGTTTCCACAACCAGTTGTCCCCTGATTGTGGAAAACTCTCTCCATGTTTGATTTTCTCCTGGTCACTTAGGCATACTCTGTCTCATACAGTGTGTATTTTCTAGCCCGTGTTTTGGGACAAACTCCAGTTTGCCAGGAATTGGTTCCCTCTGTGCACGTCTCTGAGCTGTGGCTGCAAAATGTATCCTTCTTCTGTCCTCCACACACAGCCAGGAGAGATGTGGCTTTTTTCCCATACAAGGTTATTGTTCATCATGCCTTTCAGTTTAGTTGGGCACTGTCTTTGATCTGTAAACTCTCTTCCCACACATGCTTCAGGACATCTAAAAATGCAGCTTCCCTTAATTCCCTGATCCTTCCACTTTGTTCTCAAAGGGACCATTCTGGATGGTGCCGGGGGATTTCTTCCTTATTTTATTATATCCAACCTCCTGAGTTCCTGATCTGCTTTGAATGGCCAGTATTAAGTTCCAGTAAAGCACTCACTCCTTTATTTTGTTCACCCACCTTGCTGAGAAGCTGCCTATCTGCTTTCTTTTGTTTCTCACCATGGAGCAAACAGGAAAGCATCATTCTCTATTTCATGGTCTCGAAGTCACTTACTCCAAATTCCTGAGATTCATCCACTCCCTGCCTGCCTGGGCCAGAAGAGACCTTGAAAGTGCCTCCTCCTTCATGCTTCAGCTCTTCAATCAGGACTGTTGAGAACATCCCGATCCCTCCTAGCCACCTCAGGGAAGGATTCTTCTCCAGAATACTGGCAAAGCTGGCCCACAAAGGTCTGCTTAGACAGAGTGGCCCAGCACTCCCCAACCCGTGATATATTTAAGAAATTATCATTTTCCATTGTCCATAATACTACTTCTTGAGCTTATTGAGCCCACCATTGTGAGGCAGATCCTACTCAGATACAAGGTAACTCTTCCACAGATCCTCATTACCAAATTCTAGGTGACACGTTCTAAATTTCTGCCTTTTAATTCTTCAAATTAGGCACATTAGCTTAGGGAAAACTGCTATGCTGAGCCTCAGAGGACAGTAATTACCACACCAGTGAAATACAAGCCCTGGCTTCTTTGTCTTCCATGCCTTGAAGTCCACATTTAGTGACTCAGAGACTCCTTTCCCAAAGCTACCAAAAGGTACTTTTGAGTCCCCAAATCATTAGAAGAATGCCACTGGCTATTTCTTACATAGCCATATGCTGACCATCCACAAGGTAGGAATTTCCATGACTTAACCTGAGTTTCATTAGTACTCCTATCTACTCTCTGCTTCTATTTCAACAATTTGTGCTGGAGGCACAAATAAAGAAATATAATGTCGATGTTTCCTGCTGGTTAACATTTTCTCTAATATATGTATTGATTTTTGTAACAAATTTGGCTCTTTCTCCAGAAAATCAAATTACACCTTAAAGGGGAGAATAAATAAAACACTACACAAATACAGTATTTCTTCTTAAGGCAAGAAACTCTGCATCACCTCCAGGACATGTAGGTCTATTCTGCTACAGGGATTTCACACAATGCCAACATTATAGGTCTTCCCAGCAGAAGGCTCATTCTTTCTTTTGGTTTCAAAGAAGCTCAGTAGTAAAGTCCAGTCTGACACTAAAGAAAGCTAAGTGAAGGGAATGATTATCACTGCTACTGCTCATAACTAGGCAGAGTGATAGAAAACTTTGGAGTGGGTTTTGAGGGAACACACTGTCAGGAATAGAAGCTGGGTCACTAGTACTTCCCCACAACTCAATAACGGTTGCTCAGTGACCCAAACAATGTCCTGGTTACCAAGTTTGTTTTTTTTTTAATCCTCAGCAAATGTGAAAAATGGCAGCACAGTAATATCTATTTAACAGTGCATGCCCTCTATAAACAACCATGCATGAGCTTATATAATGTAAAATTCCAACCATCCTTGACGGTATGAGCTCTGGAGTTTTTAGATTTCAAGGTCTTTTCTTTAATGAAATGATATGCATGAAAAAGATTGGCTGACTGATTGACCAATTTTCTTGGAAGTTCTTGGAATCAAACCCAGGGCCCAGAGCATGCTAAACAAGCACTCTACCACAGAATAATAATCCCAGTACAAATGGCAATATGTTAATAGCCACATGGCAAAATATTAACTGGAAATCCTATGCTCATTTCTGAAATCAAAACACAGACACACACACACACACACACACACATGCAAAACATGAATAGATACACACATATAGGAAAAGACAGATCTATAAACCTGAAAGGCAAGAAATTATTCATTATACATCACAAATGTCAGACTCTTTTCTGCAATTTTCCCCAAGGCCTTAGTATTGCAGCTGTGAATTTAGGACAGGGAAAAATACAGTTGGATCAGGAGTAAACTGCTCTATTGTGATAGCAATGGCCATAGTGACTTATTTTCTGACACTGACAATTTATTCCCCATGGACAGGTACCCAGCTCCTGTTGGATGCCTGCATCCAAGCTAGTGTGCCATTCTTCATCTACACCAGCTCAATAGCGGTAGCTGGACCCAACTCCTACAAGGAGATTGTCCAGAATGGCCACGAGGAAGAGCATCATGAAACTACATGGACTGCTTCATACCCCTACAGCAAAAAGCTGGCTGAGAAGGCTGTGCTGGCAGCTAATGGGAGCACTCTGAAAAATGGGGGCAACCTGTGGACTTGTTCCTTAAGGCCCCCATACATCTATGGGGAAGGAAGCCCTGTACTTTCTGGAATTGTGAATAGGGCCCTCGAGAACAATGGAGTCCTGGAAAATACAGGAAAGTTCTCTGTAGCTAACCCGGTCTACGTGGGCAATGCGGCCTGGGCACACATTCTGGCCTGCAGGGCTCTGAGGGACCCCAAGAAGGCCGTGAGCATCCAAGGACAGTTCTACTACATCACAGATGACACACCTCACCAAAGCTATGATGATTTCCGTTACAACATGTCCAAAGAATGGGGCCTCCGCCCTGACTCCAGGCTGAGACTTCCTCTCTCTCTGAGGTACTGGCTTGCCTTCCTGTTGGAGACAGTGAGCTTCCTTCTGAGTCCCATTTACAAATATCAACCTCCCTTTAGCCGCTATTTACTGACAACATCAAATAGTGTGTTTACCTTCTCCTACAAGAAAGCTCAGCGAGATCTGGGTTATAAGCCCTTAAACACCTGGGAAGAAGCCAAAGAGAAAACTGTGGAGTGGATTGGCTCACTGGTGGAAAAACACAAGGGAGCACTGAAGAAAAAGACTCCCTGATGGGCAGATGGCAGGGAAGGGGCCCGGGTTTTGTCAGGAGCTATATGTCGAGCTCCTCTACCTGGCTCCCTCCAGAAAGTGACCAATGAACCATCCCAGGTTCTGCTGCCTCCCTTTCACACAATGGTCAACTTAGTGATTTCCTCTGGCCTCCTTTTGGTTCTATTTCCTCTTTCCAGTGCTAAAGCTTTTCTTTTCCTTGAATGTCTCTCATTCCTTCATAAAGCTTAATGAAAAGACCAATAAATGTTTTAATGCATACCAGGATAAAGGGTGTTTTCATGAATTGCAATTTCCTATTTTCCTTCGTCTTTGAAGTATGGCTACCTCTGGTTCAAAAATAGAGAAGAACAGGGGTGTGAAAAACAAGATTAAGGCCTGATTGGATCCTGAGACTGACTGCAGGCTGCAAGGTTTCAGGCATGTACTGAACTTCATCGCTAGGGCCCACAGACCAAAGCCAAGTGGAGTTTCTCATGCTGAAACTCCACACCACAAGCTGAAAATAAATTATTCATCCAACCATCAAGAAATCAGGAAGGAGATAATGACCATATTCTCACACAGGCCAGGTAGAGTCAACAAAACAAAACAAAAAAAAAGGGGCACTCTGCTTTCACATTCACAGGGAAATAACCTTTGAAATGATCAATCTGATTTGTGTTATCTGATTTGGTTTCCTTCAGGCCTTTTACACCTAAAAGACACCTCCTGTCCTATACTCACTGAACACTCTAAGTTCAATATGCATTACCCCATCCTAGAACCACAAGTAAAACACAAGGAAAATCTATAAACTTAGTCTGTTACATTTTGACACCTGGGAATACACAAATCACAAATTCAGTTGATTTGGATTACCATTAAGACATATCTTATTCCTGTGGTCTGAAGGATAAAGGAGGGAAAATACCTTTAGGAACAACTTGCAACACCCATAGCAGCATAAAGAACAGCACACCTAGCGGGGAGTCCAAGATAAGGGTAATGTCAGTAATGAAATGTCCCTTCAGGCACCTCAGATGCCCATAAAACAAGAGTAAGTCTCTACCCAACTCTGATGAGGTCTATACACCTTCAATATTTCTTATTCCAGTAGCACAAGAAGTAAAGGTGATAGGTGGAATCTGGTAACGGCCTTTACTCTCACTTTTAGCCCAGTGATTTCTGTCATTGAACACACTGAGGCATTTTCACAAATGGAGGCATTGTCACCAAAAGGCAGACAAGGGTGAGCAGAGGAAGAGAAGTGAATATTGGATTGGACAGTGGCCTCCATGGAGTCCTGGAGCCCATGGAGTCCTTCATAAGCATAAGGCCTCCAAATGCTTGGGACAACAGGGTCCTCCATTCCTACCTCAGACTGCAACAGAACTGCCTCTTAGAGGCAATCAGAGCTCCTTCACACACACTAGCATGCCCTGCATGAAATGCAGCACACAGAGGAGGAAAAGCCAACAGGGCAATCAATGGCAGGCAGCTCCAGCTTGCAATCTCCCTTCCCCTACCTACTCCTGGGGACTGCAGCCTATGGCAGAGGAATAAGGAAAATCAAGGTAGATGCTCAGCCACTGGCTTAAGTGCTAGAAGGGGAAATGAGCACAGAGAGAAGAGCTGAGCCTAAGGTGTTGGGGGAACCTTAAGAGAGTAGGTGGGACTCTGGGAGAAGACCAAGTGGTTTCACCTTAAGTAACAGCCTGAGAGCTGGTGAGGAGGGCAGGGTGAGGTGAGGGATAAGGAGAGGAGACCCGAGGGGAGCACAGAGGCTTGACTCCAGCTGAGCAGGGATTGGTGGAGGAGATTAGGTATCATAGGTGCCAGGATGACCTTTGCACTGGGCAAGCCCAGCCTAGAGGGCCCACCTAGAGTGGAATGTCCAAGTGGGTGACGTCCTGCTCAAGTCCTAGTGGTAGAAAGGAAATTTTTTTTCTCTTATCAGAACAAGGAATGAGCCCAGGTGAGCTTTATCCCCAGCAGTATTCTTTCCTTTTTAATTTTTAGAGGGGTTCTCA
Source organism: Marmota monax (assembly GCF_021218885.2). Taxonomy (NCBI): domain Eukaryota; kingdom Metazoa; phylum Chordata; class Mammalia; order Rodentia; family Sciuridae; genus Marmota; species Marmota monax. The sequence goes on along the minus strand of NW_026693476.1, from coordinate 434,396 downwards.
CTAAATTGCCAGGGCTGGCCATAAATGTGTGATCCTCTTGCCTCAGCATCCACAGTCCCAGGAACTAGAGGTGTGTGTTGCACTGAATAGAATTTTTATTTAAAACGTTTTCATCTTTAAATATTTGGATCTATTTCTAAACTTGACTACCACAGGATGTATAGGTAGCAAAAGATTACTTCAAGAGAGAGAGAGAGACCCTGAAAAAAAAAGTCAAAAATCCTTGAAGTGAAGGATACAATAAATCAAATAAAAAAAAACTCAATAGAAAATATAACCAACAGACTAGATCACGTGGAAGAAAGACTGTCACATAATGAAGACAACGTATATAATTTGGAAAATAAAGTTGATCACACAGTGAAGACAGTAAGAAACCATGAACAGAACATCCAAAAATTATGGGACAGCATCAAAAGACCAAATCTAAGAGTTATTGGAATAGAGGAAGGCACAGATTTTTATACCAAAGGAAAGCACAATTTCTTCAATGAGATAATATCAGAAAATTTCCCAAGCATGAAGCACGAATTGGAAAACAAAATACAAGAGACTTACAGGACACCAAAAGTACAAACTTCCAACAGATCTACACCATTCTATTATAATGAAAATGCCTAGCATACAGAATAAGGACAGAATCTTAAAAGCTGCAAGAGAGAGGAATCAGATCACATATGGGGGAGACCAATTCATATCTCAGCAGATTTTTCAACCCAGCCCCTCAAAGCCAGGAGATCCTGGAACAACATACACCAAGCTCTGAAAGAAAATGGATCCCAACCAAGAATCTTATATCCAGCAAAACTAAGTTTTAGATTTAATGATGAAATAAAAACCTTTCATGATTAACAAAAGTTAAAAGAATTTACAACTAGAAAGCCTGCACTAGAGAACATCTTCAGCAAAGTATTCCAAGAAGAGGAAATAAAAAACAATTATGAAAATCAGCATTGGGTGGGACTACACTAAAGGAAAATCTAACCAGAAGAGAAACCAAGTCATGTTAAATACCAAAAATAAACAAAAATGGCTGGAAATACAAATTATGTCTCAATAATAACCCTGAATGTTAATGGCCTAAACTCACCAATCAAAATACATATACTAGCAGATTGGAATTAAAAAAAAAAGACCCAACAATATGCTGCCTCCAAGAGACTCATCTCATCGAAAAAGACATTCACAGACTGAAGGTGAAGGGTTGGGAAAAATCATAGCACTCACATGGTCTGTGGAAGCAAGCAGGGGTTTCCATCCTCATATCAAACAAAGTAGACTTCAAACTAAAGTCAATCAAAAAGGATAAAGAAGGACAATACATACTGCTCAAGGGAACCATACACCAACAAGACTTAATAATTATAAATATATATGCCCCAAACAATGGAGCAGCTATGTTCATCAAACAAACCCTTCTCAAGTTCAAGAGTCAAATAGACCACAACACAGTAATTTTGGGTGACTTTAACACAATTCTTTAATAACTAGATAGATCTTCCAAACAAAAGCTGAACAAAGAAACTATAGAACTCAATAATATAATCAATAACTTAGACTTAACTGACATATATAGAATATTCCAAACTTCAACGAGAGAATATACTTTCTTCTCAGCAGCACATGGATCCTTCTCTAAAATAGACCACATACTATGCCACAAAACAACTCTTAGCAAATATAAAAAGTAGAGATTCTAACCTGCATTCTATCAGACCATAATGGAATGAAATTAGAAATTAATGATAAAAGAAGAAATAAAATCCACTCCAATACCTGGAGACTAAATAATATGTTACTGAATGAACAACGGGTTACAGAAGACATCAAGGAGGAGATTAAAAAGTTTTTAGAGGTGAATGAGAACACAGATACAACATACCGAAATCTCTGGGACACTATTAAAGCAATTCTAAAAGGAAAGTTCACTGCATGGAGTTCATTCCTTAAAAGAAGAAAAAGTCAACAAATAAATGTCTTACACTATATCTCAAAGTCCTAGAAAAAGAAGAACAAATCAACACCAAAAGCAGCAGAAGACAGGAAATAATTAAAATCAGAGCTGAAATCAATGAAGTTGAAACAAAAGAAACAACTGAAACAATTGACAGAACAAAAAGTTGGTTTTTTGAAAAAATAAATAAAATTGACAAACTCTTAGCCATGCTAACAAAGAGAAGGAGAGAGAAAACTCAAATCACTAACATACATGATGAAAAAGGAAATATCATGACACTACATAAATACATAAGATAATTAGAAATTATTTTGAAAACCTGTACTCCAATAAAATAGAAAATATTGAAGGCATCAAAAAACTTCTAGAGTCATATAATTTGCCCAAATTGAATCAGGATGATATACACAATTTAAACAGATCAATTTTAAGTGATGAAATAGCAGATGTCATCAAAAGTCTACCAACCAAGAAAAGCCCAGTACCAGACAGATACACGGCCAAGTTCTACAAGACCTTTAAAGAAGAATTAATACCAATACTCTCCAATTTATTTCAGGAAATATAAAAAGAGGCAGCATTTCCAAATTCATTCTATGAGGCCAATATCACTCTGATTCCAAAACAAGACAAAGACACATCAAACAACAACAACAACAAATCAAATACAAAAAAATAAAAAAGATTGTGCACCACGATCAAGTAGATTTCATCCCAGGGATGCAAGGTTGGTTCAACATACAAAAATCAATAAATGAAATTCATCACATCAATAGACTTAAACATAAGAATCCTATGATCATCTCAATAGATGCAGAAAAATCATTTGACAAAATACAGCATCCCTTTATGTTCAAAACATTAGAAAAACCAAGGGTAACAGGAATATATCTCAACATCATAAAGGCTATCTATGCTAAGCCCCAGGCCAACATCATTCTAAATGGAGAAAAACTGAAGGCATTCCCTCTAAAAACTGGAACAAGACAGGGATGCCCTCTTTCACCACTTCTATTTAACATAGTTCTTGAAACACTGGCCAGGGCAATTAGACAGAGGAAAGAAATTAAAGGGATACATATAGGAAAAGAAGAACTCAAATTGGCACTATTTGTTGATGATATGATTCTATACCTGGAAGACCCTAAAAGTTCCACTGGAAAATTCTAGAACTAGTAAATGAATTCAGCAAAGTAGCAGGATATAAAATCAACACCCATAAATCAAAGGCATTTCTGTATATTAGTGACAAATCCTCAGAAAGGGAAATGAGGAAAACTACTCCATTCTCAATAGCTTAAAAAAAATACTTGGGAATCAACTTAATGAAAGAGGTGAAAGATCTATATAACGAAAATTACAGAACCCTAAAGAAAGAAATCAAAGAAGACCTTAGAAGATGGAAAGATCTACCTTGCTCTTGGATAGGCAGAATTAATATTATCAAAATGACCATACTTCCAAAAGCACTATACAGATTTAATGCAATTCCGATCAAAATTCCAATGACATTCCTCATAGAAATAGAAAAAGCAGTCATGAAATTCATCTGGAAAAATAAGAGACCCAGAATAGCTTAAGCAATCCTTAGCAGGAAGAGTGAAGCAGGTGGCATCACTATAAAAAACTTAAACTATACTGTAGAGTAACAGTAACAAAAACAGCATGGTATAGGCACCAACACAGACTGGTAGAATAATGGTACAAATTAGAGGACACAGAGACTAACCCACAAAACTACAATTATTTTATATTAGACAAAGTTACCAAAAACCTGCATTGGAGAAAAGACACCCTCTTCAACAAATGGTGCTTAGAAAACTGAAAATCCATATGCAACAAAATGAAATTAAACCCCATCTCTCACCATGTGCAAAACTCAACTTAAAATGGATCAAGGACTTAGAAATACAACCAGAGACCCTGTGTCTAATTGAAGGAAAGTAGGCCCTAATCTCCATCATGTGGGATTAGGCCCCGACTTCCTTAATAAGACTCCTGTGGCATAAGAATTAAAATCATCAATCAATAAATGGGATGGGCTCAAAATTAAAAGTTTCTTCTCAGCAAAATAAACACTCTATAAGGTGAATAGAGAGCCTACATCTTGGGAGCAAATCTTTACCCCTCACACATCAGATAGAGCACTAATCACTAGGGTATATAAAGAACTCAAAAAGCTAGACACCACAAAAACAAATAACCCAATCAATAAATGGGCAAAGGACCTGAAGAGACACTTCTCAGAAGGTGATGGACAATCAATCAACAAACACATGAAAAAATGTTCGTCACCACTAGCAATTAGATAAATGCAAATCAAAACCTCTCTAAGATTTCATCTCACTCCATCAGAATGGCAGCTATTATGCATACAAATAATAACAAGTGTTGGAGAGGATGTGGGGAAAAAGGTACACTCATACATTGCGGATGGGACTACAAATTGGTGCAGCCAATATGGAAAGCAGTATGGAGATTCCTTGGAAAACTGGGAATGGAACCACCATTTGCCCCAGCTATCCCTCTTCTCTGTTTATACCCAAAAGACTTAAAAACAGCATACTACAGGAATACAGCCACATCAATGTTTATAGCAGCACAATTCACAATAGCTAAATTGTAGAACCAACTTAGATGCCCTTCAATAGATGAATGGATAAAAAAAATGTGGTATAAATACACAATGGTCTATTACTCACCAATAAAAGAGAATAAAATCATGGCATTTGCAGATAAATGGATGGCATTGGAGAAGATAATGCTAAATGAAGTTAGCCAATCCCACAAAACCAAATGCCAAATGATTTCTTTGATAAAAGGAAGCTGATTAATAGTGGGATAGGGAGAAGGAGCATGGGAGGAATAGGCAAACTCTAGATAGGGCAGAGGGATGAGAGGGGAAGGGAGGGGGCATGGGGTAATTAATGATGGTTGAATGTGATGATCATTATTATCCAAAGTACGTGTATGAAGCCATGAATTGGTGTGAGTATACTATGTATGCAACCAGAGATATGAAAAATTGAGCTCTCTCTATATAATAAGAATTATAATGCATTTCGCTGTCATATACAAATGAAAAAATAGTGCCAAGTGGAGCAGAGAAGGGAAAGTAGCAGCATCCCATTCCCCTTCCTGCCTCCTCTGGTGAAGAGCAAAGATAGGCCCTTGGCCTGGCCCTGGCCATTGTCTTCCCCCATGGGGAAGGTGAGTGAACATTGGTCTCCAAGAGCCATGGACAGCAAAGCCTGCCCTTTGCCTCTGTTTCCCTGCACACAGGAGAGGACTAGAGGCTGTGAGGTGAATAGAGAGCCTACATCTTGGGAGCAAAGATGCAAAAGTAAAAGCCAATAAACATCTTTAAACTCAATGTATTGAAAGTCTGTATTTTGACACCTGGGTATACACAAATTACTAATTTGATTGACTTTGGCTATCACCAAGGATATAGCTTAAGACAGTCCTCTGAGAGAGAAAGATTAAAAAAAAAAAACACTGAGGAGCCACGTGCAACTCTTCAAGGGACAGAGAATCAGCAGTGAGCACAGGGATGGAGCGTCCCCAAGCAATAGGTAAAGAGAAAAATGTAGCCTCCCCTTTGGCAGCTCAGATGTCTGAAGAACAAAAGCCAGTGCAGCCCAGCTCTGCTGAGGTATGCACACCTTCTCCAGGTCTAAACCAGCGCCACAGGGAGCATCATAGAATGTCCATGAGTTCTTGGCAAGGAACCTCTCTCACCTTTTCAGACAAGTGAAATCCATAACTCTACCTATCAGGGCAGTCTCACAGGGATAGGATGAGGCCTCATCTCCAAAAGGAAGACAAGTAGCATGAAGGGATTGGACAGTGGACCTGACTGAAAGAGCATAAGGCCTTGAACAACAAAGTCCACTATCTCTACATGCACTGACACAGAATGCCAGGCAGTGGGAGCTTCTGCACACAAGCCTGTGTGCACCACATAAAATGCACCACAGAGGGGCAGCAGAGACAGGACAGAGAGTGGCAGCCTGCACAAGCCCTTCCCTTCCCTTCAGTATATGGGCACTCTGCAGCCTCTGGCAAGGAAATAAGAGAACAGACAGGTAGGTACTCAGCCACTGGCTAAAGTTCTATGAATAACTAAGCATGGAGAGAGCAGCTGAGCCTACAGTGTTGGAGAAATCTCAGAGTGCAGATGGGATTTCAGAAGCCAAATGGGGTCCATGCTGGAAACCAGAGGGTGAAGTGACCAGAGGGTGAGTTCTGAGCCAGAACTTCCAGAAAGTGAGAACAACAAATTTTATGTCATTATTATTACCTCTAAATATTGCAAACTCACTCTAAACATTATAAATAAAAGTTCAAAGACCAGTTCCAGGAAGGGGATATGTGGGTGGAGTTCCAAGTTTAAGTATAAAATCATGTTTCTTAACCACTGGGTGCTGAAGGTAACAGTCTATTCTAATCATTGCTGGAGATAGATCCCACTTTCTATTTTCTCTTATTTTGACATTTCTGCATGCTTGAAATAGGCTATCATTTTTAAAATAAATTCACCATATGGGAAAAGAAGTATGCAAACTGAGAAAATGTTCCGTGGCCTGAGCCAGTGCTATGGGTTACACCCTTCCATGTGTGTTCCCAGACTCTGGTCTAGCTGGGAGATACAATGTGAGACCAGGTGGTTGCTGCACACTCAGGAAACTGTGCAGAGCACACAGAGGATCCCTCCTGGCCAGCGGCTCAATAGGCCCAACCATTTGGACTGGGTGTGGAGAGCGGGAGGATTCCACAGGCAGAAAGGTGAGGGCAGTGCTCCAGACAGAGACAGTGGAATCTGCAGAGGCCCATGCAGGAAAGGGGGTCCTGCTCCTGCACAAGGAGACATGTCTGGGTCAAACAGAGAGCTCAGGTGCAGACCAGAAGTGGAGGATACACCTGCACAGGCATGAGGGACACAGGCCTGAAACACCTTGGTCTCCTCAGGAGATACCCACTCCTTCTTTCTTCGCCTCAGAGTACACCTTGTGTGCTCCTTCTAGAGAGCACTGGACATTCTATTACTTTCCACTTTTATGCCTCATCTCCTCTAACATTCCGACTCTATGGCAAAAGAGGTCATCTCCAACAGTAATAAGTAATGAGAGTCACAGAGCAGATCTGGGCACTCACCACTCAGTTTGCCATGGGAGGCAGTGAAGGTCTCTTTTTATTTTCCCAGAAAAGATCACTGCAGCATCACCCCTGCAGGATGGATTGCAAGGGATGAGGAAGATGCTTGAAGTATCCGGGCACAATGGCACATGACTATAATCCCAGTGATGAGGGAGGCTGAGGCCAGAGGATCCCAAGGTCAAGGCCAGTCTAGGAAACTTAGTGAGAAATGTCTCAGAGTAAAAAACAAAATGGGCTGGAAATGCAGCTCAGTGGCAACGTGCCCCGGGTTTCAATGCACAGTGCAGGAAAGAAAGAAAGGGAGGGAGGGAGGGAAGGAAAAAAAGAAAAGAAAAGAAATGGGAGAGAGGGAAAGGAAAGGAATGGAATTAAGTCCAGAGATGGTGGCCTGGGGTATGTCGCATTAACAAAATGTAATGTGGGGTGCAGGCCGAGGCAAGCCAGGGCAGAGTGGACAGACTGAGGTGGTCACATCGGTCCCATGCAACACTTTCTCAAACCATAAACCTGATGGCATCCCCTACTCCTCCTCCATCCTCTCATTCAGTTCTACCCATTCTACCTCCAAAATAACATATAATCGTCCTCCCTGGTCACCCAGCCTTGGTCCAGACCCCTGTCATTCTGTATCTAACCCCCCACAGGGCCTCCCTGCCTGGGCAGTCACCCATTAAAGCCATTCTGAGCATAGTTGCCAGAGATGTCTCTCCAAAATCACATCAAACTTGGTCACTTTCTCCCTTAAAAACATTGAGTAGAGCCCCAGGACAAGGACAGGTCTGACAACCTGAGTATAATACCAAAGGCCTGAAGACTTACCCCTCTACCACCTCAGACTAAATTCTTATGAATCCCCTGCTCTGCCATCCCATTATCCAACTTGATGCTCCAACCATAAACCATGATTTGGAACTTCCTGCTTAATTCTGTACTTTCATGTGAGCACAGAGTTCTTCTGCTTAGAGGGTGCCCAACTCTCTTGCTGGCAAATAGTTCTCAGTTCCTTATTCACCAAAAGAAGTTTCTCATTTAAGCACCTCCGTGTGTTTTGTATGCTAATTCCATAACCCTAATTTATTTATCTATTCAGCCCAATTCTCTATATTATCCTGTCTTGTGAGCAAACTCACCATTTCGTCTCTATGTTGCTAGTGGACACACAGCATAAGTGGACGGATGGATGGATAGATTCACTGACAGATAGACATTAAAACCTATAGAACAAAAACAAGCTAAACTGAATTGCTGTCATATTCAGGGAAGCTGAATGAAGGAGTCAGAAAGGCAGAACGTTTTAAATGAGAAAAACACAATACCAGTGTGTCTTTAAGGTGTCAACGAACCTAAGAATTGTGTCACCCTCATGAGACTCAAGAAACAGAGAGACTGCCTTGGGAGGATGTGGTAGGAAATCATTTTCATTTTCACTGTGTGCAGAGGAGTTAGTGAGGAAGGGAGTTGATAGAAACAACATGAGAGGAAAAACAGAAAAAACTTCCATGAAGCCAAAAACCAGTTGCAAAGATTATAATGGGAATGGAAATTAGATATAATCCTGAGGCTAAGTAAAGCCCCCAATAATTTTATACTGAAAATGAGGACATTCTGCATTTTAAAACTGCAATCCTCCTCAAAGTCATCTTTGATGATTCTAGGTGAGGACAACTTGATCCCACTGGAGGTAGTGATATGCACATCAGAAGACTCTGGAGACATTTCTTTCCCTTTTTACTGGTCCTATATGCCACACAAGAGTAATGATCAGAGAGTGAGTCATGTTCTGAGGAAGGAAGGGGTTCATCAAGAGGTACAGAGGAAAAGAGAGAATGAACACAATGTGCATTGCCATTCTGTGCCTAAGTTTAGGACAGCGGGTCGCTTGCAATTTCTGGAACAGTTGTGAATATTTTCTACAAACTGGAAGCTCCCTATGAAGAGTGCAGTGTATCCTCAGAACACAAGACCCAGTACCAATAACATCAGCCCTTTTTCCAGAATGGGTTCAGGGGTCAGAAGGATGGGCCTAATGCTTCCCCGGACACTGTCTATGAGTGCAGGAGCAACCTTCTCCAGAGCCCAGAACCTACTTCCTCCTGCACTGGCTGGAGTATATGAAGCCACTGTGAATATTAGAAGGATAGCTTCATGGGCTACAGTACACACAGTTAAGGCCCATGCTGGCCTTTACGATCTGGTATGAGTTCTTTATTTAATTTTAATTAGTGGGAAAATATGCACCAAGGCTTGACTCTGAGAATTTCTTTCCCCACTAAGCAAAACAACTGATTGACAAAATCCTAGACAAATGGGGAAGACACCCTGTCTCCTGCTGGGCAGACAAAACATTTTGTGGAATTCAAATGTAAGAGTGAAACAAGCATCCAGAAAACACTTGTCCAGCCTGTGGCTGTGGGATGAAAAAGGAAAGAAACCGATGTGCATAAGGAAAGGGATGCAGGACCAGGATAAGCAGGATTTAGGGAATGTATCAGAGGTTGCTGAACTCTGGGTGTCTCTTAATCAAGACATACTAGGACTTTGACTCTACCTGCACTAGAAGTGGATGATCTTCTGTGCATCTCTCCCATTACTGCACACCCGTACCTTCCCCTGCACAGACAAGGTCCTCTCCATATAGTGCTAGGCCAAGGCTCCAGCATCATTAAACGGTGGCTATTCAAGGCCAGCAACAGTCTGGGTCTGCCGTCATGAACATGATGCCCACAGCACCTGTAGACTTGAACCTAGAGAGCAGTGGAACTACCTCAGCAAACCACCCATGAGGCTTCCATTGCTTTCAATTAGACATTGGCTCAGGATGCATCTAGGAAGACATTTATGTAGCCAGATCTTTCCCAGCCCTGTCTCTGTTAGTGTCTCCAAGGACATATACTGCCCAACAAGCCAGATAAAGAGACTATTGCCCAATTTGCAGCACTGTTGACAGAATGTTCTATAGTAACACAAGACCTCAGGAGTGATCGGCTTGACCTTGAGTCTGCTTGGTTATGAGATCATAAATGCACAGCATTTAAGATGTGTATATTAAAAAGACATCCTCCTGGGCTCACCACACAAATCTGCTTGATGCTCAACAGGGAATGCCCTCAGAGACAGAAGAGAACTTGTTCCTACTCAACATGTCAAAAGTCACACTTATACTTGGCAAGGAATCTGAGTTTGATGATTGGCCAGGTACAAAATCAGCCTTCAGTTCACTGTGCAAGTGTTAGAGTGTGCCGACTTCTCCATAGCCTCCACAGCATTAAGCACTATATATCTGGGAAGGAAAACATTCTCGTCATTAAGGGCAGTTGAAAAGTGTGAGGCAGGCAATTCTGCCCTGGTCACTGGTAAAAAGGCTAAAAAGAACAGGGCAAGGATCAAAGGTGAGTGGAGCAGACAAAGAAGGACCAATGAATGCCTTCATGCCCCTTACTGTCTTGTGTGGGAGAATTAAGAGAGACACTGAGCCTGGCCCTGGCCACTGTCTTCCCACTTGGGGAAGGTAGTCTACAGGATTCATCAACATCACAGAAAGGAATTTCAGGACCTGACAAAGGATGCACAAGAAGAGACTTATTCAGGAAAGCAAGCAATAGAGCAGGATATGCACTCAAAGGGAGAGGGACTGCAGAACTCTAGAGGAAAATATGCTTAAAACTCTAGAGGAAAAGGGCTCAGGAGACCTTTAAAGGACACTTTGTAAAGGGTGGACATGAGCGGAGGTGGGGTGGTGTCAGCATAATCTTGATTCTTTTGATGACCGCTGAGCATGTGTGGGTCCCAAGAGTCTGGTTCTTTCAGAATCTTTGGATTGACACCATGCAATTCGTAGTGCTTAGACTTTCCCCATTGCTCTCTCTAGGCTTTTTTATATTAGTCTAAAAATTCATTCTGTCAGCTAACAAGGTACATAGGCACAAATGAACTGGACTTCAATACCCTTAAGTTTTATTGAGTTTTAAGAAGGTGGTCCTGGGAGGAGAAACAGGCCTGGGGTGGGGGTGGGGTAAAGGTGAGTGTTTTCATGGAGATCTTAGATGGATAGTGATGGTCCTTCTTTCCTTCCCTGTCTGTTTCTCTTCTACCTATCCTATGACTTCTACGCCACCTTATTTCTTCCTGCCCTGATTTTGACCTCTTATTCTCAAGGGTTCATGAAGGTTGAAGGTCTGTCTTCCTGAAAGCGGACATGCCATTAGCCCTGCCTAGTCAGAGATGGAAAGTCTCACCCTGCCTAAACTGAAGGAGACATAGGAAGGTTGAACTCCATTCTTGAGATGGGTCACATTCCTAGCATTACCATCAATCATCTTAAGCAGGAATATTTGTAAGCTGAATGATACAAAACCTATCTGAATGAAGAAGGCATCTAGTGATTACTCTCGATATATGCTTTTCTCTATGGTAGCTCCAAGGAATAAGGAAGCCAAAAAGGTGAGGAGATTTAGGATTACTAAGCAGATTCACAGATCAAGGACTGATTTTTAATAAAGTAACCCCGATAGCCAAAGAAAAAGTCCCACCACAGCAAAAAAGGAACAAGATTTCTGGTACATAATACATAAGGAAATTTAACTTAAACAAAATCTTTCTTTCTTTTGAATAGGGCCCATAGAGACATGAATATTGATTGTGGCTTCATCAAGGTTCTGATCTCATTAAGTCTTAAAGAGGAATAGATTTAAATCTAGACACATGGATCCAAACAGTATATCCCTGGAATTTAACTGTGAGTACACTTAAAAAAATCTTGATAAAGATCTTCCCACTTTGGAAGGAACTAATGTGAGGGAAAATCCTTTCCATAATTTTCAGTAAGATATAAACTCCAGGGATTCCACCTCTTGGGTCCCCTTCTTCCTCCGGGAGAAGTCTTTTCTGCTGTCCTTTAATAAACTTCTAATTTCTACTCTGACCTTGCCTCGGCGTGCTTCTTTGGTGTTATTCTTCAACATTGGGGAAGCAAGAACTCGTCACCGGTCAACAGCGGTAACATATTGGAGGTCCCATACCGAGATTCTACACCGAGGTAAGTGCACACACCCCATGTCTGTTTGAGGTGCATCTTTCTCTCTCTTTCTTTCTGGAGGGTAAGGTGGGCACCCGACGGCTACTTAAACGCAATTAGTGCAGCCGCCACTCTTCAAGACTCGGGTGAGAGGTTTCCCGGCCTAGGCAGCTCTCAATCACCTGTTCAATACAGAGCAGGCATGTTGGGTTCTGCCAAAGCCGCTTCCAACTTTTCTGTCTGGGCCCGGAGAGCAGTTGGCGTGAGTACACAGTGTCCCGAATCCCGATCTGCCTCGGATGCGTGGAGGTGGAGGAAGGAGTTTGGAACAACTGCGGAATTCCGGTCTGGGCTACACTCAGACGATTCCTAAGGTTCCTTTCTCTTGAGCCCCCTCCCGACAGCCCTCAGGGGTATCTAGGGTGATCGGTAGATGAATGGCACTGAGGAAAAGCCCCAATCACATTTGCCTCCGTATGGGCTATGCACCACTCCCAACCCCGCATCCATTCCCTCCTGGATGCTCCCCTTCCTTCGCAGGTCAGAAATGTTAGCAATTCAGGTTGTAGGACTGAGAAAGGCATGAGATAATTAGTAAAATCTGCCCAGGTTCCCTAAGATGCATAGGTACCCTTGATTTTACACCTATAGTTGCCCCTATGTGAGAACATCTGGTCCACTCATGGGGAAATCTATGGTGCCACTGATGTAGAAGTCATAATTAAATGAGAGTTAAAAACCTGGAGAGATTTTTCTCTTATCTGGTCTGTCTGTTTTGATTTTTTTATTGTAACATCTGGTATCTAAATGAGTTTGAAGCATTGCATAATCTTGCAGTTGAAAGTTGGGGTTAGGTAATTGTTTAGTTTGTGATTTCAGATAATTCATGCCGGAGAACTTAAATACTTAGGATAGAAAATTAAAAGAACTCTACTTCCCAGTTGGCAAGTAACACCCAATCATTTAGTTTTATTTTTTTCATCAATTTTTGAACTGGGTAGCCTGAAAAGAAAACGTTGGTCTGGCTTATTGAAATGACATTAAATAGCAACAGTCTTAAAAATTTTTAAAGCTTAATTTTGGATATACATGGTACTTATGGTTAAAATGCCTTAGGCATGAGGTTTCTGCTCAGAATTCCAGTTTTCCCAGTTCCTTCCAGACCTCAGCCAGGACTTAAGTTGATATGCAAATAGAAGAAGCTTGGAGCACTCAGTAGGAGACAGATCTGAGGCCCAAGAAAAAAAAAAGAGTAAAAGTGTCTTTTTATGGGCACTCAAACTAGATTAAACCAAAGAGTAAGTGGTATGGCATTTACTAATTACTGGCCGGTCAATTTTTTCTAGGACATTTTTTTCTTAGATTTTGTATTTTTTTTTTTTTTTGAGCTCATGATTTTGATCCTACAGACAAGTTAGTGTTTTTCTGATAAGTTCTATTTTTGATCAACTGGAGTTTTTTTTTTTAAACATTGCAATGACATTTCACCTGAGAAAGCTACAAAGCCTTTACTATTGTGTTGTGTTACACTTGTGTTACGTGTTGTATGTCTGTATGTCTGTATGTGTGTATGTCCATATATCATGCAGTGATATGACAATTGACAGATGAGGAGTGCTCATAAAAAATTCAAAAATGGATCCAAATATCTTTTGATTCACGTGATTTAAATGGTTCAATTTAAATTGGGTAAACAGATGAAAGTAAAGATGTCTTTAAAATTAAGCTTATAAGTTTTTCTAGATGTTCAAAAAGGCCCTAATAAAATGTTAAATCTGCTTAAATTAAAAAATTTACAAGTATTGTTTCAAAATGTGAACAGAAGGAGGTTAACAGATAAAAGAGAGAAACTAGAAGGTTCTAGATATGGATTTAATAGAGGGAAAATGTGTTTCTGGATAAGAGTCTATATGATTAAGAGGGTTTAAGTAAATGATATAAAAAAGGTCTGTGTAAGTTGCTTATAAGTGTAAGTTTTTGAGCAAGTAATCTTAAAGAAATTAAACAGCTGGTCAAACAAGTGCTGTTGTTTTAGAGAATTGTGCTATGTTATTTCTTTAAAAGCTAAACTTGGTTAATATAAAAACATCAATGTAATTGTGGTGTTAATGTGTCCATATCTTCCAGGTATACAAGTCTGTAAGGTAGAAGCTTTAGAAAGAGCATTATATCAAGCTGGTGTTCTGAAATTGTATGGTAATTTTAGATTTAAAAAGAAAAACATGTTGATTTATTTATATCATTTGTGTTCTATACCTGGACTTGTTATCCATAAGATATGTAAAGTTCTATGTTACTTTTTACACTGAGATACAATTTAAATGTATTTTTAAGTTAGTGAGAGCCTAATCTGTGTAAAGATTTTATTGCAAAACACAAAAGCACTTTGCTACTTTTCTACAAAAGGTTAAAAGCTTTCATCTTTTCTTTAATTCATGTTTTAGGTGTGATATTATATTGTGTTAGCTAATATTCATGTGAACGAGCAACAGTTTATGTAGGCTTTGTAAAATGATGTTTAAAAAGCAAAGAAGATCAGTTTCAGAACTACAGTACTTAAGATTTATGAAGAGCCCTGCCTTACTTGAGATAAGGCTCTGTCCCATCTCACTACATGTGAAAGTGACTATGGAAGAAGTAGGCCAGATTTCAGTACATTTAAAGTTGTGTCCAAAAGTTGGTTTTTGTCACAATTACCAGGATCTCAAACAGGGAATTATGATGTTTAACCCTGCCAGAATTCAAGGTAGCTATTATATAAGCTAAATATGTTTTTACCCTAGTTAGTTTTGTTTTGTAGTTTGCTTATAGATGGTTTAAGGATTGCCTGTTAATGTTTTAAAGAGGTACTGCTTTAAGAACACAACCTGTGTCAACATAAGATAAGGAGTTATCACCTACAGGATAGAGAGATAGACATTAAAGCCCAGTGCTCTTAATATAAGGCTGTTAACTTATTTGCTGGATGTTTAAGATTAAGTTTTAAAATTAAAAATTTGGCTCTTGCCCTCTGAGTCAGTCTGAATCAGGGAATAGGGGACTTCTCCAAAGGGCTCTGCAACTCTAGGCCTCATAACCTCCTGAGCAGAGAGATTAATGAGACCAGTGGAGGACAGAAAGCCAATCAGTGCATTTGCTGTGAAGAGGAGGGTCATCAGAAAAGGGAGACATCCCTGATGCTTCCAAGGGAAGCCACATGGTCAAGCAAGGCCTGGACCCATCCTAGCGCAAATGGTACTAGCGTAACTGAGAAGCTGCTGTGAAGTTCCCCGAGGACTCCCAGGGAAGCTCAGCTGACTGTTAACAATAGATAAAAACAAAAGTCAGTTTGACTTGCTTCATCTTAAACACTTAGCAAAGACAGTCAAAGCCAAAGCACAGCTGTTCCTGGACATTTTAAATAATAATAATTGTTAAATGTAACTTCCAAAAATAAGTAAACTGGAGGCTACAAAAGAGATTCTCAGACAGGAATGCCTGATAACTATCAAAAGGAACTGCCAGAGTAGTTTTTAGTTTAAGGCCTTTATTTCTAACCTACACAGGTAGGCTTAGTGTTTGCTAGTATGGTTATCCAGCCCTAAGTAACAGAATTAAAGATTTCTCTATTAGACACAGAGGTCATACTAGTAAAAGGATTTTGCAAGATCAGATGACATTAAATTATTAAACTATATCTTAAGGGAAAGAATATCTGTAACCCTAAAAGTTAAATGTTGTGTTTACACCCCTGACATTTCTGGCAATGTGACAAATATCCTTAAAGATTTACATGCTCAGATAGAAGCCATGTCCTCAGCAACTTTGTCATGGAAACAATATCTTAGCTCCTGGTTCTTGGTACTTCCTGGTGGAAAACATTGTTAATCTTTGTCTTTGCCATCATACTCATTGGCATATTCCTGTGCTATGGCATTTATTGCTGCATCAATATGGTTCTGCTGGGAGCCATTAGCCAAGTAGGTATGACAATTTCCTTGCCAGCATACCCCATGTTGCTGACATGTTGCAGTGACATTGAATGTAGGTGACCTTGCTCAAGGACCAAGGCAGATTAGGGTGTTCCCGGTTTTAAGATAATCGTGTTTAGGGCGTTCCCAGTTTAGGTTCCAGGTTTAAGGCTTAAGATTATTCCTGCTGGGAATAGGGCGTATCCTGCTGCCTGAGTTCCCCTTGAGTTCTCATGGGATTTAGACAGTATATTTTGGAGATAGAAGCCCAGTGGACGAGGATTTGGGAAGAGAACGTGGATTTCCCCAGAACGTGTTTGTAGACGGCTGGTGTGAGTTCGAGAATAAAGAGTTGCTGTTTGAATCTACAAGCTGTGTGGTGGCTTGTGATTGTGTGCCCAGCCACACTGCGGCATTTGTGCCCAGCCAGACTGCGGCATGGTTCCAGTACTAATGAATTCTTGTTTCTCTTATAGACCATCCATCACTCAAATGGCCCTCCAGACTATTACTTCTCAATCAGACTTCTATCATGGACCACTCGATAGACCCGATTTTTAAATGGGGACTCCAAACTGCTTGCCCCACATCTTCCCTTTTCAGCCTGAAGAAGCCAGAAAGATCTTCTTCGCCCCCCTTCCTTATAGCAGTAAGGAGTTCCCAACTTAGAGGGGGGAATGAAGCCAGATTTAAAGTTAGATAGTCAGTGTAGTTAGGTAAATCGGGTCTAATATCGAGTGAAATCTGAAATGGAGACCATGCAGAGAATGACTCAGGGAAAACACAGGACAACTCATGGAATGTTAATGAAGTCCCAAAAGGCCCTAGGCCAAAGTCCACCTCAAAGAAATGTTAATGAACAGCCCCCAGCAAAAAGGTGCCTGACTCAGAAGTCCTTCCCGACCAGATTACTTCTTTGGCCCACCTATGTCCCAACCCTCGGTCCTTCCCACCTACATTCCATCACTGAAAGAACTATAAAAAGGGGAGACAACATCCCTTCCACGGATTCCACCTCTTGGGTCCCCTTCTTCCTCCGGGAGAAGTCTTTTCTGCTGTCCTTTAATAAACTTCTAATTTCTACTCTGAAAAAAAAAAAAAAAGATATAAACTCCAAGTTGAAATGTTGGTGTCTGAGGTGAGTTTTCAAGAGCCAGAGGACCTTGTTAGTATATTAATCCTTTATGCTGAGGAGTCCCATCAACTCTGGTTACTAGACAAGTTTGATTGGAAAGAGGTCCAGGAGTTTCAATCAATGGAGAAAATCAAACCCCCATGTCCAAAGGGCAATTAACATTACTTGCCACATCAAATATAGCAAAATTACCCAACGCTCTTCTGAAATGATTCCAGTTGATTGAAGAGAACTCTAGAAAGCTCAGGTATCCTCAGTCTTTCAGGGCAGATCAACTATCTTATCTCTTATGATTTCCCTCTTTGCAGAAGGGGCATAACTCAGGTGTGGGTGGACTCTGGGGCAGTCCTTGCTCCAGGGTCCAGGATCACTGCAATGGTAGCAGCCTCTGGGATTAGAGTTATTTTTCCCCTATTTTATATAGCGCCTTGGGGCACCTTTGAGGACAGGGGGTTTTGCCTAAGGTAAGGTGAGCAGTTAGGCCTGTTCTGAAGCCTGGATTCATCTCTTTGGAGCCTTCTTATTTTCCACTCTCTAACTTATATTGGAGCCAAGCTGTGTTACAGAAAAAAAGATCAGTTTCTTTTTCCTCTAGTGCTCTGCCTTCAAATAATTTCAGTTATTTAATATGTACCTGAGGTTAGTTCTCAGAGAAAGACACTGAATTACCCATAATCTTGTAAGCACATGTTCAAAGCTTTCCTTATATCTTTCTGGGAAAAAAAATCTAAAGAAAAACAGGACACTTTTTAAAGTTCCTTCTGTATAATTCATGAGTTTCTAAACTGGGATGAGACATTGCTCTATCACCAACTGCCACATCAGGAATCTTATTTTGTAAGTTTTCCATGAGACTCATACATTCCCATAGTGAACCTGGATGAGCAGCACTGGCCTATCTCACTTTACTGTCTACCTTTGGGTTTGGGGTCCTTGCAACTGGGGAAGCAGCCTTGATTGGAAATAAATAGGCTAGATCATTCCTTCTGTTAATTACCAGTGACTTGAGCATCTTTGCCTTTAATACACAGACATACTTCTTACTTCTCAGCCTCTGGACCATTTCCCACCAACCCCTGCATTTTTCATTAAAAAAAAAAAAAACAACAAAAATTTCAAGAATGCAAGCCCACTCACATCTTTTCATTTCATGGCCAAAATGTAGAAAAAGACATACATATAAGTTATATGTTTAACCTTTTATGAAAAGAATATCTCTGGGACAAACTAGATGTGCTTGACAGATTATGGGCTTTCTACAACCCCAGCCTTTTTTATGTATTATTTTGAGGCAGGGTCTCACTCAATTGCTTAGGGCCTGACTGAATTCCCAAGGCTGGCTTTGAATTTGTGGTCCTTCTGTCTCAGCCTCCCAAGCCACTGGGATTACAGGTGTGAGCCATCACTTTTTGGTAGTATTTTTTCAGCAGATGTTCCAGAAAACCAAGAGGTGAGTAGGTCTGTTAGATTAGAATCCAGTTGACACAGCAAAAATTTAAGATTCTGGCAGAGTCTTCTGTGATAATTATCAGTCACTCATGCATAAGAACTTTCTTTACAACTTCCTGGTTTTACTTAGTTCTTTGAAGGGCTAACACAAGTGACTTCACCTTCATTCAGATGACTCTCTCTCTCTCTCTCTTTTAATCAAATGCTGCCTTGTCTTTGTGACAGTTTTCCTGAAGACAATTGCTGATCACTGATCCTGTTTGATTGTCCCTCATTGCTAGGATGCATCTGTCTGTCCCACATTGGAGGGATAGTGATTACTGAATGGGATTCAGTGTCAAAGTCTCTTTTGACATATTTGGGCAACAAGGAGGATTAGAAGGAGTGGTTTTTAGGCCAAGCTTACCTGAGTCCACTGTTAGGTTTTTTAAAATCTTGTATGTTCTGTAGGGAATGGCCTACATCTCAAAACATCAGTCCAGATCCTTATGAGGTGTGGCACTTCTGCAGAATTCCGAAAGGATACATTAACAAAGCTTTAAAAGGAAAATACTTTTAATAAAAACAAAAGCAATCTAAACACTGTTGCTGACACAGATATTCTTAAATAAAGTTTGTTTGTAAACTGAAAAAAAAGGAAAATACCAAACAAAACCAAGAAGACAAAATGAATTTAGTTTGTATAGCACTTTTAAATATTGGAACAATTTTTCAAGCATACAAAATTTTAATAAGAAAATCAAAGGATAACCAGTTTGTAAAAAAAAAGTTTGGTTTTATTAGAAATATGTATATATGAGTACTTGTTGGAGTCTGTCCTAGGACTCTGGTTGTAAATGCTTCAGAGAGAATCAGACCTGTGGGCCACAAATGACTTAAAACAGCTGAGGTTAGGATTTTGATGAGAATTTGGAAACTAATGTGACAATTTAGCTACATTCATAGTACATTAAATTTTAAGATAGTACTTATGACTAACAGTATTATGGCAGGACCACGAGATTTCCAAGTTTTAGAATGTCTTTAGAACATTTTTATCAATGCCATATATCCCATATCATGATAAAATTATAGTTGCTCATTTAATTAGACTTAACTAGAGATATAAAGTGATCATGTGATGGATTTTAAAACATATATTTAATGAACCTTGAATGTAACATTTAGTTTTCCTAGGAAATCAAAACCTAACAAATAACAGTGGCAAAATCCAAAAAATTATGTTAATGAAAATGGAAAACCTTTGCTTCCTAGACAAGTTTTTGTAAACATTCCCAGGGATAAATTAATCTCTTAGGTAAACCATGCTTCTCTAAACATAGAGAACTAGCTTGTGGCCTGATATTAGTGCATTTGGTTTTGAACTCAGAAGAACCCTTTAAATAGCTCTTTTAAAAATTATACCCAACTTAATTACACATACATTTTTAAAAAACACGGATGTTTATAAACTTTTGCAACTGACTGAGACATTGTACAATTGATAACATCCTTAGATCTTGTCTTACCTTCCTTTTTCCCATACCAGAAATGTGTGTCTTGGATTTTAGTGCAAAAATGTTACTTTACCATATAAAATCCTTATTCATTTGAAAGCATTCCTTAAAAATATGTCCTCCAGTGGGATCCAAGATGGCGGGCCAGAGGGGAACAGCATTCTGTGTCACTCTGTGACCTGGGACTCAAGTAGTGGGAATACTGCTTCTCTGTGAGAGATAGAGGACCCCCCTATAGCTGTTCTCACTTAGGAATCAAGGCCTCCATACCTGTGCAGGGCTCCAAGGCTCAGCATCAGAGCAGGACCCCAAACTACTCACCCGTGCAGGACTCCTGGGTGCCAGAGTGGGACCACTGGCATCAGCACCAGTGCAGAACTCAGGGCCACCCACCCACACAGAAATCCAGGACACAACTCCCATGCAGGATCTCTGGCCGCTACCCATGCACAGGAACTCTGGCAGCCACTCTCGTGTGGACCCCCATCTACCAATGTGGGGTGCTGAGAGCCACCGCCGAGTCTGTATGGCCCCTGGCATTTTGCCAACAGTATTGATTGACAGGCGAGGCATTACTATCCGCCTCTGCCGCAACTTTTGAGTTCTCGCACTATTTTGGAGTTCTCGTGGGGATTTCCGGGGATTCCCCGAGAGTTCCCATTGGTTGGGGGAGTGCAGGAGGAGGGATTTCCGGGAGAGATATTTCCGGCTGGGGGTTCCTGGACAAGCCTCCTGGCGCATTCGGGAGGATTCCCCGGGAGCTGTGTGAAGTGTTTTCCTGCAGTATAAAAATAAAGTTTGTTCCTGCTTCAGTGGCTCGTGATTTGTGCCCAGCCAGACTGCGGCATTTGGCGGCCCGTTCGGGGAACGTCTGAAGCTTCGGGGTAAATGAAATTGCTTGCCCCTAAGGGAAGGCGAGAGAATGGGTGACCATTTTAAAAAACAATGTGTTCTTGTTTTGATTTGTTTTGTGTTTGTTTCAAGCTGCCTATCCCTAGAATTTTCTCAGGCAGATTGGGAAAAATGGTTGGCTCAAGGTTTGAAGTTGTTCGCCCCTGAGGAAGAGATAGAAATAGACCACAAATGCACATGTCAAGAAAATAGGAAAATTGATACAACGATTTTTTGTTCCGTTTTTGTTTCATTCTGTTTCGGTTTTGTTTTGTGTTATCTTACTGGGTTGCATTATCTTTATAACAGATTAGAAATTAGTAAAAAACAAACTGAAAGAGTGTTAAGTAAATTGTTAGAGGTTCAGACCATGGAGAAAGACATTTTAGATCATGCAAAAGAGAAGGTCTCTCAAGCTAGTCAGACAGAGGAAGAAAATTTAAAGGAAGAAAGCTTAGAGGAGAAACAGCTATTAGGGAAAAAGCTACAACAGGAGGCTGCTACTAACACCGTTCTATCACCAGAGGGCGTAATTCAACCAACAGCTCCCCCTATGGAGATAGCTGAGTGGCCCTCAAACCCCGTAGTTGATAGATGGGATCCTGAGACAGGACCTCAAAGATTAGCATGCCCTGTACTTGAGCAGGCAGGAGGGCAGCGAATTCACCGTGCTTTAGATTTCAAAACAGTGAAGCAGTTAAAGGAGGCTGTAACAACCTATGGTCCTCAAGCACCGTTCACTGTAAGCATGGTCGAATCCATTACCAACTTGGACATGACGCCAGCAGATTGGGCTAGTATGTGTAAATCTGTGCTAAATGGAGGACAATATTTGTTATGGAAGGTTGCCAATGAGGAATTTTGCAGGGAGACAGCTAGACGAAATGCAGCAGCCGGTTACCCTCAAAGAAATCTAGATATGTTGTTAGGAAAAGGACCTTATGAGGGTCAACGGCAACAAATTGAATATGATCCTGGCGTATACGCACAAATTGCTGTAGATGCGGTTAGGGCATGGAAAACTTTACAGGGGCATGGAGGTTTACAAGGTCAATTATCTAAGGTAATACAAGGAACTAATGAACCTTACGCTGAATTTGTAGATAGGCTTATTCAAGCAGCTTCCAGAATTTTTGGGGATACAGAACAGGCAATGCCATTTATAAAACAACTGGCTTATGACCAAGCAAATCATTGTTGCAGAGAGGTCATTAGACCATGGAGACATGAAGATTTAAACACATATATTAAATTATGTAGAGACATTAACGAACAAGGGCAAGTCTTAGCAGCAGTACAACAGGCTTTAGATGCCAGGCCAAAAACATGCTATAATTGTGATCAAACAGGACATTTTAAAAGGAGTTGCCCCATAGGAGGAGGGTTTAACAAAGCTAGATATCAAACGAATAGAATACCGGGTATTTGCCCACGATGCCGTAGAGGGAAACATTGGGCTAATGAATGCCGTTCTCAAACCACCATAGAGGGTATTCCGTTATCAAAAAACAGACAAGGACCAAGTGTTTACCCACGATATCGTGGAGAAAGGCATCGAGCTCCATTGCCAAAAAACGGACAGGGGGGCCCAATGCTCCGGGGCCCACGACCACAAATGTACGGGGCACTGGAGGAACCCAGAAACACCATGGAGGAAGCCAGCAACACCATCAGGGTAGTGCCCAGGACACATTATCCATCAGATCTCTCATCAGACGAACCAGAGGAAGCGCAGGGTTGGACATCTGCGCCTCCGCCAGAGCAGTACTAACTCCAAAGATGGGAGTTCAAATCATTCCCACAGGAGTAAAAGGACCTCTTCCCCAAGGAACAGTAGGCTTATTGTTAGGACGCAGTTCTTCTACGCTAAAAGGACTTATGATAAGTCCCGGGGTAATTGATCCCGATTATGAAGGTGAAATAAAAATTATAGCTAGTTCTCCAAAGGGTATATCAGTAATTTCACCAGGAGATAGAATAGCACAGTTATTAATAATACCCAGCCTACATGATAAATTTTCCAGTAGTACTATAGAAAGAGGTTCCAGGGGATTAGGCTCCACAGGTGTAGATTGGGCTATGCTGTCTTTAAATTTAGATTCTCGTCCCATGCTAAAACTAAATATTCAAGGACATGAATTTAATGGACTACTGGATACAGGTGCAGACCTTAGCATCATATCTCGTCAAGAATGGCCAAAACATTGGCCGTTACAACAAGCCACTCAAACGCTTCGAGGCCTAGGAGTGGCGACTAATCCCCATAGAAGTGCAATGGTATTAGATTGGAAGGATCCTGAAGGATGTGAAGGAACTATACAGCCATATGTATTGGATCATCTTCCTATAAATTTATGGGGACGAGATGTCCTAGATCAATTAGGTTTGACATTAACAAATAACATCAATCCAAATGCGCCCACTATTAGGGCTAGACAAGGTTTCAGGAAAGAAAAAAGATTAGGAGAACAAGGCATAGCAGCACCAATTCAAATAGATCAGGGAATAAATAGACATGGACTGGGTTTTCAGAAGGGGTCACTGAGGCAATAAAAATTACTTGGAAATCAGACAGACCAGTATGGGTTCCTCAGTGGCCCCTGACTAAAGAAAAGATACAAGCAGCCCATGACCTGGTCAAACAACAATTAGCAGAGGGACATATACAACCTTCCGTATCTCCTTACAATACTCCCATTTTTGTCATTAAAAAGAAATCTGGTAAATGGAGATTATTGCAAGATTTAAGAGCCATTAATAATGAGATGGTTATTATGGGACCTGCTCAATCGGGGATTCCTCAATTGTCTGCTTTGCCAAAAACCTGGTACGTTTTAGCTATAGATATTAAAGATTGTTTTTTTTCAATTCCAATTCATCCTGAGGATAGTCCACATTTTGCATTTACTATCCCTGCACTGAATCATGAAGGTCCTGATCAGAGATATGAATGGAAAGTACTCCCTCAAGGGATGGCTAACAGCCCAACTATGTGTCAAATTTATGTTAACAAAGCAATCCAGCCACTTAGAAATCAAAATCCTAAACTACAAATATTTCACTATATGGATGATGTATTGTTAGCACACAAAGATAAAAACACATTGCTAGAATGTTATGCCACACTTACAAATTTATTAAAAAATTATAATCTAGAGATAGCAATAGATAAAGTACAATTACATTTTCCAATTAATTATTTAGGAGTTCTATTATCCTCAACCATGGTCCGTCCACCAAAAATTCAAATACGAGTAGATCAACTCAAATCACTTAACGACTTTCAAAAGTTATTAGGAGACATAAATTGGATAAGGCCTTATCTAGGCATACCAACAGGAGAGTTGGGACCTTTATTTGATATCCTAAAAGGTCCATCAGATCCAAATTCACCCCGCATGTTAACGCCTGAAGCAAGAAAGGCATTAAAAATTATTGAAACATATATGGAAAATATGCATTTGGATAGAATTGATATAACTTTGCCTTTATTATTTATTGTAATACCAACAAAAAATATTCCTACAGGAGTATTTTGGCAAGAAGGTCCATTATTGTGGATACATTTATCTTATTCTCCTAACACTATTCTTACTAGGTATCCTGAGGCTGTAGGACAATTAATACTCAAAGGAATAAAAGCAGCAAAGGGAGTGTTTGGAATTTCTCCCAATAAAATTATTACTCCATATACTATGGATCAAATTGATGAGTTAGCTAATGAGTTAAATACTTGGGCAATAATCATGTGTAAATCTAATGTTTCATTTGATAATCACTTACCATCTAATCCTTTGTTGTCTTTTTGGTCTTCGCATCCTGTAGTTTTTCCAAAAATGACAAGAAAAACCCCTATCATGAATGCTCCAAATGTATTCACTGATGGGTCAAATAATGGTACAGCAGCAGTAGTTACCCCTGATCAAACTTTTACATTTTTAGTACCCAAACAATCAGCTCAAAAGGTAGAGCTTAATGCAGTTTTACAAGCTTTTGTGATGTTTAAAGATTCTGTATTTAATTTATTCTCTGATAGTCAGTATGTAGTTAATGCTATAGTATCCCTTGAAGATGCTGGCAGGATTTCCCCTTCCTCTACTGTTTTCTCTTTGTTTTCTGCTATACAAAGTCTAATCTGGGACAGAAAAGATCCATTCTTTATAGGACATATCAGGGCACATACAGGATTGCCCGGAGCCCTTAGTTTGGGCAACGATTTAGCAGATAAAACTACACATGACATACATATTTTCTCTACACTAGAAGAAGCTACACATTTTCATAAAAGGTTCCATGTCAATGCTAATACTTTACAAAAGCGTTTTAAAATAACTAAGGAACAAGCTAGACAAATAATAAAACAATGTCAAAATTGTGTGACCTTTTTACCACAAGTTAATCTTGGAGTCAATCCTAGAGGACTGATACCTAACCATATTTGGCAGATGGACGTCACACACTTGCCACAATTTGGAAAATTAAAATATTTGCATGTTACAGTTGATACTTCTTCCGGATTTTTGATGGGCTCCCTTCATTCCGGAGAAAAAACTAAAGATGTTATAGCTCATTGCTTACAAAATTTTGCCACTGTGGGCATTCCAAAACAGTTAAAAACAGATAATGGTCCTGGTTATACTTCTACCTCTTTTAAACAATTTTGCTCATCATTTGGCATTACTCATATAACAGGAATTCCATACAATCCACAGGGACAAGGCATAGTTGAAAGAGCTCATCAAACTATTAAAATGTACTTACTAAAGCAAAAAGAGGGAATTGGAAAGGGGTATATGTCACCCAAAGATAAACTTAAAATAACCCTTTTTACTCTAAACTTTTTAAATTTGGATTCCTCAAGGCTTAGTGCTGCGGAAAGGCATATGTGTCCAAAAAATGTACATAAGCCTAAGGTACTTTGGAAGGATATTCTAACAGGACAATGGAAAGGTCCTGACCCAGTGATTGTCTGGAGTCGGGGTTCTGTTTGTGTTTTTCCACAGGGAGAACAGCAGCCGATTTGGATTCCAGAGAGATTAACTAAAACAATTTCTACAGGCCAAAAGGAAGATGATTTGACTCAAATCCATAACAGCTGATATCCAGAACTCCAGTTTGGCTATTCTTACATCTGCGACAGTGATTAACCAGGATGCTTTTTTCAATATTTATTTTATTATTTGCCTTTTCCCACATCATAAAGTTCTATTTTATTTTTGAGCTCATACAGACCTAGGTTAATGTTTTTCTGATCAGTTTTATTTTTTGACTGTGGAGTTTTTAAGCATTGCAATGGAGATTTCACCTAGGTAAAGCTACAAGGCCTTTACTATTGTCTTATGTGTTGTATGTTATGTGTGCACACTTCTGTTTTGTGTTGTATGTCTGTATGTGCGTATGTCCATATATCATATATGAGGAGCGCTCATGAATAAATGGATCCGAATTTTTTTATTCACGTGATTTTAATGGTTTAATTTAGATTGGGTAAACAGCTGTTGAAAATTGTTTTAATATGTGAACAAATAAGGAGGTTAACAGATCTGTTTGTTTACTTTCACCTTTCCTTCTCATTATATTTAATAATTCTGTTCAGGATAATGTAAATTGTTCAAAAAATTGTTTTCTTAGTGCCTGTTGGAATGTTACATAATTTTTTTCTTAGCATCATTGCCAGAATTCCTATCTTCATCCCAGTGCCGGTGAAGACAAAGATAAAACCAAACTACAGCTTCTTCGATAGTTATCACAACAAACTGTAAAAACTGATGCATCAATGAATAATAACTCAACAAGTAATGCTCAATTAAGGAGTTGATTTACTTTGGGAGGAAATGGACATATTGACAGATTCCTCTGCTTTGAATTGCTTGCAGAACTTGCCTGGACTATGTATCACTTGTATGCATTGTGAACTATCTGTTGGTACAGCGAATTGTGGTAGTGCTGGAGTATTTTTGCTGATGGTGTCACCGGTGGTACAATTTTTCAAAGGAGCCCTCAATTGGCTTAGTGTCATGGCATTTTGCATCCTCCTCCCTTCTACTAGTGATGGTCTAAAATTTGGGGGCCAACAGAGGTGAGGCAAAGAACCTCACCCCCCCACTGGTGCAAAGGCCTATCCACAAGTATGGCTGTATGCTGGACCGGTAGTCAGTGACGGGTATGATCCAATTGCAGTGGTACCAACCTAAGACAGGAGGCTGACGCCTAGAGGTCAGTTCATCCGATGACGGGTAAGGACCATATGTTGAATTGGACTGCCTAACAGGCACGGTCCCTAAGCCACATTGCTTGTTGTTTAATTAAACAAAAAGGGGGAGATGCTGAGAGCCACCGCCGAGTCTGTATGGCCCCTGGCATTTTGCCAACAGTATTGATTGACAGGCGAGGCATTACTATCCGCCTCTGCCGCAACTTTTGAGTTCTCGCACTATTTTGGAGTTCTCGTGGGGATTTCCAGGGATTCCCCGAGAGTTCCCATTGGTTGGGGGAGTGCAGGAGGAGGGATTTCCGGGAGAGATATTTCCGGCTGGGGGTTCCTGGACAAGCCTCCTGGCGCGTTCGGGAGGATTCCCCGGGAGCTGTGTGAAGTGTTTTCCTGCAGTTTAAAAATAAAGTTTGTTCCTGCTTCAGTGGCTCGTGATTTGTGCCCAGCCAGACTGCGGCAGTGGGGTTTGCCCCATCGCCTCCATCTTGGGATTCTGTAGCCACTGCCTTACTCCCTTATGCATAGTAGCCTGCCTGCACCTGGGGACATCGCACAGGCTCTGAAGACAGTTGACAGCCACAAGACTGCATGCCACAGAGCTCATTTCTGCCCAATACCATCACCACCCAGCTCCCCCCACCAGACCCAACACCACATGGCTGAAGGCAGCCGCCTCCATCTTCGGTCACCGTCATCGCCATCTTTGGTCAGGTAACTCTCAGTTTGGAATGCCCACTGGCCAGGTACCCATAGTTTCTAACTCCCCCATCTCCCTGGCTGTCACTAACACAGCACAGTGATTGCCCAATACCAAACAGCTGTCCTCGACAATAATTAAACTGTGGAACCAACCTAAATGCCCTTCAATAGATGAATGGATACAGAAACTATGGTATATATACACCATAATTTTATATAGAATATTATCAACATTAAAAGAGAAGAAAATTACGGCATTTACAGGTAAATGGATGGAGTTGGAGAATATCATGCTAAGTGAAGTAAGCCATCCCAAAAACCTAAGGCGAAATGTTCTCTCTGATAAATGGATGCTGATCCATAATGGGGAGGGGGAGGCATGGGGAAAATAGAGGAACTTTGATTGGGCAAAGGGGAGGGAAGGTGGAGAGGTTGCATGGGGGCAAGAAAGATGGTGGAATGAGATGGACACCAATTACCCTAGGTACATGTATGACTGCACACATGGTACAATACTACATTGTGTACAACCAGAGAAATGAAAAGGTGTGCTACAATTGTGTACAGTGAAACAAAATACATTCTACTGTCATATATACCTAATTAAAATAAATAAACAAATTTTAAAAAGTGAAAAAATTTAAGCAGATATATAAAAAGTACTTTAAAAAGTGAAAATCCCAAGGTCTAATAGAAGGAAAGAAATAGTGGAAAGCAGAGGGACAGTCACACGACTCATCCTAAGAAGGTTAGAAATTTTTCAAAGATTTTTGAGGAATAAAGGGATTTTTAAAAAGTTAAAACAAAACACTTGAGGCCAAGGAAGTCTGAAATAAAGGTATTTTTGAGACATTCCATACAAACTCTAGCCAGGACAAAGAAAAAAACCACATCCCAGGCAGTTTCCCACAGCCAGCAGCATCAGGTCAAGGTAGCATTTGGAAGATATCTGTCCCACCAGAGGTAAGAGCATTTGTGTAAACTTTGGGGGAAGGAAGGTGCTATATTGTCCATAGATTAGATGACAGGACAACGTGAAGCAGACACCATGTGGAAATTGGATTATACAAAGTACTCTTTGCTTCTTGACTAATCCAGGTTGAAATCAGAACATGATGAACATTTTATCAATAACTGTTTCCTCCTTTTCCTTTTTACTCCTCCCTCCCTCCCTCTCCCCCCAGCATGCCTCCCCTACCCTTAGGGTACTGCCTACCAAATCCAAGTCTTGGGTAACTAGAAAAAAGCCACAGGACCTTTTGTGTTTTGAATCTCCAGATTCAACATATACTGAGGAATGTGAACCAGTATTTTCTGTGTAGGTTTAGCCTCCAATTGTTAGCCAAATAGCTTTTTTTATATGCTTTCTTCCAATCTTGTGCCTTGTGCTAATTTTAAGACATATAAGAATATGCTTCTTTTATTAAAAATGTTGGTAGTGGTGAAAGTCAAAAGAAAAAAAATGTAAGCCAACACTCCCAGAACTCTTCACAGCAGGTGGGAAATTATAAATGGTTACTAAGAAATAAAATGAAACCCATGAACAGAGATGGGGTTGAACAAAGATTTTATCACCACATCTTTCAAGGGTGGATGTGATGACCCAGGACCAGTTAATCAACACAGTAGTGCACAAAAACAAAGCAAAAATCTAATCTGAATCAGAGGAATCAAGATACAGATTGACCACAGTCCAAGGTCCCTTGGCTGGAGCTCCTGCTGGGGACACAATTTCTTTTGCACAGGAGAGGGGATAAAGGTCTTAGGGAAGGAGAAATTTCTGGAACATAAAATTGAAAGGTTGACTGAATTCTGAGAAAGGAAATGCGTAAAATGGCTTATGTAAATAAACTGTTTCTCATTAGCTTAAAATTTGATGCAAAGGAAGACTACATCTCGCACAGGAATGCTTCCCTATGGAGAAGAGAGAGGCCAAAACCCATGGGTAAGGTCCTAATAGCAAAGTAAGGGTTGATGGAATACAATGAAAGCATACAGGAGAGGTGTGATCTTTCAACAGGCTTTATGTGAAGTCCCTGCCCCTCTTTCACCTGACTATGTTACAGGAACATACTTTGTATCTAATTGGGAGAGTGTTTCTCCTACAAGTACCATAGAATAGAAAATGTATTTTAGGCAGATTTTCATGGCTGTGACCAAAATGCCTGACAACAAAAATGTAGAGGAGTGAAAGGTTCTTTTGGCTCCTTGTTCCATATATTTTATTCCATGGTGGACCAAGTCCACTCCACTGGGATTAAGATAAGGCAGAACATCATGGTAGAAGGGCCTGATGGAGGAGCACTTGTAATTCATGTCTGATAGAAAGCAGAATAAGAGAGAGGGGAAATTGCTGCAGGAAAGAACAACCCTTCCAAGGCACATCCTTAGTGACCCACCTCTTCCAGCCACACTCCACCTGCCTACAGTTAAAACCTAGCCAAGTTCATTAAACTAGAATCAATTGATTAGGTAATAGCTGTGTTCATCTAAAAAATTCACATCTGAATTTTTCTGCATTAACACAGGAGCTTTGGAGTGGGCTCCTATGCAAACATAACAGCATGAGTACACATCCTTCAAACAATATCAATTATAATTGGTGAGTGGAAATTTGTGACATTGCTTGAGCCTGGAGAATGTAGAGTAATCCCTAGTGTGCAACAGCCTTATGTGTGACAAAAGTGGGGTTTATGCAAAGACTTATGAGCACCATCCAGAGAAAACCAACTAATAGGACTTTGCAGGAGAGGACATTCACTGGATGGGCATGGATTACAGTGATGCTATTCATTAAAGGTGGGGAAAAATCACAGGATGATTCTCCCAAAAATGATGATACTCATTTTTATAAGAGCAGAGCAGGACAGTGGGACTATGTGTGCCACAGAAAACTATGGACAAATTAAAATACGTTGCTGCAATGAGATTTTAAAAGAGAAAACTGAAAAGGATTGCAGTAAATATTTTGAAAGAATGATCTCTGGCCACAAAGATTTAAAAATATGGTGATCATGGTATCTCCCCTGCCAGGTTTGCGGTTCCAACATGGCGGAGCTGACGGTGGACGTTCGCGGCTCTAACGGGGCTTTCTACAAGGATCTCACTAAGCTGCTGAGGCTGGCTGTGAATTTGTGATCTTCCTACCTGATCCTCAGCTTCCCAAGATGCCGGGATTACAGGGATTTATCAAAGATGTTCATGAAGATTCCCTAACAGTTGTTTTTGAAAATAATTGGCAACCAGAACGCCAGGTTCCATTTAATGAAGTTAGATTACCACCACCACCTGATATAAAAAAAGAAATTAGTGAAGGAGATGAAGTAGAGGTATATTCAAGAGCAACTGACCAAGAACCATGTGGATGGTGGTTGGCTAAAGTTCGGATGATGAAAGGAGAATTTTATGTCATTGAATATGCTGCTTGTGATGCCACTTACAATGAAATAGTGACATTTGAACGTCTTCGGCCTGTCAATCAGAATAAAACTGTCAAAAAAAATACGTTCTTCAAGTGCACAGTTGATGTTCCTGAGGATTTGAGAGAGGCGTGTGCTAATGAAAATGCACATAAAGATTTTAAAAAAGCAGTAGGAGCATGCAGAATTTTTTACCATCCAGAAACCACGCAGCTAATGATACTGTCTGCCAGTGAAGCAACTGTGAAGAGAGTAAATATTTTAAGTGACATGCATCTGCGAAGTATTCGTACAAAGTTGATGCTAATTTCCAGAAATGAAGAGGCCACTAAGCATTTAGAATGCACGAAACAACTTGCAGCAGCATTTCATGAAGAATTTGTTGTGAGAGAAGATTTAATGGGACTGGCAATAGGTACACATGGTAGTAATATACAACAAGCTAGGAAGGTTCCTGGAGTTACCGCCATTGAACTAGATGAAGATACTGGAACATTTAGAATCTATGGAGAAAGTGCTGATGCTGTTAAAAAGGCTAGAGGTTTCTTGGAATTTGTGGAGGATTTTATTCAGGTTCCTAGGAATCTTGTTGGAAAGGTAATTGGAAAAAATGGCAAAGTTATTCAAGAAATAGTGGACAAATCTGGTGTGGTTCGCGTGAGAATTGAAGGAGATAATGAAAATAAACTACCTAGAGAAGATGGTATGGTTCCATTTGTATTTGTTGGCACTAAAGAAAGCATTGGAAATGTACAAGTCCTTTTAGAATATCATATTGCTTATCTCAAGGAAGTAGAGCAGCTAAGAATGGAACGCCTACAGATTGATGAACAGCTTCGACAGATTGGTATGGGTTTCAGACCTTCTTCCACCAGAGGGCCTGAAAAAGAGAAAGGATATGCCACTGATGAAAGTACCGTCTCTTCTGTACAAGGTTCTAGGTCTTATAGTGGAAGAGGCAGAGGTCGTCGGGGCCCTAATTACACCTCCGGTTATGGTACAAATTCTGAGCTGTCTAACCCCTCTGAAACAGAATCCGAGCGTAAAGATGAGCTGAGCGATTGGTCATTGGCAGGAGAGGATGATCGGGAGAGCAGACATCAGCGTGACAGCAGGAGACGCCCAGGAGGAAGAGGCAGAAGTGTTTCAGGGGGTCGAGGTCGTGGTGGACCACGTGGTGGCAAATCCTCCATCAGTTCTGTGCTCAAAGATCCAGACAGCAATCCATACAGCTTACTTGATAATACAGAATCAGATCAAACTGCAGACACTGATGCCAGCGAATCTCATCACAGTACTAACCGTCGTAGGCGGTCTCCTAGAGGAAGGACTGATGAAGATGCTGTTCTGATGGATGGAATGACTGAATCTGATACAGCTTCAGTTAATGAAAATGGGCTAGTCACAGTTGCAGATTATATTTCTAGAGCTGAGTCTCAGAGCAGACAAAGAAAC
Organism: Marmota monax; assembly: GCF_021218885.2. Taxonomy (NCBI): domain Eukaryota; kingdom Metazoa; phylum Chordata; class Mammalia; order Rodentia; family Sciuridae; genus Marmota; species Marmota monax. The sequence goes on along the minus strand of NW_026693476.1, from coordinate 401,560 downwards.
CTCCCAAGGGAATCTTTGGCTAAAAACAAGAAAGAAATGGCAAAAGATGTGATTGAAGAGCATGGTCCTTCAGAAAAGGCAATAAATGGCCCAACTAGTGCTTCTGGCGATGAAATTACTAAGCTGCAGCGTACTCCAGGAGAAGAAAAGATTAATACCTTAAAAGAAGAGAACACTCAAGAATCAGCAGTCCTGAATGGTGTTTCATAAACTGAAGAAGTTCCTAGTTTACAGTTCTTTTACATTACATTTACAATAGTGCTTGTACAAGCTTGCCAAAGATAGAATATGGATCGCCAGTCTTTACATCACACTTTCAGTTCCTCCATTTGGAATTCAGAAAGGGGAGGGATCCTGAAGAAATCATATGTTAAACATACTTTGACACCTACTGTGTTATAAAATATATCATCAGATGTGCCTTGAGAATAGTATATGTAACATTAAAAAAAGTTGCTGGCTATAAAAAAAATAAAAAATAAAAATAAATAAAAATAAAAATATGGTGAATATAATTGGAGATGAAACTAAAGTTCCTGAGACAAATACATTCAAGTTTTGAATTCAGATGGCCACGGCATTCCTGCAAGGTTGCTCCTGGGAGAGACTTATGTCATGTTTTCAGGTAAGTATGAATAAAAGCACTTCCTTCAGACTCCCAGCTTTTTTGACAGTTTGTGAGAGTTGACCCCAGTGAGCCCATTTTGATTCTAACCATTTTCACATTTCTTTCCCACTATCAGACATTAATTTAAGCTATTCACATGAATAGAATTCATGAAATCTTGAAACCTGAAATATCACAATGTCTTAGGAGACATCAGGGAAACCTTCTACTGGCATGCTACTGCCCAAGGAGACCTGAATCAAATAGAAATGGTTTACATAGGACCCTGCTACCTGAGGGAGGCAGGGAGAAGATAGTCATAAGCACATAACCTATTTCCCTAGGATTGGAAGTATGTAAAGAGCTGCTGGAGTCTATCAACACTTGGACAGAGACCTAGAAACAGCTCTCAACTAACCAACAGAGACCCATTTGGTTTGCTGTTAACAGGTCCAAGATGAATAGATGGCAATAATTACCATGGAAATAAGTCTGATGGAAGAAGATAATTAATAAGCTCAGTGGGATGAATTGCATGTATAAAAATGAAACCATGAGAAAAAAGCCTCTTGTGTCCTGGGGTTTTGTGAATCATGGGAAGTGGCCAAATTCATGCCCTGCATCAGGCAGAAGGGCAGAAGAACCCTGGTACATACAAGGACAACCACTTGGGGAGCAACCATGTGGACATATTCCAGAGTGCACACTGAAGTAGGACTTAATGTCCATCAAAAAAATCGCTTCCAAGTTGGGAAGATTCTTGGAATTGACAATGTGATGTCCCCATTTTGACAATGAATATGGTCACCTAGGTCTGCAAAATGAATTGGCATGATGGTTCTATAGCAATCGAGATGGGGCTTAATCAAGACAAGTTTTTCTCCCACCCTTTCAGGGTCATGATACCATAGAAAATTGTCTGTCTTCCTGCAAAAGGTATAGAGGCAGCAGATGGCTACAGAATCCATGGAGGGAAGATCCTGAACATTCTGGCCAGTGAGACTGTTTCTGGAAATCCTGGGAGCCACAGATGCACCATGATAGGACTAGAAATGGCTCTGTATCTGGCTTTGCTTACTCAGTGCCACAGACAAATAAATGCTCAGAAGGCTACAGACCAGAGCAGAAGCTGTTGCACAAGCTTAGACAAATATTAGTTCTGCAAAACAAGGAACTCTCTGTATAGCCCATGCTTTCCAGCAATGGACAGAGAGAGACGCTCCTCAGTAATAATTTTCTAGAGAATGAAAGGGGCAAATAAAACACTGGATGTCTAAAGTGGAGGAGATAAAGGAATGAAGGGCTGCCATCCACCCCTTCTCAAGTCCGTGCTCACACTCAGAAATAGTGAGGCTCAAAGAACATCCCCCCGTGATAGTGCTCTGTAGTCCTGGTGGACTGGTGGGGACAGAGGAGAGGATGGTGGTAAGACTGTGCAACTCCTGCCAAAAAAGGAGCATGCCGATATGACAACCATATACATATGCATCTATTTGTGTAAGTTTGTGTGTGTATATATACACTTATATACATATATATGGATTTATATTAATAGTTTTTTTCCTCACCTCAATTTTTTTTTCTCAGTTTGTGTACCAATACCTGACACCGTGGTCACAAATTCAGGACTACCGTCAACTGCACATCTGCGATAGTGACGATTCCTGATAACCTAATTCCCAAGAGTGTAATGGGGTTGGTCCTGCTTCACCCCATCCTGCTAACGAGGGAGCAACAGTGAATACAGGTCTATAGCCTGGTAGTCAACATGGTCCACTGGTTCTAAACCAATGTAACCAACCCCATCCTAACCAGTGAACTAGGAGAGGCACTTGCTGGGCTAGTATTGCTGCCTGCTGTGTACACAGGCACAGTGGCTAAACTCAATGTCCTTTCCAAAGGTGAAAAATGTTTGTTGATTAATGAGGCAGAGGATGAGGGGAAACTGAGAGCCAGGAAGGAGTAAGAGGATTATAAATTCAGGAAACTCAAATATTTTATTATACCTGCAGCAAGGCACAGAACAGGAGAGGACAATGTCCCTCAGCTGAATTACACCACATGCCAGAAAGGAAGCTCCTTGTTTGCAGAGAGCTCTCTGACTTCTGAATACGGAGGGGACATGCAAGTCAAATGAAATCCTCAGTAGCCTCTCCCTGGACATATATGAATATAATATGATTGACTGAACTGATTGTCAACAATTCAGTGAGATTCAAGCTATGTGGAAGATTCTTTTGGCTTATATATCAGTTTGACATAGTGTTCTGTGATCAAAAAAGCAAAATGTGACTTAATATTATGATACATATACTGTGGGATTTGCTTACAGTTCCTGGCTCTTATTGATGCCCAATGCAGGACACAGGAGGTCATGGATCTATTTATTCCAAAGGTTCCTATCCCATACCCTCCAGGAAGAAATGCTGAGTAATCTAAACAGATAGGCCTTACTAGCTACTCATCCAGTTTGCTCTTGGTCACATTCTTTCTGTGCAATCACACTTTGAAGTATTGGTCCATGTTTAACCACGTTTATACAACGAAGTCTCCATGAAACTCCAAAAGGACAGGGTTCAGAGAGCTGTAGGCGTGGAGATGCCTGGAATGTGGTATGTGCAGCATGAACCAGGAAACTACATGCACTTTCTCCTACACCACACCCTGTCCATCTTTTTCTGTATTCTCTGCAATCTCCTTAATGATAACCACCTAATGCAAGCAAATATTTCTCTGAGTTCTATGAGCTTCTCAATCACTTTAATAAACCTTAATAGGAGGAACTTGCTAGAACCAGAAATTTTAGACAATCCCTTAAAAACAATTGCTTAAAAGTACAGGTCAAACAACTTTGGGCATACAACAGCTGTCTAAGCAGTAAGGGGATGGTCTTGGGAACAGGGCTTTCACCCTGTGAGGTCTATCACCATCTCCAGGTAGAGAGTGTCAGAATTGGCTTGGAGTAGAGGCTGCTCAGCTGGTGACCTCTACATAATTGATTCCCTGCATGGTGGAGAGAAATTCCCACATATTTTGGGATCACGGAAGTGATGTGTGGGGTGAGAGAACAGCGGGAGAAATGAATTGGAGTGGGTTTTCCCTTACATCATCCACAAGGGCTTTCTGTGTACTGCACTCAATGGACTTCTTTCTTTAGACCTCTGCAGGGTCACCCTGTCATCACACCTCCTACTGGCTGGGTTCCGATTCCTTCATTGGCCTTGACTGCTTGGAGTGGCCTGGTGACAGGAGCAGGAGGCTATCTAGGCCAGAGCACCATCTATTTGTTGGTGCAGTAAGAATAGTGCAGGAGATTAAGGCTCTGGACAAGGTACTCAAACTGGAAACCAGGGAGGAATTCTTTAGTAAGTGAGCTTGAGGCTTGAGAGTGAGACTCCATTCCCCCACATTCAAGCAAAGTTGGAGCCATAAGGTTCCTCCCATGTCTATACTTACGAGAAATCTCGGATGGCATTGCTTTCAGGAGACAGGATTCTTTCTGGTTCAGAACTGGAGAGGGTGGCAGTTGATGGCCACTGAGCTTCTAGGACCCCATCCCTTATATCTAGAGAATATCACATCAGATCATTCCTCTGTTCACAACTCTTTTTGGGGAGATGGGGGTGATGCTGGGGTTGAACTCAGGGGCCCTCTACCACTGACCCACATCCCCAGCCCTATTTTGTATTTTATTTAGACAGAGGTCTCACTAAGTAATTTAGTGCCTTGCATTTACTGAGTCTGGCTTTGAACTTGCAATCCTCCTGCCTCAGGCTTCTGAGCCACTGGGATTATAAACATGCACAACCATACCTGGCAGCTCACAAGATTTCACTGTGCTGAAGGTGCTGGTATGGCAATTGGTGTGTATCATCAACAGACCCTCATAAATGGAACTCTGCACCTCTTAATTGCCCATAATTGGGTTCTTTCTTTGTTTCTGTTGTTCTGTTCTGTTCTGCTCTGTTTTGTTGGGAGGTGGGGATACATTTAGCATTTTCAGTAGAAGTGAAGAAAAATGAATTGAAAGTAAAACTGTGTATTTAGGTCTCAGAATGCTACAGAGAGACAGAGACAGGGAAAGTTACAAGTGTGGGAATATGCAAATCATGAATTCTGTGGAGTGGCACTCACACTAAAGCTATACTTGTAAACTGTGGTCTGAAGGAGAAATGGAAAAGAATCCCTCGGGAACTGCCGGCAACACCCTTAGGTCTGCAGCAGGCATCAGGGTAGAGGGTCACCAGCAGGGGTAAGGTCAGGAAGTGGTAAGGAGAATGCCCTCAGGACCCTCAGATGTGAAAAAAAAAAAACAAAAGCCAGTTACTGCCCAGCTCTGTGAGGTGTACAGCCTTCAGCATGTTTATGTCAGTAGCACAGGAAGCAAAGCAGAGAGGTGGGATCTGGACAAGGCCTTCACTCTCACTTTTAGCCCAGTGATTTCTGTCATTGAACACACTGAGGCATTTTCACAAATGGAGGCATTGTCACCAAAAGGCAGACAAGGGTGAGCAGAGGAAGAGAAGTGGATATTGGATTGGATGGTGGCCTCCACTCAATAAGCATAAGGCCTCCAAATGCTTGGGACAACAGGGTCCTCCATTCCTACCTCAGACTGGCACAGAACTGCCTCTTACAGGCAGTCAGAGCTCCTGCACACACACCAGCATGCACTGCATGACATGCAGCACACAGAGGAGGAAAAGCCAACAGGGCAATGGCAGGCAGCTCCAGCCTGCACTCTCCCTTCCCCTACCTGCTCCTGGGGACTGCAGCCTGTGGGAAGGAATAAGGAAAACAGGGGCAGATGCTCCGCCACTGGCTAAAGTGCTAGGGGAAAACATGAGCACAGAGAGAAAGCTGAGCCTAAGGTGTTGGGAGGACCACCAGAGAGCAGGTGGGATTTGGGGAAGAGACCAAGGAGCGCACCTTGAGGAAACAGCCTGAGAGCTAGTGCAGAGCGGAGGCTGAGTGTGCAGGTGGCACCTGAGGAGAGACAAGGGGAGTGCAGAAGCTTGATGTCAACTAAGCAGGATTAACTGGGATTCTTTAGGGAGCACAGGTGCAGACTGACCCCAGCACTAGGTAACGCTGACCTCAGTGGTACCAGGTAGAGTGTCCAAGTGGATGATGTACTGCTCAAGTCCTGGTGGGAAAGTGTCAAATGTAAATTTTCCTAACAACTATATTGAGTTTAAACATTTGAACTATTTCTAAAGTTTACAAAAAATGTGTGCAATAGAGCAGAGACTGGACTTTGGCATCCTTCTATGCACCTTCCTGTCTTATGTGGTGAAGTGTTAAGAAAGGCACTTGGCCTGACCCTGACCTTTGTCTTTCCAGTTGGGGAAGGTGTGTGGAAGTGGTCTCTAGGAGCCATTGACAGCAAAGGCTGGAGTCTTACAATGACTTTGCCTCTATTCCTCTGGACACAGAAGAGGACTTGAGGCTGATGGCTTCTACCTCCTGTCATCCCAAAGAAAGGAGATGCCTAACTAGCACTACAGGCTTCTTTACAATTATTGCCACTAAAATTGCTGGCATAGCTTGAATAAAATTTATAGATACTTGACCTCCAATCTAGCACTCGATATTCAGGTTTTATAAGTAAATGCTCAAAAAACACTCTAAAGTTGAGAATATCTCTAGCCTTAACTAATACTCCCAAAGAAATCTGTCATTGAACACACTGCAGTTCCTCTCACCGGTTCCTGGTTAGAGGCTCCACCTGCACATGCAGGCTGGGAAACTTTTCAAGTATAGCTCTGAAAACTCTTCATAAAACCCAGTGTTTTGGTGAATTGCCTGTGCAACCAGGAGCTGGTCTGGTTGATGCATCAAGCCACAACAGTGAGGCTTGAGCAGGATCTCCCTCCTTCCAGAGATGGCCCAGCCTTCTCATGATGTTGGAGCAGCGAATAAATCTTTGCTTTGAACTCTGTAAGCCTGGGCAGTGAAACACCACTTTAGGGAACCTTTAGGTGTGAAAGTGCCAAGAGAAATGCTCATTTGGAGGTTGACTCCTGTTGATAGGGAGAATTCCATGCTCTTCATGGATTTACTAGTTCAAAGCTTTGAATTTGAATCCTAGCTGCACAGAGATAGACGAGATGGGCAAGAACTCATAAGCCCCAACTATGCTGTTTTGCTCACAAACTTCATCCTGTTTACCTCAAAGAAGAGCTTTTCATAGTGAATCGCTTTGATGTTTAAAACCTAAAAAATAAATGCTCATTGTTAGAGATCAGACCCCCTCTGGGCTGATTTACCCATTGAGTTCTGTTCCATCTATTTCTGCTAGTTTGTCTTAATTTCCCTTTTTTCTTATATTTCTAATCAAATCCTTCACCCTACTCCAGAGAACAGTACAACTGCACAGCAGTCACTCAGGTTCATGATATCATGACCCTGCTGGACAAGGAAAGGGCTTGTGGACACACAAAGAAGGACCCGGCAGTGATTATTAAAACAAATTAAAATGTTTTTCTTACTTCCTCTTGTCTGTGTCTTCATCACTTCTTCCTGAGGAATTGCTCATGCAAGTTTCAATGGTGGACAGAGACTTCAACAAAATCCAATCTAGTTGATTAGTTCCCTTCAGTACAATTGGTAATCATTCGTTTACATTTTTGAGGATGAGTAAGTAAAGAAATACTTTCAAGTGATTCAGGAAGACATAATATTTTTCTTTTTTAAGATAGCATCTCACCATGTTGTCCAGGTTGACCTCAAACTCTCCATGCCCCTGTCTAGTACTCCTGAGGAGCTGGAATTATAGATGTGCACCACTGTGCCTGGCAGAAATTCATTTTATAGATTAGATTTGAGATGGTTCCATCATTCTCAGTCACCTATCTCTGAAGATCCCCCCACACACACACACACAAACCCACACATTGATAAGGAATGAAGACAAAGATTTTGGCAAATAAACACTCGTGTTGTAATATTAACAGATTTGTCAAAGAGAAGCCACGCAATGAGCATGCCACAAGAGTCCAAGGTTGTTAGACTCAGGCAGAAGGTACAGCATATAAGGCCCCAGTCCTGCCTTGGAGAATGAGGAGACCAGCACAGTCGCCCTTTCAGCTGTCCTTTACACTACAACAGGTTAGAACTTTCCATGTTTTTCTCAACTACTCTTCATGTTGCGAGGAATGGTGGGTGGAGAGCAGATGTGAACGTGGGATTTTCACCATGATAGATGGAAGAAATCAAAAGTGTTATTATATAATGATATGTTTTATTATGGTGGTTGGGGACCACAGTGTTTGACTCATATCCCGCTCTAAGGCAAAGTATAGTGGGTCATAAAAATCCTCTTCATTCTACCAGGATCCTGTCCTATACCCTCAAGGAAGAAATACTGGAGAATCTCCACAGACAGATCTGGCTGAGTTTCTTCCTCATTCTTTCAGCATGGGCCAATCCTTTTCTGTTCATCATATGGACACACGATTTTCCAAATACCAATCATAGCTATGCAGTGAAGTCCCCTTAATACAGCAAAAGGCCAAGGTTCAGACAGCTTCATGATGGATAAACCCAGGAGGTTCTGAGAGGGTGGCTGTGTCCCTCCCAAATGCTTTGCCCTATTAGTCTCTTCATCTGTCTCCATTGTTGTAAACATCCTACAGAGTAAACTGGTGAAGGATTTGGGGGATTCTCACCCTAAAAACAAACACCTCAAAATGCTGGCTCTCTATACAAATTGAGACATAAAAGCAGAAAGTGCCAGAACACGCTGCCCCTGATTTCTCCTTGCTGCTTCAAGTCTGGAACCCCAGGAAGGAAAAGATTCCCTCTTGTTCCTTCACTGAAATTTAATTAACTAGACTCATATCACAGGAAGACTCAAGTCTGTCAACACATCTGCCCAGACGTGTTTATACCCTAGTCCTCTATTTAATCCCATAGAGAATGATTTACAAGTCATTGTTCATACTAGGGGCCAAGTACACTTTGCCCCAAGCACATAGAATTTCCCTGAAAATTATCAACTAGCTACCCCAAAATTGTCTACATTCCCCATTTTGCACCTCTCTTGTAGAAAAAGGGGGTTTATCAATTTTTGAATGATATTGGAATAGTGGGAAATCTCACTCCTCTAAAATACATGAATTTTTTATGCCTTTATGATTCATCTTTGTTACTTTATTCCAGGGAAGCTTCAGAAATCAGATAGGAAATTTCCCATCCTCTTCCACCAGAAAATACAGATGTTTCCCTGGGATTTTTGATTAACTTAAACAAATGAACCAGATCCCTTCTAAGCTAGTTGATCAGAAGGCCCAGGTCTGTCAACCTGAGACTTCCAACTGGCTTCAAAAGGGTGAATGGGCATTTTTGGTGAGTGAAGTAGAATTTGCTAGCATGGCTCTGGATAACAAAAATTTATTATGTGGGAAGGCCAATGACAAAACAGTGAGGGATGGGGATACTTTTGTCCCTGAGTTGCCACTTGGCCACCCATGGTCTGAAGGAGCAGCTGTGTTTGCAACCATTTATTGAGGATAAAAGTTACCCTGGAATTTGGAGATGGAAATAACACCTGGGGAGTTTCTCCCTTGGCTGTACATGGACATGCATTTAGTCAGGAAACAGTAACATTTCCAGTCCCTTGGCCATTGTTAGCCAGGATGCCTAAAGTGAAAATGGAAGAGAGCCTGAGTCTGACTGAGGTTAGACCAAGCTCAGCATTCAGTCTGCCTGAACTCAGACCACCAGCCTCAGTGACCTCCTGGGAAAAGCTGCTGGAATAACAGAGAGCACCTCTAGGACTTGGGCACCAGCTGGCCACCCATGTGAGGAAGGACAGTACCAACATTCTATGGAAATCAGAGGGTTTGGTTTGAAGAAAGTTTCATCTACTTTCTTCAAATGGATGGTGAGAGTAACACCCTTAGGAGCAGTGTGTTTGTTTTAAGTGCTACAGAGTGGAAGAGACTGTTTGGGTGGATGCAGGATACACAGCTCCAGATGGAACCATCTCAGATGGCTTTTCCTGATGGAGACCCACACTAGGTTATCCCAAGGGAACAGCTGGTCAAGGGAACTATACAAAGCCACTGTACAATGGCTTTCATGCTGAGAACCGGACTTGCCACATCCCCACAAATGCTGACTGGAGCAGCCCATGTGAAGCAGCTTTAATGCCTCCTATGCACGTGTGTGGAGCTAGATTCAATACGACTGGGATATTCACCTGTCTGTCAAGCGCGTCCCCCATGTCATGGTAGATGCTCTGGTTAATGGGGACCCTTCTTCTTGGGCACCCTGTGCAACTGTACCTCTGAGAAAACATTTCAAGTTGGGTGTCTCAGCTTTGCCTTATATGTTCTTACAGATGCCAACATAAACAATAGGCTAATTAAGAGGAAAGTGGTGAAAATGAAGGTAGAATTACAGGATTTAACCTAGGGAAGATGGACATTTTTCAAAAGGTTTTTGAGAATTAAGATGGATGTAGAAAGTGTTAAAGCAAAACTCTTGAGGCCCAGGCATGCGTGCATAAAGGGGCTTATAGAGCCATTCCATACAAATGCTAGTCAGGAGAAGAAGGAACAGGTCCTGGGCAGGTCCCTTAGCTACCAACATCAAAAAACTACAGAATGGAAATGTCCGCCACACCAGAGCTAAGAGCTTTGTATGAATTTGGGGGAAGGAAAGTGCTGTGACCTCTACTGGCCATAGGTGAGCAGGAAAATGCTGAGGGGAACTTTTTGAATAGGAGAATAATCTTAAGAAGTACTTGCTTCTCGAGTGTTCTGGCTGCAAAGCAGCTCCCAATGACCCCTTGATAGTCATCCTCCTGCCCTTTTGAGTTAAGGGCTTCAACATATGCTTAGGTTTATGGAGCAATTTCTAGTTTGTTTGGTCCTAATATTATCTATATAATATTTTTCATCTTCTCAATTCTCTGTCCTCGTACTAAATTTAGGACATCTCAGAATATTTTACTCGTATGAAAAACATTGGTAGGGGTAAAAGCTATTGTTTTAATTTGTTTTTGCATCAGTGTAAAATAATGAACCTGACAAGAACATCTTAAAGGAGGAAACTTCTATTTGGGGTACACAGTTTCAGACTTCTCAGTCCATAGTTGGTCACCTTATTGCTCTGGGCCCAAGAGCACATCATGGGGAAAGGGCCCAGCAGAGGAAAAGCTGCATAGTCACGGTGGTATCAGCAAGCAAAGAGAAAGAGAGAGAAGGAGCCTCAGGACAGATATGCCCCTCCAGTGCATATGCCAGTGACCCACCTCTTCTAGCCACCTACCAACTGCCTATAGTTAGCACCTATTCCATCCATTCAAACAAGGATAGACAGATTACGTTATAGCTCTCATAAACAAATCATTTTATCTCTGAATATTCCCCACTAACAGGAACTTTTGGGGAGACACCCACCATTCAAACCATAACAGCAAGGGACTATAAATGGAGAGTCAGAAGGGTACGGTGGTACATGTTTACAATTCCAGGAACTCTGGAGTCTGAGGCAGGAGGAGAGAAGGTCGAGAGCAGATGTGAATGCAGAGAATAAATGTACATAGTCAGATAAAGATTTTAAGTAATCAGTTCTGCAGAGTTGAGCTGAGGAGCAAGGGTCAGGATGAGCAAGCTCATCACTGTGACAATATTCCTTGCCAAGGCTCTTTGCTATGTCTGGTGTTTCTGATATGATTTGATATGCCCAAGTGTCCAGGTGTTCCTGATTTAATTTGCTAAATAATTAATCAATGTGTTCCTTGTATCTGTGCTAAGCAGATCATGGTTTTTGTTTGTACAAATAGGTTCTTTTTACCTTGGCATTTTACTGAAAACACAGTTTGAAAACACAGTTAGGCACAGTTTGAAAGGTACTGTTCTATACATCATGGAGTAACTCAGAGCTGGGCACAGCCTGCTGTCCACAAATACATCACAATTCAAATGTGGATGACTGAGTCCCTCTACTGGTAACTCAACAAGGAAGGGCTGCTAACAAGTTTGCTGCATGTAACCCAGTTGGGAGAAATTTTCAACATCATAATGCCAATATTCCAATGAGAAAGCTAATCTGGAATTTCTCAGAGAAATCAACACAAAGATTGCCCAGATGGCTGGGATTCTATAGCCAAACACGTGCTGGGTACCAAAAATCTTTTGTATAAGAAAGAGCAAAATGGTCTGGGGTCGGAGAAGATAAATTCCTGGGACTAAAACATAAAATATAAACATAGAAGAGCTGACATGTTTGAACAGGTTTTCCGTAAAGAAGCTCTGTCTCCTTTACCTAAATATTTGATGGGAAGAGATACTATGTCAACTGGGGGAACACTCCCCTATGAAGCATTAGAGAATGAACAGCTGTTGATGAACTCCAAAGGGAGGTTATAGGTGGAAATGAGGGTTGGTGAAATGGAGATAAAACTTTAGAGAAGAATTGTTATTTTTCAAAAGAATTTGATAGAGACTAATGATCCAGTCTGTTCTACATTCAAAATCCAATATTCAGGAGGTGAAAGTTGGTAGGAAGAAATCAGGCTCATTCAAGATCCACCGTCATCAGAAGTTGGAGGTGGTGTAGATCTTAAAATTCTATCTTGGGGTGCTCAGGGGAGCAAAGGGCTTTTATAGGGAGGGAAAGGAAATATAATGAGAAAATGCACAATGAGTGTTTCTTCTAGAGGAGTGTTAGTCACAGCATGAATCTACGTTTTTTCCTCTGACAGGAACCTAACCATCAGCCTTGACTTTCTGTGGCTAATTTCTGTATTTCAAGGAGTTTTGTTTATTTTGTTTCATTTTGTGTGGTGCTGGTGATTGAACCAAGGAGCATTCTACTGAGTTATATCCCCAGCCTCCCTTTTTAATTTTGTTTCAAGACAGGGTCTCACTAAGTTGCCCAGGCTGGCCTCTAATTCCTGATATTCCTGCCTCAACCTCCTGAACCACTGGGCTTACAGGCATACCCCACCATACCTGCCCAGTGCCTGTATTTTCTCAACACATACATATTACTTCTTAGCAAGTTAAACCTCACACCAACTTTCAGGCTTTTTGTTAGGTGATACCCAGGACTAAAAACTAAGTAGAAGCATCCAGATATTCTTGGTTCTGTAAATTTAAAGAAAGACTGTCTGTCCATTAAAATATTAATGATTTATGCGGGAGACACCTACCATTCAAACCATAACAGCAAGAGAATTATGTGGGGCGCTCCTTAAAATTTACAACGCTGGGCAAAAGGTGGGGGGCATGTAATCCTTGCAATTGGGTTGGGGAGAAGTGACACTCTATCAAGGACATCTCCTACAGGAGCTGCCCTGATTGACCTTCGTGTGAATCCTTGCATCTCTTTTACCTGACCTGACTGTATTATGGGGAGGGACACAGTCTGATTGGGCAATGGTTTTCCTTACCAATACCTTAAAACAGAAGGCATGTAACCATACCCTTACTGCAATCTTAATAGCACATGCTAAATGAGCACCGAAACAGACGTTATTATTACTGTGTGTACATATGTGACTGCATGACCAATGTGATTCTGCAACCTGTATACTCAGAAAAATTATATCTCATCTAATTCAAATGTATGATATGTCAAGATCATTGGATTGTCATGTGTAACTAAGTAAAACAAATAAAATAAAAAAAAAGATTACCTCAGCCCACAAAATGTAGATTAACCTCTGGTGTGCTGGTAGGGACATAATCCTACATGGGACATTAACTGGGGTTTACGACTAAGGCCTCAAAGTGCATCCCAGTAACTACTGAGGTTTGGGACTAATTTTCACTGGAATTGCATTTACTATATTGCTACTGTCCATCAAAATAAAAAAATTAATCACAGAGTTTCTTCCAATAATAATATTATTTTTTGTATTAACAGCAGTGCAATAGGAATACAGGTGCCATAGTAAACTGTGGGAAAATTGAAAGATGTTGAGGAAAGGAGAGGTTCTTAAAGACAAAACTGAAAAAGATTACCTGAAATATTTTGAAGGAATAATCTCTGGCCACAATAAGTGAAACTGAGGTGAGGATAGTTGGAAATGGAAATAAAGTTGCTGGAAGATGTCCTTACAGAAGTACTCTTTTTCCCATAGTTTTGTTGGTGCATTATAATTTACATAACAGTGGGGTTATTGTTACATATTTGTACACATGCAAAATATAACAACATAATTTATTCAATATCATTCTCCAGCATTTCCCCCTTTCCTTCTCCTCTTCCCTCCCTTCAAGAGACCCCAACACACCTTTCCTTTTCTTTTTCCTTTCTGTTTTCCACATATGAGAGAAATCATACATCTCTTCATTTTCTGAGTTTGTCTTATTTGGCTTAGCACAATGTTCTCAAGTACCTTCCATTATCCTGAAAATGATGTCATTTCATTCTTCTTTTTGGCTGAATGAAACTCCATTGTGTATACGTGTTTTCTTCATCCATTTATTCATTGATGGACACTGAGGCTCCTTCCATAGTTTGGCTATTGTGAATTATGCTGCTATAAACATAAGTATGCATATATTGCTATGCATAACCCCAGTTAATGTCCCATGTAGGTCTGTGTCCCTACCAGCACACCAGAGGTTAGTCTACATTTTGTGGGCTGAGGTAATCTTATTGGTGCTCTTTTAGCATGTGCTGTTAAGATTGCAACATACAACACAGATAAGCATATGTTGCTGACTTTAATTCTTTGGAATAAATACTGAGGATTGGTTTAGCTGGGGCATATGGTGGTTGCATTCCTAGTATTTCGAGGAATCTCCACACTGACTTCCATAGTGGTTGAACTAATTTACAATCCCACCAACAATGTAAAAGGCTTCCTTTTTCTCCACATCTTCTCCAGTATTTATTGCTCTTGTATTCTTGATGGCTGCCGTTCTAACTGAAGTGAGATGAAATCTCAATATATTTTTGATTTGCATTTCCCTAATTGCTAAAAACGTTGGACCCTTTTCTAATTGTTGACCATTTGTATTTTTCTCTTTTTAGAAGTGTGTGTTTAGTTTATTTGCCCACTTATTAATTGAGTTGTGGTTTTTTTAGGGCTTTAAAAATATATTCTGGATATTAATCTTCTGTCAGAAGAACAGATAACAAATATTTTGTCTCATTCTGCAGGTTCTCTCTTCACATTCTTGGTCTGCAGAATTTGATGCATTTGATCCCATTTTTAACTCCTGAACTTTAGGAGATCAACTGAAAGAGTTGTAGCTTAAGCCTATGTACTGGAATGCTGACCCTACATCTTCTTCAAGGGCTTGCATAGTTTCTGGTCTAATTTCTAGATCTTTGTTCCATTTTGAGTTGATTTATGTGCAGGGTGAGAGATTGGGGTCAAGTTCCACTCTTCTATATATGGATAACCAGTTTTCCCAGCACCTTTTGTTGAAAAGGCTGTCTGTTCTCCAACGTATATTGTTTGTACCTTTGTCAAGGATCAGTTGAGTGTATCTGTTGGGTTTGTCTCTGTATCTTTTATTGGTTCCATTGGTCTATTGGGTCTCTTTTTATGCCAGTACCATGGAGTTTCCGTTACTATAGCTCTATAGTATAATTTAAAGCCAGGTATTGTAACGCCTCCAGAATTCAGGGCAGGCGGCCTGCCTTTATTCCTTTCTTTTCTTTCTTCCTTTTTTTGAGTTGCTTGGGCTATTCTGGATCTTTATTCTTCCGAATAAATTTTAGGCCTATTTTTCCTAGTTCCATGAAGAATGTGATTGATATTTTGATGGTGTTTGAACTGAATATACACATTGCTTTTGATAGTATGGCCTTTTTAGCAGTATTAATTTGCCTATCCATGAACATGGGTTTTTTTTCCCCCATATTCTAAGGTCTTCTTCAATTTTTCTCTGTAGTACTCTATTGTTTCTATTGTAGATGCCTTTTGCCTCCTTGATTAGATATGTTCCTAGGTTTTTAATGTTTGTTTGCCTGTTTTTTTGGAAATGGACTTGTTTTCCTGATTTCTTTCTCAGCAAATACATTATTTGTATATAGGCAAGCTATTAATTTTTGTATGTTGATTTTGTAACCTGTTACTTCAATGAATTTGTTCATTAGTTCTAGCAGTCTTATGATGGAACTTTTTGGTTCTTTTAAATATAAGATTATATCATCTGCAAACAGTGAACTTGACTCCTCTCTTTCCTATTTTTATCTATTTTATTTCCTTCCCTTGCATAATTGCTCTGGTTAGGATTTTAAGTACAGCATTGAATAAGAACTGTGGACATGGACATCCATGTCTTGCTCTGAAATTTTAAGAAATGCTTTCAGATTTTCCCCATTCACTGTGATGTTGACTTTGGGTTTGTTGAAAATTTCCATTAGGATGGTGAGGTAAGCTCCTTCTTCCCCTAGTTTCTTCAGTCTTTTTATCATAATTGGTGCTGAATTTTATTGAAAACTGTCTCTGTATCTATTGAGATGCTTGTGTGATTTTTATCCTTACTCTTTAGGTGTTGAATTACATTTATTGATTTGAGCAAGATTGGTGTTAGTTCTTCTTTAAAGATGTGGTACAACTCAGCTGAAGATCCATCTGGCTCTGGGTTTTTCTTTGGTGGAAGGCTTTAAATTGCTATTTCAATTTTATTACTTGATATAGATCGGTTTCTCTTTTCTGTATCTTCCTGTTTCAATTCAGGCAGATCTGATACATATAGAAATTTTTCGGTGTCTTCTAGATTTTCCAGTTTATAGGAGTCTAACTTTTCAAACAGTTTCAAATCCTCTGGCTTTCAGATGCATCTGCAATGATAGCTCCTTTTTCATACCCAATTTTGTTGATTTGGTTTTCTCTCTTTCTACATGGTTACCAATCATATTTATCTTTTCAGGGAACCAATTCTTGTTTCATTGATCTAAACCCACTTGAACCCACTTGAATGACTCAGTTAGGGTCATTACTAGGACATAGTGTGTAGGTAGGGTGTGACTGGAGGAGATAGGTCATTTGGGGCATGCCCTTGGGGTTTATATCTTGTCCGCAGCAAAGAGAGCAATCTCTCCCTTTCTCTCTCTCCTCCTGATTATCATGTCCTGAGCTGCTTCCTTCCACCTTTCTGCCATGATGTTCTTCCTCATCTCAGACACAGAGTGATGAAGTAGGCCATCTTTGGACTGAGACCTCTGAAACTGTGAGTTCCCAAAAACCTTTTCCTCCTCTAAAGTCATTCTTATCAAGTATTTTGATCAGAACAGCAACAAAGTTGGCTGAAACAGATGGGGTCAGAAATTCCTATCAGTAAATACAATAGTCACAAACTAGACCTGGCATTAAACAGCAGATATCAACTCTGCCATTCATAGTCCTATCAACTGCAACAACACGAATGTTGGGGGCACCAGTTTTGCAAACTAAATAGTTCTAAAAGAAAGTAAGCATACAGTTCATTAAGAGAACAAAAAATATTACAAGGTAAAAGAAAGTTTACAATGTTCCAAATATCAATAAAGAGAAAGCATAAGGAATATAGCAAGTGATCACTATAATAAGGAGAAAAAATAAAGAAACTAAGAGAATGAGAGAACAAGAGAATTTGGATATTAGAGGGAGAAGAAAGAAAGGAGAAGCAAAACAAAAAATAGACAAGAATTGTAAAAGATGAGATAAAGGTAAATAATAATCATAAAAGTTGCGAAAAAATAAGAAAAATGTGTATCAATGAACTCATTAGCACAGCAAGAGCACCAAAAAAGAAAACAAAAAAAGATTCTTAGTAAAAATGAAAGAATTTTCTCCATTGAGGTAGTCAGAACTATTGATGAGGAAGGATGATCACTGCTGATGCCCACCTATCCTTTCCATTTCTTCTTTGGTTATGTACCCCTCTTAGAGCATGGGCTAGGAGTTATTAACACCTTTCTCTTTTTGTTTGGCTCACTGAGTTGCAAGCTGGAGTGGCCTAAAACTGATGCTGGTTGTAGACCTGGAGCTAATTACCACACAAATAGGAATGGTAGTATTATGGTTTAGATGTGAGGTGTCCCCCAAAAGCTCATGTGTAAGACAATACAAAAAAGATTAGAAGTAGAATGATTAGGTTATGAGAGCCTTAACCTAATCATTGTATTAATCTACTTGAATAGATTAACTAGATCATAACCAGTATAAGGTAGGATGGAATGGGAAATAGTGTTATTTGGATTTTGGAGATCCATAATCTCCCAGATTGGAGCTGTTGCAGTGTGGGGGTGGGGAGTTCTAGTTGATGGTGTTTAACTCTAAACAGGCCTTTGGACTTTCTGGGTGCTATCTGCTCTGTAGAGTCTAGATCAACACACCCCTAGGGCTGGGAGATGCTGATCTGTGCTGGGAATCTGGATCTCAGAAGTCTCCCAAAAAATCTAGGGTAGGGGAGCCAATCCTCCATAGTTCTCTTATACCCCACTGCCCATAAATATGACTTTTCCAGGTTTAGTCTGTGAGTGTATTTACACTCACCTATTTGGTTTCCTGACCACCTTCAGACGATCTCATGAGCTTCCAAACCCAAAGGGAAAGCAAGTTGCTCTTCTCTCAATATCTCAGACTTGTATCTGGGTACAATTTTCTCTGTGCCTTTTTCAATCACCTTCTGCTTAGGTACACCCTAGGCCACACAGTAGGCACTTGCTGGGACAGAGTAGCAATATTTGCTATGACCTCAAGGGCTCCCACAGCAGCAGACTGCAGCATGGCCTCCTCAAGATAGTGCCTAGCCTCAACTCTCCACGTGCCAGGTGAGAAGTCCACGGCATTTTTCAAATATCAGTTTGCTGTGCAGCCTCTGGATCAGCTAAGTCCAGACTGCTTTTCTTCTCGACAGGTTTTTCCAAGTCAAATATGTCCATTATGTTTCTCTCTGTGTGTTATCCTTACTCTCTACAATTAGTTGATGCTGCTGCTGCTGCTATCACAACAATCATCTTGGCTTTAATGAACTCCTTCTTGCCCTTTGCTCAGTGCACACAAATCTTAGTCCAAAACACTATGACTGCATCATACTGAATTTCAATGAAGTCCCTCTTTCAGACACTCTTCTAAAAAGCAGCAAATCCACTGCTTGAATCCTGAGCCACAGAGCAAATGGAAACACAGCCTTCCTCTAATCTGACATCTTGAATCTCTTTCAAAAGAATTTTTTGACTCAGATGGCCATGGTCTGCTTGCAGGGTATGCCTCTGGCAGAGACTTTTGTCATAGTATGAGGCAAATCTGCATGAAAACCACTTATGACTCTTGACCATATTTATTTTTTGTGAGAGTTGACCACAATGAGCCCATTTTGGTTTACACCATTTTCACATTTCTTTCAGAAATTAATCAAGCTACCATCATGAATAGAGTTTGTAAAATCACCTTGTATGGTCTGGAGTGGTGGCTAGAGCACTTGCCTAGCATATGTGAGGCTCTGGGTTCGATTCTCAGCACCACATAAAAATAAATAAAAGTGCCACCAAAAACTAATAAAATACTTTTTTAAAAAAAAATCACCTTGTAACCTGAAATACCATGAAGACTTCCTAGGGACATAAAACTGCCCAAGGAGACCTGAATCAAATGGAAATGGTTTTCACAGGACCATGCTATAGAGGGAGGCAGGAAGGAGGTAGTCACGAGCACACAACCCATTTCCCTAGGATTGGAACTGTGTAAAGAGCTGCTGGGGTCTGTCAATACTTGGACCAAGACCTAGAAACAGCTCTTAGCTGACCATAGAGACCCACTTGGTTTGTGG
Source organism: Marmota monax (assembly GCF_021218885.2). Classification (NCBI taxonomy): domain Eukaryota; kingdom Metazoa; phylum Chordata; class Mammalia; order Rodentia; family Sciuridae; genus Marmota; species Marmota monax. The sequence continues at coordinate 382,219 of NW_026693476.1, read as the reverse complement.
ATGGCACAAACCAAGTGTGAAACAATGTCGGATTTCCATAGAAGCTGTTGTAACTGAAGTAGTTTATGGGTGACAACTCCAAGGTGAAATGACAACTCCTATTTCCATGGAAGCTGCTCTATCTGAAGAAGACAACAAATCAGCTCAATGGGTTCAATTGCATGCTTAGAAATTGAATAGTAATAAAAGCTCCTGTGTTTGTCTTGGTGAGAAAATTAACATAAGACCAAGACTGTTGGTAATGATTATGTCACACAAATATTTGCAAGTTTACATCCGATGACAGGAAAAGTGTGATACTCAGCATACAGGAATATCCTGGCAATAGCTCAAGTCCTGCAGAAAGGAAAAAATGGAAAATAATTCTGAGTTCTTTCCTTGCCAGTCTCATATTTTGGTGCAACACGTTCGCAACGTAGACTCCTTAACTTCTCAGGACAACAATAGGAGAAGATGAACTCACAGAGGTTAATTAGTTTGTCCCAGGGCCCACAGCAAGAAGGCATGTGGGGTTGGAGCCAGGTGCTCCAGTTCCAGCATTCTTATCTCTTCAAGTCCACTTAGGCCAGCTGTGTATCTCTGGTTCTCCTGCAAATACAGATCACACCAGAAAAGCAACTGGGTCTTCCAGCTATGACAGATGCTAAGTCCTCAGTGTCTTGGACAAGGTGGGACCTATGGCTCCACCATGAAGTCCCCAAACTGCCCTCTCCTAGCTCTCAGGGTACCTGAGCACTAACAGTGAGGGTTCACTTCCATCTGTGATTTGGGCTTTGCTCCCTGTCTAAGCAGTTCCTCTGAACCAGTTCCTGAAGGCAGCAGCAAAGGAGACTCAGAGGAAGCAGCAGGGGCAAGAGATTTAGCCAGAGCAAGGCCACTCTGAGGCCAGTCCCACCTCCTTCTCATACCCCTACCCTGCCCTCCTCCACTACAGGGCCTTCCTGGAATTGCCTGGAAGGGAAAGGAGGCTGGAGAATACAAAATTTAGCAGAGGATTAAGGAGACAAGCAGTTCTACCTGGACCCCAGAAAGGGCCTTCCCCAGCCCAGCCCTTCCTCTCTGATTGTCCCCCTTGCAGTTCTAGTGCCCTATGACCAATTTTAATCCAATTGGCTTCTTTACACTCTGCCTCAGAAAAGTTGGTTTCAAACAGTCAGTGCTGCAGAGGAAAGTAAGCAAGGCTTGGAGGCTGAGCCAAGGTGGATCCTCCGCTAGAAGTATGTGCTTAGAGCTGTCCCTGATTTCTCTGAGCCTTGCTCTCCTCACCTACACAGGAGACAGGGACATCCCATGAGATAACTAGGAAAGGAAGGAAACAAACTAGAATTTGTGTGTAAATTATAAAGCACAAGTAGGATATTGACGCAGACAGCATAGAGCACACAGTGGGCTTCATGGGCTAATTTAAGGTGACAATGTGCTTGGCAGAGTCATTCCTGAAGGATTGGAGGTGCCTGAAGACACTGATGTTGTAGCACTTGGTCGTTGCAGTGTATGTACTTTGGAAGCTGATTTATTTTCAGGATCAATGTCTGCTTTTGATAATATGTGATAAGAGACATTCCCATTAATCTGTTGATTACTCTGCTATCGCACACCCCATAGCTGTGCATTTGATATGGTGAGGCCAAGGTTAGCTTCCTGTGCTACAACCCTGCCTCTACTTCTTCAATTCCAAATCCACACAGGATTCCTCATTCCCTACGGAACTAAATTCTGATCCTTCCCTCACGTCCAACTCTGCACAGCCTCAGCTCTCTTATTAAAATTGATGAATGTCTCATTACTCTAACAATTCGAATGACCTAGACACACTTATAAGCTCACTGCTCATATTCATATTCATATTGAAATGGGATTAAAAAGAGTCATCTGTTCTTTCCAAGTAAATTTGACACATTCTGATTTGTGAGCTTTTTGTTACTAGTTGTTTCTAGGGAAGGTGCCCCTAACTAATATCTTCTCACTATGACTGTCCTTGAAAACCTAGCTGATTGTCACATCTCTGAGGAAACATCCAGGATCATTCAGAAAGCTTTCAATGATCTGCCTTTGTCCCCACAGAGTTGCAGACAAAGACCAAGGTGACATGGCTGGAAGGAGATATTCTGGATGCCCAATGCCTGAGGACAGCCTGCCAGGGCCTCTCACTCGTCATTCATACAGCTGCCATGATTGATACCGAGAGTTTCATTCAGAGACAGACCGTCATAAATGTCAATCTGAAAGGTAGAGTGGCCTGGGATGACATGGGACAGGTGAAGCTGAGGGTAGCAAAGCAGGATCAGGAGGGGTAAAGAAGCCCCCGTCATGGAAACCTGCGGTTCTCTGGGCCAGTTGTCTTTGCTCACCCATCCCAGCTGACAAAAGCTCAGGGATGTTATTCTGAGGGTTTTACGTGAGGAATCCAGGGCTGAGATAGAGCAAGGCCCCCCAGGTAATCTCACACCTTTGTGGTCCATCTGCCATGAACCTCTTTCTACTGTTCCTTGATTCCAAACTTACCTGATTCTCACTCCAAATTCTTTTATTTTAAAATTTGCTCTTTTTAGATATGCGTAACAGTAGAGTGTGTTTTGACATATTACACATACATGGAATAAAATTTCCCATTCTTGTGGTCATACATGATGTGGAGATTTACTGGTCTTATATTTATAGATGAAGCTAGGAACGTTATATCATCTCGGCTGTCTTTCACATAGCCTCTATTATTGATATCTTTGATGCCAGACAGACCATCATGGATGTCAATGGGAAAGGTAGAGTGGCCTGGGAACGAGATGGAGCAGATAGAGCCGAGGGTGGCAAAGCAGGATGAAAAGGGTAGACAAGCTCCTGCCCCCCGCCCGCCCCATGAAATACCTCCTGTGCTCTGACTCAGGTGTCTTTGCTCACCTATCCCAGATGAAAGAGCTGAGAGCCGTATTCTCAGGGTTTTGTTTGAGGAATACAGAGCTGAGACAGGGCAAGGAACCTGGCCAAGGCCCAATAGGAAAATGGGAATTTAAACTCACACCTGTGTGAGTTCGTCTGCCATGAATCTCTTTCTGCAGCACCATTATTCCAAACTCACCTTGAGTCTCCAAATTCTTGAGATCCATCCACCCCCTGTCTGCCTGGGCAGAAAAGACTTTGCAGGTGCCTCCTCCTTCATGCTTCTAGCTCTTGTATCAGGGCTAATGAGAACATCCAGAGCCCTCCTGCTCACCTCAGAGAAGTATTCTTCTCCAGAACACTAGCAAAGCAGGCCTGCAGAGGTTTGCTGAGACACAATGGTCCAGCACTCGCCGCCAACCCACGATGCTTTTTTTCCAGCAATCATCATTACCCATTGTCCATAATACTATCTCTTCATCTCTCTCTGAGTCTACTCTTGTGGAGCAGGTCCTACAGGGGTGACCAAAGTAACCCCTCCTTAGACTCTCATTACTAAACACTAGGTGCCTCTTTATAATTTGCTGACTTCTTTTACTTCAAATTAGACACATTTGCCTAAGGAAGCTGGTTAGGCTGAGCCCCAGAGGCCAGTCACTCCCACACCAGTGCAACCCAAGCCCTGGCCCTTCTGTCCTCAATGCCTTGATCTCCACATTTAATTACTCAGAGACTCCTTTTCCAAATCCACCAAAAGGAGCGTGTTGCTCTTTCACATCATTACCTAAAAAACAAACAAACAAACAAACCAAAAAACCCTTCCTGGTTCCCATATTGCCGTGTCCTTAACAGAACCACACACACACACACACACACACACACACACACACACACACACTGCAGGATGAGCTAGGACTAACCAGAATTTCATTACTACTTCCTGCCTCATGAAGCCTACCCTCTGCTTCATCCAACAAACATGATTTGAAATGAAAGAGGCATTGTAGGAGGTACAAATTACAAATATGTTGTCAAGGCTTAGAAAATACTACACAGTTGTGCTCATTTTTTCCCTGTTAGAAAACTAATCGTACATCTTCTAGAGAACATTTTATATTTTTTAGAAAACCAAGGCTCTCTCTTCAGAAAATCAGATTGCAAGAATACTCTAAATGACAAATAAATGAATTCCTATATAAATAATCCTCTGTCAGGGACATTCCATCCTTCTTTAAGGCAAGGCAGATCTGCACTACTCCAGGACCTGAAGGTCTTCACTATTCCATGAGTTCCACAGAATTCTAATATTAGAGGTGCTTCAATAGAAGGCTCACCTTTCATTTCAATTTCAACCAGGCTCATCAGAAAAGTTCACTGCAGGTCTCCAGAATGCTAAGTAAAGGGAATGATGATCATCTCTTCTGTTCACAACTAAGTAAACAGAGTCGTAGGGTTCGAGGGACCTTTGAGGAAACACACATTTAGTAACAGAGGCTGGGTCTCCAGCACCTCCCCAAATTTCGATAACCATTTACTCAGTGACTTAAACAATATCCTTGTGACAAAGTTTTTATTGGTCTTCAACAAATGTAAAGCATGGCAGAACTGTAATGTCTATTAAGCTGTGCATTTTGCCCATAAACCACTGTGCATGAGCTTATGTAATGTAAAATCCCAACTGTCCTTGAAAGTATGGTCTTCTGAATTTCTAGAATTAAAAAGGATCTATCTTTAATGAAGTGAGATGCATGACAAATGTTTTTATTTATTTCTTTACTATTTTCTTGATGGTGATAGGAACCAAACCTGTGACCCAATACAGGCTAAAGAAGTACTCTACAACTGAGTTATATTCCCAGTGCTAATGGGATTTTGTTAATATTCAGTTTGACAAAATATAAACTGGAAACACTATGAACATTTTTTTTTGCACTAGGGATTGAACCCAAGGGCACTATAACACTGAGCTACATCCCCTTTTTATTTTTTTATTTTGAAATAGGGTCTTGTTAAGTTGCTTAAGGACTCACTAACTTGCTGAGGTTGGCTTTGAACTTGTGATCCTCCTACCTAGCCTCTAGAGCCACTGGGATTACAGGTATATACCACCACACCTGGCTTCTATGTACAGTTCTAAAATCAAACTATACACACACCATCACAAATACACACATATTACAAAGTACAGACAGGTCTATGGGCCCACATACAAGAAATTCTTCATTATAGAATACAAATGTCAATCTCTTTTCTGCATTTTCCTGGGACTTTACCATGGCAGATGTAAATCTATGGCAAGGAATAATGTACTTGGATCAGGAGTAAACTCCTCTGTTGGGATAATAGATGGAAATATGGGAGACTCTGTGGCCATGGTGCACTCTTAGGTTATTTCCTGACACTGACAACTTGCTCCCCATGAATAGGTACCCAGCTCCTGTTGGACGCCTGCATCCAAGCTAGTGTGCCATTCTTCATCTACACCAGCTCAATAGCGGTAGCTGGACCCAACTCCTACAAGGAGATTGTCCAGAATGGCCACGAGGAAGAGCATCATGAAACTACATGGACTGCTTCATACCCCTACAGCAAAAAGCTGGCTGAGAAGGCTGTGCTGGCAGCTAATGGGAGCACTCTGAAAAATGGGGGCAACCTGTGGACTTGTTCCTTAAGGCCCGCATACATCTATGGGGAAGGAAGCCCTGTACTTTCTGGAATTGTGAATAGGGCCCTCGAGAACAATGGAGTCCTGGAAAATACAGGAAAGTTCTCTGTAGCTAACCCGGTCTACGTGGGCAATGCGGCCTGGGCACACATTCTGGCCTGCAGGGCTCTGAGGGACCCCAAGAAGGCCGTGAGCATCCGAGGACAGTTCTACTACATCACAGATGACACACCTCACCAAAGCTATGATGATTTCCGTTACAACATGTCCAAAGAATGGGGCCTCCGCCCTGACTCCAGGCTGAGACTTCCTCTCTCTCTGAGGTACTGGCTTGCCTTCCTGTTGGAGACAGTGAGCTTCCTTCTGAGTCCCATTTACAAATATCAACCTCCCTTTAGCCGCTATTTACTGACAACATCAAATAGTGTGTTTACCTTCTCCTACAAGAAAGCTCAGCGAGATCTGGGTTATAAGCCCTTAAACACCTGGGAAGAAGCCAAAGAGAAAACTGTGGAGTGGATTGGCTCACTGGTGGAAAAACACAAGGGAGCACTGAAGAAAAAGACTCCCTGATGGGCAGATGGCAGGGAAGGGGCCCGGGTTTTGTCAGGAGCTATATGTCGAGCTCCTCTACCTGGCTCCCTCCAGAAAGTGACCAGTGAACCATCCCAGGTTCTTTGACACAATGGGTACAACGGGAATGACACAACTTAGAGGTTTCCTTGAGCCACCAGGAGCCTCTTGGTTTTATTCCCCCTCTCCTGTGCTAAAGCATTTCTTTTCTTTGGACATCTCCCATTCCTTCATAAAACTTAATGAAAACATCAAGCTGGGTGTAGGGGCACATGCCTACGACTCAGGAGTCTGAAGCAGGAAGTTCGCAAGTTCAAAACCCGCCTCAGCAACTTCGAGAGGCTCTAAGCAACTTAACAAAACTCTGTCTCAAAATATTAAAAAAATTAAAAATTAGAAAAAGGGCTGATGTTTAATGGCTAATCTCAACTGGGTTCAATCACTGGTACCAACCAACCAACAAACAATAAAGGACCCAGAAACTGTCATGGCAGAAAAGACCAAAAAATTTAAAATGCATACCAGGAGAAGGGTGTTTCTATGAAGACATTTTTCCACTGTCCCTTCCAAGTCCATGTATGGCCACCTTTTGGTCAAAACAAGAGGATGGAACTAGGAGGGGAGAGAAGTGATAGGATCTGAAGGGGACTTGAGATTGACTATAATGTATGAGGTTTGGGGCATGAACAGAATTCCTGCACCAGGCCCACAGATCAAACACAATGGAGTCCCTCCTGCTAATCTCCACACCCCAAGAAAAAGATGTCAATCTAACTTCACAAAATCAATAGCTATGTTTTTAAACAGGCCAGGTGGAGCCAGCATGACAATGATGTGCACTGTGCTTAACATTTACAAGAAAAATAACTTTGAAAAATAACTTTGAAAAACCCTTTTGTTTATTCTGTCTGGTTTGGTTCTCTTTAGCCCCTTCATACCCTTGAAAGCCACCTTGTTTGGTAAGTTCATTGAACATCCAAAGTTTGATGGATGTTGTCTGTATCTCAAACCACAATTAAAAGCTAATTAACATCTTTAAACTCAATCTATTTAAGGTTTGCATTTTGATACCTGGGAATATACAAATCACTAATTCTGTTGAGTTGGGCTATCACTAAGGGTATAGCTTAAGATTTTCTTCTGAGCAACAAAGAGAAAAAACACTGAGGAGCCACGTGCAACTCTTCAAGGGACAGAGAATCAGCAGTGAGCACAGGGATAGAGTGTTCCCAAGTAGTAGGGTAGATAGAGTGTTCCCAAGTAGTAGGTAAGGTGGAAAATGTAGCCTCCCCTCTGTCAGCTTAGATGTCTGAAAAACAAAAGCCAGTGCAGCCCAGCTCTGCTGAGGTATGCACACCTTCCCCAGGTCTCAACCAGCGCCACAGGGAGCATCATAGGATGTCCATGAATAGTTGGCAAGGAACCTCTCTCACCTTTTCAGACAAGTGAAATCCATCACTCTACCTATCAGGGCAGTCTCACAGGGATAGGATGAGGCCTCATCTCCAAAAGGAAGACAAGTAGCATGAAGGGATTGGACAGTGGACCTGACTGAAAGAGCATCAGGCCTTGAACAACAAAGTCCACTATCTCTACATGCACTGGCACAGAATGCCAGGCAGTGGGAGCTTCTGCACACAAGCCTGTGTGCACCACATAAAATGCACCACAGAGGGGCAGCAGAGACAGGACAGAGAGTGGCAGCCTGCACAAGCCCTTCCCTTCCCTTCAGTATATGGGCACTCTGCAGCCTCTGGCAAGGAAATAAGAGAACAGACAGGTAGGTACTCAGCCACTGGCTAAAGTTGTATGAATAACTGAACACGGAGACAGCAACTGAGTTGGCTAAAATATAGTGTTGGCTAAAATCTCAGAGTGCAGATGAGAATTAAAAGCCAAAGAAGTCCATGCTGGGAACCAGAATAACAGAAGGTGAAGTGGCCAGAAGGTGATAGCCTGAGCCAGAACTTTCACAAAATGAGAGCACCAATTTTTATCTCAATGTTTTGATCCCTAAATATCGCAAATTAACTCTAAACATTAAAAAAAAAAAAAGTTTAAAGACCAGTTCCAGGAAAGGAATATGTGTGTGGAGTTCCAAGTTTAACTGTAAAATTATGTTTCTTAAAAATGAGGTGCTCAAGGTAACAGTCTATTCTAGATCCCACTGTACATTTTATCTTCTTTTAGGCTTTCTGCATGTTTGAAATAGGCCGTAATTTGTTAAAAATAAAATCACTCTCATTGGAATAGAATGTGCGAACTGAGAAAATGTTACGTGGCCTGAGCCAGTGCTATGGGTTACACCCTTCCATGTGTGTTCCCAGACTCTGGTCCAGTTGGGAAATACAATGTGAGACCAGGTGGTTGCTGCACACTCAGGAAACTGTGCAGAGCACACAGAGGATCCCTCCTGGGCAGCGGCTCAATAGGCCCAACCAATTGGACTGGGTGTGGAGAGCAGGAGGATTCCACAGGCAGAAAGGTGAGGGCAATGCTCCAGACAGAGACAGTGGAATCTGCAGAGGCCCTTGCAGGAAAGGAGATCCTGCTCCTGCGCAAGGAGACATGTCTGGGCCACACAGAGAGCTCAGGTGCAGACCAGAAGTGGAGGATACACCTGCACAGGCATGAGGGACACAGGCCTGAAACACCTTGGTCTCCTCAGGAGATACCCACTCCTTCTTTCTTCGCCTCAGAGTACACCTTGTGTGCTCCTTCTAGAGAGCACTGGACATTCTATTACTTTCCACTTTTATGCCTCATCTCCTCCAACATTCCGACTCTATGGCAAAAGAGGTCATCTCCAACAATAATAAGTAATGAGAGTCACAGAGCAGATCTGGGCACTCACCACTCAGTTTGCCATGGGAGGCAGTGAAGGTCTCTCTTTGTTTTCCCAGAAAAGATCACTGCAGCATCACCCCTGCAGGATGGATTGCAAGAGATGAGGAGGATGCTTGAAGTATCCGGGCACAATGGCACATGACTATAATCCCAGTGATGAGGGAGGCTGAGGCCAGAGGATCCCAAGGTCAAGGCCAGTCTAGGAAACTTAGTGAGAAATGTCTCAGAGTAAAAAACAAAATGGGCTGGAAATGCAGCTCAGTGGTAACGTGCCCCGGGTTTCAATGCACAGTGCAGGAAAGAAAGAAAGGGAGGGAGGGAGGGAAGGAAAAAAAGAAAAGAAATGGGAGAGAGGGAAAGGAAAGGAATGGAATTAAGTCCAGAGATGGTGGCCTGGGGTATGTCACATTAACAAAATGTAATGTGGGGTGCAGGCCAAGGCAAGCCAGGGCAGAGTGGACAGACTGAGGTGGTCACATCGGTCCCATGCAACACTCTCTCAAACCATAAACCTGATGGCATCCCCTACTCCTCCTCCTTCCTCTCATTCAGTTCTACCCATTCTACCTCCAAAATAACATGCTATCTTCCTCCCTGGTCACCCAGCCTTGGTCCAGACCCCTGTCATTCTTTGTCTAATCCCCCACAGGGCCTCCCTGCCTGGGCAGTCACCCATTAAAGCCATTCTGAGCATAGTTGCCAGAGATGTCTCTCCAAAAATCACATCAAACTTGGCCACTTTCTCCCTTAAAACCATTGAGTAGAGCCCCAGGACAAGGACAGGTCTGACAACCTGAGTATAATACCAAAGGCCTGAAGACTTACCCCTCTACCACCTCAGACTAAATTCTTGCCAATCCCTGCTCTGTCCCTGCATTATCTGACTTGATGCTACAACCACATACCATGATTTGGACCTTCCTGATTACTTTGTACTTCTTTATATTCCCACTTGAGTACGAAGAATTCCTACTGCTTAGAGGGTACCTAGCTCTCTTGCTGACACATCCTTCTCAGTTCCTTATTCATCATCAAAAAACCTTTCGTTTAAATGCCCCCCTTCTTGTGCATACCTAATTAAAATGCATGTATATATTTATTCATTCACCTCCCTCTGCACCTCCAAGTCCTGAAGACAAACCCACTCCTTCATCTGTGTGTTACCCGCCCTGACCCAAGTGAGCTCAAAGGATCAATGTTTAGATAGATGATGGACACACAAATAGTGAAACAGAGCACAAACAAACTCAACTGAATTGAGGACATATGGAAGGAAAGGGAGTAAAGGAAATCCGAGAAGCAGACTGTGTGGACGACAAAGGAAAGAGATACAAAATTGCCTCCAAGGTGTCAATGAACCTGAAGAATTATGTCATCATTAGGAGAATCAGAATCAAGAGGAGAATCCTAGACTTCCCTGGTATTTGTGGCAGCGAAGGGTATTCATTTAACTGTATGGGGAGGACTGAATGAGCAAGTTAGTAAAAGGAATATGAGAGAGAAAATAGAGAAGTCTTCCGTGAAAGTAACACCACCTGCAAAGATTGTAATGGGAATGGAAATTAGACATACTCCTGAAACAAAGTAAGGCCCTCAGCACTTTTATGCTATGAAAAATAGGAAAATTCTATTTTTAAATACTAGAACTTTATGACATTTTCCAATTTAAAGTCATATTAGGAGACTCGAGATAAGGACACCTTGTTCCCTCTGTAGCAAGTGCTTTGCACATCAGAGGACTCTGGGGGAATTTCTTACCTTTTTCTTGGCTCAACATCACACAGGAAGGTAATGAGCAGGGAATGGAGTTGGGTTCTGAAGCATGAAAGAGGTTCATCAGGAGGAGCAGAGGAAAAGAGAGAATTATCACATTGTACATTGCCACCCTGTCCTCAAAAACAGGGGACACTGAGTCACTTGCAATTTCTGGGGCAGTCATAATATTTTCTACAATTCAGAAGCTCCCTAGGAATATACCGTGTAGTGCATCCTCAGAACACAAGGCCCAGCAACAGCAACATCAGCCCTTTTGCCAGAGTAGGTGCAGGAGACACGGGCATGGACTAGACATGGAATGCTGGCCTGTGGTCATCCTGGAATGGACACTGGCCATGACTACAGAAGCATCCTTTTCAGGACCCCACAGCTCACTTTTTCCTGCACTGGCCGGAGTATGTCAAGTCACTGTGAATATTAGCAGGAGAATATCACAGGCACGGAGAAGTACAGACACTGGGGCCTCCATATTAGGCTTAATTAATGGCCTGAATAGGATTCCCACATTAATACTTTGTTGGCAAAATATGGAGTCAGTCCTCAGTATGGTCAAGTTTTTCCTCTAGCCTAAAGATATGTGCTTCTTGCTATCGCTATTTACCTCCCAGAAACCAGGGACATAAAGTGACTTGCCAAGCCCTCAAAACCATCAGTAGTAGAGTAGGGCTATGCCTCCCCTCTGACATCTACTTGACTCTAGAATCTACCAAGATCCGTCCAGCTTGTGATCTAATGTGCTCCTCCTCCAACACCTCACACCTGTACCTTCCCCTGCACAGATCCAGTCAAGGTCTCATTTCCACCTGTGGCTATACAAGGCCAGCAACAGTTTGGCTCTGAAGTCATGAACATGATGTCCACAGCACAGGTAGACTTCAACCTACAGAACAGTAGAACTACCTCAGTAAACCTCCCATGATGCTTTCATCACTTTTACTTAGATGCTTGCTCAGGGTATATCTAGCAACACATGAATCTAGCCAGAGCTTTCCCAATCCTGTGTCTATTAGTCTCTCCATGGCACACACTGCCCAAGTAAAGTGGCTATTGCCCAATTTGCAGCACTCGTTACATGATGATCTACCGTTACACAAGAACTCTGGAGAGATTCTATTTTATGCTGCTTTGCTGAATTACCATTTCCCTCATGCAGAGCATGTGAAGTCTTTAGACTTATGACATCCTCTTATCCTCACCATCACTGCCCCCTCCAGACACATCAATAGTCTCACAATCTTACAAAATAATTCAGCACCAGGAAGCTGTTGTTGATGGTTGACAGGGAACAAAACCAGCCTTTAACCTTGGATAATATGGCAGCTTCTGCATCTCTCTTTTACCTATTTCCCCCACATGGAGCACTATGCCTATTATCTCTCCTGATGTCTTGCGTAATTATAGATCATCACGTCTACAAGTGTTGTGAATCAGGCAACGGGTACTTTGTCTGGCTTTGTTGGGCAGTGGGTGCCCTTGAAAAGGTTAGCAGGGGCAGGCCTGGTCACATTCATTTATGGAACAAACTTCTCAGAAAATCTGCTGTGAATCATGCACTGCCTTGCAGCATGGGGGACATTGCTTATACACGACAGCTTCCTCAGGACATTATGGGAACACCTGTGTAGATCCATTTAGCCCTTGTGGTTCAGAGAAGTCATCAATGTTGTCTTCTGTGAATCAAATTATAGCAGTGAACTGCTTCCAATGACTCCATGGTTTCTAGTACTGGATCTGTCCATCCTGCAACTTTGGGGGAAGTTTCTCCACATGTAAGAACAGAACACCAGCTTGAGCCCTTTATACACACATATCTTTCTCAACCTTCTTAAACATAGGCCAACTTGATATCGACATGCCTTGCCAGGTCCTCATGGGTACAGAACGCAAAGAACTTCATACTGCTGTGATGAACAGGTTACTGGATGCGCTCAGAGTAGGATGAAGAGTACCTTATACTCCCTTTGAGCAGGTAGAACTGGAAAACCTTTGGAATGTGAGTTAGCAGAGATGACCTTGAAAGCCCAGGCTGGCAGCAGGCAACTGAAATCTGGAAGCACCTGAGGCTCTGACAGGAAAACAGGAGGCCAGCACTAGGCAGTTCATGCTAGAGACTGGCTGGACAAGTTCCTCCCCTTTGCCACTGGTGCTAAAGGGGACATGGTCATTGCAAAGGGCAGCTGAGAAAAGTGAGAAGTGCTCTGGTCAATGAAAGAGTTGGGGGATGAAGGCCAGAAAGGAGGGATGAGGGCTAAATGTGAGAGGAACATACAGACAAAGGCCAGTGGTGGCCTTCATGCCCCCTTCCTGCATTCTCTGGTGAACAGCAAAGACAGGCACTTGGTCGGGCCCTGACCAGTATCTTCCCACTTGGGGAAGGTGTATGGAAGGTGGTCTCCAGGAGCCCTTGATAGAAAAGCCTGGGAATCTTACAATGCCCTTTGCCTTTATTCCCTGCTTCCTGACTTCTGCAGGAAGAAAGGAGGTCCTTAACTGGTCCTACTGGGTTCTCAACCCTGTTTGCTATTAAAATTTCCTGGGCTGCTTTCATAAAATTAGACACTTAGGCTTCATTGCAATTCATCAATAGCTAGATTTAAAAAGTAAATGTACAAAAACCTCTCCAAGGTTGAGAACGTCTCTATTGAATTAATCAAACCCAAGAATTCCCAGAGGACCAGATATGGTTCCTCTCACTGGTTTGTTGCAGAATCCTGCTCTACCTGCCCATTCAAGTGGGGCAACTCTTGGGGTATAGACCCAAGGACCAGATCCTCTGTTGAGCTTCTGAAAGGCAGGTTTACCAAGTCTGGAGTTTAGTGTTTTCAAGAGATGCCTGTGGAAGCAAGAACTGGTCTAGTTGATGCTTTCAAAAGTCAGGCATTGCAAGGAATGTGATAGGCACAGCTTCTGGGACTGAAGCTTCCTAGGGACATGCCTGCCCAGGGCCTGGCTGGGAAGGGAAAGGGCTAGTGCACAAACAAGGAGATAACCGTGATCATTAAAAGCAGCGTGGATTCAAGCTTCCTCCTACCTCTGTCTTTGTGATTCCATCCTTAGGAACTGCTAATGTGATGTCTATTTGGCTGAGTAGAGAACTAGCTCAGACTAGCAAAAAGGTCAGTCTAATTCTTACATTCCCTTCAGTATTATCAGTAATCACTAATTTACATTTTTGAACTGAGGGAAAGAAAATATTTTGTTATGTGATTCAGGAATACATTTTATATAGATTAGATTGGAAACGGAAGTTCCTTTCTCCAAAACTACTTGTTCTTGACCTTTCTCCTAATCCCCCCCACACTAATAAGGCACAAAGACAGATCTTTGGAAACACTTTGGTAACACTTTCCCAACATGCCAAAACCACTTTAGTCTATGTGTGCCACTCTGAGTTACTAGTAAGAATGTGTAAACTATTCAGATTTCAGATTTTAGCTAATTTGTGAATGATTTAGGATCCATATGAACTTTCTACTATAAGAGTCAGAAAACTGTTATTTTTTTAAAGCTATAGATAGTAAATATTTTAAGATCATGGCCCATGTAGCTTTTGTCACAACCTCTTAGCTGTGCCATGCAGCATGAAAGTTTCCATAGGCAATCTATAAAGGTGACTTCATGAGTGACACTATATTCCAATAGGATTTTATTGACACAGAGTCAGGCCAGATCTGGTAGTTTGTTAGTGCCTGTTTTAGCAGCACATAGCTTCCACAGGTTGAACTGAGTGACATTTAACAAATAACAAACAAGGAAGAAAGAATGACAGAGTAAAAGACTGATAAGGATTTAATGACAAATATTCCATATTGATTGATGAACATTAGAATACTGTCCAAGGAACCATCATTAAATAAAATGACCTGAAAACAAGGCAATTCTCACATACACAAGCACATTCACATAAAACCTGTTACTCTTAAGATTATTAAATTACTATTTTAACAAACAGATGTAAAATAACATTACAGTGAAGAAAAATGTGCACAAACTTCAGAAACACAGTTCAGATTGTCTATGAACACAGATTCTTAATTTGTACTTTTTTCACATATGTACAGCCTCTTGATTGTACAGAGACCACACGGCTCAAAGGGTTAACATCTCATTTTCTTCTTCCAACTTAGAACTCAAGATTTAATCAAAACCATTTCACGTCTAAACTGCTCCAGGTTTTGCTTAGTGAAGGGCAGCAGAGGAAGCCTACTCTGGACCAAACTCACCAGGGAACAAATATTAATAATTCATTTGCCTCCATCATCATCAACAAGTTGGAGTAAGGAATCTTTAACACCATCAAGGATGAACTACAATTAATAGGGTTTACCGAAAAAATACTACTATTCTAAAACTTAAGACAAGAAACAACCTCCTAAATGTATTTAACCTCACTTAATGCAGGTATTTTCCCTGAAGAAGTGTAAGAAAAATGGACTCACAAATTAAATACACCCTGGGAGTGGGATTTTGATGGTTATACAGCTTTCTTCTGCTAAAGGCTTTGCTCATAGAAAAGACATTGACATGATGACTGATTCTCTTATCCATGGTAATAGAAAGAACAGAGGCAAATGAAGTTCAAGGATTTCTACTGCCTTCATTTCACATATTCACTTTCCATTGAACCCTCTTCTCAAAGCTGCTGATGATATGTAATATATTTGATGCTGATGAGACTGTGCATAATGACGGCAGCAAAAGACCAAACAACCAGTAAAGTAGATAATCAATCCACGAGTAATCAAAAGTTGGAAGAGATTTCACAGGCACAGACTTGAAAGAACTTAAAACAGATGGAAGAGGTAGATGTGCATGGGGAAAAAAAAAATAAAGGAATAAGATTACCTATAAAGTGGCTACATTATTTTTAGGTGATCTTGTACACTTGGTATTCAATTTAGACTACAAGAGTCATTATAAATAATGGAAATGTAGTTTGCTGGTATAACTCTTGATTAAAAGAAAATTTAAAAGAATTAGTGTATTTTGAAATTATCCCTAGTATGAACATCTATTTGTATTTATGAATAGCAGTAAACTAATTCAGAGGGCAAGATCAACAAGCAACACACAAACCCAGAATTTGCAGAATTTTTTTCAGTGTTCTTATAATGACAAAAACATGCTTTTCCACAGTCCCCAAAGTTCTTTGCTAGAATACAACAGATCAAGTATAAATTACTAGCATTCACAGAAACTTTGCTAAAACTGTAAAAACCGTCTTGTAGCTTTATCCCCACCCCCCTTCAACTGTGTCCAACAGTTTATGAAGATGCTTCTATGAATAGTACAGGGTAACAAATGTTAGTGAAGAAAACAATACTGTTTCCCACAATTCTAACTTCTAAAGGCTAACCTAGGGAAGGGACTTTCAGCATATGGAACTGAAATCTATACAAAAGTCATCTAACTACAGCCCTCTACTAGAAATGCAACATAACTAGGTCACTCTAATTAGGTGACAAAGACCAGCTTTGTCAATAAGGACATCTTTGGCCCTTCTAGGCTAGCTTTGAGTTTTCAATCAAAGGTAAAAATGTTCAGTCCTTATTTATATATATAAATCATGACAGGTATGTCTTCCTAGCAGCTGAGCTGGAGAACACAAAAGGTGAGGCCATACCTCTTCACACTGTCCTCAGCCTTTGTTCAGGTCAGCCTGCCATATTCCTGCCCCCAGGCTTTCCCTAAGACAGAGGTCATAATACTGATTTAGCTCACAAAGAGGTGAGAAACAACTAACAATCATTAAAAAGCATAAAGCACTTTGCAAATACAAAAGTGCTATTTTGGCATCTATATAACAACTAGAAAACATTCATTGCTTGTGCTATTTGGCAATTTTGCATTTACACCTCTCCCTGACTTTGCCCTCTTTGTGTAAAGCCTTGAGATTTCCACTGTGCTTCCACATGAAGGAAAAAAGAAATTCTTGCTTGAACTAGATCCCTCATCAATATGAATGGAGTTGGGGGTGAGTGGGTAACAGGGCACACATGCAAATTGAAGGCAAAAAGACAAAGGAGCCTTGCATTCCAACTTGTGAACTTTGCTTTCCTGGATTTTTCACATACTGCCAGAAAAACCTCCTAAGCTAACTGACTTCTGTAGCAGATCATTAGGACAGCAGTTTACCATCTGGGGTTCACTTGAAACACAGACATCAAGCTGACCTGGGAAGGGGAAAGTCACACATAGCTGAGATTATTCCATTTTCCTGATCACAAGTGACACCTTAAAGAAATACTGGGCCTGGCACACACCTGACACAGGGCAAGGGGCAGGTCAACCACGTAGATGATTTTGACCTAGCACAAAGTTAGAGGGTGTTCAAGGCAGTACCAAGGAATCAGAAGCAAGAGCAGGATTTTTCAAGAGATCTAAGAACCAGTTACAAATGTATTTCTACACCCTAGAAGTCGCCCCTTGAAATGAGGTTGTGTAGTTTTCTTCCCAGGTTCCCTTGGATGCCTCAAAATAGCAGCTAACTGTGGCTCAGAGAAAGGAAGAGTATACTAAATATCCTCTCCTTCAGGATGGACAAGAGTCTCCTCGATTATAGCTGATTTGGGGGCTCAGGGCAAACACTGGCTTACCACCTGGTTGGACCAGTTCAGAATTATTTATACCCGCATTATACTTTATTCTCACTCCAACCATACTTCCTCCCCTGATTCCCCCAGGTCATTGTAGCCCAATCTACTCTATTGCCTGCCATCCTGTTTCCCACCCCCACTCTCCAAACCCCCTTCCTCAAGGTCCTCAAATCACCTATTCCTCCAAGCCCCTTCACTCCCTACAGGGTATATTTGAGGAAGTCGTTACTCAAACACATCTCCCAAAAGTTTCTTGGAGAGGAAGCAGGCAAAAATATAGCACCCCAAAATAACAACTCTTACTGGGGACTCCTTAACACTCAAAGGCTCCTCAGTCACTCTCAGCTTGCCCCTCCCGCCCCTTCCCTACTTCTTTCAATAGGGTTTGTCCCCAGGACACCTATTCCCTACATGCTTCACAGAGGGCGACCTCCCTCCGACCTAACCCTAGCACAGGTGCAGCTTCTGGTGCTGTGCAAGGTGCGTTTTGTAGCGGAAGCCTTTGCCACAGCCTGCGCACTTATGCGGCTTGTTGCCAGTATGGATGCGGCGGTGGCGGATCAGGTGCGAACTCTGGATGAAGCTCTTGCCGCACTCAATGCATGTATAGGGTTTCTCGCCGGTGTGCGTGCGCTGGTGCTGCGTGAGCGTGGAAAAATCGCTGAAGCGCTTCTCGCACTGGCCGCAGCGGAAGGGCTTCTCGCCTGTGTGCACGCGCAGGTGGTTCACCAGGTGCGAGTTGCGCCCAAAGCCCTTGCCACACTCGCGGCACACATAAGGCCGCTCACCCGAGTGCGTGCGCTTGTGCGTGAAGAGGTGCGAGCTGACGCTGAAGGTCTCGCCACACTCTGAGCACATGTAGGGCTTCTCTCCTGTGTGCACGCGCTGGTGCTTCACCAGGTCCGAGCGCCAGCTGAAGCGCTTGCCGCACTCGCTGCAACCATGAGGCTTCTCGCCCGTGTGGATGCGCTGATGGTTGGCCAGATGTGAACGGCGCACGAAGCCCTTGCCACACTCCCCACAGGCAAAGGGGCGCAGCGCTGCAGCACCTGCACCGCTGGCGGCCGCGTGCGCACGCCTGTGGCTCAGCAGGTGCGAGCTGAGGCTGAAGGCCTCACCGCACTCCGGGCACGGATAGGGCTTCTCACCGGTGTGCAGGCGCCGGTGTTTGAGCAGGTCCGCGCGCCAGCTGAAGCTCTTCCCGCAATCCGCACACAGGTTGGGCCGCTCGCCAGTGTGCAGGCGCAGGTGGTTTGTCAGGTAGGTGTTGCGGCTGAAGCCCTTGCCACACTCCCCGCAGCGGAAGGGCTTCTCGCGCGGGGGACGGGCCAGTGCGGGCCCAGCTCCAAAGCCCCCCGCCACGCCCATCCCCATCATCCCCACCACAGCTCCGCACTCGCCCGCCAGGCCGAAGGGCTCCAGGCTGGCTACCGCAGCGGCCTCTGCCAGGCGGTGAATACGCTGGTGCTGTAGGAAAGCGGCACCTGGGCTGAAGCTCTCCCCGCAGTCGGGGCAGATGGTGGGCGCATCCATGATGCTAGCCACCAGGCTGTCTAGCTCCCCGAGATCCATGGCCATGGGGTGGTGGAGGCGGTGGAAGCGGCGGTGAGCAGGTTTGTCACCTCGGTGGCGACTTCCCAGGGACAGGTGGCGCCTCCAGGGAAGTATGGGAGGTGGCGGCTGCTCTTCTTCCTCTTCCAACCTATTCTCTCCAGTACTTTCCTCCTCCTCTTCCTGGGGACTCCGGGATATGCTGTCTGATTCCGACAAACCTGGGAACATCCCCATGTCAACCACACCAGGCTGATCATCTTCCTCATGGAGAGCAACAGCTTCCTCCTCACTCAGCAATCCCTCTGCAACATTGAAAAGAAAGCAGAGGGGCTTAGTGACCTAGCGCTCAACAAGACTAGAGGAAAGGAGCTTGGACAATAAGAGTGTGGGGCCAAGGTGTAATGCACCTCCCCCAAATGCTCCCAATCTCCACCCAGCCCCTTACATTCCAGCCCCGCTCCCACTAGGTTCCTCCCAGAAAAGGCCTAAGGAGTGTACACTCTCTGCAGACTTTGCTACTTTGTTTTGCAGTTCTTCCGCAGGCCCCACCCAGCGGAGCTATCTGAATGCAGGAAATGGCAGAGTCTGTGCCAGGTGGAACTCCCTGGGATCTCGATCTCCAGAGAAAAGGTTTTTCACTGCTTGAGAGCTACCAGTGCCTTGTAAGGCTATTGCCTCAAAAGAAAAGATCGGCATAGCTAACCACACACACACACACACACATTAATTAATTAATTAATTAATTAATAAAACACTTGGCCTAACCAAGCCCTAGACCGACTTTCAAAGGCAGTCTGAAAAAGAGGTGGCACGGGAGAGGGGCAGGAGGCTAAAATGAAGCAAATAAATTCCATGCATATATGATTATGAACCCAGCTTTTTAAAACTGCATCCTGGTACAGCTTCAGGTGAAACAACAAACTAAACTCACCTTCTGGTCTTATCTATGGATGGGGGAGGAGAGTGATGACAGAAGGAAAGTGCATGGAGGCTAGAGCTATTGAGCCCAGGCTGGAGGCTGCTTCAAGGATACACACCTGTTAGTGTTTAGCTACTTTATCCCCAAGCAGAGGGCACTGCAGGAAGTTACTCAGTTATGGAAGGCCACAAGCTGTGTGCACTGTGGGGGAGGGCAGCAGGGAGTCTGGGACTTTGTCAGGTGGTGAGGAATGTAACCTTACAGTCCTAGCATAGAGTATTTCAGCTCATTTCTGACCCTGGGGCATGTACTCAGCTGGATAAAGTAACAAATGCCCAAAGACAGAAACCAGGAAGTGGATAAAGATCCAGCTCTCAGGTCAGGAATGGCAAGGGATTTTGTAGAAGAATTGGGCACTCGGGGAATTAGTCACATGAACCTAAACAGGTCATTTAACACTGTTTACTTGTCTGCAGAGGAGGTATGCCTGCATCTGGATACTGTGCTCAACACTGTGCTCAGTAACTCTTTAAATTCAGCAACTCATTTCCAGCGACCCTTCCAGTGTCACCTGAGTAACTGAAGTGCTGTTAGAACTGGGAATTAACAGTAGTGATCTGTACTGTAAAGTGCTGTACCCATGAGTGAGCCTCTTCACCAATGCCTACCAGCACAGCCCACCTCAGACTGGACTGAAGAAAATAATGTGCCCAAGGACCAGTACTAGAAAGGCTATGTTAGTACAGAATCCTGCTTAATGGTCTCTAGAAAGCTCCCCCAAAGATAATGCTGCCCCTGTTTGTAATTCTAGAAAGCAAGATGTGAATGTGAGTGGGGGAAATTCCCACCTCCTCACCTGTGCAGATGTTGGACACTACTTCCCTTCCCCTGAAGTCCTCACTTAGAGCTTCCTCCTGGGGGTTGGAGCCCATCTCCAGCTCCAGGTGGCCTCTTTCTTCTGCATCCTGTGAATTCAAGCCCATTCCTCTTTCTTCTGGGTCCCCTTCCCTGTCCTCCGTGTTCTCAAAATCGGAGCCCATCGCTCTGTCTTCTGAGTTCTGGTGTTCACACATACCCTGGTTATCTTCTTGTTCCATCTAGGAAGAAAAGAACAACAGTGGTGACCAAGGATCCCTGCTCCAGACAAAACACACAGAAAAGTCACTTCAGCATCCACTTTGCTCACCATGTCTGGCCTTGATCTCCCCCCATCCAGTAAAATTTCTAGACTTCCAAGTCCCAGATGGCAAATGTCTATTCCCCACCCTGTGTAAATTTAAGGTAAACAACTGGGTACAGAGGAGGACATCTGGGTAGTGGACGAATTGTAGCAACCTCATTCTAAGGCCATGTGCAACACTCACTGGTCCCAGACTTGGTCTGCTTCTGTCTATGAAGTACATATTTATTAGTGTGGCCTTATAGTTTAATCATGAGGTAGATATCCCCATTTTTATAGCTGAAAAAAAAAAGTAAAGTTCAAAAAAAGACCTGTTAGCCTAAGGCTCCATAACTCATAAATAGAGGGAAGATTAGACCAATTTTTCTAGCTCAAAATTATATGCTTTCCTTACTCTTATTAAGCTTGCCCTCCACAAGCCCATAACAATCTTATGAGTACTTGTGCTAATTATGAGAGGGCCTTTATGGAGCCAAAAAAAAAAAAAGTACAGTCAGGACACAAGGATAACTACCATCAGTATGGTAACGTCCTACATAAGACCATGTCTTCAGTGGCACCACCAACCCTGGCTTTGTGGCATTGATCTGCTGCATTGCTGGGAGCTGTAAGCCAAGATGATTCAAGGATGTTAGCAGGTCTGTTGGGGGCAGAAGGCAGAGATGCAAGGGCTTCCTAGATTAGAAACATTTCTGTGCTCCTAATTACATATTTTGCAATATCTGAATCGAAAGTAAGCTTTAACAGGAACATGCATGAGGGACAACTGATAACCCTTCTACAGAAGGGGCCAACATGTGAACTACAGGGAAAAATAACATCAGATTCCTAAGCCTTTTGTAGATGTCAGGTTTACATCTCAAATACAAAGGGCCCCCTGCCAAGACTGAGCATTTGAGCCAAAAATAATTTATTTCTGCCATCCATCACTCCTACAGCTTGGCTCAAGGCAGCAAAACGGTTTCTAGGTGGAGGAACTTGGACTATGACTTTGCAAGAGACTACCACTTCAGCAGTCCACAAACAGGAATGCAAGAATATGGCTGATGAGTCCAGTCCCCAGTACTACCAAAAAAGAAAAAGAAATAATAATAATAATGAAGGTTGAGCAAGACTTTTCCTGTCTCTGTTGAAGTCTTCCCTGAGGCAGCCCTGGCTCTGCAGACCCTTTGGAGTGGAAAGCAGGAGTTACAGGCAGAGGAAATTCCTCTGGCTGGGTCAGCCTCAGTGTAGAGACCACAAGTCACTGTCAATTAACCTCTCATTGTTTCGGAGTCCTCATCATTGCAAAGAGGGTAATGTTACTTAACCTTGCTCACAGGGAGAGTGTCAAGAGGAAACTAATTAGAGATCACTTTGGAAAACACTACCAAGAATAATTGATGCTTTGAGTTTTACAAATGTGAGATTCACATCATTCTCTTTTTAAGTCCTAATGCTGGTCTAGCATACCTCAAAGACACACTGGCTCCTCTACAATTCTGCATACATATTAGCCTGATAACGTATTAGATTCTTTTCTCAGCAGTGAAAAAATATAGTCCCTAGATTAGAATGAAAAAAAAAAATCAGGTTCTTCCCTTAAATGTTTTGGATGCCTGAGCATGATCTGTCAGTAGCGTCCTACAATGCATCTGAGTTCCTTTAGAAAGTACATCATTTAAAATACCAGGTTCCCAATACTCCTGATTCTTCTTTTAGGCTGTAGGAGAAAAGATCTCCTTAAACCACAAACCTTTTCAGAGGTGTATCCCACAAGAGACTATTGTCCCCAGTCACTTCAGCTCATCACTCTTGCCTTCTGCATGCCAAACTTGGACTCAAGTCTCTCTATATAATGTTCTTGAGGTGTGGACAGGCGACAGTCAGCTTTGCTAGTGTCAGAAGGCAGCGGAGGGGATGGGTGGTAGGGAAGGGGGAACTAATCAATGGTTTCTGCCAACTTGAGGCCAGCAAGAACTTCATACCACTAAAGGAATTAAGCACATCACTAGAAACTCATAAAACAGCAAGGTTCAGTGCCCAGCATGGCCTAGATTTAACTGCAGCTCTCTACCCAGAAAGGTGGGACCAACCTGGTAAGCAAGGAGCAGGGCTTCTCCTCTGATGCATTTTAAGGACAGCTTCTTAAGAAGCGCCTCAGAAATGGCAAGAGTGGAACAAGAGGACAATCGGGTTTGTGATTTCTTGCAAATCAAGAGAGCAGTCATACCAGAGAAGTTCAATTCAGAAACATGTTTTTTTCAGATTTAAGGGGGATAACATGCATGCGAGAGCCAGAGTCCAAGTGGCCGGCTCAGGGCTGGCATATGAATTCACAGTGCTGCCACGCTCAGAATCAAGGCAGGTTCTGAGCTCCCCCCACCCCCACCAAAAAAAAAAAAAAAAGGTATGCTCTGAAGAATGTCGAAGCTCCTATCACCCAGAGGCAATGTTCATGGCACAACTACTCCAATCTGCTCAGTGCAAAACTAGGAAACTATACACCTAACAAATGTATTCAGTTCCATTCATGCCATCACACACTGGGGTTTAGGCAACCATCAAGTCATGGAGAAGGACATGTGGGGGTAAGGAAGGGGCAGAGAACCTGATGAAAGTAGGTGGTTTAAAAAATTACCTCTTTTGTTTATTAATAGATGTATGTTAGCATATATATTTGCACATGAATACACAGGCTCAGAGAGGGTGACTAGAAGAATATTTGTTAAAATGTTAAAAATCTCTTGTTTACCTCTGGGGGATTTTGCAGCTATCAACTCATTTAAACTTAACAAAAATCCAATGAGGTTTGGCTATTTCCAACTTCACAGACCAGAAACAGACACAAAAATGATGAGGCCAACATCATACACAGACCTGCAGAGCAGGGCCCATACCCTGGAAATCCAGAGCCAGTGCCCACATTCTTCAGCAGCTTCTCTAAGTTTGAAAAGTCATGTCATTTTGTGTGCATCTGTATTTTCTACAGTAAACATGCGGTTTTTAACTGGGAAAAAGGCCAATGTTGTTGATAACATAAGTTATATTAAAGAAAAAGCCCTATGATTTTTTCTAGAAGGAACAAAAAAAGGAAGACGAGGAGTTGTGATCTCCTCATTCTAGAAGACCTGCTATTCAGAAATGTTATCTCGTCAGTGGTGTGACTGAAGTGTCAGTCAGCAGATATTCAAGCACACTTTGTTCCAACTCCTTCCCCACTCATTCTGAAAATAAAAACTAGCAATATGTTTTCTTGGGCAAGGCCACAGTTGGATAATGAGTGGGTAGAGGGACAGTTTGGTGGCTTTGTGACCAGATTAACCTGGGTTCAAATTCTCTGCTCTTTGCCAGCTATTTGACCTTGTGCAAGTTGCATGACCTTGTGCAAGTTGCATGACCTTGTGCAAGTTGCATGACCTTGCTGAATCTCAGACACTATAGCCTTAAAAACAAGGATGCCCCCTCCTACCTTGTATGGGTGTTTGAGAACCATATAAGATTGGTGTTTTATAAAAGCCACCGGCACCTTAGAGACACAATCAGTAGTAGTTTGACTACTGTAGTAAACTTTAGCCTATTTCTTGATTTTAAAAATTACACAGGTTCACAGCTGTTTTCACTGAGAATGGCCTTCAATGAGTACAAGCAGAGCTTCCCTCATTCCTGCTGCTGAAGGCTTAATGAACAACCCACCAAATGAACAAAGGAGCCGGGGGGGGGGGGGGGAAGCTAGCAGCATAGGGGAGCTAAGGAGAGCAGGAAAGTTTATAGCTGATGAGGCATATATGGGTGTAAAGCTGAATGAGGAACAGGCAGGTGCTTCAACAAACCAACACCATCTGCAAGGGAGCTAGCCACCCCCTAGTCAGAAGGAATAGAAGACTAGAACAACAGGGAAGTGGGAATAGCCAAGCAGACAAAATTAATTCCACATTTTATTCTAATCACTGATAGAAACAAAAAAGCTGTGGGAGAGAGCCCTGGTTGGGAGCAGCACAACCACTGTGCTGTGTGACTGTGGGTAAGTATTTGCCCCCTCTGGACTTCTACTCAATGAGGCATTTGGGTTTGGGTTTGAATGTGCCTGAGTCCTCTTGTGGTCATGTGTCACATACTCGGGTAAGTTCATCTGAAGAGGCACTATGGTCAGGCTCAGGAGACAGCTTCTGCCCCAGCGTGGCAACTCACACCCCCCTAAAGATCCCCTTCACCTTTACACAGCCTTTGACTGCAGATCACATCAGTTAGGGTGGCACTGGGCAATCTCCCCAAGACTGTTCCAATCCCAGTTTCTAGAGCTTAACAACATTTTTGTGCCCCTTCCTTTACCCCAAAGTCTCGAGTCAATAAAGAAAACTCATCACCCTATGAAAATGCTCAAGTGCCCTCCAACCATACTCAACCCTACTGAAAATACTAATCAGCTCACCTGAAGACTTTGCTGCTGAGTGGAGGTAAATGTGATAAAGTATCTTTGAAAAAGAAAAAAAAAAAGAGAGAGAGAGAGAGGGAGGGAAGTGGGAGAGGGGAAGTGAAGCCATTGTAGAGCCAGAATTAGAATTTAACCTGAGTTTATTATTTTCCCAATGGCTACCTGCAAAATCTCTTTGATTTGAACAGAAGCCCCACTATGAATTTAACTGACTTTCCTGTGAAGGGGTTGGGGTAGACAAGCACACACGTCTCTCACACCTTCCTAGATTTTACAGAGAGAAACCAAGACTAGGAATAATAGCCAGTGTCTCAGCCTCTCAGAGATAAATCACTGGTTGCCCTCTCTCATCCTGGGAGCATTTTGGGTTTTTGTTTTTTTCTTGGACCCCGCACTGCTCTGCCACTTCCCTGCCAGGAGGTAACCTACTGCTATCAGGCTGGGAGCCAGTGTTCTATTGGAATAGATCTATGTGTCTATACCACAATTTAACAAGTCCCTCTCCACTGGCTGGTAACTGCAGGTAACTTGGGGTGACCATTTTCTGTATGAAGAACACTGAACAGGTGGCGTATCTCCTAGCCATAGTCAGGACTCCAACTGTCTTTTGGCATTTTCCCCTCCTCCTCTTCCTCCGCATGGGAGCAGCTAGTGAGAGCCTTGGACTGGGGAAGCAAAAGGGAAGGCAGTTGTGTCACTACACCTGGCAGCACCAGGCAGGGGTGGCCCAGTGGGGAAGGAGCCGGCCAGTGTGAGAACAGACCTCCTTGCCCATCCCTGAGGACCCTCGAAGCCCCGGCTGGTCTGGTGTGCTGCTGCGCCCAGTGCCAAGTGGCCCACAGCCAGGCCGGCAGGGCTGTCATGTCAGGGAAAGGAAGCAGCCGGGTGGGCAGAGGGCCAGGAGCAGCTCCCACTCAGCCGCCTCCAGGCTGCAACTCCTTTCCTGTCTCCCACTCGTCTTACAGGTCCCTTCCTTACCTCCTCAGTGGGGTGCTGGGAGGGCCAGCAAGAGTTGGAGGCATCCTCCTGCCACTTCCCATACCCCCTGCCCACCACCGTCTCCCAAGGGAATTTTCCATACCAGAGTCCAGACAGGGACACCTGATTGGATTAGAGGTCTGGAAAAACAAATTTAGCCCGTGGTTCAAAGGTTGACTTCAACACCATAACTGGGGTCTAACCACGGATTCCAGGGGGTTAATCATTTGTCCATTTAAAGCACCAACCGAGTAAACCGTCAACTAGCCTCCCAGGGGATATGGCCGTCAATGTCCCAGCCTCATGGTGAGCTAACATTCGGAAAGATCTCAAAAGACAAAGCTACCTGGCTGTCTTTGCAGGGCATGCCTCTTACACAGACTGTGTCCCCATCTAAGGTAGGCAGCTGACTGTCCCCTTAGCTGGCTTTCCAGGTCACACACTCAGATCGTCCAGCCTTAAAGGCCAGCTGCCCAAGTGGCAGACTGCATGTAAGGTGAACATTAATTCCAGACAGAGAACACCAAAAGATGACTGCAGCTAAGTGCTGACCACTCTCCAGACAGCAAAAGCTAAAATAATAAGGTTTCTGCTTTGCGGTTACTGCTGTTTTTTGTGGGGAGAGGGAAGCCCAAGTTAACAAGAGGAGGTTACTTGCCCAACACACACAAGGCACTAGGATCAGGACCCAGCAACACACATACATACAACCAAGGCAACAGAGAGATCAATCCACAAACCCACAGGTCAGCGCCAGTCAGACTCCTTCCAATCTTTGTGGTCAAGATGAGGACAATGTCCTTGTAGCCAGACATTTCCTGTCCATTGATGGGGTGAGGGCCCCTCAGTTTGTCACAGCTGCCAAGCCTCCACCACCATCACCACCCAGTTCCCTCTTTGCACAATAAGACTTAGTGCAGTGCAGAGGCAGATCTTTAGTATACTTGAAGTTAGACTCTCTGCACTCAGGTGAAAAGTCACCAAAGCTAAAGGTCCTCATGCAGACATGACTCATCTCTATTCTAAATTTACTGATGAGAGCATTCTACCTGAAACAGGGATTCCTTCTGTAATTTTTTTTTTGTCCCCTGTGCTTGAAATTATACCACAATTACTACCTTTATACATTAACTTGTTTAGTTTTTTTTTCTTTTCTTCTTATGAAGCAAGGGAAGCCCAAGGCTATCCTTAGAAGAATGATCCTCACACAAGCTTTACAGCAGCTGGCTCAGATGTTCAATGATTGTATTCATGAAATACAAACATTTTGGAAATCTCTTGGTTCAAACTCCTTTTACAGAGAATAAACTGAGGCAAAGAAAGGGAAAGTCAGAGTTACACACCCAAAGGCAGGTGATAGAAGAGTTGTGGCCAGAATCTCAGTATTCTCATGGCCTTGCCAATGATCTTTGCATCTCTTTGATATAAAATGCCTCCTTAAAAAACAGTCAAATAAATCTGGGACATACATCTGCCCCTTTTATCCCTTTCCCCTCTGTTTGAGTCAGGGTTTTCCCAGAGAAACAGAACCAATGGATGGATATATATTTAGAAAGAGATTTATTATAAGGAATTAGCTTTTGCAGTTATGGAGGCTGGCAAATCCAAAATCTACAGGATGGGATGACAGGTTTGAAGACCAAGAGTAGATGCAGTTCTTGGCTGAGGGCCATCTGCTAGAGAGAACCCTCCTTGCTCAGGGAAAGCAGTCTTCTTGTTTCATTTAGGCCTTCAACTGATTGGATAAGGCTCACGCAAGTTGTGGGGGGCAATCAAGCATTACTCAAAAGTCCACTGATCTAAATGTTAACTTTATCCAAAAACACCCTCACAGAAACATCCAGGATGATGCTCAGCCACATATCTTGACACGCTGTGGCCGAGCCAAGTTAACACATCAAATTAACCATTATATATAGCTTAATGAAAAAGCACAATCAGCAATAATCCCATCGTAATTCAAAATTTACTTCTGAAAACATCTCCTTTTTCATGAAAACCATTATTACATACAAATACTTGGATAGAGTCTCAGAGTTATGTGCTGAAGAGGACAGAGGGGAAGAATCAAGATTAATCTTAAAGTATATGCAGGCATGAGTATGTGTGCACCAGAAAGAGGTTCAATTTAATAATCCATTTCTCTGAAGGAAAAAGAGAAAACATGAAATGTGTAAGGATTTACGCAAGATGTGGAATGTTAATGAACAGCCTCATATTAGAATCTTGTGCTAAGGTGGCCAGATGGGGTCAGGTAACCTCAGGAAAGCTTTCCCAACCCAGAGATTCTGAGATCCTCTTTCTACTGGAATGAACAAACCTCAAGAGAATATTCCTCGTTCCTCATAACAAAAAAAGAAGTGTTGGGACATTTGATCTCCTGCCTCTCACTGCACATTCAACAGGAAAACCCGCCCTTCCAACTCTCTGCCCAGAATAACTGGTGTTACTGATGAGGAATGGCTGGTGTATTCCGGCCAGCCGGGAAATGCACCCCGTAAGCGACACTTCTGCATGTAACTGGCCAAGGTCTTCCCATAAAGAGATGGCAGGGGGAGAAAATGTAAAGAAATCACTTTGCACACACTTAAAAACACATTTTTAAAAATAACATACTTGTTTTACTCATTTCCTTAAAAATAACAGATAAGCAAAACCTAGATTATAGGAAACTAAAACACATAATCCAGCTTCTTCAATACCAATATAAAACGGTGACAAAAATGGCAAGAAACAGAAGGGAAACCTTATGGGTCAAAAGCCTAAGTGCTTATCAACCAACCTCACAGCAGAGACCTTGGATGAATCCCAATTCACATTAACAAACTATAAAAACAAAGTATAGGACCACTGAAAGAGCTGTGAATGCTGATTAGATATTTGCTATTAAGCTTCGTTTTTAAGGTGCTGGTATTGGATTACGTTGGCAAAGATTTCTTACATCTTTAATACATGAGATATTTACAGGTGAAATGACACGTCTGGAATTTGCGTCAGCGTATTTCCAAGGCAAAGGGGAACCAGGATGTGTTGATGGAACAAGATTGGCTGTATACCGACCTTGCTGAGGCTGGATGGTCGTATGCGTACGTTTATACGTTCTCTTCTATCCACTATTATATTTGCTATAAAACTTACTAAAAGAAGTTTTAAAATGGAAATCCAATTATATTTTTTTTTTCTGAAACTTAGGATCGATTACATTCACTTAAATTGTGAGCAAAACAACAAAATGTCAATGATTTCCACAAAAGAAAGAGCCGGCTTTTACAAACCATACCAAATCAGGAATGATTACTGTGCTCCTGGATAGAGCTCACGGGAAGCAGGGACTGGAGCAGTGAAGTAAGAGAGCAAGGAAAAAAAAAGAAAAAAAGAAAAAAAAAACTTAAATTTAATGTTTTTGGGTCTCTCCCCTCCACCACATTTTATGAGATTCAGGAATAGCTATTGCATCCAAAATAGAATCAGAATCCTGTTTCCACTTTCATCTACTTTCATATTTTTAAAGAACTCAAAGGACGCTGTCAGCTAGTGCTTATTCACTTCTACCATTAATTCAGTAATTCTAGGCTGAAAATTCAAAACCAAAGGGAAATAAACCAGGCTAGAGGCCCACGTTATGACAGCCTTTGAGGAATTAACCCAGGACAGTCACACTGAGGAAATGATGGGAGTATCCCACGGATTAAGTACTTCAGTAATGGATCATCCCCAGAATGATCTTCTAAGGGAATGAGAAATGTAAGGGCATGCAAAGATGAAAGGGAGGATAATAGCAAAAGTGATGTATGAAAATGCAATCTCCTTGAGATGAACCTTGTCAGGAACAGAATTACTTTGCTAGCCAAACCGGAGAACTTTAAAATGTAGATAGTGTCCTCCTCAGAGAAATTCAGAGGATGCCATCCAAACAGACTCATACCACAGAACAGAGACAGGAGCTAGAATGTATGTTCCCACTTTATTTTAGAAACCAAAAGCTTGCAGATTATTTTATTTCAGGCAATGGTGCACACAACTAGTCTCCAAGATGCTGCTTTGCTCTAGGAAGTGATGAATCTGTCTCAAGAAGGAGGCTGTAAGTGTCCAGGGCTCATTCATATCTTGAACATCACAGCCACCGAGACTCTCTGCTTGGTCTCCTACGCCCCTCCTGTGCTAGTTCCTATAGCATTTCCCAAAGAGCAACAGCACCACTCAAACTTGTAAACAGAATATTCTTTCTGAGGATGGGTTCTGGGCCTGGGTTCTAAGCCTTCAGAGCTCAAGAATACCCTGAAACTTATGTAAATGTATATGTGGACACTTCTTCCACAGAGAAGGCTCACAGCTTTTCCTTGGACCCCGAAAGGATCCATGGAACAAAGACAAAACAAACACAAATCCTGTTATAAACCACCGCTCTAAAGAACCCATAATACATTATAAATCATTAAAATATGTCAGAAGTGATCCAGAGTAGTTTTGGGGAAGAAGAGCAACTTCGCCACTATGTGCCACGAGATCTTCTGTTGGGCTGGCACAGAAGAGAAAATAATGGCAGTAAGCCCCAAACCAGGCAGCAGCACACACCCATCATGTGCAGGGGATGGAGAACGAGACCCCTAGCAACGGCAAACAGTCTGATCCAGTCTGTGATCTCAGCTAGCAGCCTATTTTGCAGATGAGCCCAGCAGAGAGGATCTAGAAAGGTAAAATGAATTACCCTTTAGCACCCCACATAACAGCAGACATGAGCTAGCATCTCAACTTTGGTTTCCGTCACCCCTTGATACTCAACCTAGTGGTACTTGGCTAACTGGGACTTTGAGATGTCGGCCTTCCAGCAACATTAATTCACCTGCTTTTCAAATCATCTGTGTTATCTGGCAGGTATATTCAGAGAGAGGGAGTTTGCTCTTAGAGTCACTAATACACTGCCTCTCTGGGATATATCCCTAATTTATAAGTCTGACCCCGGTTTTATGGGTCCCTAGCTGCTTACTTGGGCTGTGAGTCAAATCACATTAATCAAACCATAACCTACTCAATACACAAAATGCTTTTGTTAGTTAATCCTCTTCTCGGAGGAAAAAGAATTAAGAATTAAAATCTGGCCAAAGTCACCAACTCATTCCTAACAAACCTTCAAAATGTCAGCAAAGTCATCTTGCCAACAAATAATATCATGAGAATTCCTGGGTAAAGAGGGGATTCTAAAAGTTACACAAAACTCTCCAAGAATGAGAGACCCAGTTCAGGATTAACAGGAAGTCAGGAAAGTAAACTGGGGAGATCAAGCACCCAGCTCATCCAATATGGGTCTTTAGGGCAAATCTTGTTTCTTGGATTCTTCTTTTCCATGACATCTTTTGCCCTGGATTTCATAGTTTGCATTGAGCCAAGGACATAGCTCAGTGGTCAAGCACTTGCCTCATGAGGTGCAAAGCCCTGGGTTCAATCCCTGGAATCACAAGAAATCAATTAATTACCTACTTTATCTTCCCTGAGTGGGAGGAGGTATAGAAGTGGGCTAGGTGGCAGGGCAGGCAGCTCATAAACTAAACTTTGCTGAAGAAAATATATAGGGATGATGAGAAAGTCTCACCACTTTGGATTAAAAATTTCTTTAAAAAACCTCCCATTTTCCAGATAAGAAAAATGAGGACCAAAGAAGATTCACACTTTGTTGGAACTCATGAAGTTATGCAGTTGGTGGAGAATTGGGACTACCACTCAGGTTACCTGATTCCTTCTATGCACAGTCTCCCTGCATCAGGTGCTCTCCAGCCTGCTCTGACATATTTATGG
Source organism: Marmota monax (assembly GCF_021218885.2). NCBI lineage: Eukaryota > Metazoa > Chordata > Mammalia > Rodentia > Sciuridae > Marmota > Marmota monax. The sequence continues at coordinate 350,047 of NW_026693476.1, read as the reverse complement.
ACAGTGCTCTGACTTGCATGACAGCATTTTGCTGCTTGCTGTCTTCCTTCCCCCCCCCCCATCTCTTTTGGACTCCTGCTAATTTTTCCCCCTATTGTGACTTCAATAAGTTTTCTTCTAAAAAAAAAAACAAAAAAAATATTCTTCAAACTTCTATCTGACCCTCTGAAATGGGTCAGATACAAGTTTGAAGAATATTTGTTAAGTCAACAAATATTCTGCAATGGTCTCTGAAATGATCTCTGACTTAATAAGTTTAGGATTATCTATTGCTTTCACTAGAGAAATACAGAACATCTTGTTGGCTAGAAAAAGCAGCTACTTGAATCAGCACTTACTTAATAGGGTGTCATGGTAAACACCAAATAACTTCAAGTCCTTGGTATAGTATCTGAAAGAAAAGTCAGAGAGAAAGGAACACAGAAAGCCCGTGAAGCTGTAGAGGTGGTGCAGATGGTACTGATTATGCTATTTTAAAACAATCAGAGTTTTTTTGTGGTCGTTTTGTGGTGCTTGTCTAGTGTCTTAAACTAAGCTACACCCCTGTCCATCCAAAAGGATCTTTAAAGACATTCTTCCATTTTAACTATGAAACCCTCTCATTAAAAAGGAGACTTTGTCATCCTGCAGTATCATTTTTTTTAAATGCCTAAAACCAGTCATCAAATTATATATTCTATAACATTTCCTCCCAGTGTCATTTGTTTTGGCCAAATAAGTTTTCATTTTGTTTTTTGCTTTTGGTACCTGAGAATTGAACCCAGGGGTGCTTAACCACTGAGCTACATCCCCAGTCCTTTATTTTATCTTATTCTTTTTATTTTTAAAGAGGGTCTCACTGATTTGCCTAGGGTCTTCCTAAATGGCTGAGGTTGGCTTTGGACTTGTGATCCTCCTGCCTCAGACTCCTGAGTTGCTAAGATTACAGGCATTCACCACTGTATTCAACCCAAATAATTTTGGGTTTGGGGGGACTTGGGATTGAACCAGGGGCTCTCAATCCCTGAGCTATTAGGGATAATAGGAATCTGCCTTCCTATTTTTAAATTTTATTTTGAAACAGATCTTACTAAGTTGCTCAAGCTGGCTTTGCAATCCTCCTGCCTCAGCTTCCCAAGTAGCTGGGATTACAGGCGTGTGCCGCTATGGCCAGCTAAGGTCAAACAGATCTTACAGGCTACTGGGTAAAGGAGGGAAAGTTGCCAGTGAGCCCTGGTCAAAGCTAACATCACCCCACACACCAGTTTCCCCATGAGCCTGGGCTTCCAGGTATGAGCCAGCTCAGCAGATGATATTAACTGCTAACTTGAGTAAGCCAGGCTCCCATCAATAGCAGCTTTATTTTTCTGTCTTCCAAATCCTGTGGTCACATCTCCTGTGATCTCATCAACAACATTGTAAAAGGGTCTGGCATTGTAGCTCAATAACTGGCCACACAGAATACTCATCAAGATGCTCTCCCTGGAAATTCACTCTGTGCTTGGCCTCCCTCCGACTGAGTACAGAAGAATGAGCGATGATCTTGGGAATGAGCGATTCTTCTTGAACTTCACACTCTACCCTGTCTTCTCTTCTTACCTTACAAAACAGGTCAATTTTCAAGGGTTTGTTCCACATTTTCTTCTGTCTCTCTCAACGCTTTGACATCTTCCTGTAGTTTTAAATATGCACCTGCTCTGACCAGAGGCCTCACAAAGTTGAACCTCTCACCACAATCCCAGGCCTGCACTTCAGATCTACATTCCTAATGACGCCCCAGTGTTATAACCGAAGATCCAGAGTCCCAAAATGCTGCCATGCACATCCCAGGTAACAAGGGACAGGAGGCAGCTGAAATAAGGAGAAAAGCACACGCTATGCAGTCAGCAGCCCTAGGTTCATTCAGAAGATGGCCACATTTACACGGTATGCCTCGGGGACACTCATTTCACCTCTCCCAGTCTCAGTTACCTCATGGACACAATGTGCCAGAACGTCACCTTGAAAGGCTATTGTAAAGATTAAATGAATTTCCATTTGTAATACGAGTATCTGACCTGGGTCATTTCAAAAAGTTCCCAAAAGCTTGCTACAAATCAGCTCGGACAAGTGTCCACTCCTGTTAATGCCTTCTTTGTTCTTACTTCTCAGGCTCAAAACCCTGGAGTCAACTTTGACCTGTTCCTCACCCCTTTCAATCAAACCAGTTGCCATATCCTTCCTTTCTGAATTTCTCCTTGTATTTCATTGCCACTCTCACGGGAGTGGACACTCACCTAGTTAACACGTCACTCCCTTTATTCTTCTTTTCAGAAACCCCTAAATTACTGCACAAGTAGCACAGAGTCCAAGTCTCAACAAAGCAGCCCCTGACTCTCCTTCTTCACCTTAACCCCCAGCCCCAAAGGGCTGCTCTGCATCCTGCAGAAGGCATCATGTTTTCCTGTCTTGCCACACCGTCCCTACTCAAGAAATCTGGGATGTCTCTCCCTTCCTGGAGGGAAGCAGGACCTATAGTGGTGAAAGGTTTGCGTCTCAGTTTTTCATTTAAAAAATGAGGTACTGGTGGAGCCTACCTTATAGGAATATTTTAAATGTTCAGAATTATTTCATTTTGTATGACTCCTTATGATATACTTTTCCTTATCTTATTCTGCCTCATATTAGTTTTAAAAATAAATATCAGACTTAATAATTCATACCTTACTGTGGGCTCTCCCTCTCCCACGTCACCTCCCAACCATAAGTTCCTTGTGTTCACAAGTGGTGTTACAGTGATTCCACCACACCATGGGCCTTCACGTACTTCTTGAAATGAATACAATTAGGTGAAATTATTTCCTTCCTTGGGTCTCAAAGGGAAAAATGAAAGAGACTAGGAAATCTAGTGATCTAACCAAAAATCACAGCAGGTAAGACAGGGCCCCGGAAATAAGCTAGCTCTCCTGACTGCATCTGATAGCCCGTCAGCACCCAGAGCCAAGCATGCTTAATTATCCTGCTTAAGAGGCAGTCATGACAGAAAGTAGCAATTAGCTTCAAAAGTTAGACAGAACGTTCTCCAAAAAGAATTCTGCGTTCCTTGGTCAAATGTCAGCAGCCCTTGTCTGTATCAAATGGCCCTGTGGGTCCTTCCTCCACTCCCAGCTTTTAACCCTTGCTTCAGCTGTGCAAAGAATGGAGGTAGTGAGAGCTGTTTGTGTTCATGGTGTAAAACGCTCCTCCACTCTCCCCTGATCTAACAGATCAACTGCTTGTCTCCCACCCAAGGAAAGATGGGAGTAGCAATAACAAGAAATTAAAATGATCAATGAGAAAAGACCAACACTCAATATTCTCAAAACAATAATGAGACCAAGAAAAAAGTAGGTAGCGGAAGATGGAAGGCAGGGAACTCATTCAAATACAGAGAAATTTGTATTTAAGAGTATCTATTTAGACTGAAATTAATGCTCTGGCAGTTTAAGGGTGTTTTATTTTATTTGTTGTTGTTTTTTCTTATAACCAGTGAGGCACAAATTTCTTGTTTTTCTCATCTTACCTACAAACAATCAGAAAACCCCTTTCTTAAAGGCCCAGAATTAAGCTGTGAAGCAAATATAAGCCCTTAAAGAAATCTGTAAAGATTAAATGCCATATAGGAAGTGGTGACCAGAAATATCTAGCAAACCACTAATTTGACCAATAAACACAAGTACCTATTAGGGAAATAGAACCAACCATGTTCCTATGGTAACTATCACCTGGCCAATTCTGATTGTGGCTACACTATGGTTCAATTCAATTGACATTTACCTTATTTAAAAAAAAAAATTTAAATGGGGGCGGGGGCACGAAGGGGTGTTTCTTCAAGTCTCTCACTCTTTGGTTTCCTATATCTGGTTTTATATTTAAAACATCTCTGGTACATGTATACCCCCCCCCAAAAAAAAAAAAAAGAAAAGAAATGATGAAAATTCATATACGCAAAAGAGAATAAGACAAGAAATCACAGACTGGAAGAAAATATTTGCAAAAGGAGTATCTGATAAAGGACTGCCATCCAAAATATACATAGAACTCTTAAAGCTCAACAATAAATAGCCCAATTTAAAAAAATGGGCAAAAAAGATCTGAACAGACATCTCACCAAAGAGAACATATAGATAGCAAGAAAGCATATGAAAAGATGCTCAAAATCATATGCCATTAAGGAACTGCAAATTAACTACAAGATGCCACTATCCACCTATTAGAATGGCCCAAATCTAAAACACAGACAACATTAAATTCTGGTAAAATGTGGAGCAAAAGAAACTTTCATTCATTGCCAGTGGGAATGCAAACTGGCACAGTCACTCTGAAAGTCCAAGTTTCTTACAAAACCAAGCAGGGATATAACTCTGACCATAGGATCCAGCAGGTACACTTCTCGGCATTTATCCAACTGAGATGAAAATTTATGTCCACAAAAATTACCTGCATATCTTTATAACAGCTTTATTCACAATTGTCAAAACTTGGAAGCAACCAAAATATCAATTCATGAATGGATATATAAACTGTTGTACCTCCAGACACAGGATATTATTACACACTAGAAACAAATGAGCTGGGTATGGTGGCACACACTTGTAATCCCAGAGGATTGATTGGGAGGCTGAGACAGGAAGGTTGGGAGTTCAAAGCCAGCCTCAGCAAAAGCAAGGTGCTAAGCAACTCAGTGAGACCCTGTCTCTAAATAAAATACAAAACAGGGCTGGGGGGTGGGGGGGCGGTGTGGCTCAGTGGCCAAGTGCAACTAAGTTCTATCCCTGCTACCCACCCTCTCCCCCCAAAAATGAGCTATGAAGCCAGAAGGAAAGGGGAAGGAATCTTAAATATATGTTATGAAGTTTTAGGAAAATGCCAATCTGAAAAGGCGACCTAATATATATATATAATTCCAACTATATGACATTCTGGAAAAGGCAAAACTATGGAGAGAGTAAAAAGATCCATGGTTGCCAGGGGCTAGAGTGAGTGAGGGCTGACTAAGTGGGGCACAGGATTTTTAGAGCAGTCAAACTCTTCTGTACAATAGTGGTGGATACATGTCATTATACATGGGTCAAAACCCACTGAACTGTACAACCAGGAGTGAGCCCTAAAGTAAACCAGGAACTCTGGCTGATGATGTATCCACATAGGCTCATCAACTGTAACAAATGTATCACTCTGGTACAGGATGTTGGCAGTGGCTGGGCATGTGTGGGGACTTACCAGAACTCTCTCTACTTTCTGCTCAATTTTGCTGTGACCCTGAATACGCTCTAAAAAAAGTCTATTTCAAAAATTTATGTGTTGGGCTGGGGATGTGGCTCAAGCGGTAGCGCACTCGCCTGGCATGCGTGTGGTCTGGGTTCCATCCTCAGCACCACATACAAACAAAGATGTTGTGTCTGCCAAATACTAAAAAATAAATATTAAAATTCTCTCTCTCTCTCCTTCTGTCTCACTCTCTCTCACCCTCTTTAAAAAAAAAAAATGTGTATATTATGTATACAATCATTTCCCCATCTTATATGCTTTATAAGCATATGCCCTTTTCCACAACTCAATAAAAATTAAAAAACAAAAATGGCAATGCTATCCTATCAGGAAAGAATCACAATGAAATATTTTAAAATGTCATATACTCATTCATTCAACAAATATTTACTGAACATTTACCATATGCTACCCATTATTCTAAGTTCCAAGCTGTGGAGATTAAATTCTAGTGGATTTGAAAGTCCAGCTTTCAAAACCACCTTCAGAAATCACTGTCAATACCTGCCGAAGGAAACAGTGGAGGTAGGGGGTGGGGCGGACGGGGAGGGGGACTAGGGGAGGAAAGTGATTCTGTGACATTTACAGTCGTCCCAAGTATGGGAAAAAATGGTCAAAAGTTTCCTTCCTATAATGCCCTGCCTAAATTTCACCAAGCCTCAAATGATGAATACGCATAGTACTGGGATGAATGCAAAACATGTCTTAATAAATAAAACCCAGAAAGAATGGTTCCTGTTTTGTCATTTATGGAAAGAAAACTACATATACATAAAACACCTCTCGGAATAAAAGTCAGTCCTGTTTCCTTAACTACACATAGCAAATGAGAGCTGTGTGCCCAGGACTGAGCCTTGGGCCCCTGCATGGAGGGAAGCCTGGGGTACCACAAGTGGCCCTCCAGCCTCCGGCACACCTCACTGGAACCCTGTTGCTAGCCTACATGTATAGAATATGACCTGCTGCACAGATGTAGAAACCCCATGAATTCTCCTATGTGCCTTTAAAATGACTAACTTGCTTGTAACAGCTCATGGCACACTGTGTTTCCACCAAGGCTTTCGAAGTTCTGGCAGCCTTGAGGTCAGAGGAAAGGAAGTCTAAATCGGCCTCCAGAGACGGATTCAATTTTGTGAAATGGGACAGTCTCTTCCACCCAAGGAGAGGTTGCTGATCTTTTGTTACCATTCCCCCATCACACAAGATGCAATACAGCCCAAATCCAGACCCCACACTCACTGCAGTACTCTCTCAGAAGTGATACCAGAAGTGGAAATGGAATCATCTTCCTTCCTCACCCATCCTTTCTTTCTTCTCTCTCTCTCCCTCCCTCCCTCCTTCTCCACACCTGAAGTCAAGGATCCCCTCTGATTTTCTCAGATGTACAGCAAAAGGCCTTTCCCAGATTTGGCAGAGGGTAAGCATGACAGGAAGGGGAGAGGTAGTGAAGCAGTGGCCCCTCAGGCTACCTAAAATCATTAAGCACCATAATCATTCAGTGCTGGAGTTATCAAGCTCATAAAAACAGCACTATGCAGATCTGCTCTGGCATGCTTCCAGATGGTGCTTACCTCTTTCAGGGGTCATGTGAGAAAGGTGAAAATTAACCGAGAAAATCATTATCCTCTCTTTGGAAACCTCTTCTATGGTAGGAGCAAACTGTTAACATATAAACAATGCTTCATGCCTACATTTCTGCCTTCTACTTATAACCAATTCACCATTAACACAGTTTCTGGAAATTCATCATATGCCACTCTGTGTTCAGGACATACAATCTCTGTCATGTGTATGGGCTCACTTAAGTCTTTCATTAAGAAGACACTGAAGCCAGACATAGCGGTCCGCACCTATAATCCCAGCTACTCAGGAGGCTGAGGCAGGGGGATTTCAAGTTGGAAGCCAGCCTGCGCAACTTAACAATACCCTGTCTGAAAATTAAAAAATAGAAAGGACTAGAGACATAGCTCTGAAATATAGTACCCCTCATTTCAACCCCTAGTACTACAAAATAAATAAGATATTGAACCCCAAATATTTCACACAATGCAAGAGATTGAAAGAGAGGCTAAGGTGTGGCCTGGTATGGTAAAGACAGGCTACTCAGAAGTGAGCTTCCCCTGAAGAGAGGAAGAAAGAATTCAGATAGGCTGGGAGAAAAAAGAAAAGAATTCCAGGCAGACAGTTGTGTGCCCAAAGGTCCTATTAGGAATTCTGCAACTGGCCTTGCCAACTAATGGCCACGCTAGTTTAAGGTCATGAAAATAACAAATTTACACAAAACAGTGTAGATCTCAGAATGATTTTAAAAGCCTAATGATGGTAGGATATCTGTAAAGTGGAGGACTCCAGAGAAAGAAGGAATAGAGATGGACAGCAAATTCTGAACAGTCTTGGCAGTCAACAGACCTAAATTCCAATCTGTCTTCAGGGTACAGTCTGGGACTCCAGCGAGGTTCTTCTCTCTAAGCCCTGGTTTCCTCATTTGTAGAATGGAGATAATAATGTCAGTCATCAGATGAAATGAGGCAACACAAATCAATTATCTTGTTTAGTAGCTGATATGTAGCTGTTCAAGAAATGGTGAAGGTTGTAATCACATGAAAAGAAACCAAGAAAAGCTGTCCAGTTAGGTATGAATAAGGGACTACTAAATTACAATGTCTTTGAAGAAAGAAAGTTGAAGGGTCTAATCTGTCTTGTACTTCCATATTCTACCTTTCAACCTTGGTAGACTGCTTGGGCTATAAAAATCTAATAGACATGGTGCCTGTCTGGCTTAGCTGCAAAGAGGACAGTCTTTGTGGTGCTACTTTCCAATAATCACCTTAATAATTAAAAGGAAAATTACCATCTTCACTCTGAGAGAATGACAGAATATTTTTAAATCCAGTTGATTAACTCATTCTATATACTTCTACAGGGCTGGCAAAGAAGCTCTGCAAAGATTTTCATGAATGTCTTTGTAATAGACAGTGTGACAGGTCCTTTTAGGACCTTTGGAACCTTTTGCTTCTTAAGCCAGGAGCAAAAGGTAATGCTTTAGTCTATGATGTCCTAGAGTCTATGATGTCCTGATGGGTCTGAGAAAGGATTTTCTACAAAACAGGTAAATTAAGATGTATGCATTCATCCACTCATTCCTTTCCATTCATCTGTTCGTTTATTCGTGTTTTTAAAATCAAACATCATTTGTGTACCTAAATTGTGTACCTGCTAGGTAAAAGAGTACCGGGCAGAAAGGATCGTTGAACTCAAGGGGCTTACATATATATGTATTATGATATATACGTATTTCTGTGATACTGGGGACTAAACTCAGGAGCACTCTTCCATTCTTTTTTATTTTTTGAGTCAGGGTCTCACTAAGTTGCCCAGGCTGACCTCCAACTTGCAATCCTCTTGCCTCAGCCTCTCTGGTCACTGGGATTACAGGAACTTGAAGGGATTTACAGTTTAAAGAAGAAAATGAACAACTATCTATCAGAAGCCAACTAGTACCATAAGGACAAAATTAATTCTGGCTAGCAAGGCTTCTATAAGGGAGCTAATCATCTGGGCTAGGATTTGGACAATCAGAGTTGGTATAGGTGGTTCAGCTTGACTCCTGGAGGTTAGAGAATATGTGTTCCACCTGGGATGGAGAGCTGTCTCCCATAAGAATAGCTAGATAACTTAAGGTGGCTCAGGTACAAAAGAGGATAGAGGTAGGCAAGCATTGGAATTGTGACGAATTTTGAATGCCACAGTCAGGAGTTGCTTCCATTGGTTATGTCCATACTTCCTAGTATGTGGTACTCAGAAAACTATAAAGAAGCAAAGGAAAAAGGTGCAGTATCTTAGATAGGTTCAGGCTCCAGACCTCTTAAGCTTTTTGTTTTCTTCCTTCATGAGTAAACAAGGCCTTTTCTTGCCTTAGCTTATCACCCTCGGAACCAACCTTTACCCTTTCTCCTTCCCTTCTCTGGATAACTAGGAATTAGGCAAACAAACAGGTAAATTATGAGGAAATCCAAAGACTCAGGCCATTGCCGAGGTCACTTCAATCCAGCTACATCTGCTAGGTTTTCCGACTGGTATCTGTTTACACTCTAATCCCAGAAGTGTTTGAAGGCCATCTTTGTCTTCCTTTGTGTCATATAAAGGGCAAGCTGGACTTCCCATCTATGATCTTGGTTCCATTTGGTGCCATCTTATTTTCTCTTGGGCCAGGCTGACATCAATGTTTCCCCACCTCCAAGATACACAGCCAGTATGCTCCCAGCTGAAGACAATCCATTAAATGCACAGAGCATTCTCCTCCACTTCCCCATCCTCACATCCTCCACTTGGACAATTCCATTCTTACCTTAGTTCAGATATCTCATCTCTTCTAGACAATACAGTAAAGAAATGTTTCCCCCTACAAACCATTTATATAGGGTGCAAGGTTCTCTCTGTGCCCTATCACATCCTTCTTAATATAAGCATTGAGTACCCCAACCTTGCCACCCAAGTCGCAATTTTAAAGGTCCATTTGGTTCTTAAAATGTGTTCTACATTAGCCAGTTGCAGGGGTGCACACCTGTAATCCCAGCCACTCCAGAGGCTGAGGCAGAAGGATTACACATTCAACACCATCCTGGGCAACCTAAGAGGACCCTGCCTCAAAATAAATAAAAAGGAGCCAGCGCCTATAATCCCAGCGGCTTGGGAGGCTGAGACAGGAGGATCACAAGTTCAAAGCCAGCCTCAGCAAAAAACAAGGCACTAAACAACTCAGTGAGACCCTGTCTCTAAATGAAATACAAAAATAGGACTGGGGATGTGGCTCAGTGGTCAAGTGCCCCTGAGGTCAATCCCCAGTACCCACCCCAAATTTAAAAATTTAAAAATTTAAAAAAATAAAATAAAAAGGGTTGGTGGTATTGCTCAGTGGTAGACAGGCCCTGAGTTCAATCCCCAGTACAACAACAAAAAAAATGTATTCCATATTAGATAATAACAATATCTTGCCTGAAGAAAAGGAAGAAAATACTTGAAGACAAGTAGGAGGGCAGAAAAAAGAGGCTCCTTAGGTGAGGTAAATTCAGTTGCAGCAGTCATACTTGGGCAGGGTTCAGGGTTACCCACTCATCCATCACAGCTCTTAAAGACCATTAACTTGCTAGCCATTATCCCACCACATTTCCCACACTCAGTCTCTTAGGATAACACTGCCATAGGAGATATAGAGTTAGTGTGTCACCCCACAGGTTAAGACTTCTACAGAGCAGGAATACAGCATCACCTAATTGCATTCAGCCTAGCACACAGTGGAGGGGTAAGCGATTCACTTGAGGGGGACAGCGGGGAACAGTTAAGAAAACCAGAAAATGCAGAAACTCCCAGAAGTAATAATCCAATTCTGGAGGCCATTATGGACACTGGCCATAAGATGCATTCAGTGCCCCTGTGTCGCTGCTTTCCCACAACCTCTCACTTGCCCACTTCTCCCAACACTCCTTGCCCCAAGCCTACACTCAATCCTGAGCCTCGGCATGTCCCCTGGGTGCAGGTCCCACCATTGTCCAGCCTCCAACAAGGCCATGTGTGGTTGGGAAGCCTCCTAGAGCTAGATGGCGAGCCCTTTAGGGCGGTGAACTGCTGCCTAGCCCTCCACCCACCCGTCCTTATTGTGCCATTTGCCCAGTCTGAGCGCAGTCAAAAACGCTAATGTGAGTCGGGAAAAATGGAGGGGTGAAGAAAGGAGAGGAAGACATTTCACCAGGACCCAAGATGACCTGCTGCCCCTTTCTGAGCCCCCACCCTGACCCTGCGGTCCTCCGGTGGGGCTAAGGGAGCGAGCAGGCAGGGCAAGAGGAGCGCTGTCCGTCCCGGTCCACAGCTGCACACAAAGCCCTTCACCTTCTCCTGGCCTTCCAAGCTCCTCCCTGGGCTTCGTTTTTCCGAGGGTCTCTGATGCCCCCTTCGGTGGTCGGCGGGACGGTCCGACTCCCTCTCGCAGCGCTGCCTCCTCCCTCGCGTGGTAGCCTCCTCCCAGCCCCTAGCCAGAGACCCCAGAGGGAGCTCAGCCTCGGCTCTGGAGGCGCGAGGGTGCACCATGCGCCCGGCAACCCTTAGCCCGGAGGAGAGCGGACAACGGTGCAATCTGGGGGACACGACTTAGCCCAGCCTTTCAGCCACAGCTCTCATGCACACACCCCATCCCCGCAGTGGTCAGGTCGGGTCCCTATCAGCACCATCCTCAGGCGGCGGGGGAGCCCAGCCACAGCCGTGCTCCTACCTGCGTGGCGGCGGGCGCGGCGAGGAGCGGGGACACCAAGCGTCCTGGCCCGAGCCTCGCACCGCGGCGCGACTGCCCTTGTGCTGCGGCGGCGGCGGCGGCGGCTCCAGCAGCCGCTGGCTGGCTCGCTCGCTGGCTGGCTGGCTCGCTGGCAGACTAGCTAGCCGACTGGCTGGCTGCCCGGCTGACTCCTCACTGGGGCTTCCTGTAGGGCTGGACAAAGGACATTTCCTGGGAGGAGCAGGGGAATGTTCCCAGCATGCCTCGATTTGTAGTTCGCAGGGACTTCCTGCCACCACAGCAGTACCCCTGTCGAGGCTAGGACCCCAGGACTGGAAGGCAGGCATACATTCCCCGAAATGCGGGAGGACAGGGCTAACCTGTGCCCGGTGCCCTGGACCCGCCTGCCGACGCGTGGTGCCGGAGCTGCGCTCCCAGCACGGGCTGCAGCGTCGGGGTTGGACATCGCCGCAGAGCTGTCGCAGTGTGCGGAGGCTCTGCGGTGGGAGCGGCCTTTTCTTTAGAAATGAGGAAGTTTGTGGTGGGTTCTCTTTGAGTTGACTTTTTTTTTTTTTAATAGATTTTCTTTTTTATGCCGTCAGAATCCTGGTGGAGGCGGATTAAAGAAAAGAACTTGACTGCTCACCAGGAATTCGGGTTCCTTAAGATCTTGGCGCTTCACCCTTAAAACCATACAGGGCTGATTGTTTCCAGATCCTGACCCGGTGACATTCCTCCCTCCGAAGTTGGCCTTGGCCCAGACATCTTTTCAAGAAAAGCAATTGAATTAAGAGGTGGAAAATAAATTACGTGAATTAAACTTTAGACATGTAAAATCCAGTGTGCTGTTGAATGAAGAACGTACTGGACTTTCTGCTAATCTTAGCTCCATTCATCTTTAAGACTCAGCTCCCTTGATCCTATAAAAACAGACATGATGCCTAAGGTATATTGAGTGTGTGTTTGGAGGATGGAGAAATTAAGGAATGGGGACCTTGATGACAAGAGAAGAAATCCACTTCCATCATAATGAGGATCAAGAAAGCCCTTCACAAGTTTCTGAAATTTCTGGGATTCAAACCCTTGTGGGAAATTCAGGGAGGGGGGCACACAGTGGTCACATGACTAAAGGCTGTGTTCTGTCAAGGAGAAAGAGCAGAATGTAATGAACCCAGCTAGGAAAGGACAAGTGGGATGCTCTAGAATGTGTTTGAAAAATAATCAGACAGAAGATCACAATTACCTGTCCTGACCTCCCGAAATCACTGGAACTGGTTGGTTTTTGTTTGCTTGATTGTTTGGGTACCAGGGATTAGACCCAGGGGCTCTTAACCACTGAACCACATCCCTAGCCCTTTTTTTGTATTTTATTTAGAGACAGGGTCTCACTGAGTTGCTTAGCACCTTGCTACATTGCTGAGGCTGACTTTGAACTTGGGATCCTCCTGCCTTACCCTCCCACCGGCACATCTCACATTGTGAATCCATGTGAATTAGGACACTTGGGTGAGGATTTTAGCTTACTTTTAAGAAAAGGTTATCCACTAGCTGAATGGCGTAGTTTTCTTTTTCTAGAACTCTAACCACAGAGATAAAATAGGCTGGTTTAATTTAAGGTGGAGAATTGATGAAAAGCATGCAGATAGGATTGTCCACTTCCCAAAAGTTTTCATCACTTTATTAACTGCTCATATAAATTAATTTTACCCTGATGCCTACATTTTTCCAGCCCCTATAAATGAGTGCTTCTTTACAGTTTACAGCCTGGTAACATTCTAATGATGCTCCCCTACTGTCCCAAGAAAGCGTTCATAACCATCGTCAAAACAAATAGCCTCTAATAGCTCTACCTGAAAAAGTGGTAAGTGTGCCTGTGGCATTTTACATGATCTGTATTCATTGAAGCTATTTTCTGCCTTGCTTCTAACACCAAAAATCTTCCTTCTACATTTCTAATTTCTGCTCAGGATAGTTAAAATTTTACTCACTATCCCCACCCCATACCAAATCTGTGCCTCTCCTTTGTTTCCAATCCCAGTTAATCCATTATTTCAACATAGATTTATTTAACACATTCCTCCCGGCACTGTGCCTGAGTAAACATATAACATCCAACAATAAGATATTCACTGAGTAACTGCAAGCTATGTCTTACCCTCCAGGAGTCTACACCCCAGTTGAAAAGACAGACATCACACAATCACTGTATAGCTTTCAAGTGCTGCACAACTTTATACAAGGGTTTGTGTTCTAGGACAATGGTGCTTTTTCCATAAGCCCATTTGTTCCCATGGGGCAGGAGTGGAAACCAAGTGGCGGGAGTGGAAATGGGAGGGAAGAGATGCAGACAGTTAAAAAGGAACACGAAATGTGTGAATTTGGTTGTGAAGGATTGGTAGCTTAGGATCAAAGGAAGGTTTTCTGTTTGTGGGGGGTTCATTTGTTTGCCTTTTAAGATGAGAGATCCTTGGGAATATTTAAATGCTGATGGAAAAGGTCTAAAGGAGAAAGGATAAGGGATTAGCGCTCAAGGAATACTGGTTGAATTAACAAATTCCTGCAACGGATCATTGTTGGGATGTTGAAATTGAAATGAATAAACTTCACATTCCCAGCTAAGATATGCAGAGCCTGAGACCGACAGAAATGACATTCCTTTCTCCCTTGTCATGTGCCCTCCCCTGCCCTTCATGTCCTCAGGGGAAGGTAATAGACAAGTCAGTGAAAGGAAGAACCAGGCTTCCCCAGTGTCAGAGTATCAGCTTAGCAATAGGTTTGAAAAGTACACAGCAACTTCAGAAAAGTCTCAATTTATATGCCTACTGATTGTTATTTTATTCTTAAACAAATAGTGTACCCTTGCCTTTTTTTTCATTTTTTCTTCAACATTTTCAGGTAAAATAGATAACTATTTTCTTTTTTTTGAATTTTTTAATATTTATTTTTTAGTTCTCGGCGGACACAACATCTTTGTTTGTATGTGGTGCTGAGGATCGAGCCCGGGCTGCACGCATGCCAGGCGAGCGCGCTACCACTTGAGCCACATCCCCAGCCCCTAGATAACTATTTTCATTCTCATATTTCAAGAACCTGGACAGATTTTTTCAACACTCATTGTTTTGTTTGTTTGGTTGGTTTTTTGTTTGTTTGTTCTAGTTTTATTTTGTATTATTATTACTATGTAGGTGGACAGGAAGCAGGATTTATTGACAGGTGTTACTAAGGAGAAGGTAGCATAGTGGAAGCCCTCACAGTGTAGGGCCTTCCATTTGTCCAGGGGACAATGGTTGTGGATGAATCTGAGCCTGTAGCCATTGGGCATAAGCCATTTGTCAGCCACCATATCTTCAAATTCATCCTCATTAAACTTGGTAAAGCCCTACTTCTTTGTATGTGGTGCTGAGGATCGGACCTGGGCGGCATGCATGCCAGGCAAGCGCGCTACCGCTTGAGCCACATCCCCAGCCCAGCCCTACTTCTTTGAGATGTGGATCTTTGGTGGGTGGCGGGAGTGCTTGAACTTCGCCCTGCAAAGGGCCTTAATCATGTGTTTCTTATTCTACAGCCTAGTGCTGATGGACGTGATGACTTGATCAATGTGAACTCTGGCCACCATGCCCTGGGGCTTCCCAAAGGTGACAAGCATACCTGTCTGGAACTTAGATTGTGAAAAGCCCTAGATCAGAGACATGTGCATTTATTTTAAAGGACTGTCTCAAAGATCCCTTAGGGCAGCTCATATCAGCAACAGGCTGTGTATATGACTGAAGAGTCTGCTGTTTGAACACTGGGTGCCGTAAGAAGAGAAACCCAGTTGCCAACATGTTTAAAGTTTTCAAGTAGAAATGATACATCTGTTATTTTTCTTAACCTGGCAAGCATCCATTGCTCCTCTTTTGGATAGCCTCACCTTTAGGAATAAATAACTGGCTTTCCACCTTTAGTCCTTGTGGTTTAGAGAGGTGCAGAGCCATCCTCTACCTCCATTTCAGTGGTGGTACAGGATCCAGACCTGCTAATGAGCCACTTCCAGTGCCATATGCAGGATAAGATATAACAGGAAGTAGAACTGAGGAAGCTAGGGGTGCGGGGAGAGAGAAAGAGAGACAGAGAAAACACACACGAGCAAATCTTTACAGTATTGTTTGATCATGCCTGAAACCAAGATACCCCTAGACTTTTTGTTTACATGAGCCAAAACATTCCCTTTGGGGCTCAAGCTATTTTGAGTTAGTTCTAACTTGTAGCTAGAAGAGTTCTATATAGCTGTTATGTGGGATGTCGCAGCCCAGCAATTGGCTGGGTTGAGGAAAAGTGAGAATAGAAAAGATTCCTCTGTGCCAGGCTAGGGAGCTGAAATTCCCTTTGAAATGGTTGCCAAGGTGTCAGACCTCTCCATGTCAGGGATAGAGTTTGAGATATTGACCAATGTCAGAATTTTAGAGACTTTAAACTACTTATTATTTTATAAATTATCTAAAGAAAGGCACATGATGATATTGAAACTGGCTATGTAGAAGCAGAGAAAGAAAGAAAAGCTTGGCTATAAGTTTTCCTTCCTGCTATTAACCAGCAACCCCAAATGAAAAAGAGTCCAATACACCCAGTCATGCCAAAGAACTGAAATCGCCATCCTGCAACACAGTGACCGAAATGATGTTAAGGTAAGGACTAAAAATGGGAAGACTATCACCCAGGTCTGCATCAAACTCCTCTTGCTGTGCTGTCCCTATCTGAAGAAGGGAAGAATTAACCCCATTTTAGGTACAGTGACCATATAATTTATCGTCTGAAATGGGACAATTTTGAGTGCAAATAGGGGTGCTATTAATAATTAGACCTAGATGACTGCTCTAAAGCAGGTCACCCTAATTAAAAGAGCTATCCACTAAGACACAGCCTTGCACCAGAAGCCAATCTGTTAGTCCTCACCCACAGACAACTGTTTCAAATCACCCTGGCAGAGGCCAAAATGGCCACCATTAAACACAAAACTGGAGAATGAGCCAGCCCTAAGCCTGTCTTTAAAACTCCAGGCCAGGGTCTAGAGCAGAGATGAACTTCATACTTCTGAAATACAATATCAAGTGAGTGACTAAAACAGCTCGGTTCCCAAGAAAAGGAACCCTCCTCAATTTCCATCAAGTCGGGATCATGGAGAAAGAGTCAGTAAGAATCCTTTCTGAGAGTAAAACCGAAAGTTAAATTGGCCAGAAAACTCAAGTTCTCTTCAGGGCAGGTAATTCTTGCTATTTCTAATTAGCAAGAATATGATACTTCCTCTAGGACAGTCTCTGTGCTTATTATTTACCCTCTCCTTTGCTTTCATGTAAGAGTTACCCTATTTTCCCTTCCACCATTTTACACAGACTGTGTAGGGAGTGATTGAATTTGTAGTTTAGCCACAGGCTGTAGAGAGAATGAAAATCATTAAAACGTCATGGACTAGAAGCTGGGGACCAAGAAAAACTGAGACAAGTTAGACATGAGAAAATGTACACTCCCTTTGGAGCACAAGAGGATGGATTTTCATGCATATGTAGGGTGATTTCATGCTATTATGTAGGGATTTTTCCTCCCTCCACTCCCAGTACTGGGGACTGAATGCAGGGTTGCTGTACCACTGAGCTGTATCCCCACCCCTTTTTACTCTTACTTTGAGACAGTGTCTCGCTAAGTTATCCAGGCTGGCCTCAAACGTGCAATCCTCCTGCTTCAGCCTCCCAAGTAGGTAGAATTACAAGTGTGCACCACCATGCCCAGAAAGTAGGGGCACTTTTAAAATCATGTGTATGGACAAACAGAAGGCAGGAAATAGATCACAGTATGTGGCTACCGCTTTTTGATGGCTCTCTCAGCATCCAATTCTACTTTTTCTTGTGAAAATAGCCTGATTTTTCCTTCTAACCACCTACTTCTCCTTCCGTTTGGGTTTTTGTGGGGAACAGGGTGCTTTCTTCCCCACCTCTTCCTCTTCATTGTCCAGTTCTAGGGCTGGCCTTATAACCCAGCCTGGGCCAGTCTCCACCTCCCACACCCCACAGACTAGTAATTGGGACAGGGACGGGCATGTAACACAGAAGCTAAGGTCAAAGAAGCCCTTGTTCTCTGTAGCAACTGCTAATCAAAAAGATAAACCTGGACATGATGGAAAATGTAGCCTGCATGCAGTCAGTGCAGCAAAAGGAAGAGCGGAGAGACGGAGAGAGAAATTTATGTGAGGTTTTCACGTGACCATTTCTAATCTATCCTGGTACTTTTCAATCCTACAAACCACTAAATTCCCCTCTCCTGCCATTCTGTTTGTGTATCCAATTTGAATTGAACGCTGCCTATTTCAACAGAAATCGTCCTGAGTAAACTCAGGGAATTGGAATGTTTTTCAGTATATTTTTGTGGTGAAATTACTCAGAAAAAGAGGGAAGGGAAATCAAGAGCGGTCAAAAGCACAGACTTACATAAACATCAGCCATCAACCAAGAGTTCTGTATCTGAGGGGAAGGACATGCGGTTGTCCCCAGCGTCAGCTCTCTATTTCCATAATCCAAGCCTGCATGGTTACAGCTGTGTGTTGTAAACCCACCACCTGACTACCTTCTAGGTTTTAAATGGTAAGTCAGTCGGTGCCTGACTTAGTTTCATCTTTGTATTGGATTATTTGCTTCAAAAAAAAAAAAAAAAAAAAAGGATTTCCAACCCTTAAAGATATAGATGAGCCTGGTTGGTTTATCAATAGGCAACCTACAGCTTAATTTTCTGGTCTCGTGTCATTTTGTTTGTTTCCTGGTGGCCACTTAGTGTCTTCCTCTTCAGTTCCTCTTTTTTTCACATCCATATCAGGGCCTTTTCCTTTCTTCTGCCTAGAATTAACAATCCAGCTCCTATCCCAGCCTTCCTGTGAGTAACTCCTCATCCTAAACCTAAAACATCCAGGCTCAGCGGTCGAGTGCTTGCCTAGCACGTGTGAAGCCCTGTTTTCCATCCCTAACACCAGGGAGAATGTAAAACTAAACCTCCGTGTCACCTCCAGATAGGGATCTTTCCAACCAGGCCAAGTAAAGTAGCCTACCTGATTCCCTGTTAGCTCTTTGCTTTCTTCATATTTGAAATAGTTTAAACTTTGTTTACCAGCTTTTTGTTTCTCTCCTGCAACTAGCATGGAGACTTCATGAAGATTAGAAACTGTTTGTTTTATTTATACTTTTTTAAAAAAATATATTTTTTTTAGTTGTAGTTGGACACAGTATCTTTATTTATTTTTATGTGGTGCTGAGGATCGAACCCAGTGCCTCACACGTGTGAGGCGGGCACTCTACCACGGAGCTACAGCCCCAGCCCTTATTCATAGTTTTGTCCCAAGAGTTTAACACAGTGCTCAGCTATTATAGTAGGGATTCATAACAATGTTCATTGAATACATCTAATGAAGATTTTGTAAACAGTTGTGGGGAACAGCATCAATGTTCATTGATGGATAACTTCTCTTGGATATACTTTTTTACAGTAAACTTTTTATTAAAGTTTAATGGTGAAAATAAATATTTCATTCATGTGTTCAGATTTTTGAAGCACATCTTGATCCCCAGAGGAGAATTTGGGGAAGAAGAAAGTGAAAGTGTTTCCCATCTGATCAAAGGAAGTGGAGGGAGGAGGAGGGAATGTTATCACTGGGATTAGCCAGGCTGAGGACTGTCCCTAAAATAGCCTGCCTCTGACAACATTTCCCCTAACCAAAGCCTAAGACCGTTTCCTTGCTGGGCTCCATAGACTCTGGAACCTCTAACATGTCAAGAATGGAGAGTAGAAGAAAATCAATTGTAAGTAACAGGAAAAACTGGGTCATATAAGCCAAGGTATAGTTGTACTCAGTATTCCAAAGGTTAGAAAATATTTAGTTTACTAAGTTTTTAAAACAAACCACTACCTGATGTAATGGGAAAACATTAGATGTTCTTTCTCTAAGTTTTAAAGCAGGATAAGAATACCCACGGTCACTCTATTCTTCAGCTTCGTTCTGGAAATCTACACCAACCCAACAAGAGAAGACAATCAAAATTATTAACATTAAAAAATAAAGAAATAGGGCTGGGGATGTGGCTCAAGCAGTAGCGCGCTTGCCTGGCATGCGTGCGACCTGGGTTCGATCCTCAGCACCACATACAAACAAAGATGTTGTGTCCGCCGAAAACTAAAAAATAAATATTAAAAAAATTCTCTCTCTCTCTCTCTAAAAAAAAATAAAGAAATAAAACTGTTGTTTGCAGATGCTATGGTCATCTATTTTTCAACTGGAATTCATCTCATTTATTTAATATTCACAAATAATCTCTATTTCACAAGTAAGGATAATGAAGTTCTGAGAAGCTCATTAGCACTGGTGCATGCCTGTAATCCCAGTATCTTGGGAGGCTAAAGCAGGAGGATTACAAGTTCTAAGCAAGACTCGGCATCTTAGTAAGGCCCTAAGCAACTTAGTGAGGCCTTGTCTCAAAATTTAAAAAAATTAAAAAGGGTTGGGGTTGTGGCTCCATGGTTAATTGCCCCTGGACTCAATCACCGGTACCACAAAAAGAAAAGCTATATTAGCCCAAGACTGTTCTTGAGTAGGCCTCAGATGCTGAATTTAAGGCTAAGAGACAAGAGTTTACTCTGAATAGGAACACTCAGAGTGAGAAGAGGAGAGCCAAGAAGTTGTCTCCATCCATCCCTTCACCCACAGGCTCACTCAGTAGCCATAAACACACTGTGTTCACCAATGCCATTCTCCTCCCTGTGTAGTGCTCAATGTTAGTGACAATTGATAAGTTAATAAGAAACACTTATGGAGCCTGAATATATCAGTGAATAAAACTGAAGATAAAGGCCCTGAGAGAAATCTGGCAGGACACTAAGCACATGTGGTCAGAGCTTGCAAAGCAGACAATGGGAACACATAAGAAATGGGGAGTGTCAGAGATGTGTCAGAGATGCTTCCTAGTAGGGGCAGCTGAGCCCAAAGGTGAAGCGAGGTTTTCTGGGCACTTTGAGTAAGGGCAAAGACCTGAGATGCTATAGGGCAGGGAATGGGGCAGAACAGTTACACAGAATGACAATGTCTGAGACTGGAGAAGTAGGTACAGACCCTGAATGACATCTTGAGCCAGCCAAGGGAGTGTAGGAGGTGGATACGCACAAGGCATTGAAACACAGACTGGAAAAAATTACTGACAGACGGAAAAGTGTTTCTGTTAAACCATTCTGGGTTTTGTTGTTGTTATGTGTTTTTATTTTCTACTGTGTCTACACTCAATGATGTCTATGCTTAGATCAGCATGCTAATTTTTTTTAATCACTAGCCACAGCTTTTTAAGTGGTGTTGCCAAAACCACTTTAGCCCATTCTGAATAAAATCACATGTGCATCTAGTTGACTACATTCCCCCACCTACTTCTCATGTCCTCTCTGTGAGCCTTGTGGCTCCGTTACCAGTTTTATCATCTTCAATCAAGTTAGAGGATACAACTTCAGAGAAGGAGAAAAGATAAATCAATCTATTCAATAAATATTTATGGAGCATAAATACATCAGTGAATAAAATAGAATTCCCACTCTCAAAGAACTTATAGGCTCCAGTGAAGCAAACACATGGTGATAATTTCAATATCAAAATCAGCAAATGTTACATGATACCATGTGCCAAGCTTGTTCTACATGCTTCTGTACATGAATCTTTAGTCATTTAATACTCTCAACAACCCTGTGGGGCACTTACCATTTATCATCCTTGCCCAGTTCACCTTCTAGTTGGTTTAAACCCCCAGCAGTATTCACAGCTTCAGGGTCTGTGCTCGGAACTCCTTAATCTTAATAACTTAATGATAATCCAATGTGATAAATGACCCAATGCAGAGACATTGCATTAGAAAAGTGATCATGGTATGACTAGCCCTTAATCTAGTCTTCAGAGTCAGGAAACATTTTCTGAGAAAGTTTTGTTGGTTTTTGTTTTGTTTTGTTTTTGGTACTCGGGGTACTCCGCCACTAAGCCACATCCCCAGCCCTATTTTGTATTTTATTTCGAGACAGGGTCTCACTGAGTTGCTTAGCACCTCGCTTTTGCTGACGCTGGCTTTGAATTCACAATCCTTCTGTCTCAACCTCCCGAGCCACTGGGATTATAGGTGTACACCACCGTGCCCTACTCTGAGAAAGTTTTAACCTGGAAGCAGGAGGAGTTTCACCAGGGTGAGAAGAACAAAGCAGTGATTCTAGGTTGAAGGAATCTTGGGTGCAAGAACCTAAAGTCTAGAAGCAGTTGGTCACAAACAAGGACTTTGGAGCATCCTGGACGGCCAAAATGAGGACAGAGTAAAACAGTGGGAGTCCGGGGAGGGAGGAGTAAAAAAGTAAAGGGGGTTGTTTTAGATCTTAACATTTCAGTGTTAGGAGAAATCACACAGACAAGGCAATGGAGCTAAGTTCCAGAAATTTCTGAATTCAAATAGTATAGCCCTTTTAAGAAATGATGACTTTTTTTTTTCTCAAACTAAGATCAGAATCACTTTCTAGACTTGTGAATTTATTTAGATAAGTCTCAGGAAAGTATTTCTTATTACTTATATAGTTAGACATTTTAACCGTTCACCTTTGAAGAAAGGAATACAAATGTATTAGAGGTAATAAGAGAGCCAAGCATGATGGCACACACCTGTAATAATCTAGTTATTCAGGAGGCTGATGCTGGAGGATTACAAATTCAAGATCAGCCTTGGGTAATTTAGCAAAACTCTAAAATTATAAAGGTCTAGAGATACAGCTCAGTGGTAGAGAGCTAGCTTGACATGCTCAGTCCCCAGTATCACATACGCACTTTGGTTGAACTATCATGGTTATGTTCAACATTTATTTTTGTGGAGCACCTCTTTTATGTTGATATGACACCAGACAAAAACTCAGTGAGAAAGAAAGCTTCTTGAGCCTGTGGTATGTGTATTTCAGCGAATCCTGAGTATCTTAGTGTGAAGACTTGCAAGATATCTAAGGATATGGCCAAACATTTAATTTCACAGATGAAGAAATTAAAGAGGTCAAGTGATTTACCCACATTCATACACATTGATTTAGTGTGATGCTGGGGACATGACCTAGTATCTCACACTTGTAGGCCAGTGCTCTTTCCAATAACATCCTGTTTCCCAATGTAATATGAACCACAGGCTCAAAAGAAACATTTGACAAGACATCAAGAAGTACAGGGTCAGGATTCTCATTGGCACACTTATTTAACAATCTTATATACTCCCTGTTTCATAAAGTAACAGCCCACACATGACTAAATTTGTCCAGTTTGCAAAAATATTTTCATATTCATTATCTTATTTAAGCTTCCAGTGGTGCTCTGAGAAAGACTCCTTAGGTATTAATAACTCCATTTCACAGATAAAGAAACTGAGTTTCAGAGTTTCAGTGACATAAACGTGGTTACAAAGTAAGACAGGGCAGACTGTTTCCCCAGACCTCAATCACTGGGCACCAAAACATTACAGGACTTAATCAGAGATTTGGTCCCATTTATCTCATGTTTCTACCAACACTCATAACACAAATGATGAAATTTAATTGGTTCTACTGTCACTCAAGAAGGAAGTGCGCTTAAACAGTAATGTCGAAAGACTCCTAGAACTTCAGTTTGTCTTTATTGAGATTTTCTGTGGTACATACATGCACATTTCTTGGTCTAATTAGAGTCTTGACTCAGTCCCATGAAGACCCAAGGCCAACAGCTGAATTCTGATGCTGAACAACATGTGGCATAATACAGGAATAAAATGTGTTTCATAATATAGATTCTCACCAGGCACCATGCCACATGCCTGTAATCCCAGAAGGCTTGGGAGGCTGAGGCAGGAGGATCCCAAGTCCAAGGCCAGCCTTAGCAACTTAGTAAGGCCTTAAGCAACTCAGTGAGACCCTGTCTCTAAATACAAAAGAGGGCTGGGGATGTGGCTCAGTGGTTAAGTACCCTGGGTTCAATCCCCAATACTAAATAATATATATATATATATATATATATATATATATACACACACACACACACACACACACACACACACACACATATGTGTATCTTATTACTTACATAGAGTTAGATATTTTGACCATTCACCTTTAAAGAAAAAAATGCAATCATATTAAAGGTAATAAAAGAGTCAAGCATGATGATGCATATATATATATGTGTGTGTGTGTGTGTGTGTGCATGTGTGTAGTGAGAGAGAGAGGGAGAGAGAAAGAGAGGAAGAGAGAGAGAGGGAGAGAGAGAGAAAGGGAGGGGGAGAGAGAGAGAGAGAGAGACAGAGACAGAGAGAGAGAGAGAGAGATTCTTAATTCCTTTAGTATACCTACCACAAAGTTAGCTGGTTAGAAAACTGAAGTGAAAATGGAGAATAAAAACTATAAATGTGTGGTTAAATGTTTTATTGGCATGAAAGCCAATAAACTTGACTAAGAGAAAGGGAACTTAAAAATATATTCACATATATAGATTACACAGGTGAGATGTGACTAGATTCTTACTACTACAGGAATTATAGCTGGGGGTATGGAGTAGTGGTAGAACCCTTGCCTACAATGCACAAGACCTTGGGTTTGATCCACAGCACTGAAAAAGAAAAAGAGAGAGAGAATTTCAAAGACGTATTTAGGTTTAAGAATAAAAATCACTCTTCACATATCACTACTAATCTTGCTGCTGTCCCAGTGATTTAAGAAAGTTGCTTTGTTTTATTTTAGAAAACATATCTTGAACAAGGCTTTGTAACTACATACAAGTAAGTTATCTCTATCCTTGGTGAGTGTTAGTGACTAATGCTTTCCAATTTTGAGAACTGGAAAAATTTTGAAGCAAAAGACAATTCCAAATAAGTAAAATATTCCACTACAGCTAGTGCATATAATAGATCCCTTATTTGAACAGAAAGAGATATTTTTAATAATGGAAATAATCTTCTATAGTCCAAACTTTCTCTATTAAAATTTGGAGAGGGCTGGGGATGTGGCTTAAGCGGTAGCGCGCTCACCTGGCATGCACAGGGTGCTGGGTTCGATCCTCAGCACCACATAAAAATAAAATAAAGATGTTGTGTCTGCCGAGAACTAAAAAATAAATATTGAAAAATTCTCTCTCTCTTTAAAAATAAATAAATAAATAAATAAATAAATAAATAAATAAATAAGTTGGAGAGACATCAAATTATCCAGGGTCTGGATTTGACTCTTGAGGCTCCTATTCAGTGACTGAGGCTCAACCCTTTTTTCCTACAAGGATTTTGGTTGGGTTCCCCACAATCTTTAAGTCCCTTGCCTCCTTGCTGTCATGCTCCACCCTGTGAATGCCTGTAGTTCTAATAAGCCATCCCACAAAACATTTATGTCTCTTCTTCTTCTTTTTTTTTTTTTAGTTGTAGATGGACACAATATCTTTATTTCATTCATTTATTTGTATGTGGTGCTGAGGACCGAACCCAGTGCCTCACACTTGCCAGGCAAGCACTCTGCCACTGAGCCACAACCCCAGCCCCATTTATGTCTTCTTTTGGTTCATGACATTGTTTCATGACACATTTCCATCTTGAAGCTCTCTGGCACAGGAATCTTTCCTAAAATTCGTTTTTAGTTGACACATTAAAGTTGTACATATGTATGGGTTACAGTGTGATAATTCAATACAAGCATACAAATGCTAAATGATCAAATCAAGGCAATTAGCATTTTCAATATCCTTAAACATTTATTATTTCTTTGTGTTGGGAGCCTTCAAAACACCACTCTTCCAATTTTTAAATAAAATCTATAATAAATTGCTGTAAACTATAGTTGGCCCTTCTGTGCTGCAGAACCCTAGGACTTACTCCCCATCATGGAACCAAATTTTACTACCTGTGATCTCTCCTCCCATTCTCTCCTTCCCGTCCCCTACTGACCACTACCTACTCTCTTCTTCTATGAAATGAACTGTTTTGGATTCTACATGTGAATGAGAACATGTAGCACAAGGACCTTCCCCTACTCTTATCTCTGCCTGTCGCCCCCATCCCCCAAGTGCTCAGCAACAGAGTAGTTCTTAAGTCCCTGGAGGAATGTAACTACTCAGTAGTCACAGGCTCTCCCCTAGCAGAAACTTCAGAGGTGGATTGAGTAGTCTTAAATTGGAGGGCTTTTTTGTTTGTTTGTTTGTTTTTTCAGAAGAGTCTCGATACATTGTCCAGGCTGACCTTGAACTGCAATCTTCCTCTGCCTCCGGAGTTGCTTGGATTGCAAGTGTGTGCCACCATGCTGGGTAGATCCCAGAGTAACCTTTATGTGTTCCTGTATTTAGCGCTCCAGCTACTCTCTGTTCCCAGATTAACTTCCTGACTATTCTCAATCATAAATCCTTTCTTGTCCATAACTTCAATGATACTAACTTTTTTATTTCTCAAACTTTGTTTTCTTTTCTACTCTAGAGTTCACTGTGAGTTTGTTTGGGGGGGGGGGTTGCTTCCAGAGGCACTTTATCCATTAGCAATATGTTCTTTAATAGCTACTTTAATTATTAACACTTACAGTTATTTATAGAGATTACACAGACCAGCCCATGATATGGGAACTCCTGTCCCAGGATGATGATTATATCTTTGTGTACTTAGATTGTCCGAGTACACACTGTATGTAGATTACTTTTTTTTCTGTGAGATTTTGTTCATGATCATTTGCTTCAGCTGTTGATATAAAGAAACCAGTTTAACAACTTCAGAAGGTCAACTGAAAAAGGAACTGGTCAACCTGTATACTTATTCAAAATGAATGCAAGAGTTATTAGATCTACGTCAGGATTTTTTCTTTTTTTTTTTTTTTTTTTTGCAGGGAGGAGGGAATAGGAACGCAGGGCTTGATAGGAGGTGGATGGTTAATCGGTATATATCTTAAGTTGCATCTGTTGTGATATTGGGATTTTCTTCATGTGAAGAGGCTAGAAAATCCAAACAAGAGTTTATCCTAGGCTGGGGTCTTTGTAGGCACATAATTTAGGGATGTAACTATTCTAAGAGTTCAAATCACTTCAAAGAATGCAGTTTCCAAGGATCATCTTGAGAAATGTTCAAGTAAAAGAGAGACAGAAGCTATAAAGCTAGAGTTCAGCTAATCAGACTGGATTCAACACCCGTGGTTAATACCAGTAACTTCTCTTTCTGTGTTGCTTAAATCAATCCCAATTCTTCATTCTACTTAGTTTTTAAATCTGAAAACTCAAGTGTGTACTAGACTGATGATCATCTAAGAAAGTGTAGGGAAGAAAGGAATAAGTGATCAGGGCTGCCTTGCAGCCTCCAGGTAGCTGGAGCAAAACAGGTACTGCATTCTTTGGAAGGTGACAGATGAAGGAATCTATTGTTACCAAAGAGCAGTTACCCAAGACACCCTGAGGTATCACATTAGCAGACCAGGACACATGACTGTTTCTTAACTGTGTCTCCAGCGTGGAATTACATGTCTCTTTTAAGTGGTATTTGGAGAGAAGGGGAGAAAATATTTGTTTTTCTGCTTTCCATGTCTCTATTAAAATGTAGGTGCTACAGTTCACCATCATGAACTTTGTTTTTTTTTTTTTTTTTATTTTTTGGTACTAGGGATCGAACCTAAGGACATTCTATCAGTGACATATATCCCCAGATCTTTTTCTTTTCTTTTCTTTTTTTTTATTTTGAAATAAGGTCTTATTAAGTGGCTGAGGCTGACCTTGAACTTGTGATTTTCCTGTCTCAGTCTCCAGAGTCACTGGGATTACAGGCATTTGACACCAAACCAGCTTCTTCATGGACTTTCTTGGTAACTGC
This sequence comes from Marmota monax, assembly GCF_021218885.2. Lineage (NCBI taxonomy): Eukaryota > Metazoa > Chordata > Mammalia > Rodentia > Sciuridae > Marmota > Marmota monax. The sequence continues at coordinate 322,660 of NW_026693476.1, read as the reverse complement.
TCAGCTTACATTGAGTAGTCACTTTGTAGATGTGTTGTTTAATGGCATGGTCAGGAAGGATATTTGATGCACAATAGTTGGTGGACAGGATTCAGTCAGTCTTAAATATTCAAATCTAGTGTCCATCTAGGAACAGAACTTTGGAAAAGTAATGATTGTTAACTATGAAGAGCTTAATATGTTTCAGAGTTTGGGCTAAAATTTTTAAATGTATCTCCTAATTTACTCTTTACAATAATACACAGAGGCAGTTACTACTTTCTCTATATAACTATGAGAACACTGAAGCCCACAGAGGTTCAGTAATATAACCAAGATGGCAGAGCTTGTAATTAGCAGAGACAGGCTTAATACCTAGATCTGACTTCAGATCCCAAGCTACTCTCCCAGGAAAAGTACCACTTGCTCATGTGGCTGAAGGGAAAGCTATAATGCTACACTTTTTTTTTTTTTTAGTATTGATGGGCCTTTATTTTATTCATTTATTTATATGCAGTGCTGAGAATTGAACCCAGTGACTCACATGTGAGGCAAGCACTCTACCACTGAGCTACAACCCCAGCCCCAATGTTACACTTTTTTTTTTTAATCCCACAGGTTAAAAGATCAAAAATACAGGTAAGGTGCTTATTTACTTGCAACTTTTTCCCAATCTACCATGTTTTGCATGTGCAGATGTTGGAGCTGTGTGGAGTTCAAATGGTTTATTTCTAAAAAAGAATGCCCAGCAAGCAAATAGACTTGCTGATATTAGCCCCAAGGTGGATGCTACAATCTATCAGGGTGTGATGTGACGTGTATACAGTTCTCACTGGCAGGAAGTTTACAACTGCCTTTTCAAGATAAGATATGCATATAAAACGATAACCCAAGGCAGCATAAGATAAGTAAAAAACACGTAGTGCTCCACATTGGAGGAAGGAGAGGACACAGTGGTCAAAGTGGGGTTCCTGGAGGAAAAGACAGGTTCTAAAGACTGAAGAAGAGCATTTACTGGGGGATAGGGGAATCATAGATGGAGCAAGGAAGTGGAAGGTGTTTTAGGAACAGTGAAGACACAGGCCAACTCTACTAGGCTTAGTAGGGGAGAGGTATCAGATGAGGCAGGAAAGGCAAGCTGAAATTGGATTGTGCAGAGCCTTGAAAATAATGCATAGACAGTTGTCTGAACTCATTACAATAAATGAAATTTCCAATGTAAAACAATAGGCCTACATAAGCTGTTATGCAACACTAGCAAAAAAAAGAGCAAGGGCTTTGGAAAGAAAGTCCATCTTGGGTCAGATTCTAGCTCTGCCATTTACTAGCACCGTGACTTTGGGCTACTTAATTCATTTCTCTGTGTTTCAGTTAAATTAGTAAAGTGTGAATAATTCCCATCTCACATGGTTATGGAGCAGAGTAAGCAAACCTTTTCTTTAATGAGCCAGATTATAAATATTTTATTTCTCATGGGCTATTGTAGGGAGAATGCACAAACACATATACAAACAATTGAACAAGACTGTGTCCCAATAAAATTTTATTAATAAAGCAGTCAGCAAGCCAAATTTGGCCTTTAGAATATGGTTTGCCAATCAGTTATAGAAGAAATAATAAAATTATATATATATATATATATATATATATATATATATATATATATATATATATAAAACATGTTGTACAAAATAGTTTTTTTTCTCCATACTGGGAACTGAACCCAGGAGTGCTATACCACTGAGCAACTACCCAGCCCTTTTTATTATTTACTTTGAGACAGGGTCTTCTTAGTTTACCCAGGCTGGACTCAAACTTGTAATTCTCTTGCCTCAGCTTCTTGATTCATTGGAGTTTCAGGCATGTGCCACCAAACTTGGCTACAAAATAGAATTTAAAGAGCCGTTCCAACGTTTATCAACTCCTTTCCCCCCAAAAAAACTGGCTTGAACCTCCATTTCGACATTCTGTTGTAGTTTATACTTATGCATATATTCTCTATCACTTGATTTTCTGTTCTGATGGCCATAATGTAGTCCCATAAAAAGGACTCCAAACCCACCAGTTTTCACAGGTTTATTTTTGTTGTTGTTTGGTACTGGGTATTGAACCCAGAACCCATTTGATGACTGTGCTATATCCCCAATCCTTTTTTTATTTTTTATTTTGAGACAAGATCTCCTTATGTTACTGAGAGTATCACTAAACTGCTAAGACTGGCCTCAAATTTAAAATCCTCCTGTCTTAGCCTCTAGAGACACTGGGATTATAGGCATGAAATACTGTAACCTGGCTGCCTTGGAGGTCCTTAAGGGCAAATTTGCTAACAGTATAAAGAAAAGGGACTCTTCCTGAACATAATCATGAGAACCAGGTTCATTTTCTAGGATGAGAGGGCACAAAGCAGCACCCTCCCTTTTGTTGTAATTAGTGCCAAGAGCAAAGCACTATAGAACTCCGCTGAGTAGGAAATTTGGAATGAAAAGGCGCCCCCTAATGGAGCCTTGCAGAACGCAATTGAATTCTGTTTCACTACTCCAGCTAGGATTATACGAAATGAATATAACCCCGCAGGCAGTTTGATCAAAAACTGTCTTGTGAGATAATTTTTGCTTTTGAGAAAATTAAAAAAGGAGTGGCTAAGGATTGAATCAAGGGTGCCTTCCGTGAGATGAAGCAATAGAGAAAGAGCACAAGATAGGTTTTGGGAGAAGGCTGGGTGGAATAGTCTTATCAGGGCAAATGGTGGGAGACTTTGCCACCTCCGCAATTTTATGTAGGACCTGTTGCCAACAACATAACAAACAACTTCGATAAGAACTCATCAGTCCATCTCAGTGAAACCTCTCCCGCTGCAAAAGAGTTCAAACTGTGCTTGACATGCTGTAAGCAAAGCAGTCATAAACCAAGCTAGTCCCCAGGGATGACTTGATTGATAGTTCTTTACCAAAGATGCCCTTTGGTAAAGGGTGCACCAATTTCCAACTGGTTCTTTCCTTCCTCCTCACCAATAAGCCACTTCCTTAATTACTGAGTCAGGTTTGTTGGTAACAGGTGGGTCCAAATCCATGGACTCTGCATTACAGAGAGTACCTATAATCCTCCTGGAACCCCTTTGGTAGTCACTCTTGGGAGTCTGAAAGCAAAATGGTAGAAAATTAGCCAGACCATGTTAAGAAGGAGAAACCAGATCTTGTTTCTGATGCCCATCTGAACTATAAAAATAACAGAGTTTGCAAGGTTAATTAAAAGCAAAGCAAAGATTATGGTAGGAAATGTGTAGCTTAAGAAAATAGGGCTGGGGCTATAGCTCAGGTCCTGGGTTCAATCCCCAGCACTGCCAAAAGATAAAAAATTATATATAGTACAAACCTAATGAGTCATACTTGTTCCTTAGAGGAGTGAATCTCAAACTCAGTTCCTACTTATTCCATAAATAGGAATGCTTTTTGAGCTAAATTTGAGTAGAACAGTGATAATGCTCCCAGGGAAAAAAAAATTTAAATTACTGGGAAATTTTTTCTCAATTTTATCTGTAGCTGTTTTCCTTTTGCTTATGCTAAAATCTAGCTTCATCCAGGTGTGGTGGTGCATGCCTGTTATCCCAGCTACTTGGGAGACTGAGGCAGGAGGATCTCAAGTTCAAGGCCAGCTTTGGTGTCTAAGTAAGACCCTATCTCAAAAAAAAAAAGTAAATAAATAAAGTCTAGTTGTCAGCATTAAAGTAGTCCTTTAGCAAGTGGATTTTTTTTTCTTTTTTGGGTACTGGGGATTGAAACTAGGAGCACTAGTGGTAACTGAGGTACATTCCCAGACCTTTTTTGATTTTTATTTTATTTTATTTTTAGTAAGACCCTATCTCACCAAGTTGCTGAGACTCACTTGAACTTGAGATCCTCCTGCCTCAGCCTACTAAGTCACTGTGATTATAGGCATGTGTCACCTTGCCTGGCTTCTTTGGTGAACATTCTGAATTACATTATAATTCCATTTTTGGTGAAAAGCACTTTCATCTCAAACTATTCTTCACCTGAACTTAAAATTAACACTATTCACAGTATGTTGTAGGAGAATCATGATCTAAGAATATTTCATTACTCTTTAGCTTTGTACATTGACAAGACAACCAAATGAATGTGTTTGGGCAATTGTACTTCTTATTTACGCCTCTCTCTGGGCCATTAGAATAAGAATTTTCACTAGGCATAGTGGCACACACCTATAATCCCAGGTATTCACAAAGCTGATGCAGGAGGACTTCAATTGGAGGCTAGCCTGGGCAATTTAACAAGACCCTATCTCAAAATTTAAAAAAAATTAAGAAGGACTGGGGTTGTAGCTACAGTGTTAGAACACCCCTGAGTTCGATCCCCAAGAGGAAGAAGAAAAAGGAGGAGGAGGAAGAGTAGAAGGAAGAAGAGGAAGGAGAAAGAAGAGGAGGGAGGAGAAAGAAGAGGAGGGAGGAGAAAGAAGAGGAGGGAGGAGGAGGAGGAGGAGGGAAGAGGAGAAGAAGGGAGGAGGAGGAGGGAGGAGCAGGAGGAGGGGGAGGAGGAAGAGGGAGGAGGAGGAGGAGGGTGAGGGGAAGGGGGAGAAGAAGAAGGAAGAGGGGTGGTGGGGAGGAGGAGGGGGAGGGGGGAGAGAGAGAGGAGAAAGAGAAGAAGAGGAGGGGAGAGGAGGAAGAGAAGAAGAGGAGGGAGGAGGAGGAAAAGAGAGGAAGAGGAGCGGGAGGAAGAGAAAGAAGAATTTTCATGCCTTGGTTGACCTCATTCTAAAGAACTGAGCCTTGCACCTGGTCTTAGAATCTCACCTGATGCATCAACAAGATATTCAGGCAACCTGTATTGGATGTTCAGTTACCTACTTCAGTAGTGGCCTGTGATAATCCTTAGCATATGGCTGATTTCCCTGTGGGTCTGGCCTTTATGCAAGGGAGGTAATCTGAAAAGCTAGTGGATGAGAATTGGCTGGATATGTTCAACATTTTGGCCAGGAAGAATTAGGTCTGTCAGACTTAGGTCAGACTCTTTAACTAACTATGGTTCCAAATTCATTTGTTTGCTTTTAGTTCTCAAGTTTTCCAAGTTCTTATCTCTCCAGGCCAATAGGCTTCCATCTGGACATAGGCAATATTTCCCCCAGAAGGGCCTGCGTGTGCTCTGGATATGATGTCCTCCAACAGTCACTGAGGCTTTAGGGGAAACTGAATTAATGCCCAGCTATCTCAGAAGCCAGGTTAGCAGGGCAACCAACCATCCCAATTTGTATAGGACAGAGGGTGCACTACAAATGTGGAACTTTTTGTGCTAAAACAGGTAATAATGTCCTGGGCAAACCAGAGTGAGTTGGTCACTTTACAGATTGGAAAAAACTAGAACCTTGTCTATCTATAATCAAGGTTATTAACCGAAGTATGCAAATCTACCTAATGAGCTAAATAACCCTGAGGGAGGCAGAACTATTGGGACTCTCTACTGGTCCCTTAAGAGCAAATGATGAGGAATAAAGAATAATGTCTAGAGTAGGGTCAACTGATTAGTCAGTTCTGGAATTAGGAGGAGCAGGGGTTTCAGGCGTAATTTCCAGTGGTTATTTCTGTGCCTCTGTGCAGTTTCCCATTATTCCCAGGGTACCTGTGAGCCCCGAGAGAGAAAAACTATGGTAGAAATGCTCAAATGAGCCTGTATCTAAGGGCTCACATAGTACAGCTGAGGGCATCTTTCTTCAAGGATCTGAACGTGTAGATGCCCTGGCCAGAGAGAATAGAACCCAGGGGACTGAGGACAGAGACAGATGTCCAGAAGCAAGACCTGCAAACAGAGATGATGAAAGTGACAGTGGACAACAGTGGACAAGGTCAAGAGCAGCTCTGATAATCCTTGAGGTCCTGGCCTAACTTCTATAAATCTCAGAGAACAAGAACATCAAAAACTGGTGGTTCCACCCAAGCTACATATATCTGGGAATTCTCAGAAATAGCTAGAGAATTAGGAAAATAAAAGCCTATTAGCCCACGGTTATGAGCATGAAGGATGGAGAGTGCAATTTTTTTTTTTATTATCAATATAACCCTGAGTTACTATTATATAATACTGCCTATTAAAGTTTGGGACATGCAGAATATAATTAAACTACTTTAAAAATGAACTTGTTATTAAGTACTTACAGAAAAACACACTAATCACAGGTATACAGTTCAATGAATTTTCCCAAGGAAAACACACCTACCTACCCCAAATCCAGATTAAGAAACAGAATATTAACATCAACCTAGAGGCGCACCTCATGCCTCCTCCCAGCCTGTGCCCCCTCCCAAGGGTAAACATTATACTGACATAGTGACAGACATCTGTTTTGTCTGTTTTTGAACATACATAACTTGTCAGTTTGCCTTGTCTCATGCAACATTATGTTTATGACATTCACCCCTGCAGTTACATGAAGTTCTAGTTTATTTATTGGCACTGCCGTGTGGAATTCCACTAGAAATACCCCACTCTTTATTTACCCATCCTACACCCTATTTGTGTTGTTTCAGTTTGGAGTTCTTATGAGTAATGCTACATGGACTTTCTACTACATGTATTTTGGTAAATACTTTGGTGCATTTCTGCTGGATATAGACAGAAGAGTAGAATAGCTAGGGCATAGGGCATAGGGCATAGGGCATAGGGCGTATGTATGCTATGCTTTGGAAGATACTGCCAAGCAGTTTTCCAGAAAAATCAGACGATCTTGCTTCCTCCAATATTGGAGCATTCCAGTTGCTTATGTCATTCTTTCCTTTGGTCATTCTGGTAAGTATGGAGTATACATACAACTTTAAGTTTTATTGCCAGGCACAGTTGCACATACCTGTATTCCCAGCAACTGGAGGCTGAAGCAGAAAGATCAAGGACAGCTCAAGGACAGCTTCATCAACTTAGCAAGACACTGAACAATTTAGTGAGATCCCCTCTCAAAATAAAATAGGAAAGACTGGGAATGAAGCTAAGTTGTAAAGCATCCCTGGTTCCAATCCCCAGTACAAAACAATTTTTTTAAAAAAGTCTTTTTAAATTTTATTTTCAAGTCTGGGAGATTCCCTAACTCATTTAAAATTTATGGCCAAATGGAGTTCTCAATAAAAAGATTCAAATGGATTCTTTTTCTGAGGAAGTGAAATGTATTTGTAAGAGATTTGCCTTATTCAAAAATGAATTTCCTTGCTTACAAGGTTTTAGGAACTTATATGTTCTAAATGAAAGAACAAAAAACAAAAAGTCGAAAGATGGATGAAGGGTGGCCATGCAAGAAGATTTCCTATTCCTCCTGTTCTTTAATTCTTCTGTAAGTCTTGATGCTAAAATCCTTCTACTAGATTGCATGATCTCTCTTCAGATGTCAGCTATAATAGCATAATATGTGGACCCAGAGCACAGAAGATTATAGCTGGAGATCTGCCATCCGTATTAGTGGGAGAACTGCAAAGCTTTTCTTGTAATTGATCCTGAAAGCAAAGACTCTTTTCTCCTAGGCTATTTCTCTAGGGGAAATTGTGTTAATTTAAGTGGAAAGAATCTGTGGTGACCAAATCACAGACAATAAAACAACTCTCGGAATGCCATGGGATTTTGTGGATTTCAGCTCTAGAGATCAGTATATAAAATGTGCACGATTGGTTTTCTTTTTTTATTATTTCCCTTGGTCTAGGGATTTTGAATTCTGCAAAAATAATTTTTGCCCTTACACGAATCATTGACTTAGCTGTCCCCAAAGTATTACGTACTTAAATTGTGTCCTAAAGCACTGAAAAGATTGAAAGGAAATGAGGAATTCTCATATTCTGTTAGAATGTTCCTTTTTTTTCTACAGGCTTTTTGGTCACAGCTAACTTGAAAGAAAGTAGTCCACCACATGGCCTGAAAATAACTTTTGAAAAAATAATAAACTGAAACCATATTTCTGTCTTTTTGCAAACTGGGCTTCATTCTTCCCAGTGCTGATAACAAGGACGGTTAAGAAACCACAAATTTTAAAAAACATAATCATGCAAATGAGAAAGGACATGAAGTGAAACAGGAAGGAAGTGACATGAAAAATTTTATGAATGATGTTATGATTAGTAATTTCCTCAAAATCCCTTAGTATCATAAAACTTTTGGTTTGGCTACAAGGAGAGAATTGGGGACATCATTACCCAGTTCTTACATAAGTGACTTTTTTCTAATTTCAGGGGAGGTACCCTGGCTTTGTTCCCCAACCAGACTATCATCTTCTCCAGCACAGGGACCAGGTATTGATTAAAAAACAAAAATGAAGCACCGGCTAGCTGCTGAGGAGGGTAAAACGACACTTCTGCCATCAGACCTTTCTATGCCAGCCACCTGTTGAACCCCTCACTGGTGTCTGCTCTCAGACTCCTGGAACTACGCTCTCCTCCTCTAGAGACACTCGAACTTTTCCTGAGCCCTTATGATGCCACCTATACCTGGACCATCACCTGTTGCTCTCTGGTACGCATGCTCTACCAAACAGACCTTCCAGCCCATGAAGCTAATCTACCACCCTGCTTCTAACTGCCCTACTCTATCGGTACTTCCACTTAAAGTTCTAGAATCTTTTGTTGTTTTTTTTTTTGTACTGGGGATTGAACCTAGGAGCACTTTACTACTGAGTCCCATCCCCAGTACTTTTTATTTTTTTCTTTTGGGACAAAGTCACACTCAGTTGCTGAGGGTCTTTCAGAATTGCTAAGACTGGCCTTGAATTTGTGATCCTCCTGCCTCAGCCTCGGAGCCACTGGGATTACAGGTGTGTGCCACCATGCTCTGCAAGGTTCTGGAGTCTTCCAGGTTGCTCATCTAGCTCTTTTGGGGGCCGTATCACTTCATTCATAAATATATTTTTCCCTTGGTATCTGTGAAAGATTAGTTCCATAACCCTACAGAGGCCCAAATCTGCATATTTTCAAGACCCTTATATAAAATGGCATGATATATAAAATCATATAATCCTATATCATAGGATTATAATCCCACACTTATAATTCCAGCTATTCAGGAAGCTGAGAAAGGAAGATTGTAACTTTGAGGCCAGCCTCAACAACTTATTAAGACTCTGTGTTAAATTAAAAAATAAAAAGGTCTAGGGGTGTAGCTCAGTGTTAGAGCACCCCTGGGTTCAATTCCCAGTACCACAAACAACAATAACAACATCATCATCATCATCATCATCATCATCATCATGATCACCTCTAGGAGTGCCTCTGGGAGTGCCACAATATAAATTACATATAAATAGTTGTACTTTACTGTTTAGGGAATAATAACAAGACAAGAAGTCAATACGTGTCCAGTTACAGATGGAATTTTTTTTGGAATACTTTTGATTCATGATTGGTTGAATCCATGGATATAGAATCCACAGATACAGAGGGTCAAATGTGCTTTCACTCCACAAATAGTTATTAGGCTTCTGGTTAGTGTCGGGCTGTGCTGGGTGCCTAGGACACAATATGTTAGTGGTCATTAGGCTGCTAAAAAAGGAAAAACACAGACACCTGAACAAATACATATGAGGAAATGCTATGGATGCCTCAGTAGATGTGAGTATGAGATACGGTGGGGCACCAAGGCCCAGGTGTCATTTTTTCCACGATTAAACATTAGATAAAGTGACATTAGATCTTTGTTCCTGTAGCAGTCCTCGACCTCCTCCATGGGCCATTCTGCTTTGCTGGCCAGACAGCTGGCAGCATTGAGCAGAAGAAAAGACCAGAGGCTGCCCATAAGTATTTAAGTCTAATATCCAGGACACTGCTGTGGTTCTGTAGCTTCTGGAGTTAATTGGATGATGGTTAGTAATGTCATTGTGCCAATGTTTCTAGTCTTCTGTTGTCCATACACATATTAGGATTGCATTTCCTGAAGGCTGGGTGTGACTAAGGGAAAGAAAATTTGTTTAGTATATGCAAGGCCCTGCATTTGGTCCCCAGCACCCCATGTAAATATCACCACTATTTATTTTAGAACATTACTTTTTTAAAAAACCTCGAAGAAATACAAGTCAAAATTACTCTAAGATTTCATCTCACTCTAGTCAGAATGGCAATCATCAAGAATACAAGCAATAATAAGTGTTGGCATGGATGTGGGAAAAAGGTACACTCAGACATGGCTGGTGGGACTGCAAATTGGTGCAATCACTATGGAAAGCAGTATGGAGATTCCTCAGAAAACTGGGAATGGAACCACCATTTGACCCAGTTATCCCACTCCTTTGTTTATACCCAAAGGACTTAAAATCAGCATACTGCAGTGACATAGCCACATCAATGTTCATCGCAGCTCAATGCACAATAGCTAAACTATGGAACCAGCCTAGATGCCCTTCAATAGATGAATGGGTAAAGAAAATGTGGTACATATATACAACGGAATATTATTAATCCTTAAAGAAGAATAAAATTATGGCATTTGCAGATAAATGGATAGAACTAGAGAATATCATATTAAGTGAAATAAGCCAATCCCCCAAAACCAAAGGCCTAATGTTTTCTCTGATAAGCAGTTGCTGATCCATGGTGGGGGTGTGGGGGAGATGAATGCACATGTACAGCCAGAAGAATGAGAAGTTGTGCTCCATTTGTATACAATGTGTCAAAATGCATTCTACTGTCATGTGTAACTAATTAGAACAAATAAAATAAAATAAAATTCTAAAAAAAGAGAGAGAGAGAAACCTTATACCCTTTAACAGTCACCTCCCATTCCACCCCTTCACTTCCCATACCCCTTTTATTTTCTCTTTCTATTCCCACCTCCATAAAATACTAGCCTACTTCTGGTCTTTTATAGACTTACCTATACTGAACATTTTATGTAAATGAAATCACACAATATGTGACTTTGTGCCAGGCTTCTTTTGTGTTTTAGGGCTCATCCACATTGTAGCATATATTTTTTGAGCCAAATTATGTTCTATTATATGGTTATGACACACATTACCCTTTCATCAGTTGATGAACAATTTCAGTTATTTCCATTTATTGCCTATTCTGAATAATGATGCTATAAACATTTGTGTACACATTTTTATGTGGATATGTTTTCATTTCTCTTGGCTATATAAATAAGAGTCAAATTTCTGAGTCATACGGTAACTCTTTACTTTTTGAGGACTGATAAATTCTTTTCTAAAATAAATCCTTTACATCTCATCATTAAGGTATAAAGTTTCCAATTTCTCCATATCCAGGTTATTACCTCTATTTCATGTTGAAGCCATTCTAGGAAGTGTGCAGTGGCATCTCAATGAAATTTGGATTTGCACTTTCCCCTGGTGATTAACATATTGGCTCTTTGTTTATCTGCCTTGGAGAAATGTCTACTTAATTCCTTTGTCTGTTTTAAAAATTGCATTATTAATCCTTTTATTGTTTGCAACTTGATAATCATACAATTATATTATTATGATTTACAGATATTTTCTCCCATTATATGAGCTCTTTTTACTTTCTTAATGGTATTCTTTGAAACACAAAATCTTTTATTTAAAGAAATTTATTATCTATTTTTTCTTAATTCTTATATTTTGAATTTTGTATGTAAGAAGGCTTTAGCCCAAACCATACTCACAAAGATTTCCTCCTATGTTGACTCCTAACAGTTTTATAGTTTCAGCTCTTAAATTTAGATCTACGGTTCATTTTCATTCTATGAATGATATGTGAGGAAGAATCCAATTCGTCCTTTTACATGTAGATATCTAGTAGTCCCAGCATCAATTATTGAAAAGATTATTCTTTTTCACACTGGATTATCTTAACAATCCATTTTTTCCTATATGCAAGGTCATGTCATAGGGATAGTTTTATTGCTTCCTTTCCATTCTGAATGAACTTTATTTCATTTTCTTGCCTAATTGCTCTGAGTAGAACTTCCAGTACAAGGCTGAACATAAGTGGCAAGAATAGATGTTTTGGATCTTGATCTTAAAAGGAAAGCATTCACTCTTTCACTCTTATGTCTGGTGTTAGCTAAGGGTTTTCATAGATGCTCTTTATCAGGCTGAGGGCATTCCTTACTATTCCTGTTGTTGAGTGTTTCTGTCATGAGTGTTGCATTCCATCAAAAGCTCCCCCTGCAACTATTTAAGTGATCCTGTGACTGTTGAACTTCAGTCCATTGATGTAGTATAAGACATGAATGAGATTTTGGGTGTTAAACTGTGCATTCTGGGGTAAATCCCATTTAGTCATGTAGCTATTTTTATATTGTTCAATTCAGTTTTTTAGTATTTTGTTGAGAACTTTTGTATCTATAATCATAAAAAATATTGGTCTGAAGTATATTTGTGTATGTGTGTGTAGGTGTTTTACCAATGTCTGACTTCAGTATCAAGACTATAGAAAGAATTAGGAGATATTCCCTCAACTTTTGGGGGGAAGAATTTGTGAATAATTGGTGTTTAATCATAATTTAAAATGTTTTGCCAGAATGATGAGAAAAGCTGAGAGGGTATCATCCTGAGACCCCAAAAGGACAAACTATTGTTTGTCAGAAACAGATTTTTTAAAATAAGAAGTCAGAGCCTGTGACTGACTTTTGAGGGAGAAAGACTCGCAGTGTTTGAAAAGCTCTCATAAATACTCTTCATGATCTCACAAGACAGATTGCAATAGCAATTTTCAGTTTAATCCACATGAAAATCTCGACCAAAAATACCAGTGAATCAAATGTGACAGAAAACTTATAACAACAGAGTACATTTATTTTAGGAATGCAAGGACAAAAATCTCATTCTTTGGTTTTATTTTATTTCTACACATCATTTCCCACAAGTAATAGTTATGAACATTTGTGGGGTAAAAAATGTTATGCTATGTGTGTGCATTGTGGAGGGATTAACTCAGGCTAATTAACATATTTATAATCTTATAAACATAATTTCTTAATGATGAAAACATTTAAAAGCTACTTTTTAAACTTTTTTTTTCTTTTTTGATACTAGGAATTGAACCCACAGGTGCTCTACCACTGAGCTACATCCCCAGCTCTTTCATTTTTGAGGCCAGGTCTTGCTAAGTTGCTGAGGCTAACCTTGAACTTCTAATCCTCCCAAATCACTGATATTACAGATGTGCACCACTATCCACGACTTGATAGAGTAATCTTTCTGATAATGCTTTTTAAAAACTACTCATATACAAATGCTTCTTCTAAAATGATAAAGGATATATATATTTCAAACAGAAAGACAAATACTGCATGGTCTCACTTAATATGCAGAAACCAAAGAGTTGATCCCAAAGAGTAGAAAAGTAGAACAGTGCTTACCAGAGCCTGGACAGGATGTAGGGGAGGCAGAGATGGAGAAAGGATGATTAACAGGTACAGGGTGCAGTTAAACAAGAGGAATAACTTCTAATGTTCTATAGCACATTAGAATAATTATGGCTGACAACTATTAATTGAATATTTCAAATTAACTAGCAGAAAGAATTTTGTATGTTCCCAAAGAAATAATATATGTGCCCATTACTCTGATCTGGCTATATTACACATTGTATACCTATATTGAAATTTCACACTGTGTAAATATGTACAATCACTATGTGCCAATTGAAAATAAAATTATGGAGCTGAGGGTGTAACTAAGAGGTAGAGCACTTGTCTGGCATTCACACAGCCATGAGTTTAATCCCCAGCACTGCAAAACATATATACATTTAATGGTGCATCTTTGAAAGACATCTTATTGTACCACCATCTTTATTATTATTATTATTATTGTCATTTGAGAAGTTCCAGCTGATGCATTAAAATATGATGCAGAAATAAAAAGGGGACATTTAGAAAGGTGAACACAAATAATTACTATTTATTACTGACAATATCCCTTAGAAAATAAATAAATAAACTGGAAAAAAGTTAATTTTAATAAAAACAGAAAGTACAATGGCTGTACCCAAGGTAAATATAATTCAACAGTTTCTTTCATTGATAATAATAAACTCATTTTACATAAGTTCTTGTGTTGTGGTAGACACTGTATCAAGTGCTTTACAGGCACCATCTGATTTAATCTTAAAAACCTCTAGTCATTGATTAATAAATCCTTGAAACAACTCATAAAGATATACATGACCACTATCTCTATTTAATGAAAGAAGAAATTGGGGCTTAGGGATACAAATTAACTTGCCACAAAGCAAATATGAAGCAAATCTACAAGCAATTAACTTCATTCTTCATTTTTTATTATTACAGCTGTTATTATTATCATCCTTATTGACATTATTATATGCTGAGGCATTGGGCTGGATTTTTCCTGACCGCTCTCATTTCTATGTATCTTATGAGCAGAGGCACTGGAAGCCTTTGATCCTGACTCTTTTCCAGGCAGTTTGTATAGTGAATACCCTGAGAAGCTAGAAATAGCATCTCCATCCAGAGTAAAGGACAGGTTTGTTTATTGTCCAGTATAATAATGTCTCACTTCAAGAAGAAGCCTCTTTATGAAATATTTTTAAAATATAAAGAATGCAGTTTGTCTTAGGTAATGCACTCACTGCACATGTGTAAATGCAGGCAGCTCTTGACTTTCTCCTGCTGCCCTGTGAGAACCGGAGCTCAGGGAACTGTCTGTCTGGCTACTGCTAATGGTGTGAGGAACAAGGACTTTTGTCTCTGGCCTGGAATCTCAGACTTCTGCCAGTATGGAACTACGGCTGGGTAACTTTTCATCTTGCAAGTAGGGTAAACGCGCAGACCCTTCACACATCTGGACAGACACACCATGATGGGAAGATTGACCGTTTCAAGGATGTTAAATTTCCCAAAATTTAATTTTTATTTTGAACTTAATAAAATGATTCGTAGTTTCCATTGGGAGAACCACTAGAAATTGCCAAGAATCACTACGATGTTTTAAAAGAAAAACAGGGAGTAAAAAGGAAGTACTTGCCTTATCAGCCATTAAATTATTCCTAAAGCTATAATAATCAAAACAATAGATGTAGTTCTGGCATAAGAAAAGATAAGAAAAACAATGAAATAGAAAAAAAATAACTCAGAAATAGATTCTATAGCAGAAGAAATTAAAATATCATACAGGAAGCAATAAAAACCAATGGTGGAGAGTTGAACTACTGAATAAATTGTGGTTTCAAAAAAGTAGTTGAACAGTTGGGGGTAAAATCAGCTTCGAGATTAACATAACACATTAGTACGTACTTTTGGTAGTTAAGATTTAAATATGAAGGATGATGTTAAACCATTAGCAAATATAAACAAAGCCTGGAAAATAATGTCTAATCTGTGGATAGGAAAGAATATTTCAAAATGCCTCTCAGAATTTTTCAATTATCATGTCTTTGGACCCAACAATTTAACTAAGAGAGTGTAGACTTAAGCCTAGGAGTTGGAGACCAGCTTCGGGACATAGTGAGGCCCCCACTTCTAAAAACAAAACAAAATAAATAAAATAAGTTGTCTTGAGATTCCCTAACCCTGGAATCTCATTGTCCTCCTTATGCTGAGTTTGGACTGTTTTATTTTCTCATGGTTATTTCTGCCTTGCTCAGAATCACGGATTTGTCTGAATCCCACCTCTTACAATGTGTTCCATCTTTTTAAATTTTTTATTAGATATTACTTTAGTCCACTTTATTTTTGTGCTGCTGGGAATTTAACCCAGAGCCTAGTCAGGCTAGGTAAACACTCTACCTCTGAGCTATACCCACTATGCTGTCCCATCTTTTGGATCTGAACCAACTTTACTATATGTAATATTCAGTTCCCTTCCTTTGTTTTCCCATCTTATTAAAACAAAACTTGATGAGGAAAAACAACAAGAACACCTACGACATTTGAATATGTCACAACTTTTACAGATCTGAGATGACAAATGGGATTTTTGAAACTACATATATTGGCTTATTCAAAAATTAATTAGACATTCTCCTACATAAAAGTTCTTTGGCCTCTTTCCCATGAAAATGTTCTCCCTGGCTACGGTTGTCCCTGGCTCTGATTGTCACTTTATGTTCTTTTCCCATATCAGGAATTTCCTCACATATTATCAGTTCTGTGTATTTCAGGACTTGCTTTCCCATGGATGAAAGTATAAGCAAATGCCTCACTTTGGTTAGCAGAGAAATTCTGCTTTCCCTTCCTGCCCCAGTCCTGGAACAATCTCTGCATTTCTGAAACATCAATAATATGCTCAACTACTCAAAAGACAATTACCTTGGTCTCAAGCTTTAGCAATACAGAAAATAGATTTCCACATTTTTATTTCCTTTTCTCTTATACCCACTAAGATTTATAAGTAAAGAGGAAACAGTAAAGATGCTTATTTTCCTTTTGCTGTGAATAGTATTTTTTCACTCAGCTATACTTGTTAAAGTAATGTAACTGATGTGAATCTGCAATCTGTGTATGGGGTGAAGGTGGGAGTTCATAACCCACTAGAATCAAAGTGTGGAATATGATATGTCAAGAAATTTGTAATGTTTTGAACAACCCACAATAAAAAATTAAAAAAAAAAAAAAAAAAAAAAAAAAAAACAATACACTCGATCACCGATAGAAGATACCAGGTTAAACAAATAAAATACAGTAATTTCCAAAATGTAATAGATCCAGGTGTTCTGAAATATGAAGATGATCAAACTCTGTTATTAAAATTTAAAAAGTTAAATTTTAAAAGCCAGCTGCCTGGTGGGCACAATGGTGCACACCTGTAATCCCAGAGGCTCCACAGGCTGAGGCAGGAGTATCACAAGTTCAAAGCCATCTCAGCAACTTAGCAAGGCCCTAAACAACTCAGTGAGACCCTGTCTCTATATAAAATATAAAAAAGGGCTGCAGATATGGCTCAGTGGTCAAGTGCCTCTGGGTTCAATCATTGGTACAAAAAAAAAAATAGCAAGTTTCCTGAAAGCATTTATAGTATGAAGCCATTTGGCATTTGGCAATGTCTGGATATACTTTTGGTTGTCACATCTGAGTGGTAGTGGTAGGGGACCACTAATAACATATAGTGCATAGAGACCTGGGATGCTGCTAAACATCCTACAATGAACAGGGCAACCCTCCAAGCAAAGCATTTTCTGACCCACCATGCCAACAGTATCAAGATTAGGAAAATCTGTTCTAATTGTGTTAAGTGAAGTAAGTCAAATTCAGAAGGTCAAGCATTTTATGTTTTCCCTGCAGAAGCTACAGAAGAAAAAGGAAAAGAAAGGTCAGGATGTCTTGTGAAACTGAAGGAAGACCAGTAGAGTAGTGGAAATGGAACAGGAAGAGAGAGGAGGGAAGTGAAATGGGAAGTAGTGCAGAATGATATTGGTCAAATTATATTGTTATATTATGTGCACATATGAATGGATACAACAAATCCCACCACTGCATACAGCTATAATGCAACAATAAAAACCATTTCTAAAAATTAACCTTGTTCTAGAATTTCTCTGAACAGTGGACATCTCCAAGAGTTCAATCATGAAGGAAGTATACTCTTTCTAAATCATTAATCTCTCAGTTTGCATTTCTTTTAATGAGCATATTGTAATAAGAAGGCTTTGAGGGGCTGGTGTTGTGCCTCAGTAGTAGAGTGCTCATCTCGCCTATGTGAGGCCCTGGGTTCCATCCTCAGCACCACATAAAGATAAATAAAATAAAGGTATTGTGTCCATCTACAACTAAAAATGTTGTATATAATATTTATATATACATATATACATAAAAAAGTTTTTTGTGTAATTTTGAAATAGTGTGAAGATCACACACATAAAACAAAAATCAATATATTTCATCAAATTACACAGTTTTGGGGCAGACAGAAAGAGCACAGGGCAAGTGCAGCTAGGAGAGGAGAGACGTCTGTTTCCAAGGGATGCCAAGATGAATAATGAACTCAGGTAAGACTCTGCCTTCTGTGCACATGGAGGAATTTCCTCCTGAGAATACATCCCACTGATTGTCTGCTCCTTCCTAGACTCACCCTGAAATGTGCTGCCTGTAATTCAGCACATTAATATTCAAAGGGCAGGGGTTGGGATGTGGAAGGTTGTCTTCTTCCCTGTCCGAACATCACACCCAGAGACCAGAGGCTGAGGGATGGAAATGTCAGGTGCTCAATAGAACATAAAACTACATGTGAACTAGAAGTCATGGTGCTATTTATTTTTCCACATTGTAAATCTCCCTTTTTCATTTTTGTAGAGTTGTTGCTACACTGGAATCTCTTGGGCGCCATCTGGTGGATAGATTTCCAATTCCCAGTTTGATGGTCACCTTCCGAACATTTTAGCTGTTATACCACTGTCTGCAGTTCAAGTTCTTCTCCCGTAGTATATATCTACAATTCCTCATTACTATGTGATGTTGACACATTACAGACAACCATCAATTTTGTATAAAGAGTAAACAGATCCAATATAAGCTTGGGATGAATACCAAAATCAGGTATTCAGACTCCTATCTCAGGGCCTGGTGGGGGCAGTAAAAAACAGGAATAGGCTGTCCTGTTGCTACCCGAGAGTTCATGCCTGGACCTAGAAGCAAAACCAACTCTAGGCCTAAGAACATGTAAGATCCCAAACAGGCTCCTGGAGAACCCAGAGCCTGACAGACTTGTCTTGGAACCCAATAAATTTCTCATTAAGAAAAATGAGACTTAGGCTTGCTTCCCCAGTAAGATACCACTCTCTGCCTCTTAGTTCCCTAATAACACAGTTCCCAGATTCCAAAGAGTGGGCCCCAGAGAACTTGAGAGCATTTTGCCATCTGACAGGGACAGCTGCCTCTTAGTGAAGTCTTGTGGTTGTTAGAGGCCAGCGAGGCAATGTTTGCCGACTTTTCAAAGTGAAAATCTTGACTATTATGTGAAATTCCTTAATTTTTCCATTGTTGGCTCTAATTATTTTTGAAAGACTCCATGGGCCCAAAAACATTTGTGTTTGGAGCCAATATTTAATGAGCCGTCAAAGAGTCTTCAAGTCCTTTTGAATTCTTCTTATGAACTGTGACTTTGACCTCTGCTCACATCTATTCATGATTACTTTTTTTTTTTGGTGGTGGTGGTGGTGGTTCTGGGAATTGAATCCAGGGGCACTCTACCACTGAACTACATCCTGGATCAAACTTGTCATCCTTCTGCCTCAACCTTAAAGGTTTTGAGGGGCAGAAAGCCAGGAAGGAACCAATAGGAATGTCTCTGGCATCCCTTTTCTTGGTAGTATTTTTTTAAAAAATCAGTATAGAATTATCAGTTCTGAACATATCCTTGGCCAAAAACAGATAGACTAGGCAAATTTTCTTGGTTTTATTTATTTGTTTGTTTTCCATAAATCCAGTAAAGAGACAATATCATGTTGTAGTTATAAGTATAAATTTGGAGCCAGACAACCTGGATTCAAATCTTGTCTCTGCCAGTATCATTGCGTCTAATGTCATGTCATTAGTTGCATGACATTGGCAGATTTTTAAATTCCTCATGTAGAGGTTAACTTAATCTCTATTGTTTTATGAAAGACAATAGAATCCACCTCATAGAGTTGTAATGAAGGAACGAAATATATAACAATGCTTATAATGCCTGGCAGATAATAAATACTATATGTGTTGAAATATGAACGTTAGTTCTCCATCACATTGACAAAATACCTGAGAGAGCTGGGTGATGTGGTGCACACATGTGATCCCAGAGACTTGGGAAACTGAGGCAGGAGGATTGAAAATTTGAGAACAGATCCAGCAATTTAGTGAGACCCTCAGAAAATTAGTGAGACCCTGTCTCAAAAAAGAAAAAGGACTGGGGATGTAACTCAGTAGTATAGCACTCCTAGACTCAATCCCCCAGTACAAACAAAACAAAACAGAACCCACCAAGACTACCCACCATCTACAATTTTGCCATCTTACATTAAGGTAATCAAGTTGAGATAATCAACTTGAAATTCAAATAAGGAAAGGTTTATATTTTGGCTCATGGTTTTGGTCAGTGATCACTTGATAATCATTTTAAAGACTGTGGCAAGGAAGAACATCGTGATGAGGATTGCTTAGTGGAATGAAGCTGCTCGCCTCATGGTGGCCAGAAAGCAACAAGAGAGAGAGAGAAGAAGGGGAGAAAGTCCCAGTATCTTCTTCAAGGGCATATCCCAAATGACCTTCCACTAGGCTCCACCTACTAAGGGTTCCATGACCTCCGAATAGCACTAGAGGCTGTCAGCCAAGACTTTAACCTATGGGTTTGTAGGGAATACTTTCAATCCATTAGCACTTGCCCTCAGCACCCTCAACATCCCCATTCAAAAGGGAGGGATACAGGTATAGAAAGGAAGAATTAAACCAAAGCTCATGTCCATCTCATAAAGCAGAATGCATCTCTAGGAGTCCCCAAAGTCTAAACTGCTTTAGCGTGGCTGAGAAATCCAAATCACGGGGCTGGGACTCAGTGGTAGAGCTCTTGCCTAGCACATGTGAAGCCCCAGGTTTGAATACCAGCACTGAAAACAAAACAAAACAAAGCAAAAAAGATAACCCAAGTCCAAAGTCTTCTCTGAGACTCAGTTCAAACTTTTAGCTGTGAGTCCCTATAAAGATTTAAAAACCAAGTTACCCACTTCCAAGATGCAATGGCCCAGGGTAAACATCCCCATTCAAAAGGGAGGGATACAGGTATAGAAAGGAAGAATTAAACCAAAGCAAAACTGAAATCCAGCAAGGCAAATGTTAAATAGTAGAGCTCCATGTCTGGCATCCCTGGCATGGGTGCTGTGACATGAGCTCCAATGGACTTGGACAACCCCACTCCTATTCCCTTGCAAGCTGCAGCCCACCTGGCCTCTCTCTTGGGCTGACCCTGCTTGTTGTCTGAAACAGGCATTCCACGTTCCTGGCATCTCTAATTTTCGGAGGTATTCAGCTCTAATTTTCATAGTTCACATTGCCCTGTCATGGGGCTTTTTGCAGGGATTTCCTCAAGGTAAGTCACTGGTAAGCCAGGCTTCACGGCAGGCTGAAATGCAAGGTGATGATTCTAAGCTCTGCTGACTCACAATGTCACTGGAGGCCCACAGAGAGTTCCCTTTATTTGCTGCCTCAGATTTCCTTTTATACCAAGGGTCATGGTCAAATGCATGAAAAATGATGAACTTACCATTGAGATAATATATAAGAGGATGCATAAAATGAAAAATTTGAGAAAATAAAAGTTTTTTTTTTTTTTTTTAATCCCCAGATATCCTTTATCCTAGATTTCCACTGGTCAAGAGAGAACAAAATATCTTATTGTAATGCCTATGCTAAAAGAATAGAAAGAACAAAATGTTCAGAAAATTTAGGACAGATAATTGATGGATTAAATAGTGTATCGTATTAGGGTCTATAAAAACAACAATGGCATACAGAAATCAAAAGAAAATAATCATCTACAATTCTGCCATCTACATGTTTTAATTTTTATATGTTCCTTTTACATTTTATTCAAATGTTTTTCCATTTTTCCCCCAAACTCACAGAAACAAATCTTATGTGTCTAAGGGCAAGACCAGACAAGGTGGTCATCAGGTTATGCTACAGTTACCCGGCAATATTTCTGTACTTCTACCTCTAGTAGTTCTGCCAAAATTCCAGTCCTCTTCAAGTCCCTCTTAAGTAGTTCTTGAATTCTCAGGAACGAATCCTCTGGCTATCATGTGTCACCTTCAGTTTTCCTCTCCTCTTTAGCATCTCCCTTCAAATGTCTGCTATTATTGGTGCTTCCTAAGAAGCTTCAGATGCATCAGAAACTGTCCAACTCCTCCTCCTAGTGCAATGCCCTGTTCCATTCTCTTCCATCAGCTTGAGAAGGTTGGGCCAGCTCCTTGGTTTCTTTTTTGTACTCCATCTACAAATCCACTGAGCTAGATTCAGGGACACTGGTTATCAGGCAGTGAAAATCTGAGGATTTTAGTGAAACTTTCCTTGTGATTTTTACTGGCTCTTTATTGCAATCCATAGTCTCTTGAGCATCTCTGAGTCCATAGTTTGGGAAAAGGAAAACTAAAAGCTCAACAGTCTTCTTAGGATCACATTTTTTCTTATTTGCTGACAGTTCCTGAACTGTGCTTATATATTTTATTCTCTTCTCTTTGTAATGAAGTTTTATTCAATAAGTTCCTCGGTCCCAAATGCAAACAAACATATGCCAGACCTAAATATGCAAAAACCCTTGAACAAACACAATTTAAGGTGACTGGCCTCCTAATACAATAGCATAGATAGAATTCTTGGTTTCATCTTTCTCATTATAGAGTTACTTTGTGTATATTTCCAGCTTACTATCTGGTTCTCATAATTATTATGTAAGAGGTTATATTACAAATATTATATATAATGGATTTGCTATAATTTATCTAATTGTTCTCTTATTTGGAAATTTAGGTTATCAATGATTTTTCTTTTTTTTAATATTTTTTAGTTGTAGAGGGCCACACAATATCTTTATTTATTAATTTATTTTTTATGTGGTGCTGAGGATCAAACCAGTTCCTCACACATGCCAGGCAAGCGCTCTTCCACTGAGCCACAGCCCCAGCCCCTCAATAATTTTTCTTTTTCTTTTTTTCTTGGTACTGGGACTTGATCCCAGGAGCACTTTACCACTGATCTATATTCCCAGTCCTTTTTATTTTTATTTCATTTTTATTTTTTATTTTGAGACAGGGTCTTGCTAAGTGGCAAGGGCCTTGCTCATTTGCTGAAGCTGTCCTCGAACTTGCAATCCTTCTGCCTTAGCCTCCCAAGTTGCTAGGATTACAGGCATGAACTGCTATACCTGACTATCAGTGATCTTTCTATAGTTAAATGAGATGAATTGAGTAGAGACAATTTAAATGGTCATAATTGTGTGTTTTACTTGGGAGATGTTTATATTAGTTAAGGAAATCCTTGTTCTATGATTTTTCAAATTTCAGGGGCATCACATTAAAACTATTTATTTCTCAGTCATTTAACAGTCCAGTATGAGATTCTTTGTCAGCAATGTCAGCAAGAGAGAGCTCTGCCTCACATATTCATAAGAGACCCTAGCGATAGGGCTTTCACCATCTCACTGCATGGTTTCCAAGGTCTCTCTGGGCACCATCATCGGCTGGCAGATAAGTAGGAAAGAGAAGTTCATGTGAGAGTTTCTTAAAATAAAAATGACCCATTTTAATGGTGCAATTTGATGATCTATTTATAAGTGTGTATAGTTGTATAACCACCATGAAAATCAAAATATAGACTTTCCAACATCCTAAAAAATTCCTAATGCCTTTTTATGTCTGATCCCCTTTTGCAACTCCTACCTCCTGACAACTTTCTGTGGATATAGGTAAGTTTGTTAGTTCTCAAATTTCATACAAATGGTATATAATATATATTATTTTTGTGATGCCTCCTTTACTTAGCAAAATTCATGTGATAATTGTAGTAGTAGTAGTAGTAATATAGTATTTGCACCATCCATTGCTTTTTATTGCTGTGCAGTATTTATTGTATACAGTAACCATTGTATGGCTACACTACAATTTGTTAACCCATTCACCAATGGTTTTAGATGTTATGAATAATACTGATAGAATTTATGTGCTTATACTTTAATTTCTCCTGTGTAAATATCTAGAAGAAGGGTCACAATGTCACATGGCAAGTGGATGTTACCTTGATAGGATATTGCCATATTGTTTACCAAAACTGCTATACTATATCTGGCATTGTTACCAGCAATATCTGAGAGTTCCGGTCATTCTACATCCTCACTAATCCATGGGATTGTCCATGCTGTTAATCTTCACCATTTTATATTGTTTTATAAAAACAGATATTTCTAGGGTCTGTATATATTGATTGACTAGATTTCTGGGATGGAGTCATGTTTTGTCTTTGTTTTTGTTTTCTGTAGTACTGGCGACTGAACCCATTAGTGTTCTATCACTAAGCTACACCCCCAGCCATTTTCTTATTTTTATTTTGAGACACAGTTTCACTAAGTTGCCCAGGATGGCCTTGAACTTGCAATCCTCCTGCCTCAGTCTCCCAAGTAGCTAGGATTACAAGCATGTGCCACCTCACCCAGCATGAAGCCATGTCTTATTCTTCTTGAGTTTCTTTCTGGCAAATACATACTGGGCACTTAGCAAATATTGGTTGAAGAGCCAGGCATGGTGGTGCATGCCTGTAATCCCAGGAGTCTGAAGCTAGAGGATTACAAATTTGAGGCCAGCCTCAGCAACATAGCAAGACCTTGTCTTAAAAAGAAAAAATGGCTAGGGATGTGGCTTAGTGATTAAGCCCCTCTGGGTTTAATCCCTGGCACGTAGGCGCGCGCGCGCGCGCACACACACACACACACACACACACACACACACACATGCAAAAAAACCCAACAAATATTGATTGAATATTTACATGTCTACATGTTTAAAATTAAATCTGAAACTTGCCTAAAAATCCCCACAACTTGTATCATACTGTATACTGTAAAAATACCAAATGCTTGCAGATTCCTGAACATCCATAATGTTTCCCATTCCTATGTTATTTGCATCCTCCCCTATTCCTAGAATTTTTTTCCTTGTTTGTTTATCTGGCTAATTCCTCTGCCTGTTCTCTGTGACCCAATTAAGGAATCATTTCATCTTCCCCTTCATTCCTGGGCTGGATTATCTATCTCTTCTCTGAAATATTTAAAATACCTTGTGTTGATCATTATCATTTACTTATTGCACTGTTCTTAACAAAAACACCCAATATGGAACCAGCTGTGTCACATTTATGTCCCAGTTTCCTTAGCTGTAAAACATGGATAAGAATTGCCCTTGTAATGCTGAGCATGGTGGCACACCTGTAATCTCTGAATTTGGGAGGCTGAAGCAGGAGGATCACAAGTTCAAGGCCAGCCTGGGCAACTTAGTGAGACCCTGTCACAAAAAAGGGAAGTAGCTGGGGATGTATCTCGTGGCTAAAGCACTCAATCCCCAATACCCGCCCCCCCCAAAAAAAGACTTTATACTTTAAGACCTTAAAAAGTAAATATTTGGCACCTAGAAAACTCTCAATAAAATTGTATAATCATGCAAAAAATTTAGCCATTTTAGTGGATACATAGTAAATTCTTCTTTTTCACTTGCATGATCACAGTGACTAGTGAACTTCTTTTGTGTTTATTGGTTATATATGTGTATGTATGTGTGTGTGTGTGTGTGTGTTATGAAGTGCTTGTTCAAACCATTTGCCCATTTTTAAAAATGTGGTTGTTTGTCATATTTTATTTGTAAGAGTTCTTTATTTTTTATTTTTTACATATTGTGGATACAAGCAAAGAGGATACTCCTTACTATCCAGTGTTTTCCAATACATTTAAGTTGCTGCTTTTTTGTATTATGTCCAGCTTTTTGTTTAGTACTAGGGTCCTTGTGCTTGGTAGGCGAGCACTCTACCACTAAACTACATCCCCAGTCCTGTGTCCAGCTTTAATAGTTGAAAGAGTTGGTCCTATAGGATCTCACTGTATCATTATGGAAGATGGAAACTGTGAAGGAGATTTTAAGATTCAGAGCTAGAATCGGCTCTCATCAATTCTGCTTACAGTGTGTTGGTTGGAATTCAGTCATGTGACAGCGTCCAACTTCAAAGAAGCCTGGGAAAGGCAGGGCAGAGTGCCCTGGAAAAGAACAGGATTGATGATGAGCTAGCAGAATCTGCTGTGGGAGCCTCAAAGGAACATATAATTGTAGAAAGCCTAACCCAGGGACATGATAGATCTATTTCTAAATCCCTTCCACTATAGAAAATCATGGTGTACTAACTATAATCAGACCCTGGGCTATAATAGCTGAGGCCAGAATTTATGGAGCATTTGCTATGAGCCAGGGATACAGAGACTCTATATACATTTCTTAACTATTAAACGGACCCTATTTTTAAGGTGGCCTGGGGAAGACTGTCCACACCTTTGATTGCTGCTGCCGTATGATGGTGTGTTTAACGATGCCTCCAAATCTTGTCAACCCCAGCAGAAGCACGGTTGTGAGTAATGAGGCTGCTTGCCAAGCTCTCCTAGTTCCCCCAAGGGAAAGGATCACTGGGGAAACAGAGCATTATTAATATCCCCAAATTTCAACAAGCCAGTTTTTCCACTCTCTGGTAATGATTGGTAGACTCCTGTTGACCCTCCGGGGTTTGGGTAACATTCCAATTTGCAAATTTTCCGTGTGGCTCTCTGCATTTGCTCTACACCAGTCTCATGACTATTCACAGCATTCTGTTCTAGAGCTGTTCACAGACCAGCGTTTCTGCTCTCACAGTTGAATTTCCTGCTTGACTACATGGTATGGACAGATTTATCTGTAATAGTTCTTTGATGATCCAAGTGGATTGGAAACGCTGCTTATGAGCCAGACACAAAACAAATGCAAAAATAATAATAATAATGGCAGCACTCACTGGGCACTATTGCTGGCAAACTGCTTCCATGTACCTTGTTCTATCTGGTGTTGTCTCTCAGAGATCACTCTTTTGTTACCTGATGATTAGTGTCTTGAAATCCATTATTATATGTGCTTTGTCCCTTGATTTGGATATTCCAGGTAGGAGTATAAACCTGAGCTCAAGCAATTATTTCAGATCACCCTAAAATGCAATGTATCTATCAGAAGTCAGAAAATGATACCTGAAGTCCAGGTAGAAAAGGATATATTGCCTCTTGGAGGACAGGAGGGCTTGAATAGAGGGCAACCCGGGCCTAAAAGTATGAGAAGATAAACTAAGAAAAAACAGAACAGTGATTCCAGGGTTAGGAATATGGATAGGATTTTGCTGTCTAAATAAAGTTGGAAGAACATGGAAAGACGAAAGATGAATGTCTCCAGTGTAGTAAATGCAAATTGAGTAAAATGAGATTCATCTCAGTTCTGTACATTTGTACTCTGAAATCCACTGTACGCTGAGCATGGTAGTATGGACTTTTGGGCTTGACATTTGTTGAGGAAGCCTGATCTTTAGAGCCATGGTTTGTAGGTTGGGGAGGGGAATGCTAATTTTTAAGGCTTTTGCAGGAAAGTAACTCTGTTCTCCACAGATAACTTCATTTTGGGAAATGACTGTAAATAAAATGGGAAGAAACTTTCTGTCTTGTGTCTTCCTAGAGATGCTCTTTTGTTTTAAATTCCACTTTGTATGTATATAGCAATTATGAAGGAAGTGGCAGTGCCAGGGTCCTCTTCCAATCCATTGTAGCCCAAGACCCCAGTGGCATGAAGTGATCGGACTATGCCTTCTCTAGGCATTGTGACACGGGCTGAATCATCAATATGTGACAGAGAACCACACCTCAAACCACAGAAGCCCTTTTCATTTGGGTGCACTTCCAGGTTCTCACATGACCTTAATGGTGCACATCTAAATTTGCTGGTTGTGTTAGCTTTTTGTCATTGTGACAAATGCCTGAGAAAAACAATGTAGAAGGAGGAAAGATTTACTTTGGTTCATGGTTTTGGAAGTTTCAGTCCAGAGTCAGCTGACTTCATTGCTATGGGCCTGTGGTAAGGCAGAGCATCATGGCAGAGAGGGAATGGATGCTGGTTCTTGACCCACTTGCTGTGAGAATTAGCCTCTCTTCTGATGTTCTATGGATGCTCTTGTGATGGTACAATAATCTCTGCCATGATGCAGCCTGGGGGCTCTAGAATGATGTTCTAAGCATGCCCTGATCTCTGGACTGATTCAAGTTTCATGAACATGCTCACTCCCCATCTCCACACCAAAGGATCTGCACTCACTGCTTCCTCTGCTTGGAACATTCTTTCCTCTTTTTCTCTCTTCCCCTGAAAGGATCAAAGGGCCAAGTTAACCTCTATGCCATCTTGAGGTTTCATATAGAGCTTCTCTCTCTCAAAGAAACCTTCCTACTCCCCTTCCTCCTCGCCCCACAAGTCTTAATTAAGTTCTTTTGTTAAAGACTCTCAAAGAACCAGTTCTACAGTCTGCTTATGCTAGGTTATAATTATTCCCTTATTTGTGGGATTACTTGATGCTTGTTACCTCCACTAGAAGTAAACTCCATGAATGCAAGGACCTCAGTACCACCCCCAACTTGTCTCAGTATCAGTTATGTCAGGTTTGGGGAAAGACTGAATGAGGAGTGGGAAATGAATGAGTGCATCCCCTCTCCTTTCTCCCTCTGCCACCCAAGGGTCCTAAAGTGGCATTCCCTGTGACCTAGGGTCACCTCCCTTAAATACCTCCTCCAGATTTTGCCTACAGTGCCACATTCCACAGACTCAAAATCCAGCCCTTTGGACTGTTTGGGGGATGGACAGCACTTCCTGTGTCCTTCTCTCTGGCCCCAGATATCCTTAATCACTCACTGCAGGAAACAGATGCTTGAGGATTGGGGACCAGAGGTGAGACAAGTTCTCTAGGTCCCATTCAGCCTATCTCACCTTCAGGGTTAGTGGGAACTACTGGTTTTTGTTATTGCTATTTTTCCGGTGCCTAGGATCAAATCCAGGATTATTCTAGCATATGCTCTTCCACTGAGCTACAACCCAGCCCTGTTGGTGTTTTTAAAGTAAATTTCCTGGTTAATTAGAAGCAATAGGGAAGGGGTCCATTAATGCTCCCTCTAGCCTACCTATCATCTAAACTTGCTTTTTATTTCACTGCTACTTAATCTCTCTCTCCTTGATG
The DNA here is from genome assembly GCF_021218885.2 of Marmota monax. Classification (NCBI taxonomy): domain Eukaryota; kingdom Metazoa; phylum Chordata; class Mammalia; order Rodentia; family Sciuridae; genus Marmota; species Marmota monax. The sequence continues at coordinate 293,975 of NW_026693476.1, read as the reverse complement.
AAATTGGTTCTTTTAATTTTTCCTGGTTTCCAAGTATATTAGTTTCCTATTGCTGCTGTACAAATTAATCACTCTTATGGTGTTACTTTTTGCAGGCCTAAAGGGGCCCCAGGGTGCAGGCTGGGTTGCTTAGAAATTGCTTGTTTTGCATTCCAAGGGTTCATGGGTATTTCCTGTATCCCAATGGTTTATGGTGCTTTTCTTTTGAGACTTATATGTTTTTATTTCTCTGCAGCCCCAAATTCCTTTATCATCCCTAATAGTTATTGTAACACCCAAGCCTTTTGCATTGTTTCTGAATTGAATATAATGAGTTAAGGAATTGAAGGACCTTAAACTTCTCATGGTGGCACATGCCTATAATCCCAGAGACTCAGGAGACTGAGGCAGGAGGATTACAAGTTCAAGGCCAGCCTACGAAATTTCGGGAGACCCTGTCTCAAAATAAAAAATAAAAAGAACTAGGGGTGTAGCTCAGTAGCAGAGCATCTCTAGGTTCAATCTCCCCATCACTCAAAATAAATAAAGAATAAAAAGAGCTGAGGCTATAGGACAGAGCACACACCTGGGTTCAATCTCCAGTACTGCAAAAATAAATAGATAGATAGATAGATAGATAAAATAAAAATGAGAAGAAAATAAATTGGAGGACCTTAAATTTCACTTTCATTTTGAAAAGTACAAAAGACAGCACATTAGAAGTTTAATTAGACATTTAAAGAATCCATAAACCAGGCCTGGAGGCACACACATGTAATCCCAGCTATTTAAGAAGTGGAGGCACGAGGATTACAAATTCTGTTACTCCAGTCAAGTCAAGGACCCTGTTTGGATCCCAGTTGGTTAAATTTAGCTGTCCATCCACATTGGAAATAAGTAAACAACATTAAAAGGGAAAAGGAATTTCATGCAGTTTGGCCAAACTGGGGAGAAGCAGCTACATTACTTCTCTGCTAATCCTACAAAAGTGGTTACAATTTCCAGAAACAAAAGCCAGGTAATAAAAATATGTAGATTTACTTAGGCTATGCGGGCCAGAGGACATGCCAGTTTCAGCTTTCTTGGTACCATGCAGGCAAGGGGGTAATTTTTTTCTTAGCAGGACAACGTTCAGGAGCTGTTTCAGTTCAAGGCCATCCTGGAAACCTCAGCAAGATCCTGTCTCAAGGTAAGGTAAAAAGTGCTGGGGATGTAGCTCAGTGGCAGAGCACTTGCTTACCATGTGCTAAGGCCCAGGTTACAATCCCCTCCCCTGACACCCCCAGCACAGAGAAAGAGAAAGAAACAAAAGGGGCTATGAACTCAAATTCATCCACTTATTGCCATATAACCTTCAGTAAATCATTTTACTTCTCTAAATTACAAAGTAGGAATAAATACAACAATGCATCTCAGATTTACCATCAATGAAATGAGAACAATTATGCTACTTATCCCATAGAACTATTGTAAAGATCTGTTGAGTTATACTCACCTAGCACTTAAAATTGATTAGCAAATATTTGTATTGTTATTATAGCTAGTTTGTATTTTATCACCATGCCTAATCCATGTAAAATACAGGTTTTCATAAAAAGGTTCATGGGATCCTAAAAGGGTCATGAATTGGCATCAGGAGGTGCATGAATCATTTAAATTACGTGCAAGCTTAGAAGGTGAGAGAGCTTGTAGCTTTTCAGGTTCTTATAGAGTTTCAAAACACAGGTAGTTGAAATTAAAGACTTGAGACACCTGAGGGAAGTTCTCTGATTAGTAAACTTGCAAGGTAGCAAAAAACCTCTGGCTCTAACCTCTAGTCAATACATTTTAAATGTGATTGTTAATAGTTAGGGTTGTAGCCCAGCGGCAGAACATTTGTTTAGCTTGCACAAGGCCCTGGGTTCAATCTCCAGACCCAAATAGGCAGATAGATAGATAGATAAATAAATACACACATACATAAATAAATAATTTTAAACCAAGTATGGTGGTGTACTCCTGTAATCCCAGCATCTCTGGAGGATCATAACTTCAAGGCCATCCTGGCCTGAAAAAAAAGAAAGGAAGAAAGTTAAGAGCTGGGGATGTAGCTGAGTGGTAGGGCATTCCTGGGTTCAGTCTCCAGTACTGCAAAAATAAACTAATAATAACAATAAAATAAATTGGAGCACCTTAGATTTCATTTTGGAAGTCTCAAAAGACAGCACTATTAGAAATTTAACTAGACCCTTAAAGAAGCTATAAACAGGCCTGGAGGCATACACCTGTAATTCCAGCTACTCAAGAGGTGGGGGAGGAGGCTCCCAAGAAAAACATGTGATTTTATAAGAGCCCTACTATTAATCAAAGTTTCAGGGACCATCAAGATCCTAATTAATCAAAAAAAATCAGTGAGCAAACCAGAATGCCAGGGATTGTCTAGTAACTAAAACACTTGTTCCACCGGGTGCGGTGGTACATGCCTGTAATCGCAGCAGCTCGGGAGGCTGAAGCAGGAAGATTTAGAGTTCAAAACCAGCCTCAGCAAAAGTGAGGCACTGAGCAACTCAGTGAAACCCTGTCTCTAAATAAAATACAAACTAGGGCTGGGGTCGTGGCTCAGTGGTTGGGTGCTCCTGTGTTCAATCTCCAGCACCAAAATAAGTAAATCAATGAAATAAAATACCTGTTTTCCTTATTCATTTTCCTGATGGAGGTGCCTGAGCATGATTGACAGGGCTGTCAACCTATAGAAAACAGGACCACTTGGTAGCTTCTTACAGGCATCAGGGTATCTGGAGAATAAATTACTTACTCAGAACAATGGTAAAGAAATCCAGGTATACAATTAGAAGAGATGTTTGTATATGGACTATGATAAAATGTAATGAATTGTCCCTGTACCATATCAAAACAACCTCACTAATGCCCATATCATTCCTGTCACATGTACAGTCTTCCCCTCTTTCTCTTGGAGTATTACTGTGTAAAAGCAAGACCTACCTTAGCTCATCTTTTTGAACATGCAGACAAGCTCTTTCTATTCATGAATTCTTTCTGCAGAAAAGAAATAATATGATTGATTATGTTACAGGATTTTTTTTTCTTTTTTTGGAGTGCTGGGGATTGAACCCAGGGCCCCACACATGTTTGACAGTACTTCACCACTGAGCTACGTACCCAGCCCACTTTTTTTCTTTTTTAACAATCAGTTGCATTTTGATGAAACAGTATTCGTATTCGTCTTACCTTAATTTCAATTGGTATTTCCCAAAACTCTCTTTTCAGATATTCACTTTCTCTCGGGGTGATGACTTTCTCAGGTAGTTCATTCATTATTCATTGATTGGTTCTAGGTTTTCTGTCACAGTTGCCTTTTCATTACTAAGTCACTTCCTATGTCAACCAGAAGAATCCACCTCCCTGCTAATTGCTATCATTATTGTCATCATCATCACCATAAGGATAATAAAAACAACTCTGTAAAGAGGAGTTTTGTGTGTGTGTATGTTAATAGAGCCATCCTTTTTTCACCAACCCTTGGTACTTGTGATTGAATCCAGGGTCCTCTACCACTAAGCTACTGTACACATAAGCTACATCCCTAGTTCTTTGGATTTTTCATTTTGAGACAAGATCTTTCTAAGGTTCTGAGGGTGTAGTGACACCCTCAGTTGTTGAATCTGGCCTTTGAATTTGTGGCCTAAGCCTCCTGAGTTGCTGGAATTACAGGCATGCACCACTACACCCAGGCTGAAACTCTTTTTAAGAAAGGGGATAATACTAGTCCCCTTCTTAAAACTAACCACACTTACCTAGCAGGCAGGAGACCCAGAGTTCAATTCCCAGTACCATTAAAAAGAAGAAAAAGAAAGAAAGAAAAAAAATCTAATGCAAACTTCTAGGATTGCTAAACTGCTAGTATATACAGCTGACTCTTATATTCGTTGCTAACGTGCAACATTCTTTCCTCATTTTGCCTTTATGGAAATGAATCAACCCCCCAGGAAAATAGTGACACAGATTACCAGGGACACCAGAGGATACTTCAGTCCACACTTGATCTCCTCAGACATCTGAGTCAATAAATTCCTTTTTTTCTTTGAACTATTTTATTAAACATATATATTTTATGGTGTGGGGGACCAAACCTAGGTCCTCACACATGCTAAAAACCATACTGTACACTGAACTAAACCAAGGCCTGAATAGCGTTGTGATCAGGCTTGAGACAGGGTCTTGCTGAGTTACCCCAGCTGGTCTCAGCCTCCCAAATTGCTAGGATTATGGGTGGGTTCCACTGGATCTAGCACATTGTCCTGTTTTATATTCTTCTTCTTATTTATCATGTCCTGAGATTATCATGTTCATTTTTTTTGCTTATTTTTTTTTATTTTTATTTTTTTGTCCCATCAGAATACAAGCTCCTTAAGAACAGAGATTTTCTCAGTCAGAATTTCATTTTCAGCACCTTTAGGAGTGCCTGGCTCATGAGACGGTGTCAGTAATAGACACTGATTGATTGACTGAATGAATGAGTGAGTGAAAATCAAGCAGTACAGATTCTAATTGTGCCCCCCCACACTGGAAATTTAACTCAGGGGCACTTCACCACTGAGCTACACCCATAGCCCTTTTGTTTGTTTGTTTGTTTTTATTTGAGACAGGTTCTAAGTTGCTTAGGGCCTTTCTTTCTTTCTTCCTTTTCTTTTTTTGGCTGGGGGTGGGAGGTACCAGGGCTCAAACCCAGGGTCGCTTAACCACTGAACCACATTCTCATCCCTTTTTATTTTTTGAAACAGGGTCTTGCTAAATTGCTTAAGGCCTTGTTAAGCTGAGGCTGGCTTTGATTTGCAATCCTTATGTGCCTCCACCGTACAAGACCCTGTGAGCCACCGTGCCCAGCTGTTCAGTGTCTTTTTAAGTTGCTGAGCCTGTCCTCAAACGTGAGATCCTCCTGTCTCAGCCTCCTGAGTCCCTGGGATTACAGACATGTGCCACCTTGCCCGTTCAGAAATATAATCTTTTGTATGCTTTACTTTATCTAATCTTTACAATAACCTTATGAAATAAACAACTATCATATTATTAATTCACTTTATCATACTATTAATTTCATTTTAGAGAAGAAAACTCTTAGAGAAGCAATTTACCCAAAGTCATGTTTGATAGTAATTTGAGAAATTAGAATTCAAATCCAGACGTTCCATACACTTTCTATCCCTCAAAATATCTGCTTTATTTTTTGTAATGTAAGTCTGGAGATCACAACTGAATTCCAAGTAGAAAAATGAGTTTCCTGCTCCTGTCCTCACCCCCACTAACCCTGTTGGTCTTATCCTCAGAGCCGCCGTCAGAGAAGCTGGCTAGCTGCAGCCCCTGAAACCCCAGGGACATGGGATACGGCTTGATCTGAAGGGTTCACTACACAAGAAAGCAGGAAAGTGCACATTATCAGTAGGCTTCCAGGTCCAAAGCAGATAGCCAAGAAGGGGCTGGCCTGGGTATGCACTAGAACCTTTTCCCCAAACTTCACTAATCAGAAGAGTCTCTCTTCCTAAGGGAATGGGGCCAGGGGAGGGAGGGAGGGAATGAGGGGTCTAGAGAAAAGGGCAGAACTATTTATTTTCATAATACTTCCATGGAGGCCAAAGTTCCTGTCTTACGGGTGGAGACAGTAACAGAAGGAGAAATTTCCCAATCTCTAGCATTGAATTATAAAGAGGTACACTTAACTCCCCACCCTCTCCCCAATTTTTTTTTTTTGGTACTGAAGAGTGAACCCACAGGCTCTTTACCACTGAGCTATATCCCCAGCCCTTTTATTTTTTATTTTTGAGATAGGGTCTCTATAAGTTGCTTAAGGCCTCACTAATTTGAGACTAGCTTCGAATTGATAATCCTCCTGCCTCAACCTCCTGAGCCACTGGGATTACAGGCATGTACCATTGCACCCAAATCAAATTTCTTCTGATATTGTAGACTGTGGAGTGGAGCAGTAGAAGATATTATCTATATTAACAATACCAGGGCTCAATTAAACCCATAAATCTAATCAAATCACTTCTAAAAATTATTCTGTATTTCTATATTATTCCTTTATATTTGAAGAATAAACAATTGAGTTTTATTCTTGAAAGGTATTTTCTGATATGCACAGATACTGGAGAAACTAAGATTTTTAATTTATTGCTCACTTTCACTTCACTTCATTCTCATTAATCTCAAATTATGCTCAAGTTAAGTTGCAGTTAAAGAGCTTCTTTCCGCCTATTAACCTATTATACTAGCTCGTAAACATATGTGAACAGTTCATGGTTCAAATAATGCTCTGGGCTTTGTAGCTCCAGCATAAAGACCAAATTTAAGACAACTAACCTGTTGTGTAGCCAGTCACATGCCCCTTCAACACACATAATGGAATCCCACGGGATTTCCATAGTGCTAATCATCAAAAGCCCTGACTAGTGAGTGTCACTGTATCAACAGCTGTGGAAACTGAGGCACTCAGTTTAATTGAGGTTAAGTTTAAAATCATACAGAACACTAGGAAAGGAGGCTTAGTTTGGGGGCATTGACCATTATAGCTACTCAACTGAAATCTCTGTATGCCAAGTATTTTTCCTGAATGCGACTGATTTCTAGGTAAAGAAAAAAATTAAGGAAAAATATAGTTAAAAGAAAAAAAAAAAACCTTAAACATGGTAACATGAAAGGTAAGACCCTTTGTGATTTAGACCTAAAATGCTTTGTGATTTAGACCTAAAAAAAAAGACTCAATGCCTTTATATTACTATTTATGTACATTACGTATGTAACACTATTTATGTACTTAAAGTATACTTAAATTATTAGAATAACTTCAGATGCTATCAAGATCCCAGCAAGCCATAAAATATGTGCATCTTTTTTTGAAATGGGGCATTACTATGTTGCCCCATTTAAAAAAAAAAATGGTTGACCTCAAACTCCTGCCTAGGCCTCCCAAGGATCTGGGACTACAGATGTGCACCACCACTCCAGGCCTACACTAGCTTTACAGCCAGATTTCAACTCCTTTTCAGGTAAAGGCTATTCACGAACAGCTCCAGGTCCTCTGCAGCCTCATCTCCTGGTCTCCACAGCTATGGTGGAGAAACTGAGCGTTTTGCAGTTTCTCATATCTCCCAGTCTTTGTGTCATTTCTTTTTTACCTGGCTACTTCCTGGGCAACCCTCAGGATTAGGGAGTTAGCCACGAGAAGCTTGAAGTCGGATTGTTTTATATATCCTTGTGTCCTTGGGTTGCTCAGAGTGACTTCCTTGAATGGATTTCAAAAATCAACTTTCCTGAATTCACAGCCCAGAGGGCTTCCATACCTGATCATCTGACCTTTATTTTCTCTCTTTTCCATGCCCCACTGACTTTAAGACTCCAGTTGGGTGTGGTGGCACACACCTATAATCCTAGAGACTTGGGAGGATTACAAGCTTGAGGCCAGCCTCAGCAACTTAATGAGACCCTGTTTCAAAAGAAAAATAAATAAATAAACAAACAGACTCAAGCCACACAGTAAAAGACAATTCTAAATTCATTAAGAAAATAGTTAACAGGTAATAATTAATGTCCAGGTCAAAAGGACAGTGTATAATAGTCACAACCACAAATTAGTCAGAAATGTTCCTTCCTCCCTCTTTTAAATTTCAATGCAATTAATTGTTTTCAAGTTACCTCTCATAGCCTTGTATAATATGTATGCTAACATTTTATGTCTTGTTTCTTTCTGGGCTCTCATCTCATAAAGACCAGAGACATGTTTTTATATCTCCACCCCAATTGTGCTGAGAGTGCTTTCTTATTGTAGACATTCGGAAGAGATTTCATTGAAAATTTAATTTATTGAGAACCTACTGTGTGCTAGGTATGGTGACTTAACACTGGGGATATTGGTAATGCATAGTCACAGCCTCTTCCCTCAGAAAGAAACATTTAAAGTATAGCTTAAGGATTATAAACAGGGTTTGGGTGTAGCATAGTAGTAGAGCTTTTGCTTAGTGCATGTGAGGCCCTGTGTTCAATATCTCCAGCACTGAAAGAAAAAAAAATTACAAACTGGTATATTGGAGTGCTTTGAGAGCAAGGAGAAATCACCATGCTGGAGTGCAGAAAGGTCTCCAAGCAAGGTTGCCTCGATTTGGTGTTAAGGGGTGGGATTAATACCAGGGTTTAAATCTACACTGAAAGGAAGAAGATGGTGAGCCCAGCAGGAATTTAAGGCAACTGGTGCTTCCCAAGTCCCTCCATTAACTTCCTGGGATACATCTACTGTTCATCTGCAAGACTCCTGGAGATGATGGGAACCCCTTGAGAGGCAGAGAAATGGAATACTCATGGGTGCTAGAATTCAGAAACTCCAAATCATCCAAATAAGTAAACAGGGTTGACAAATGATCTTCTTTCCAATGAGAATGTTGTGCCTAAAATCTGATTTGTACCTAGAAATCATTAGTATAAAAGTTCCTTACTTTATAGGATTGATAGTTCTGCAGGAGGACTTGGCACTTGAATTCTGTGGCTAGCTCAGAACAAAGGCACACAATGTTCAATGGTTAAACATATAAACATACCCACTCTGGCTAACAATGGTTAGCCAGAGTGGGTATGTTTATAAAGCTGAATTCCAATTTGATTATGAGCATCCTTGATTCTGATTTTGATCCTGGGTGACTCTAAATAATCCAAATAGGGCATGAAAGGACATGTGTCACGGTTTGGATGTGATGCATCCCCCAATCTCATGCAAGAGACAAGGCAAGAACATTCAGAAGTGAAATTATTAGGTTATGAGAGCCTTAATCCAATCAGTGAATTTATCCCCTAATGGAGATTAATTGAGTAGTAACTGAAGGTAGGTAGAGTGTGACTGGAGGAGGTGGGCATTGAGGCTGTGCCTTTAGGGTATATATTTTGTTTCTGGTGAGCTGAGTCTCTCTCTACTTACTGATCATCATGTGAGCTGCTTCCCTCTGCCACACTCTTCCACCACGTTGTTCGTCTCACCTGGAGCCTAAAGGAATGGAGTTGGGTTTCTATGGACTGAAATCTCTGAAACTGAGTCCAAAATAAAACTTTTCCTTTAAGTCACTGCAGTGAAAAAGCTGACTGAAACCAGCTGCTTTCCATGGGGTTTAAATATAAAGGAATTAGAGGTGGTTAAGTGCCTCCTTGGTCAACATATAAATTAGGCCAGACTGACTTCAATTTTCTTTTTCAGAATCAGAGGAGTAGGGGAGGAAGAGGAGAATAGAGAACTTGAACAGAAAGTCTTGCTAGTCTAAATGCACCAGGTCCTCGCTCTCTTTTAAACTAGTATTTCTCTTTTAAACTAGTATTTCTCATTGTATCATTCATTTCGAACTAATCACAGCTTTGTGATATCTCAGAAATAGTTTTAGATGTCTTTTAATTATTTAACTTTCCATGTCTGTGTTTGTACTCTTGTGTGTTAGGCCCCCTAGAGGAAGGGAACTTTTTGATGTTTTAGCTCCCTACAAGTCTAACACAGCCCCTTGCACTTTACACCTTAAAAAAGTAATAATAATAGTTAAGGAATTAATAAATGAGTTTTTAGGAAGAAAGAAGTTAAGATAAAAAATTTCTCCATGAGAATGTGTATTTCCATGTGTATTTCAGATATGAATCAGCTAGTCAGCGAAAATCGTGCTTTTAATGTTCACCAGGTGTAGGCAAAATCTTCCGCTGAGCTTGAGAAATTCATCACAGGCAGAATAATAAAGTGGGCGGAGACATAGATGGCTCAGAACCTTGAGGAGGTGGAGTCACAGAAAGTTTGAGCATTTCTGTCCAATCAAAATGAGACGGTAGGAGGAGGAGGGGGAGATTAAGGGGGAGCGGGAGATCAAGAATCCTGCCCAGTTACAGGAGCCAGCCAGTGCGAGCTGCAGCTTCTTGGCTTAAGTGCTTCTGCCCACCGAGAGTGTAGGATTCTTTGGCCTGCTCCACAATGGCCTTCGCAAATCTGCGGAAAGTGCTCATCAGTGACAGTCTGGACCCTTGCTGCAGGAAGATCCTGGAAGATGGAGGGTTAATGGTGGTGGAGAAGCAGAACCTGAGCAAAGAGGAGCTGATAGCCGAGCTGCAGGTAAGGTGAATCGGAGAAAAGCGAGGTCTCTGGGGCATCCTTCGCTGAAATAGACTGGCTGCGCCCAGGCCTGCGCGCCCCCTTCCTGACCCCGCATATCAGATTCTCGGCCTCCTGAGATTGGCAACTAGCGGGGAGAGGGAGAAGCGGGAGGAACTATGAGCTGTAGGGTGCAAACTATCCGTCCAATTTGCAGCCGCGTGTTCGCGTTGGCTTGCCTCCCGCGAGCACTGCAAAGCGCAGGCTGCTCCAACTGGTCCTGCCGGCGGCCCGCGAGATGCCAGCGCGGCTCCTGCACTTTAGTGCCTAGTGGCTCTGGCTGCCAGGCGCCACCTCCCCGTTCCACTCCTTCTCACCTGAGCATCGAGGGGAGGGGCGCCAAAGTGGCCTCCCTGAGTGGAGCCCAGCTACTGGCCTTCCCCATCTAGGTGCTGGCCCTCCCGGTTGCGTTCGGCCTTCGCTGGGGGGCGCTGGCGAGTCCCAGCCAGTCGCGTGGTTGCTGGGGAAGCATCTGGGGAAGGCCCTCCTGGAGCTGCGGCTGCGAACCGCCTTTCGTCTGATGCAAGACCTCCGCGAGCTTTCACCCTCCTCCGCCTCCAGAGAGCGCCTGAGGAAATGGGGCGGGCTGGGGGCGCGGCGAGATCCCCGGGCCGCCCACGCGGTCGCCGCCACAGCGGTCGCGGGTTGATCTCCACCTTTGGCCTCATCCCTGATTAAGGGTGACCGGACTAGACTAGAATCTGATTCCAATCGCCCGTGGTAATTTTATTCTTATCAGATCTTCCGATTGTTATATATAATTAATGAAACCGACTCCAAATCTTTATCTACCTTCTTTGAAAAAGTCCTGTCAAGTTTGGGGACTTTTTTTCCCCTCCAGTTGCTGCGTTTCCTGCCTCTACATTCCACCCAGCCGCCCAGTCTCTATCTGCCTTACCCCATCGAGCTGTTTTCCCTATCCCCTACACTCGCAGAGAAGCTTGTAGGCTAGTTAGGGAACACAGAGGACACACAGGAGACAATTGATCTGGTGACATGGTGCTTGGTGCTCAAATTTCAAGTTAGAATGCCCAGCAGCCTAGCCTAGCTGATGCTCACTTTCCCACAGGAAGAGTGCAGAGAGAGGGTGATCATCACAGATTGAATTGGTGGGCAAGGGCTCAGGACCCGACCCTTGCCTTGAAGCACGGGTGCTTGGTTGGATGGTAGGCTCCTCACACTTTTCACCTCCTTTTTTGTATAAATGGTATCAGTGGTCTTGGCTCTGGGAGATGACCAGCGTCTCACCTTCACCTCTACCAGAGCACCAGTGGCTGCAACTGGAGGCTTGACAACTTTGCAGTGGAAGTGAGAAATCTTATACCCTAATGAAGCAGGATTGAGAAGGGAAAGCCTCTTCAGGAAGCAGGGAGGGCTTCCATGAAGTCCGGAAGTTGCATGGTAGGGGTGGGAGTCTGTGCTGAAGCCGAGAACACTTTCAAGGCTCTGAGAATTCTTGGCAGGAAGAGAGGGGTGTTTGTTGGCTCACTTGACTGTGGGCATTGTTGGGTTGTTTGAGTGCTCAGCCTTCATGTCTGTCTTGGTAAAATAGTTCGGAATGCCAATTAATCTCTTGGACAGCCACTGAAGGGCCCTCCTTTCCACACTCATTTTATTCTGCAAGGAGAGGGGTCTGGCAGAGTGTCTCCTGTCCTCTGCCATTTAAATCTTTTCAATGCTGGAGCAAGCCTTAGCACCAATGACAGAACTGGTCTTCCTACTTTAGCTTCACTGCTTTGTATTCTGAGCAGATGCTATTTGTACTCTCTCATCCCTGATCAAGAAGTGGAATCATCGAGGGTCTCCTACCATTTCCATATGCTTTCCCTTCTCTCTCCCTTTCTCTCCCCCCACTGGTCTCTGTTTAATGTTAATCTTTTCCTCATGCTCTTCCTCCCTGTTCTGTTCTTAGTTGCTCTCTTTATATCAAAGAAGACATTTGGCATTTGTTTTTTAAGGATTGGCTAGCTTCGCTTAGCAAGACCCTCAATGTTACATTTTAAAATTACATATAAGAGGTTGTGAGGGGAAAGGGGGGGGGGGAAACAAGGCAGAGAATTAAACAACAGCAGATGAGGTAGAGAGGGAAGATGAGAGGGGAGGGGAGGGGGGATAGTAGGGGATAGGAAAGGAGGCAAAATACAACAGTCACTAATATGGCATTATGTAAAAATTGTGAATGTGTAACTAATGTGATTCTGCAATTTGTATTTTGGGTAAAAATGGGAATTCATAACTCACTTGAATCAAATGTATGAAAGATGATATGTCATGAGCTTTGTAATGTTTTGAACAACCAATAAAAAAAAAAAAAAGAAGTGTAATCATCCCCTCTCTCTCCTAGTAGTGCATTTTAGACTTGAACAGAATCATAGCTCATTAGTGGGTAATGAAGTTAGTTTAATGGGTCAGCATTTTAAAAAACAAAATAGATAATCAGAGAGCAATGCAGATAGCAAGAATATTATTTCATTCACTTTGTTTCAGTTATATGTGTAGGTGTGGTGCCTTAGTATGAAATCACAACTTAAAACTGTGTTTCTCAGTTAAAAAAAAGAAAAAGTTTGGAAAGGATTAGGGATGTAGCTCTGGAGTAGATTTCTGGCCTAGCCTATGTGAAGCCCAGGGTTCAATCCCCAACACTGCAAATGAACAAACAAAAAAACTAATTTAGAAAACATTAAATTGGAAAAATAAAGCATCTATGCAACTCATGTCTTAAATAAACCAAACATGCAGGAAAATGTTTAAATAATCTTATCATGTTTCAGGAACTTTCAAACTATGACCATGTGCCACATTACATCCTAACTCAATACTCTCATCCACATGTGTGCACCTAGACATATATAAGTTTATGAAATAATACTACATAATATGCATTCTGATATTTTCTTCTATTCATTAAATAGCAATGCTGGTCAGTACCACTAAATTGAACACTGGTAATGCATCTAATCTACTGAAGCACATTTATATTTTATCTCAGAATTTTCAGAAAGATTAAGAAGGAATAAACGTTTCTATGCAAGAATCCACCATTTCAAAAGCTTTTTAAAAATAAACATTACACTGGGATTTGGTTTGCATGTGTTAAATAACCACCTAGTTAATCAGGATCATACACAGAGTGCAAAATAGAGTATACCTGTATTCCCTATTGCTGGGGATCAAGACCAGGAGAGCTTCATTGATTTGCCCTATGATTTAAGTCAGAGGCAAGAGCAACCCTGAACTACCTGCAAGATCAAGTCAGCTCTCCTGGGAAAGGAAGCATGTGTGAACTTGAGGAATGGGACTTGGTTTCCACTGCTGACTTAGCATAGTTTGTCTGGAACATTCATGAATCAAACTGATCTGTGGCCTGCTGTTTTCCACCTAAGGAGAGGGGGAATGGCAATGTGCAGGGAAGCTCTGGGTGTGCCTGTTCCAGTTGCAGCTCTGATACAGAAACCACAGCAAGAGCAGTAAACAGCAGAGTGTATTTGCATTGAGATGCTTGATTCCCAAGATGGTAGGGAGGGGTGTTAAAAAGGAGGGAGGGCTGGTGTGTTGAGAAGAAAGCTCTTTTGGATCTTTGGATGGGTCCATAGTTTGCACAAGTAGAAGAAAGGAGTGAGCAACCCGGAGCAATCTTGGAGGGAAGGAGTGTTACTTTGAGAGTTCCCTTGAAAGTAGGTTGGCTGTCAGGCTCTCAGTGAATTGTACTGATGGAATGAATTGGGAAAAGGTGGCTGGTGAGGTTGTGGGAGGTCTTGGAAGCTAGATAACTTTGACCAGTGCCATTCTAATACGGAACCAAGGTCTCCTGAATACAGTCTCCAAAGGCCAACTGGTCCTTGGGACAGGCCAGCACCAAATGCACACTAGTACCCATTAGATTGAGGGTGCTTCTGGCTCAGTGGTGTCAAAGAAGGCTGGCTTGGGAAAAGATAGAGAGATTGCAGGGTAAATCTCCATAAAGAGATCCATCCAAAGAGGTGCTTTTTAAAGGAAAAATTGTGCTGTTTCTCTGCTTGTTCTTGGGTGATGCAAGAACAGGTGGATTCTTGGGGAATCTGCATCCTTTACTGTTGGTTTTTCTTGTGGGTAGCAGATTTTCAGAGCTTGGGGAGTGTGATGACAGCTTTGGAGGAAGCACTGAAGGAGGCCCAAGGGAATGACTGAGTAGAATATCCGGAACAGTTCTCAGGGAAGGATGTAAGCCTGGAACTGATACAAAGGATACATCCCTACTTCATATCTTCCATCTCCCACCTTGTCAGTGGAACTTTGACCTTGGGTCCTGGGTTGACCGTTTCCAAAGGCGGTTTAATTCCTCAGTGTGTAACCATTTACCTAAGGGGTAATTACTGGCCTCGAAGGAACACATTAAAAATGAGCAAACCCTGTTTTTACTCATATTGTTCCAGTTGCCCTCCAAAAAGACTATACAAGACACATTCCCATTTCCCTACATGTCTGCCAACACAGAATTTTATCAATTTTCATTTTGCCAGTATGATGGCTGAAAATATATTTGAAATTTACATTTCTCTTTTTTTCTTTTTCTGTTTTGAGATAAGAGTCATGCTAAATTTCCAAGGCTGGCCTCAAATTCATGACCCTCCTGCTTATGCATGTTTTTTTTTTTTTTCCAAATGCTTTAAAAAAAAAAATCTTTGATTCATTTGAAGTTTTAAAAATTTGAAGTGAGCTAGTAATTTAAATATTTTTCCTCTTGAATTTTCCTAATGCTATACATTGTCTGACTTTATTTTCTAAATTCCCACGTATTCATAGGTCTGTTTGTCTAGTGCCTATTTGGTTCTCTTGATCAATTTCTAAATATGTTTCTTGTGTTCTCTTTCAACTTGTTCTCCCTTTTCAAAAAAATTCCTGAAAATCCTTAAGCACTGTCACAGGTGGATGACATGCCTTGTTATCACAGTCAAGGGAGGGGGGTTTCTGGTGTTTAATTGGGGGAAGGCAGTAGGTGTGGGTTTCTGTGGGCCTCAAATCACTGAGCTCATTCATTCACTGGGGGTGTTTAATATGGTTATTAATATGTTCCAGCCTGCAACCCAGATTCAATTTGCTCTTGTAGTTAGAGCTATTCAAGGCTGTCTGTGGCTCCCCGTGGGTAGGCTGACTGGAAGGAGTAGGTAGCCAGAAGATCTGGGACATTTATTGGGGATCCTAGAGGCCATCTCATAGGAGCCACATATTTCTGCCAGTGTCTCTCTTGGTTCAGGTGTTTTTAAATCCTATATTTGTAAGGTCTTAGACTTAGACCCTCAAACAACTTGGACTTAGTCTGGCACAGTGGTGCATGCCTCTAATCCCAGTGATTTAGGCAGGAGGATCACAAGTTCAAAGCCAGCCTCAGCAACTTAAAGAGATCCTGTCTCAAAAGAAAATAAAAAGTACTGAGGATGTGGTTCAGTGGTAAAGTGCCCCTGGGTTAAAAAAAATGGGCTTGATTCCAGCTTCTGCTATATCCTAGCTGGGTGATTTCAAGAAGTTACCTAAATTCTTTAAGTGTCAGTGAACTTGTCTGCAATATGGGGATCATTATACTATCTGTGTCAGTATTACTGTGAAGCACAGTGCCTGATGTAAGGGACATGCTCAAAAAATGTTAGCTTTTACTACTAGTAAATCCCTCCAAGGGATTTTACAGTTTAGATTTCACACCTAACTGGCCATGACCCTGACTCTGACCTTATCGTTTGGACATCTTGAGAAGCTTTTATATAGTCTGAGCTTGCCAACAGCAACGACTTTCCATTTTTAGGGCTGGTTTTCAATCTGTAAGAGTGACTTCGGGCAGCTTACCTCTCAAACCCTGTTTTTCACCTGAAAATTGAGGACAATTATGCCCCTTCTCTTTGGAGTTGTGATAGGGATAATGCAAAGCACCTGGTGTAATGCCTACACTCAGTAGATGCTCAGTCGATAGTTTACCAGCACAGCCCCAAGCCTGGTGAGACTGGTACTGTGGAGATACAGAATACAGATACAGAAAGTGTGTTAATACAAAATCTGTCTAGGGCTTCAGTTTCTTATCTGCAAAATGAGCTTGGGCCAGATGTTCATGAATGTTTCTTGGAATCTCCTGCTTTGAGGTTCTATTGCAGAACCACAAACACAAAAGGGGTTGGAGTGCCTTTCAAGCTGCCTGCATGGGGCTCTCTGCTGGCAGGCACAGCCCCAGCCAGTGAGGATGTGTAAGTGCAACCACCTCTAGACAGAAAGTTCTACCACCACTCTTGTATGAGTATACAAGTACAGTGCTTAGAAGCCCTCCAGATCTAAATATTCTATGCTACAGCATAAGCTTCATTCCTTTTCTCTCCTCAGGGAAGATAAATCTCTCTCTCTGCAGTTAACTACTCTGTCCAAGTGTGTTCCTAAACTCTAGGCTTGTGCCTAATAATGTGGTTTTGTAGTAGTGGGGATTGAACTCAGTCAGGTGTGCTCCACCAGCCCATTTTATTTTTTATTTTGAGGCAGGGTCTCACTAAGTTGTTTGACTAAGATGTTCCTGATTGGCTTGGAATTTCTAATCCTGCTGCTACCACCTCCAAGGCAGCTGGGGTTACCGGCATGTGCCACCACCACCCAGCTGGGATCCAGATTCTCAAGGCTTTTCTAGAGGAGGTTTCATGGAATTCAGCTGAGACCTCTTGTGGGGAAAATGGATCAAACCCTTTCAATTTATAGATGGATACTAGGGGTGAGGAGTCAGGGGATGTGTCTGGGTGAAAGATAGGGGTTTAATTTTAAAATTTATTTATTTATTTGATTTTGCAGTACTGGGGATTGAACCCAAGGGTGCTTTCCAACTGAGCAACATCTCCAGTTCTTGTTATTTTTTATTTTGAGGCAGGGTCTCACTAAGTTGCTGAGGCTGGTCTCGAACTTGTGATCCTCTTGCCTCAGCCTCCTGAGTTGCTATGATTATAGGCATGCACCACTGTGTCTAGTTCTCCTTAACTATAATTGAAAATTACTGCTTTCTGGTCCATATCTCCCTGTAGTTTTCAGTGAGGATATCTAAGTTGCCTATAAGTGGACACACATTGCCAATTGTGTGGCTTTGGGAACACATCTCTTACTCTGAAACCTCAGGAGGTCTTATAGAATGACTTGGTGTCCCCAATTTTTTCTTCTTCTCTGTAGGACTGTGAAGGCCTTATCGTTCGCTCAGCCACTAAGGTCACTGCTGATGTCATCAATGCAGCTGAGAAGCTCCAGGTGGTTGGCAGGGCTGGCACAGGTGTGGATAATGTGGATCTGGAGGCTGCAACAAGAAAGGGCATCCTTGTCATGAAGTAAGTCATGGAGGCTGAGGGGTGGGTGTGGAGACTGACGGAGGGATGGGGGAAATTCTGCTTAGAGACCAGGTATGATGTGCACTCCTATAATCCCAGCAATTTAGTGAGACTCTTAGCAACTTATCAAGACCCTGTCAGAGTTAGAAGGGCTTCCAGAGGGATGCCTGGTCCAGGCCCTGAGTCCCTATGGACCATCAACAACCTATAGTATAGCCTTTCCGAGGTGTGTGAGGTTGAGGCTCTCTGTAATCTCAGTGTTTCACATACCCACCTATGTGTAGTGCATGCACATTTGTAGTCTGGCTTGGAAATAAGAATGTTAGTGAGTTTATCTGCTTGGCCCATCCCCTTCCATTGTTCTATTCAGGGCTGTTTTCATTATTATTATTATTTATTATTATTTTATTTTTATGTTTTATTGATTTGGAATGCATTACAATTCTTAGTACATGTGTACAGTACAATTTTTCATATCTCTGGTTGTAAATAAAGTATGTTGACACCAACTTGTGTCTCATACATGTACTTTGGATGATGATGTCTATCACATTCCACCATCCTTACTAATCCCCTGCCCTCTCCCTTTCCCTCTCACTTCTCTGCTCTATCTAGAATTCACCAGTTCCTCCCATGCTCCCCCTCCCTACCCCACTGAGTCAGCCTCCTTATATCAGAGAAAACATTCAGCATTTGTTTTTTTGGGATTCACTAACTTTAATTCTTATGCTATAGGAGTCGTATTATTAGCATTATCTTCTCCAATGCCATCCATTTACTTGCAAATGTCATGATTTTATTCTCTTATTGCTGAATAAAATTCCATTGTGTATGTATGCCACATTTTTTTTTAAAAAGGACATCTAGGTTGGCTCCACAGTTAAGCTATTGTGAATTGTGCTGCTATAAACATTGATGTGGCTGTATTCCTGTAGTATGCTGTTTTTAAGTCTTTTGGGTATAAACAGAGAAGAGGGATAGCTGGGGCAAATGGTGGTTCCATTCCCAGTTTTCCAAGGAATTTCCATACTGCTTTCCATATTGGCTGCACCAATTTTCAGTCCCACCAGCAATGTATGAGTGTACCTTTTCCCCCACATCCTCGCCAACACTTGTTGTTTGTCTTCATAATAGCTGCCATTCTGACTGTAGTGAGATGATATCTAAGAGTAGTTTTGATTTGCATTTCTCTAATTGCTAGAGATGTTGAACATTTTTTCATATATTTGTTGATTCATTGTTTATCATCTTCTGAGAATTGTCTGTTAAAGTCCTTGGCCCATTTGTTGATTGGGTTATTTGTTTTTAAGTGCTTAGCTTTTTGAGTTCTTTATATACCCTAGAGATTAGTGCTCTATCTGATGTGTGAGGGGTAAAGATTTGCTCCCAGGATGTAGGCTCTCTGTTCACCTCACAGATTGTTTCTTTTGCTGAGAAGAAACTTTTTAGTTCGTTTCCATCCCATTTATTGATTCTTGGTTTTAATTCTTACACTATAGGAGTCTTATTAAGGAAGTTGGGGTCTAATCCCACATGATGAAGATTAGGGCCTACTTTTTCTTCTATTAGACTTAGAGTCTCTGGTTTAATTCGTAGGTCCTTGATCCATTTTGTGTTGAGTTTTGTGCACAGTGAGAGATAGGGCCTTAATTTCATTTTGTTGCACATGGATTTCCAGTTTTCCCAGCACCATTTGTTGAAGATGCTCTCTTTTCTCCAGTGCATGTTTTTGGAACCTTTGTCTAATATAAGATAATTGTAGTTTTGTGGGTTAGTCTCTGTGTCTTCTATTCTGTACTATTGGTCTACCGGCTTGCTTTGTTGTCAGAGCTGGTTTTTGTTAGCTCTGCCATACTTAACCTCATACAGTCCACAAACTTTCCTAGTGGAATTAAGAAACTGATGTAACTCCTTGAGAAACCAGCCTCTACCTCAGAGCAAAGCCTGTTCAAGGAAGGGGGTATGACCCTTGTCCTTTGAAAAACCCACAGAGCACTCCTAAGCACATACCCTGCCGAGTTGTTTGTCTACAAATAACAGGAGAGATCTGCGGCACCAGGTGTCCCTGACTCAGTCAGGCTTGGTGAGGACCCATAGCAACCCCCTAGCAATCACCAATCAGCATGAGACAGGGAAAATACCTGGGATGCCAGATGACCCCCCAGTAGTTTATGGTGGTTGATAACATGTTGGGAAACCATGTAGTTTAGCACGTACTCCCCTTGTGGCTTAAACCAATCAGTTCAAAGGAATCCCCCTTTTGTACTAACCAATCACCCCTACCCAACTTGTTCCCGCCAGTGAATGTGCTAATCAATTTTAAGAGTTGTTGTTTGACTTTCCTGTGGTGTGGAATGATTTGCTGTGTGATGCTGTGACGCACAGAGTATTCCCCAAAACCTATAAAATCTCACTGAACAAAGGACCAGGATTCACTCCCTGGGACCGCTGCGTCGGGAACGGGGAATGGTTGTGAGACAGGCTCGAGCTTGCAATAAAGACTCTAGTGTGATTGCATCGGATTCAGCTCCTGGAGGTCTATTGAGGTCCCACGAATCTGGCATTACAGAATAACTTCATCCTTTCTCTTCCTTCCCTTCTGGAAATTAGACCCCAGTTTCTTAGGCCCAAGAGGAGAAGAGTCTCCTTTATGGTGGTATTTGCAGAAAGCTGTGGGCAAAGGTCATTGTCAGCATGTCAGTGCTGCACCACATCTATTCAGGCACTTTAGATAGTGTACAGGGCCACCCCCAGTCCTCTTCCCTGACCTTAGGCCCTTTTTGATCCCTCAGGGATCCATTGTCCTTTAGACCTTTCCCTTCCACTGCCCTCCCCCTCCCCCTGGAGGGTAGGGGTCAATTTACCCAAGGATTGACTGAGGTCAATATCCACGGGTAGAAATGTTAAATGCTAACTCACACTGGCCCTAGACCCAGAGGTGGCCAGCGCCAACCCTCACCTCTTTCCCCTCCCTGGACAGCCTGTTCGTTGGAGGAGAATGGGTAGTGGGTAGTTTTGTAAAAGACAGACTCTGGGAGTTCCTTTATCTTTTTCAGGATCTCTTGACTTTTTCTCCTTTATTTCTAGAGATGAAAGGATCCAAACAGTAGGGGAAGAAGGAGGGTGAACCATGTGTGTTGAATTCTTTCAAAAAACATAAAAAGACTTTTAAAAAAAGAAAAATAGTTCTGTAAGTTTCCTCCTCTAGTCTCCTTTCTGTAAAATGGTCAAAGTCAGCAGTGCCCCCTGTGGAGGAGGCATTCTTGCCAAACAAGTGAAGAGAAAATAAAAAGCTTTGTGATTAATTGTGTTTGTCAGCTTATTTTGTGACCAAAATACCCAACAAGAACAACCTAGAGGAGGAAAAGTCTGTTTTGCCTCATGGTTTCAGAGATTTCAGTCTGTTGTCAGTCGGCTCTTGCTCTGGGACTGAAGTGAGGCAGAACATCATGGCAGAGGATATAAGATGTTAGCTCATGGCATCCAGGAATCAGAGAGAGAGAGACAGGGGGAGGCGGGGGCAGAGAGGAGCCAGGGAAGAGTCAGAGACAAAAAATATAATCCCCAAGGCAAGTCTCAAGATACCCACTTCCTCCAGCTGTGCCCCATCTACCTATAGTTACCATCCAACAATCCATTTAAGTTACTAACTCATGAAACAAACTAATCCACTGATTAGATTATGGTTCCTATGATCTAATCATCTTACCTTTAGCATTGACACAGGAGCTTTTGGGGGACACCTCATATCCAAACCAGAATGCTAATAAAAACCAGGTTGTGTAACCTAAAGAAGGTCTCTGGACAATGGCCTGACATGTGAATTCAGTAGACTGGCTCAGCCATCACCTACACAGCCTTGGTAAGATTGACGGCATGGAGTAGCAGGGGATTTGTGCTTTCTATAGGCAGGTAGATATGAAAGGGCTGAGCCGCTTACACATCTCCTAATCACGTGGAGTCCTTCTCTGCCCTGGGAGAAGTGAGGTATGGGGTAGAAGGGCCAAGTGTTTCTCTGAAGGTCCCTCTGCATAGGAACAGTAGGCCAGGACAAGGCAGCTTCCTGCCAGCCGTGGGCCTGGGGCAGGAGTACATTGGAGAATCCAGGACAGGGGTCTGGGGTTGGGACAGAGGAATGCGGATTCTGGGCCTACTAATGTCCCCTCTTTTCTTTGGGTTTTAGCACCCCCAATGGAAACAGCCTCAGTGCTGCAGAGCTCACGTGTGGGATGATCATGTGCCTGGCCAGGTAAGCATTTGGCTTCTCAGCAGAGACAAACCCTCTGGTATATCAGTTATTGTGACTTGTCAAGCAAACTGATGGAGAGAAACTTAAGATGACTTTTCAACCTGGCAACCTGTAGACTGCCGAGAACCTTTGAGGCTATCAGTCCTCTACTCAGTACCCCTATTCCCAGTACACAGAGGTTATGGCTGCTCAGGGTGCTAATGAGTACACATGGGGAAGGGGTAGATACAGAGCTCATTCTCCTCTCTGTACCTGCATGGGCTGTGACTCTCTAGCCTCCAACCCTTGCATGTTTTCCTGGAACATCTTTGTCTAGGTACTGCTTCTTATTTTTTAGCTTATTTGAACTCAAGATTTTAAAATTTATCTCAAATGTCATAATTCATTCACGAAGCTCCCTTTGATTTCCCTACCTGGGCCCTGGCTAATTCTCATAGCCCTCAGGGCTTACCTGTCACTTATAAATATGTAGTGTAATAGCATGGAATCCACACCGGCTCCAGATTCCTGTGCCCATCTGTGGATTCATAACAAAACCAAACCCAAGTGCTCAAATCTCTTACTCTTCCAGCAAGGGGTCCTGGAGGGTGTGAACCACTTGAGTAGAGGGGACAGTCCAGTAATCGGATTGGATGTGGCACATAATGTGCATGAGTCCCATTGTGTCCATTGTGTTTGGTAGTCATTTGGCAGAAATGATGCACTTCTGTTGAATAGGCATTTCATGAATTTCTGTGATCAACAGGAAGGAAAAAGCTCTCAATAAACAAGACAGGAAGCTGTTCTAGGTTCCTTTGAAGATTCTTGGATCCTTAAACCAGGGGTCCAGGTAGCCAGGTCTCTTTACTCACGCTTGAAACCTGCTGGGATCCAAGATTTACCCTTTTCCCATCCAGAGATGATGGAATATTCCTATAACCCCAGTTACTTGGGGAGGTTGAGGCAGAAGGATCACAAGTTCAAGGCCAGCCTGGGAAACTCTGTGAGATCCTGGTCCAGGTTTCCTAAGTCAGGAGTTGCCAAGGGTCCCCTTATTTCTAGTAGAATGACCGTCGGAGGGTGGAAGCTGTGCAGCTCTGTCTTGGTACTTCCTTCCTGGGTTGGTGGGAGCCTTGGTGGGCCTGCTGAAACTGTTTCTGTCCTTGCAGGCAGATTCCCCAGGCGACAGCTTCCATGAAGAACGGGAAGTGGGAGCGGAAGAAGGTGAGCAGTGGCCTGGCCGCATCTGACCGGGGCTCAGTGCCCGAGCTCCACACTCAGTATTGAATCAACTTCTCTGCCTTTTGCCCATTGCAGTTCATGGGGATCGAGCTGAATGGAAAGACCTTGGGAATTCTTGGCTTGGGCAGGATTGGGAGAGAGGTGGCCACCCGGATGCAGTCCTTTGGGATGAAGGTAAGAGGTTGCCAGACCCCTTGGACATGGGGCTTTCTGTACATTTTGGAAGATACAGTTTAGCTTGGGAGAAGCCAGAGCCTTTGTCTTAAATGGGTCCTTAGAGCTCCTGACTACACATTAAAGCCAGGGATGGAGGGAACACTGACATGCTATCCAGGACATTTGAACTCAAAAGCTGGGAATACTTGATAAAGGACCGTCAGCTCTCCAGTGAGTCAATAGCCCTGAGTCCCAGTGAGCTGGAGAGGGTTTTAGCTCTCTGTCCATCCTGTCCTGTCTGGCTACGAGGACTCCTGGTTTGCTGTCTCTGCTCTCCTGCAATACTTTATAAAACAGCATCAAATACTTTTAGTACTACAGTTGTCCTGTACTTTTTGTTTCTCTTCCTATTCCAGAAAAGATTAAAAAGTGTGTGGGGTGTGGTGGCACATACCTGTAATCCCAGCAACTCTGGACATTGAAGCAGGAAAATCCCAAGTTTGAGGCTACCCTCAGCAACTTAGCAAGACCCTCTCTCAAAATAAACTCAATGGTAAAGCACCTCTGGGTTCAATCTCCAGTACAAAAAAAAAAAGCAGATTTAAAGGTGCTTGTATGCACACTGTGGTAGAATTATAGAGCCCATAGTGGCCAGAAGATATCTCAGAAATCCTGCCTGGCCCATACCTTTTCCTACTCTGGGAGCTCAGAGGCTTCTGGTCAAGGGAAAACTGTGATCAACAGTAGTGTCATCCCCTCAGGCTAATCCAACAGACCCTGCCAACAGGGAGACCAGTCAATTGAGAGAAGGGTCCTGCAGTGTTGCCCAGACAGGCTGGAGAGATGGAGGTGGCTAAGAGGGCCAGCAGACATCCCCGAGTTCACCATGGTTGTTGAAGGAGTTACAGGGGTTATGGGTCACACTGCAGCCAGGAAGCCTTTAGTTAAACATTAAGGAAAATTGTCTTAACAATAATCAGACTATCATATGTCTAGAACATGTTTACATAGAGCTGCTTTGGAACTTTCCCGTTCTCTCTTGCTCTTTCTCTTCATCTCTATCCTCCTACCTTCATAGAGCTAGAAGGGATGTTATAGGTCAACCCTTAACTCAATATTGATTTCCATATTTGTAAGTCATTGCCTAAGAACTCAGAAATGGATGGCAGCCTAGAACACATATGGGCATCCCATTATACCACATTGAATATCTTCCTCTGCTTCCTGCCTCCATTCTTCACTCTATTTATTTAAGTCAGATTTCTTTCATAAATCTCAGCAACGGGAAGGAGAGAGATTTTTCTAGATCCCCGAGAAAGGTGGGCATGGCCCAGCAGGATCTTTTGATCATGAAAACAAACCACATCCTTGCTCTGTGTGTAGGGGTAGAGGGATGCCATGAGCCATCAACAACACTTTCTCCTCCTTTATGTTTTGTGAGAATCAAGGTCAACCTATAGCCCGTGGAGGATTCTGATCTTCTAAAACCTAAGATCAGGTATGGTAGTCTGATTTTCATCACAGTGACCAAGATACCTGACAAGAACAACTCAGAGGAGGAGAAGTTGATGTTGTGCTCCTAGTTTCAAGGGCTCAGTTCATGGTTAGATCCCATTGCTGTGGGCCCAAGTGAGGCAGAACATCATGGTGGAAGAAGGCTGCTCTGATGATGACAGTCAGGAATCAGAAAGATTGACGCTTCAGGGATCAAACATGAACCCTAAAGACATGCCTCTTGTGACCTACTTCCTCCAGCCATGCCCCACCTGCCAATAGTTATCACCCAGTGCAGTAGTCCTTCCAAATCATTGATCCATCAAATGGATTAGTACACTGATTAACTTACAGCTTCATAATATAATCTTCTCACCTCTGAACATTGCTCCATTATTTAATATGAGCTTTTTGTTGGGGGAACCTCATATCCAAACCATAACATCAGGGGTTAAATAGCACTAAGAGCACATGAAGCCAACCAGATGAGTGTTTCATTGATGATGCAGTGACTTGGAGACAGATGCCAGCAGCCAGTCCCTAATTCCCTCGCTCCTTCCTGGTGTACCACCACCCACCAGACTCTTCTAGCTCAGTAGCATTCGTCCTCAAGGAGATCATGACGGTGACTGAGTCCAGCCGGTAAACCCCACTTCATTTCCTGAGTAGTGGCAATGGCAGTGAAGCTTGTTCGTCTGCTTACCAACTGCCCCTAGCTGCTTTTGAGGTGCATGGGAATGTGGAACCTTCAGTATCAACGTCAGGAAATGATTGATACCTCTCAGGCACATGTTTATTCAGAGAGATGTCTGGAGCCTGCGGATTTCGTTTCCTATGTTTCCAGCAGATCACCCACAACATATTTTCTCAAATGTTTTATTCCCACCACGGCCTTGAGAGTGCACATGCTTCCCCTGGGATATCTTCTGTCCGAGAGTATCTGGAAGGTCACTCACAGCTGTCTTGATTTTGAAATACACTCTTTGTAAACCTCTGGAATGTCCCCCTCCCACCTCGGCTCCTCCAGAGCTGCCTGGCCCTGGTCATTTGTGAGTGGTCCAAATGGGCCTCTCTTTCTTGGCTGCTCAACTTGGCCATGTTCTCTAATAATACACTTCTGTGTCCTGATGAGTTTTGTTTCAGGGCAGAGAGAGCCCAATCTCATCATCCAAACTTCTATCCATTGTCTAGCAGTCATGGAGAGCAAGACTCCTTTTTAAAGGAAGGAAGATTCTCTAACAAATTAAGAAAAAGATTGTTTGAGGAAACAATGATTGATTTTTATTAAACACTGGCTGTTTCAAACTAGCCTTGTTCTCTTTGGAAACTATTATTGTACTGGTAGAGCATGGAAAATATTATTTATCTGGACTGTTTAAACCAGTTAAGTCCAAAGTTTTAAATTCTGCAGATATTTCAATGAAGTCTACACAGGTGCATTAAAATATGTTGGAAATCATAATCTAGAGCATATAGCCTTTACATATCTATCTATCTATGTACACACATAAATTTTCATAAATACATCTAGAAATATACATCTATTTTCAAATGTATTCTCACAGGAGCAGAACTTAAAGACAATATTTAGTTCAAAGCAACCGTAAGTACTACGTTTATTGTTCAGTTTGGGTTTTTTATGGATATCCCATATATAGAATGATGGGGTATAATGGGTAAAAGTAATATATTTTAGTCATATAATAAATGAATTCATTCTCAGGAAAATTAGGATATAGATTTAAAAAAAAAAGCCTTATTTACTTTCCCAAACCTAGTCCGTTTGGCATGTATTACCCAAATGCACACATTTTTTTTTTCTGTGCATTGACATAAAATGCATACAGTTTTATGGATCTGTGCCAGTAGAGAACACAATATTGTGTGCGGTATTAAAATAAAAATATTGCCTGGTGAAGTGATGCATTTCTGTAATCCCAAGCAATTTGGGAGATTGAAGATCACAAGTTTAAGGCCAACCTGGACAACTTAGTGAAACCCTGTCTCAAAATAAAAAATAAATAGGACTGGGGATGTGGCTTAATGGTGGATTGTGCCTGGGTTCAATTCCCAGTATGGAAAGAAGGTGATAAAACTATAGGTTTTAGACTGGCTAGATTTACCACATTTTAAAACTTTCGTGTGGAATTCCATTGTATGGATAAACTGCCTTTTTTTTTTCTTTTTGCCATACCTTCGATGATAGATTGTTTGCAGATGTAGACTTTAGGTCTCTTTCATGATCTCTTGGGGCTAAGATACAGCCCCTGAGCTTGGTGGTGCTTCCACTGTTAAAGTGATTAGTAACAGGTTGAAGAACTGACATTGTCCATCTGGAGGAAGATTGTTCATGAATAGGGGTCTACTTTGTCTCCTAAAAGCCTGGACCACGTGTCATTTGTGGATGACAGGAAGCGAGGAAAGGAATTTAATACAGAATCAGAATTTAATGCAGAATCAGGTCCTAAAAGACATAAGAAAGCTCACGTAATTAGGCATCCTACCAGGAAATTTAGCTAGAATCATTTCCTTTTTTGTGTGTCCGAAAAACAACTAGACAAGGTTTTTTTTTTTAAATATTTATTTTTTAGTTGTAGTTGGACACAATACCTTTATTTTATTTATTTATTTTTGTGTGGTGTTGAGGATTGAACCCAGTACTTCGCACATGCTAGGGGAGCACTCTACTGCTGAGCCACAACCCCGGCCCAACTAGACAAGTTTTGCACAGAGAAGCATTTGTGAAAACCTTTCCTTGGGAGAGGATGGCTTTGGTTGACAAAAGAGCAGTGTGATTAACATGATAAAAAAGATAATATGACTTTTGGCAGCATTAAAAGAAGTACAGATTCCAGAGCAAGGGAGGTGTAATTCCACACACTCTGTACTAATCAGCCTGCAGCCTGCTGGTGGTGTGAGCCATAAGGTCTTATACTTAATTCTCCTCTTCCTTAGACATTTTTCTCAATAGTGTTGCTGAATAAAGACTCAGCTAGTTTGTGCCAGTCTGTCCCCTAGAATGTGTTAACAGACCCAAGCCAGTTTGGAACTAAGCCTTGTACTTTCTTATCCAAGTTTTCCAGAGGGAGGGATCAGCATCCCTTAACAGTTTCTTTGTGGCCAGGGTTGGGATGAATCTGACTTTAGCCCAGAAGGATGGACCTTGAACCTGAGCCACCAGTTGTTACTGATCCATCAGACTCAGCTAATATTTACTGATGTCTGCCGTGTCGGTCACTCTGCTCACAACCACCCTGCTTACCAACTGAACATATCACCCCATGTTTACAGATAAGAAAACTGAGTCCCAGCAAGGTCATCTGATAAGCTCCAGGTAATAGGACTAGACAGAGGGGCAGTTTCCTTCACTCTGCGTGTGCTCTTTGCCCAGGACCACCACTGGCTTCATTGGTGATCTATACTAGTTTAATGTAGCTCCTGTACCATGTCACTGTGCTCAGCTGTTCAGAGAACAGATACTCTGTGGGATAGGCAGCTCTCGTCTCAGCTTGGTACCTGGAATTCTTACTGCCTTAAAGCAGTGCTTTTAAAACTTCCCACATCCTCAGGTTCTGGAAGGATGTCCTAGGGACACAGGTAGGAGCAGAGAGGAAGCTCCAGGAGACAGCAGGTATTGGACTTTGGGTCTTTACCTCAGCAGCTTTGAACTGATCTGATTTTTTTGTTGTTGTTTGTTTTGTTTTTCTCAGCACTGGGGATTGAACTGGGATGCTCTACCTCTCAGTGACATCCTTAGCCATTCTAATTTTTTATTTTGAGACAGGATTGCATTCAGTGGTTGAGACTGACCTCAAACTTGTGGTCCTCCTGACTCAGCCTCCAAGTGGCAGGGATTACAGGTGTGCACCACTGTGCCTGGCTTTATTAGTTATTTTTTCCTTTAAGGTCTTTTTTTTTTTTTTTTTTTTTAAATTGGTGTAGTATAATTGCCCATAGTAGGCTCATACATGCACATAACATAATTTGATCAATTTTATTCTCCAGTACTTCTCTTTTCCCACCCCCTGGTTTCCTTCCTCTACTGAAATGGTCTCCCTTCTATTTTCCTGAGATTCTACCCTCCCCCTTTTCTTCCCTTTTTTTTTTCTCTCTACCTTCCACATTAGAAAAAACATACAATCCTTAACTTTCCGAGTTTGGCTTATTTTAGTTAACATTGTACTCTCAAATTCCCTCATTTTCCTGCTTATGACACAATTGTTCTTCTTTATGGCTGAATAAAATTCCATATATATATCTCATTTTCTTTATCCATTCATCCATTGACAGGCACCTAGGCTGGTTCCATAATTTGACTCTTGTGAATTGCACTGCTATAAACATGGGTATGTGTGTATCACTATAGAACACTGACTTTAATTCTTTTGAATAAATGCCAAGGAGTGGTATAGCTGGGTCATATGGTAGTTCCATTCCTAGTCTTCTGAGATAACTACTCCATAGCAGATGTACTAATTTATAACCTCATGAATGCTATATAAGGATTCCAAAACCATGGAATGTTTCATGAATTTGCATATCATCTTTGTGCAGGGGCCATACTAACCTGCTTTGTATTGTTCCAATTTTAGTATATGTGCTGCCAAAGTGAGCACTGAGTTCCAGTGATAAGCTAAAGAACTTGGCTGTGGGATAGAAGGGAGTGTGACCATTGTAGTTCTCCATTAGAGCCCCTTGAATTTGAAGGCTTTTTCTTTCCTCCATCCTGTGCTGAGCCAGCAGCACCCTAGAACTAGAAGAAGAGCCTCCCAGGGTGTCCTGAAATACCCCCGGAGAACTGCTTAGAAAAGGTGGTTTTCTCCTCTGTTGCTCCAACATTAAGAGTCTATGCTGGGGCTGGGGCTGGGGCTGGTACTGAGGTGGGGGAATCCTTTTTATTTCTCCCCAAGGACCCTCTCTGGGAATAATCTTTGAAAGGCATGTACTTGAAAGTGCTCCAACTTCTGCATCCTGTAGGACATCTGATCTTTTCCAGGAAAGATGGGACACTGGGCAAGCACATGACTTCTGGACCTGATGTCATTTTTTCAACTCCCCAAACATATGCTAGGCTATTCTCTCCTGTGTAGGAACCCTAACTGAGTTCAGCTACTTTCTGTTCTAGTTATCTCATGTGAAAATGAGAACAAGGCTTTTTTCAGCCAAATTTGTTCCCTGTAGTTATTTATCTGCAAATAAATGAGATATTGTCTCTGTGAGAAAGAAACTGAGTGGGTGCCTTGCCAACCACTAGGAAGATGCTTGTCTGCTCCTCTCCCAGGCTGCTCCCAGCAGCCTCAGGCACCTGCTGGCTTAGCAGAGGCACTGGGCCAGGCCAGGACTGCGGGATCCTTCCTCCTCCCAGTCTTGGCTCCTGAGAACAGAACAGGCCAATAGGGTGCTGTGAGCTCCTTCCTTGAGGCTGTGCTTTTCTTCTCCTGGCTCCACATGAAGAAAAAAAATACATCTGGATTAGAGATGAATGGGGATATTGTTCAGTGTCAGCAGACAAAGAAGACTTGTCAGGGTGAAGACAGGGATCCTCCTGGACACTTCCTTCTCCACACCAGAAATGAGTAGATTTCATATAAAAGGGAATGGCAGTATCTGATTGGGGGTCCAGAACTTGTAAGCCCTTGGTGCCCTGTGGCTATGGTCCTGGTAGGCCCCAGGAAGCAGCCTCAAATGGACAGCAGTGGTTGGGTTGGGGCTGCGTGGCTTTGCTCGGCTCATTCCACAAGGCAAATAATGAAATATGGAATCCAAAGGCTTTGACGTATGCATAAGCATTTTTATTTTCTTCCCCTGCTGTTCTGCATTGGAAACCAAAGTCTTCTTTTCCACTGTATTGTAAAATAATTTTTATGTTCCCCTAATTCCAAAAGGAATCTACAAACCCATATAGTTGAGAACTCAAAAGAGCAAAGGAGGGACCTAATTCCTCCACCCAGGGAGATCTGCAGCTCAAGTATTATGCTGTTTTTTGTTTTGTTTTGGTTTTTCCTGCTAGATTAGCTCTGAACATTCTCCTCTCAGTGTTAAGGGGAATTTTTTTTTTTTTTTTTTTTACAAGAAACTTTAAAGGATTGAGTATTAAAGCAGGGGGTGGCTGAAGTCATTCACCCATTCTTATTTGGGATTGAGGACCTGGGTCCAGAGGGGCCTGACACTTGCTTTGATATGTGATTGGTGCCTCTGAGGCAGGGCTCTGGATTACAAGTACATCCCTGGGGTGCCGCAGGCCTACCCTGGCACGTCGTCTCCCTGCCTTCTTGGATGTGGATGCCTTTCAGACTCCTATGGCTCCTCTACCTCTTTTCCCCCAGTTGGTATTGCAGACAGGGCCTGAGCTCCTGGAGGGAGCCCTGGAAAGGCCTCTTGGGTAGACCAAGCAGAAAGTGGATAGATCTTTGCTGTTGTAAGAGGTAGAACTTGATACCTGGTTGCTGGCTCTGCCTGGCTTCTTGCACTGGCTTGGTAACCTTGAAAGCATGACCCTTGCTGAGACTGGCATGTTGGGCACCCAAGATTGTCTGATGCAGGAGACACGTTTTCATCTGGCTTCACCTTTGCTTTCTCACCCAGGGTTATAGCCCTCTGATGGCTCAGATTCAGGGAGAGTGCCTTCTCTGGGTTCCCTGTGCTGATGGGAACCTTGCTGCTGTCTCCCATGACAGACACTGGGCTCCTGTCACCACTCCCCAAGTCCTCGTGTTGACCTGTGCCCTTTGCCCACCTCTTCTGTTTGCCCAGCTTCCAGCCACTTACACGAGGAGGGCAGGCTTCTGGAGTCAGAATGCCTGGCTCGTGATCTGCGTCAGCTGTCACCTCTCTGCCTCATTTTATCCCTTGTAAAATGGGAAATAATAGGCCCTAGCCCATCAGGAATGAGGTAGGTAAAAACCCCAGTGAGAGCTTAATAAAAATATTTGTGTTTATTCGCCAGGAGCATGTGCCCTTTTTCCTATCTGAGCTTTCCGTTGTCCCACCACTGACATCTTATGACCTGGTGCCAATTTCATGAGGCTGCTGTAGTTTACACCCGAATTTCCTACCTGCCCCTACGTCCTGGGAGTCCACCTTCCGTTTCAGTGGCCCCAGGTAGGATCCTCTTTGGGGGGTTCCACATCTTCCCTGGCCAGCCTAGACCAAGGTTGTCTCAGGCTTCCCTATCCCTGGTGCTTTTATGTCTCAAACTTTCTTCTCCCAGATGTCCTTGCTCCCCATCCCAATCAAACCAGCCCTGTTAAAGAACTTGCCATTAGTCATTTATACCTCCGTGTTGTCTTAGATGCCAAGTGATACAAATTGTGCCATAAAGCCCTACTAAAAGAAATTTCAAAGAAAGGTACTGTTTTTTCTCTGCTGCTGTCGGCTCTGATATTTCAACCATGTCCCCAGTGACACATCTTGGCGTCATTCCTGATCCTGTCTGCACCAGTGATGCCCTCCTCCCTCACTTCTTCCTCACTGTCTGAATCCTTAGTGCACCTGTCTGTTTCCTGGACCTGTATGCCTTCCATCTGCAGCCGCCCTTTCCTTGCCTGGTCTACCCTGTGATGACCTTATTGCTCCCCACGTGATCGTGGTCCCTCACTTAGGGTTCCTGTTTCAGGGTTTCCAAGCTCCACCTTGCCCAGCCACACCTGGAATGCTCTTGTAACTGCTTGTAGTTGGAGCTTTTCTCTGGCTGTGTCCCCTCCTGGTTGCACAGTCCTGCTTCCCACGGTGCTAAAGTAGCACCAGGCTCGTTATCAGAATTAAACTGGAGGATGTTTTGTATGTAGCAAATGCTCAATAAATGGTAGCTGTTATTAATAATGTCAGTATCCAGAGTTGATAATGACGCTTTCTTCATCTCTCTCACTTCTGATCAGACTATAGGGTACGATCCCATCATTTCTCCAGAAGTCTCAGCCTCCTTCGGTGTCCAGCAGCTACCCCTGGAGGAGATCTGGCCTCTCTGCGATTTCATCACTGTTCACACACCTCTCCTACCCTCCACGACAGGTAGCATGCCTCTATCTTATGGGCTGGCCACAGAAGCCACAGACCAGATAGAGTGGACCTTTGGTCTGGGCCTTCTGCAGATGCTGCTGAGCTGGTTTGGGAAGGGGCCCACCAGGTCCTGCAGAACATGGTTATGCAGAGCATTTGTCAGCTGCTCCTGATGAGATGAAGGAGGGGTGAGCTAGCTGGAAATGTACAGGTGTCTGGGTGAGCTGATTTTGCAACTAGTGACCCATGTGGATTTCCCATAAGCCCCTGCAAGCCATTCTGATTCTTACACACACTAGAAGCACCAATAGCTCAAGAACTCCTAGGATATTTCTAAACTGGGTCCAGGACAGGGATTCTACGTCTAGGAAGAGGTGAGAAGACAGAGGGAGCTTTCCAGAAGGAAGAGAGGCCTCTGGGGAAAGAGCTGGTTCAGGGGAGCCAAGGCCTCTGGAGTTGTGCCTCACATGAGACCCAACATCGTCACAGCAGGCAGGGTCCTCTCTTTCTTCCAGGCTTGCTGAATGACAGTACCTTCGCCCAGTGCAAGAAGGGTGTGCGTGTGGTGAACTGTGCTCGAGGAGGGATTGTGGATGAAGGTGCCCTGCTCCGGGCCCTGCAGTCTGGTCAGTGTGCGGGAGCCGCACTGGACGTGTTTACAGAAGTAAGTGCTTGCAACCCAGGTTTCACGGGAGGAAGCGAGACAAGGAGTCGAGAGGCCAGGGCCAGAGAGAGCCCAGCATTTTTCAGGAAGTCTAGCACAGAGTGTCTGGCATTAATGGTAAATGAGAAAAACTGTTTCACCAAAGAATACACCTGTCTGGTTTGAGGAACTTGCTAAGGAGCAGCCATTCTGTCTTCTGCAGAACACAGTGTTAGTTTTTTTGTTGTTCGATTTTATTTTGTTTTGGTACTAGGTACTGAACCCCGTGTCACTCTACCACTGAACTATGTTTCCAGCCCTTTCATTTCTTATTTTTGAATTAGGGTTTCTCTAAGTTTCTGAGGCTGGCTTCAAACTTGATTACAGGCATGTGCCACCCAGCAAAAACTCTTTTTTTAAATAGGACCCAAGTCCTGGTCTCAGACTTCTTTGACTGCTGCCATGTTGATAACTGGGAGGAAAGACCATGTCAAATCAGTGAGGTTGAGAATTTGGGGAAGGGAGAGAACAGCTTAATATATTGATACAGGTCCCTGATTTAAGTGCAGTCCTGTGGCCAAGAAAACAGTCCACCCTGTATCCATTAGCATTCCTCTTCCTTTCCTCTTTCCCAGAGAGGGACAGAAGCCCAAGGACAGTGGCAGTATTCCCTCAGGGTGCCTGTGATGGGTTGCTCTCCCACCAGAAGCAGAAGCTCAACCTCAGCAGGTTGAATGCAGAAGAATGCATTTCCATAGTATCATGCCTCCTAACTATGACTAAAGACAGAGCATGTACTTTGGATTAGGCATTTGTGGTGTACAGGTTACTAGCAGTGTGGCTTTGGCAAATTGCTGACCCTCTCTGAATCCCTGTAGCACTCACTGTCTATTCCTACCCTTGAGTGCATAGTGCATTTGGATTTGTACTCCTGGCCATCCATCTCTCTTTTGTGAGCTCCATGGAGGAGGCGGCCCTCTTCGTATGGCCATCCTCTTTAATGTAGTACCTCTGATGTCTTCAATGTCTTTGTCCCACCTGCTATTAGGTGGCTGGAAACAACAGATCCCTGGGGAGAGTGCCCAGAAAAGAAGAACCCTAAGTCACTTTCCCAAGGGCAGTATTCTGCTCAATGACTAGAAAGGGTGGAAGGGGCACAGGAGTGAGTGGTTGGGATGGTACCAGTGGGCAGCCTGTCCTGGTGAGTACCAATGCTCTTACGTGTGTAAGGTGCCTGTGAAGAGCAGGACATTGTGCTAAGAGCCCTACAAAACACACAGGTGGTTAAATGCTATAAGGATGCCAGGTAGGGGTGAGTTACAGGGAAAAACCCAGCAACAACAGTAATGATTGCTTCCACTGGTTGGCAATATCAGGACCTCTAGTGTTCAATCCCCACAACAATGTGATCTAGAGAGTGTTCAACCATTTCATGGATAAGGAAACTGAGGCGTAAAGAGATGGAGGATTTTCCCCCAAGGCCCCTGGGTGGGAAGTGGTGGAAGTGAGATTGGAACCCACAGTTTCAGCTCTGCCCACTCTGCTATGATGTAACATTCATGAGGAAGCTGGTAAAGACTCCAGGGGCCACTGGCAAAACAAGTAGAAGGTGGTGCAGCCCCTGCCTTCCTCTCCTACAGCTTCCCTTGTGCCCAGGAGCAGCCCCAAGGGGTAGGGTCAGTCCATTGTGGCCAATCTAGAGGCATCTCTTTCTGAGCAGGAGCCACCACGGGACCGAGCCTTGGTGGACCATGAGAACGTCATCAGCTGCCCCCACCTGGGTGCCAGCACCAAGGAGGCCCAGAGCCGCTGTGGGGAGGAGATCGCTGTCCAGTTTGTGGACATGGTGAAGGGGAAGTCTCTCACAGGGGTTGTAAGTATCACTGTGTGGGGCTGGGGCCTGGAGGCAGAGGGAGGAGACCCGGAGACAGTCATGGTGGGGGTGACAGCAGGGTTGGGGTGGGGGTGAACAGATTCGTCCCTGGGGGCTGCAGAGGAGGGAATTCGCTTGAGTCTGCAGGGTAGGCAGGAGCTGCCTATCTGCAACCTTGAGAGTTGAGACCTTGGAGCAGGGAGCTTAGTTAGTTCTGTTATATTGTAGCCCTGCTGCAGAGATTGTGGCCCTTCCCAGGGCTCAGCCTCCAGAGAAAGAGCCTTTGTTCTCCACATGCCTTGGGAACACCAGTGTTGTTAGGGTAACACAGCTGTACGCAGTGGGTGGTGAGAGATGGGGGTGGCGAGCCTGCCCAGAAAGTCCCTGTAGGGAGCTGGCACCCTGTAAACTCCCCAGAGCACTCTGCATCGTGTCCAGGACCAGAGTCTCACCCTGCTGTGACAACTGCTCTCCTCAGCTACCAGTAGGAACCCTCCCTGCCAGCTGGTCCCTTGATTTCCCCAAATAGTGGCACAACATCCCCACTTCTTTGCTCAGTCGGGCCTTTCCTGGCATACATTTCTCCCCCAAGCCTCTCCTGGCTCATAGCAAGTGTGTCTGGATATTCCTTCAGTTCTGGTGAGTACCAAATACTGCCATAGCCCTTGGTGGACTCGCTTGAATGAGGAAAGCATAGCTCCTTCAAGGGGCTCACCTCTCCTTCGCCCAAACCTGCTTGGCCTTTCCAGCACCACCTCAATTCTTTCATTAATTACATTCTCTTTTGTTCTAAAGCTTCACAAATTTATATATTTGTGGGTTTATGTTTGTTTGTTAATTCATTTTTGGTGGGGCGGATACTGGGGATTGAACCCAGGGGTGCTTGACCACTGAGCAACGTCCCCAGTCTCTTTTATTTTTTTATTTTGGGACAGGGTCTTTCTAAATTGCTGAGGATGTCACTAAGTTGCTGAATCTGACCGTGAACATGTGATCCTCCTCCTTAGCCTCCCGAATCACTGGATTACAGGCATGCACCACGGCATCCAGCTTGTATCTTTACTTTTAATAAATTTGAAGTTCCCTGAGGACCAAGAAAACCTGACTTAAGTTTCTCTGCAGCTTATATAGGTGGGCCCAGAGCATATAACAAAACTTGGAAAAAGGCAGTGGATGAGACTTAGTATGGGTGGGTGGGAGTGAGGGGTTCCTGGCCTTCCTGGTTGACCCTCAGCCTGGTGATGTTTGCTGGTGAGGACTGTAGGAAGGGCACCGTCTTTTCTAGGTAGCCCGGCTCGCTAAGCCACCCAGCCCTCTATGTCCTGAGAGAATTAGGGTACCTTCTGCCGTCTGGCAAACCTCCTGCCCATTTGTTCTGTGGAAATCAGGAGGGATTCTTAGGCCAGTTATCACAGATGTGATGGCGGAGGCTGGAAAGCCTGTGGTGGACACAGCATGGGGGTCAACTAAGACACTAGACCTGCCCGTGTTCCGTCTCCTCCCATATTGTATTGGCTCCTCAGGCTGGAGCACACTTACCCACCTTCTTACCTACCTACTAGGCTTCTGAGCAGGTTCATTTTTCCCAGGTGACCCTGATTGGGACACAGGCTGAGGCATGGGCCCATGTCCCTTGCCAGGCAATCTGGGTGAGGCCTGACCCTCTTAGATCTTTCATAAAGCAGTTGTCTGCCCTCCCCTGTTGCAGCCCATGTGAAATACTTACCTTATCAGTAGGTAGTGGGGACATTCCACGGCTTTTCCTCCCTGGGACTCCCTTAACTCCACCAAATGGAACCACACAATGTCTCCATCTTATCCTAGCAGTTAAAACCTAGTTAAACATCAGCACATTTAACTATCCACCCAAAGTGGCTGATTAGTTTTAAGAAGGCATTTGTAGCCAGGCGTAGTGGCTTAGCTCAGGAGACTAAGACAGGAGGATCGCAAGTTCAAATCCAGCCTCAGCAATTTAGGCATTTGGAAAGAGACATTTTTGTTGCATAGGAGATATTTTCTCCCTAATTCTTCACTGTGTCATCTCCAGTTCAGTTCTGCCCTCATCTTAGCAGAGATGAATGCTTAGGGTCAGGTTGGTGTCCAGAGACACCTGTCTCTTCCCTGGTGTCCTGCTTGTTCTCTAGAGATTGAGGACTGTCCTGTTATTTCATAGATCTGCAATGAGCACCTTCCCAGGGCTGGGCTGTGTGGGCCCCACATAGAGGACAGAGGAATGAGGCATGGTGTCTGTTTTGGGGGGCTTCTTGGCGGCATCCAGTTCCTGTTCCAGCCATGAGCTCCTAGCTAGACTGTTGCATAGTTTTCTGGCCCTCTTCAGGAGCTGCTCAGTCTCTGGTTCCACTTTCTCACCCATTGCTCTTCCTGTGTCTCTGCAGAGAGGATAAAGAAAAGTCCTATAGCAGGGAGCCCTCATACCAGGTTGCCTCCCACCCAGATGGGTCTCCAGTGTCACATTCAAACCTGAGACTGTCACACTCTTCTAATGATATATCGTGTGCATATGTGTGTGCATGTGTACTAGGAATGGGACCCAGAATCACTCCACCATTGAGCTACCCCAATAGGTCTCACTAAGTTGCCAAGACTGACTTTGAACTTGCCATCCTCCTGCTTCAGCATCCTGAGTCACTGGGATTGCAGGTGTGCACCACTGTGCTTGGCTACTCTTTCAGTGACATCTTTATGATGTTTTCATCTCTTCACATCTTGTAGCTGCCTATTCAATTTGCATCAAACTCCACGTTTCTCATAAAATCCTTCTCAGATGGTTCTCTTCACAGGTTGCCTCCATAAAAGTGGCAATTATCTAACTCCTAACTTCAGCACCTTGAACCACTAAATGGAATAGAAATTTCTTCCAAGGACAAACTGGCTTTGTTATCAGGCCCCTGCTGGGGACCCAACCTGGCTGACCCTCAATTTGGAACTCTGTGGCTGGCTCCCGCAACTGTGCAGTATGCGCTTGACACACACTAATTTTCAAAGCATGATAGGATCTCACAACAATATGAATCTAGCTTTATAAATTGGGATAATTTATCACGGTATTTAGTGACAAAAATAGACATTTTAAAGAAAAATCAAGACAGAAAATTTTTAAATGGAAGACAAATTAGAAATGCCATTCCAGAGAGAACCACCATTTTACTTTCAAGTCATCTGTGACTCCATATATTTTGTTTAATAATTTTTTAGGTGTAGTTGGACACAATACCTTTATTTTATTTATTTATTTTTATGTGGTGCTGAGGATTGAACCCAGGGCCTCAGATGTGCAAGGCAACCGCTCTGCCACTGAGCCACAATCCCAGCCCATTCCATATGTTTTATGTCAAAAATCCACCTTTATTGTGCTGCCCAGATCCTTCCCCAGAATAGGACAAACAAGTCTCCCCTGGAGAGGGACAGGGCCAACTACTCGGTGAAGGCAGAGGGGCCTCTTTTCCTGATCTGTCCGTTGTGTGGGGTCTTAGCCTTTTGTTTCCATTTCTAGTTCTACAGCTCTCCTCACCTATAGGGTTAAGTCATTGTCTTCTAGTTGGTGGCTGATGGAAGTTGTCACCCACCAGCCATCCAAACATGGATGGCCCTATGCCTCTTCTCCCTGCAGAGCTGGCTCTAGTCAACAAAATCTCGATTTTGTGTCAGAGTCGGGTAGCAGTGCCTAACCCGCCTCTTCCTGACTTCCCCTGTACCCCCTTTCTCTGCAGATAAATGCACAGGCTCTTACCAGTGCGTTCTCTCCGCACACAAAGCCTTGGATTGGTCTGGCAGAAGCTCTAGGGACGCTGATGCGAGCCTGGGCTGGCTCCCCCAAAGGGACCATTCAGGTGGTAACACAGGGTGAGTCAGGATCTGGGGGCACTGGAGAAGCATGGGTACGGAGTGGCACAGACCCATCCCTATTGGGTGTATCTGCCGCTGGCCTCAGAGGTGATGGGAGACTCAGGTGACTTGGGCCCTCCTCTCAGTACAGGTCACTTAGTATAAAGGGTAGGGGAGAAGGGTGGGCAGTACCAAAATTCATTGGGAAAATACATTTAATTTTGATAACTTAAGTTTATGTAGTAATTTTAGGACAGAAAATGTTTTGGGTACAAGAGAGACCTCCACAGAGATGATTTAATGCAAGAGAAAATATGGGACCTGGTACAAGGATTCCCAGATTAAGCAACAGTACCATTTGGTTCTGGTTTTGACCTTTTGCTTATCTGCTGGGTGACTCCTTCCTTTGAGCCTTGATTTTTTTCCACAGTCAAATGGGAGTCCAGGTGGTTGTGCCTCGTGAGGCGATGGGGATATTTTGTGTGCTGTGACTTACCAAGGTGGGCTCTTGTGCAGTCTGAGAGTCCTGGGCGGGGTGTTTGCTTAGCTGTGGAGAGGGAATGAGAACACTGCTGTCAGTCTGTCCACCCCCGGGCTCCAGCTGACTTTCTAGCAGCTCCACTGCTGTACAGATATGGTTGAGTGGCCAGGAAGGGCTCCAATTCCCTTGACGCTGCAAAGGGTTGTTTTCCCTCACTAACTGTTGGGCACCTGACACTTAAGGAGAAATTGTGGAGTGGGGGGAGTTAGACCCAGAGCATTGGCAAAAACACCAGGGAAAGAGAGCCAGGGGATCTCCACCCAGACCCCAGAGGAAACAAAGTAGTTGCCCCTTTCTGCTCATTTCTTGAGGCTTGTGAGGGTCTGAGTGCCAAATTATGTAGGAGTCGGGAATTTTCCAAGTCTCCTGGGAGACCCATAGGCAGGCCAGGGTGGCCCGTGGAGTTGGGCTGTATTTTGGAGAGGAGTTTCTCAGACTGGCCAAAGTCCTGCTTTCCTGGCTCGGACCCAGGTGTGTCTCCCTTGCCGGCTCTAAGCGATCTCTGCAGGAGAGGCAGAACTATCTAGTGCAGGCTGCATTTGGGGTCCTCAGGGCAATGAGGATCCTGTTGTGGCCTCCTGCTCCCTCCTGTGATGCTTATCGAACAAGGACTTAGCATCGCTTTTCTCTGTCCCTAGGAACACCTCTGAAGAATGCTGGGAACTGCCTAAGCCCTGCAGTCATTGTTGGCCTCCTGAAAGAAGCTTCCAAGCAGGCGGATGTGAACTTGGTGAACGCCAAGCTGCTGGTGAAAGAGGCTGGCCTCAATGTGCGTCCCCCTCTCCCCACATTCCCTGCCAGCACTGCTCTTCGACCCCACCTTTCTAGAACTTACTCACAACTGAACTCATGGGGTGGAAGTGCTGCCTTCACCCTTACCTGTGAGAGGTGGCCATGATTCCTTTA
Organism: Marmota monax; assembly: GCF_021218885.2. Lineage (NCBI taxonomy): Eukaryota > Metazoa > Chordata > Mammalia > Rodentia > Sciuridae > Marmota > Marmota monax. The sequence goes on along the minus strand of NW_026693476.1, from coordinate 253,594 downwards.
TCTGCCTCTTAGGAGGAGCTACCATCTGCCTCTAAGTATTGCTGAAGGAGCTGAGACTCAGGATCAATATATAAGCGCTCTGTGAATTGGGGAAAGTTTGCTACCCCTATTTCACAGCTCAGGAAAATGAGGAGCTGGGCTGAATCTGAATGGAGGCTTAAAGATGGTCCAGTGAGCTCCAACTCAGATTCCATCCGGTGCACCTTATACCATAGAACCCATTGTTTTTTTTTCTCCCACATTTTTTTTTGTATTGGTGCAGTACAGTTGTGTATAATGGAGTTGTTGTTACATATTTGTGAATGCACACAGTAGAACAATATAATTTGACCAATATCATTCCCCAGCACTAACCTCCTCTTGTCATCCCTCCCAACCCTGGTCCCTTTCCTTTACTGATCTCCCTGATGTTCATGATATCTGCTCACACCTTTCTTTTCCTTTTTCTCCTCTAGCTTCTGCATATGAAAGAAAACATGCCCCTTGACCTTCTGAGTTTGACTTACTTTGCTTAACATAATGGTCTCTAGTTCCATTCATTTTCCTGCTAATGACGTAATTATATTTTTGTTTGTGGCTGAATAAAACTCCCCTGTGTATACATGCCATGTTTTTTTAATCTAGTCATCCATTGTTGGACACCTAGGCTGGCTCTACAGTTTGGCTGTTGTGAATTGTGCTGCTATTAACATGGGCATGCATGTATCACTGTAGTTAGATGACTTTAATTCTTTAGGATAAATACCAAGGAGTGGTATATAGCTGGGTCATATGGTGGTTCCATGCCTACTCTTTTGAGGAACCTGCATACTGATTTCCGTAATGATTGCACTAATTTATAATCCAACCAGCTGTGTAAAAGTGTTCCTTTTTCTTCACATCTTCTTCAGCATTTATTATTTGTATTCTTGATGGCTACCATTCTTACTGGTATGAGATGAAATCTCGTGTAGTTTTGATTTGCATTTCCTCGATTACTAATGATGAATATTTTTTTTCATATATTTTTTGGCCATTTGTTTTTCTTTTGAGAAGTGTCTGTTTAATTTGTTTGCTCATTTATTAATTAGGTTTTTTGATTTTTTTTTTTTTTTTTTGGAGTTTAAAGTTGTTTGAGTTCTTTACATACTAATCCTCTGTCAGAAGAGTAGCTAGCAAATATTTTCTCCTATCTGTAGATTCTCTCTTCACATCCCTACTTATTTTCTTGGCTGTGCAGAAGCTTTTTAATTTGATGCCATCCCATTTATTAGTTCTTGGCATTATTTTCTGAGCTTTAGGGGTCCTATTGAGAAAGTCATTGCTTGTGCTTAAAAGCTAGAGTATTGACCCTATATTCTCTTCTAGGAGTTGGGTAGTTTCTGGTCTAATACTGAGGTCTTTGATCCACTTAGAGTTGATTTTTATGCAGGGTGAGAGATAAGGGTCTAGTTTCGTTTTTCTACATATAGATAACCAGGTGTCCTAACACAATTTGTTAAAAAGGCTGTCTTCAGTGTATGCTTTTGGTACCTTTGTTAAACATCAGATAACTAGATGTGTGGGTTTGTCTCTGGGTCTTTTATTCTGTACCGTTGATCTAGGTGTCTGTTTTATGCCAATCCCATGCAGTTTCTGTTAATATAGCTCTGTAGTATAATTTGAAGTCAGGTATTATGATGCCTACAGCATTGCTTTTTTGGCTTAGAATTGCTTTGACTATTCTGGGTCTTTTATTCTTCCAAATGACTTTTTAAGACTTTTTTTTCCCTGCTAGTTCTATAAAGAATGTTATTGGTGATTGCAGTGAATCTGTATATTGCTTTCCGTAGCATGGCCATTTTTTCTATATTAATTCTGCCTATCCATGAACATGGGAAGTCTTTCCATCTTTTGAGGTCTTTACCTTTTTTCTTCTTCAGTGTTCTATATATTTTTTTTTATCATAGAGGTCTTTTGTCTTCTTGGTTAGATTTACTCATAGGTTTGTTTTGTTTGTTTTGAGTTATTGGATAGCACCCATTTCTTGATTAGCTTGCAAATTCTTGGAGCAGGCATCGTTTGCTGCCTCTCACAACTTCTCTTTGGCATCTTCCTCTCTGCTTCTCTTTTCAGATCAAAGTCTGTTTCTCAGCTGGTGGGAGCTGGCAGGGAGTAGAGCTCCCGTGATCCCACCTGGCTCCTTCCCTCCACTTCTATACCCCAGGAATGAAGGAGTCAGAGCAGGAGAGTCATCCTGGGTCAGCTGGGTCCTCACAGCCCTGCCTTCCTCCCTCTCCCCAATTCCCACCCCTCTACTATAATCCTGCACCTGGTAAATCTCTTTGCCCTTCCTTTGGAGTGGTCATTAACTGTTCTAGGAAGCTAATGCTCAGGGGCACAAGCTTTACCCCTATTTGCCCCTATCCCTAAATTGCTGAGCCTTTTGGCCAGGCTGGAGCCCTGCAAATGGGTGATTAGATTGAAAGAGAAATGTTGGGCATGATGTAATCAGGAAAAGTAATTGTGCCTCCTTGCATTCTCTCTGCAGGTCACCACCTCCCACAGCCCAGCTGCACCTGGGGAGCAGGGCAGCGGAGAATGCCTCCTGACCGTAACCCTGGCTGGTGCTCCGTATCAGGCTGTGGGCTCCGTCCAGGGCACCACACCTGTGCTGCAGGTGCTCAATGGCGCAGTCTTTAAACCAGAAGTGCCTCTCCGCCGGGGCCTGCCCCTGCTCATGTTCCGGGCTCAGCCCTCCAACCCTGCAATGCTGCCTACCATGATTGGTGAGGAGGGATTTGGGTGGTGGGGTCGGCCAGGGTTCTTAAGGCAGAGGTGAGGTCTGTCCTGTGATTAGGCCCTGCAGATCTTCTTCCTTTGATCCTTCTCCATGCATTAGGGAATGTCTGGCTCTCTACCATACAGAGGATCTGTCTTGCCAATTTATAGAACAGTTAGGGCAGATACCAAGTTCAGAGAGAAAAAATGCTTTATCTAAGCCTCAGAGCAGTGTGGCAGGGTTGGGACCAGAATGTCCATCACCATCCTGGCCATGAGTCCCAAGATTGCCATATTAAGCACCCTGCTTGCACCTGCCTGCAGAGCCATGTCCCATGAGTTCAGGGCCATTGAGTAGAGATTTCCTTCTTGCCTGTGAGCCCTGGTGGCCAGCCTAGCCACAGCAAAACCTATCTGGGCATCCCGTCCTATACTTGGGGCATCTTAGACCTACCCCAGTCTCCTGGGGCCTATACTCCTGGGGTTTTGAGCATGTCCAGGGGTTCCTAATTTCATCATTCTTTCCAACTGCCCAGAAGAACTTTCCCTGTTTTTCTCCCTTGCTGTTGGCCTGGCAAACAGCAAGTCAAGAGCTATATAGTTCTTTGATGATATGCCTGGTGGTCAGAGTGTGCCTGAAGAATCTCCGAAATAATCAAGGGAGGCTGGGCAGATGTTCTGTTGCTCCTTCCATCTAGGCTCCTCAGTACTGAGACCAGCATCCTCCCACTGCAACTTTGATCATAGAAGCCTGACTTCTGACTGCTCCCAGTTCCTCACTTTCCCCAACGCTCTATGCCAACAAGGGTTTCTTTTACTTCTAGGCCTCCTGGCGGAGGCAGGTGTGCAGCTGCTGTCCTACCAGACCTCGATGGTATCTGATGGGGAGACCTGGCACGTCATGGGCATCTCCTCCCTGCTGCCCAGCCTGGAACCATGGAAGCAGCATGTGTCTGAGGCTTTCCAGTTCTACTTCTAACCCTGGGGCTCCCTGGTTCTGGCCTCTGAGGCTTCTCTGAAGAAAACTACCCACTGTGAACCATTAGGAAGGGAGATCCACATTCCTAGGGCTGACATTGCTGCAATCCTCTGACCCCTGCAATGGAGCATCTAATAAAGAGCCTCCCCCAAGTTCTCCGTGTATCTTTTTGGTGTTGTTATTCTTAAGAGCCACCAGAGGGCATCCGTGGCTAGCCATAGGGCTTGGTTTTGGCTGCCAAAGGGTAGCGGGTGTGGAAGAAGTTTGCAGTAGACAAAAGCATTACTGTGGTATTCTGAATGTATCCCTCTCCTATTTAAGGTTATTCAAAGGTTTCCACAGAAACAAAGCTCAGGATATTTCAGATTCCTATGGTATTTCAGATCCCTTCCTTCTGGAAATATCTGTGCACATTAATGAATAAAATTTTCATCAAACAAATGTCGCACTATGTGCTAGGAACTGGATTAGTTCCTAACCCAGCTTTGCTTTAAGAGAAATCAAGCCCCCCATAGAAATCTTCTGGTGGGAGGGGCACAGCCTGCCGTTCACTGGACCCATGCAGTTGTGTGGGAGATGACCTTGAGTCCCAAGAAGAAAGCACTTTGGAGGCTGTTGGTGTCTCAGGGCAGGTGTTTGGAAGAATTCCACAAGGGGAACAAAGCGTGTGTAAAGGTTTGGGGGCATGTGGATATTTGGCAAGCTCACAAAAAAGCAAACTCAGTATAGTTTTTTTTTTTAAAGTGATTTTCACGAAAAGTATGGGCTTCTTGATGCAAAAATTTTCCTCTTGAGAGCTTTTCTGCCCCAGTAGTTCATTCCCAGGCTGCCTGCTGAGAAGGCCTGGCACTGGGCACCTGCCTGGGTTCAAAGGAAGCAAATTCACCACTTTAGCCTCCTTAATTCCACAGGGTTGAATACCAACCACAAAGGCGCTGCCAGCATCTTCAGTGAGCTTGGAGTGTACACTGTGGCCTTAATGTAGCAAACCTTGAAGTGATGGGCCCACACAAGAACAGAAGGTCAACTCTGTGCAGCTGCTTGACCTGGAACACAGTGTTAATTCTCCCAAGCCTGTTTCTTTATCTGTCGGAGGCATAACAAGGCTTTCAAAGCTGCAGTGACAGATTGATGGGTTAAGAAGTGGTATGTGGGTTCCTGGGACACATGGTAAACATTGGTGTCTTCATTCCTATGCCTTCCTGACAGTAGACAAGCAGGTCTCAATCTTACATGGAACCCCAAAGACCAAAGAGCCTTCCACAGGCCCTCATGGTGATGGCATCTGGCCACATCTTAGACAATGGGTGTCCTAACATCAGTCAAACCATTTCCTCCTATTGGAAAAATATCTGTGCTTCACATGGCATCTGTCAAGGCCACACACTCTCACTGATAACTGGAAAAACAGGCTAAGATGGTCAAGATCATCATTCAGTTAAATTGAGCTAAATTTTCAACCCCTTAGTCTCCTTGCTGAAAATCCCTAGATAAAACCACAGTGCACACTAAGGTGGTCAGGACAATTCTAGAAATCCAAATGACTTAAGCATCTCAAAATGTCTTCTGCGACATGATTCACACAAGAGTGCATGGGCAATTTCATTGCATCACCTGGCTGTTCACATAACCTGTCCTACATTTAAAAGACATTGATTTATCCCCCCTGTCCACCATGCTAGAATGAAACCCAGGGTCTTATGCATGTTGGGCAAACACCCTATTGTGGAGCCCTATGCCAAGCACCAAGATTAATTTTGAAATGCAGCTGGTGCTACATGGAGGATGCCATTAACTCTTTTGTGTTACTCTGGCTTGTGGCATCTCTGTACCACCTAACTTTAGAGTGGAGTTTCACTCTTGTATATGTTGGCTGGAAAGCAGAAGTTTCCAGAAGTTCAATAATGGAGGTAGAGCAAATGCTGGAAGGACACAAGGGAACTGGTTTCAAAATAACTGACTCCTGAGGCTCTGAGATTCAGAAATAGCTATGTGTGTGCACAGTGCGTCCCCTTAGAGACCTGAAGTTGCCTCATGGACACTGGATTGGGCCCATTCCTCACATCTGTCTACATATAACATTTGAGCATTTTCATTTGAGGTGAGCATTCTAGTCTAATACTCCATCCTCTTGTACATCTCACTGTAGGTCACTCCTGAGTGATGCTTTGCCCACACAGGCAAGTTCTTTTGTCTGCCTGGTATCAGCAGATCTTTGGGTGCACATGGTGACAGGACAATCGGAAACTCATGAAATAAAACTCAGACATATTTTTATCTTATTTTTAGACAGGCTGACCTTGAACTTGTGATCCTCTTTCCTGAGTTTCTGGAGTAGCTGGGATTACAAGTGTATGCCACCACACCCGGCAGGTGCCAGTTTTAATGAAATGGATCCTAGAATTGTTGGAGGAAGACTTAGGGCTCAGTATAAAAGACGGTTAGAAAGGTGAGTGGAGGGGGACCAAAGATATGTGTGGTACAATGGTGGTGACCAACAGTGATGACCAAGGCCATCCTGAGTGCCCTGCATGTGCTCTAAGGCTGATATTCATCTGGTGTACCAAGGCAGTGTCCACTGATATTCTGTGCCCTGATGGGCCAGTGCCCTGATATTCTGGTTCCTAAATATTCTTAAGATCATTTTTGGTTGTGTTCAAATGATCCCTAGGGGAGGCAGGCCTGGCCCTCGCACTGAGTAATGGGGAAGTCCTGTTGCTAAGAACTAGGGAGGCCTTTCCAAACACCAACAACTTACAGAGAGCCCCAGCCTGGATGGAAGGTCAGGCTAAATTTTGTCCATCTCAGAACTCGGGTAACATGGACTTTTCTCCCTTGAAGACAGACACTACTTCAGAGATCTTAGGAAGGGCGGTAATTGTTCTGCCAGAGATGGCCCAAGGATTGAGGGCCCCTGAGCAACTTTCTGAGGGGATACAGGCAGTAGGGAGTATGAGGAGCTGCTGTTAATCAGCTAAGCTGGTTAAGGAGTCTTCCAACAACACCTGACAAGGCCTGGGCAGTAACAGTTGATGCTGGATTAGCTGCTCAAACATGTCTATCATGGATTTGCCGGTGACTGTGACATGACCAGTCTTGAGCAAAACAGCAAAGGCCCAGCATCTCATTTCCATGTGTACCCCTTGGACTCCCTAGACAGCTGGCTTTGCACCAACAGAACCTGTCTCTTCCACAGCCTTTTTTTTTTTTTTTTATTAAAAAAAGGCTGCAACCCCTGTTCTCCCCCTTCCTGTCCCTCTCTTTCCCCTACTCAGTTCAACCCCCGCCTCCCTGAACCTTTGTTATGAAGACCCTAGAAAAAGGAGTGTCCTCATCCAAGAGGGGAAAATTGTTTTAATAGAAATTTTCCTGCTAGGCATCAAACCTATAAAAAATTTTTTCATTTTCTTTTTTTGATCATGATAGCTAACACTGGCCAGGTGTGGCATGGAGGTCTGATCCACAGCTCCAGCGGGCCCCTGCCTGGATGACGATTGTAGAGCAGAGAATTGGGGGAAGCTATGTGTCACCATATTTATCTACCTTGTATTTTCCATGGTACTCAACACATGACAGAATTAAATGGACATTGGAAAGGAAATAGAGGGAACGAGACTATTCCGGTGGGCTGACGTACCTATTGGCTTGTTTGTATTTTGTGTTTTAGGTTCCAGAAAACACAAGAATCACTTCCTCCTTCTTACTTTTTTTATTTGCCATATATTAGCTCAGAACAAGATACAAAATTGAGAAATTCATGGGAAACCTTAAGAAATGAGCAAAAATATAACAGCACAGAGGTTTAATAATATAATAATAATAACAAAGCTGTAACAAATGAGCTTGATCTGGATCTTGAAGGAGACAACTGATCTGCCACATTTCTGGAGACTGGGGATTCAGGAAGAGGCCTCCTCCCCTTTCCTCCATCTCCCTCTTTCAAAAAGGGGCCCAGGTCCATAGCACCATGAGCCTGTGATAGTGACTGCAGCAGGAAGTCAAGGTAGAAGAACCTGCCAAGGATGGTCCCTCACTACAGGGCCAATGCTTATGGGGGCTACTGTGTCGTTTCTGATTTATTTACCAGCTAAGGGTGGAATTTGAAATATATGATTCGTGGGCAGAAGCGCTGCCAGCATACTTTCCCCAGGAACCAGTCCATGATTCTGTAGAAACAAAAAAATGATTCAATTGTGAGTCTCATCCTAAGCACCCTGACTCCCTGAACCTATGCCTTGGCTGAGGCACAGCTGTGCAAAGGTGCTCCCCTAACAGCATCCTGAGTTCTAGGGTGCTCTAACTGCCAGTTTAGCTTCAATCCTAAATGCCTGAGGGACCTAGCATCCATAGCCAAGTCTGGAGGGGGGGTCCCCCTTATAAGCTCTGCTTGTGATAGGAGAACAGCCTAGGCAGGCTGGAACAGTGCAGGAAAAAATCCACAGAGCTCCACACTGACGTAAGACCTTCATTTTAGCTAAAATCTCATTACAGTGAGTTCATTGCTCATGTGAATAATCAGCAGGAGAAAAGTACAAGAGCCCCAGTTTTCTCTTTATAGGCACAAGGCCATCTAGACACATGTGAAGTAAGGAGCCTGATTTAGAAATTCTCCTTGTAGGTACTTTGCATTAGGCAGAGGGGAGAGAAGAAAGGGGAGGGGGTATGGGGGTAGAAATGACAGTAGAATGAATCAGACATTATTACCCTATGTGCATATGTGACTACACAACCCTTTGTGAATCTACATCATGTACAATCTGAAAAAGGAGAAGTTGCACTTCATTTATGTATGATGTATGTACATGTATATATAATGCATTCTACTGTCATGTTAAACTAATAAGAACAAATTAAAAAAAAAAAGAAATTCTCCTTTGAAAATCCCAATAGATAAGCAGAAAGGAAGAGGGACGAGCAATTTCTCTCTGTCTCTTGTCTCTTGGCTACTGAACTAGTTAAACACATTTAATAGCTGCCTCTGTGCCACTGATTGATTTGTCCCCAAAGAACTCTATTTCAAACTCTCTGGTTATACCGAAGTCTTCTGAGCTGATTCTCAGCCTCATCCTGCAGCCCTGGCCTGTCAGTCCCCCTGTCCACTTTGCCCAGTCCCTAACATCTGAGCTACAGAACCTCAGCAGCCTAGCTGAGGAGGCTAAGCAAGAGAATGCTCCAGTGGTTAGGGTCAAACTGACGGGACCTTGTCCTGCACTTTTCTTGCCTCTTCTCATGAAGCTTATCTGTGCCTCTCCCTTATCCACCGACTTCTTCCTTTCCTCCTCCTGCTCCCTGCTCTGCCCTTGACATAACTTCTTATTCTTCCCACTTCATTTACCAAAGGAACAGAAAAAAATAATTTTAAAACTTGAGTATGGCGATTATATTCATTGAGATTTGGGGTTGTAAAAGAAATTGCTTCTTGTTCTTTCATTCTGTGTATCTATTTGATAGATACACCGAAGCAGATACACTGGGTACATGGATTACAGGATTGCAATTTTGAGTACTTGAATGCTATAAATAAATAATTCTTTCACTTTTCCTCTCACCTCAGTCCTCTTCTATTAAACTCTCTTCTCTCCCTACACTCATCCCACTAATGTCCCAAGCCTCATTTATTCTCTCCAGAAAGAATCTTGTAAAACCCAAGAATTGTCACATAGTTTTAATCTAAAGCTCCCTCCCACCAAGGCTTCTGGCTCTAGAGAACCTCACAATCCCCCAGCTCCTTAGTGACTGTCCCCAACACATTAATGGATTGCCTTTCTGAAGCCATCATCCTTGTCCCTGATTTCGTCTCCTTGGAGCAATGAGTTCCTTAGGTTCAGTGTCACTGCCAACTTCCTCTTACAGATGCTAAGTTTGTTTCTATCAAGGCTCTAGAGGAGGCTCTATCTCAGGCTCTTTTTTTAGTTAAACAAGTCTGATGTTTTTCTTCATATTCAAGATTTCAGAACATGTCCCTCTCTTTTGCCTTTCCAAGGCAAAGAGCTCCTAGAGTTTTCATTTTCCCAACTAGTACAACCCACCCCCCCCCCCACCCATAATATCAGAAGCTATGAATCTTCTCTCTCCTGGTAACAGAACTTCATATGTCACCAGAGGAAGGCATCACCACCAACCCTGCAAGCTCTCACTCATCACCTTTAGATGGGATGCCGGGCATACTTTCGGCGATGCATTTCATCCACTCGCTCTAGGTACCAAGTACCTGGGAAAAGGTTGTTTGTATCTCCAGGTGGTGAGAAATTTACTGTGGAATGAAGAAAAGGGACAAGACTCACAAAGAGGAAGAGAAAATATTAATAGGAATATTAATAGGAATGTCTACAGGTTCACAATTAAGTGATCCCGACTCAGAGTCACCTTCAATACAGCAAATAGAACACTGGACCAGCCTGGCAAGGTGGTCACTCTTGTAATCCCAAGGTCTTGGGAGGCTGAGAAAGGAGGATCACAAATTCAAGGCAAGCCTCAGAGATGTAGCAAGACCCTCAGCAAGTTAGTAAGACTCTTATCTCAAAATAAAAAATAAAAAGGCCTGGAGATGTAGCTTAGCCATAAAGCCCTTCTGGGTTCAATCCCTAGTACCAAAAAAGAAAAGAACACAGAACCAAAGAAGCGTCATCTTGGATCAGGTACTTCAGGCTACCCAGCTATTCACAATTTCATCATATGAGTTTAACGTTTTGCCACAGTAAACATGCCCTTAATCCACTAAAATCTTCACATATCCATCCCTTTGCCAGTGGGATGTAGGTTGATGTGTATCTCAGAACATCCTATTCCCTAATAAATACTACTTTCCTGGTCGTAAGAACTCTGGCTCTGGTTCATTATAGTGCTTTAGTGCTTTTTCCATTAATGGGCATCTCAGAGGGGCCAATTTTTATTTTTATTGTTTTTCTTCACTCTAGTATGTCCCTGTTCCAGATGAGATCAACGATCACTGGGTCAAGGTCTTTGGAACATTCCCAGTTCCATATATTCTTTCTCCTTTTTAGACCACTCTGAAAATCATATGCTTCAAGTTTTGCTTGATAATATCTAGTTACCATTGTTTGAAAATCTCCATCTAATCTCTCCAGTTTTTTTGTTCCTTTTCATCTATTGCTTTTGGGGAGCTTTTTTTTTTTTTTTTTTTTTTTGGTTTTTATGTTTGATGGAGAAAGGGGTCCATTGGGAGGAGATAATAATATTTGTTGATATTTGTTGATAATTTATTTAAGTCCATTAATTTATTGAATCTCTTTGAAAATCCTGCAGTTAGTGTGATTTTAGAAATGTGACATCTGAGAAAAGTTCAATCATTTTTCCCCAAAGACAAAGAGATAGTAAATGACACAGCTCAAGTTTAGATTTAGATATCTTGCTTTAAAGTCTGGGATCTTGCAACATTTAAACAGGAACATTTTCAAAGACTATCATAGCTTTCCTGGGAAAATATTGTCTGGTATGTGAAGTGTGCATAGCTATAATCCGTGCTGAGAAGCACCATGCTGCCTCCTTCTTCTTTCCAACTCTGTCTTCTGCTTCCCCTGGGTGGGAGTTTTTACTCCTTTTAACAACATATTTTGTCCTAATCATATGTCACAAAAGTCTGGACTGTGGCCCAGGATAAGCTAGATTTCTGGTGAATCCTGGATCCCCAGCTACTGGCCTGGAACACGAGAGGACTTGCCTCTCCTCCTCCTCCTCTCTTCTGCCCTCTTCCTTACCCTTGTGGAAGAATTGCTCTCTTTGGTTCATAATTTCTGTGAATTCCTCGGGAGACATGCGTTTCCGAGAGGCAAGGCGTTTGGGCAGGTCTGATATGCTATTCACCAGTGTGTCTAGTGGGGAACCTGGGGAGCCAAAGCAAGATTGTTAGGCCTTCTTTACTGTCATCATACGCTAGAACAGTGCTAGGTTCTGTGGTAGCTTGCACCCTGGGGGAAGTGTCTTAGTGTCCCTTTGACTATCAGGAAATGATAAACAACACACAGGCAGACAAACTCACTTAGTTTAGGTTAGATCTTAGATGTGCTTGGATGTGTGTCCTGGATTATACCAATCATAAAGTAATCAACAAACACTTACTGGAAATCTCAAATCCAGCAACTTGTCTCTAGCTAGTTGCAACTAAACCACTATTAACTCTCGCCTAGACTATCACACAGGAATACTCTAACTGGTCTCACTATACCCACCTTTATTCTTTCTCACCTAGTCTCTAAATAGTAGCTAGGGAAGTGCTGTAAATACATAAATTACACAAACTTACTCCCTTGCTTAAATATCTTCAATGGTCTTTTATTTGGTTTTAATCAAAACATAACAGCCTCCAGCAGGGGTGAGGCAGAAGATGGCTTCTTTCACGAGATGAATCTTGTCAGGAGTGGCTGATGAAGATCGAAGACTCACCTGGAGAAGCATCTTGGGACACTCGAAATGAAAAAAAACTTGCTGCTAAGCCAGAGCCATAGGAGAAGGCACCAATCCTGGAGCCAGCCAAGTCCTGAGCAGAGTGACTACAGGGGAAAGAAATTAAAACAAATGACACGCCAGCATTATATTTGACACTTCAAATAAAAAAAAACGATCTGCCTATCAGCCCAATCTTGTCCCCGTGTACCTCATGCAACTAGAAATGCACTCCTAGAGCTGCACACAAAGAGGGCCTTTTGGTAGATCCTGGGGACAGGCCCAGATGTAGGAAACCTTGCCAAAAGGAGAGCCAGCAAAATCCAAAACATATAAGGCACAAGGAGCACAACAGAATTTCAGGTGTAAAAGGAACTACTCCCCTCTCATGATGACAAGCAGGATTCAGTGAAGGTGCATCCAGGTGGAAGCAGGCCCCTGGACTCACCCTTAAGGCTCCCAGTTGACTGGTAATGGACTCAGATTTTTGATCACCCCCATCAGTAAAAATTTAATCAAGCTCCCCCATAAATATTTTTTTCTATGTCATATGCAATGTTTTCCTATAAACCTCATAAAATAGAAAAGTAAAACAGCTAACATTTGAGTCTGCTGAGAATTGTAGTTTTGTTTTTTAGACGCCCCCCAAAATGTAGTTTTTATTCTCATTCAAACTTTAAAAGCAGGTATTGTTATACATATTTCACAGGTATGGAAAGTGAGACACATACAGTATTACTTTTTTGGTTGTTTTTGCTGCTTTTTTTGAAACAAGGTCTCTACGTTGCCCAGGTCCCCTGACCTTGAACTCCTGGGCTCAAGCAATCCTCCTGCCTCAGTATTGCAAGTAGCTGGAACTATAGGAATAAGTCACCATGCCTGACCCAGGTTAAGTATTGTTTTCAAGGTCGAAGTTTCTAGATTTGAATCCAGGTTGTGGGCTCTAAAGCTAGAGCCTATTAACCCATAATTTCTCCTAAATACAGAGTACATAAGTAAATGAAATGAAAATATGTACCCAACTTCTATTTTTGTGCTATGCCCAAGGAGATCTTATATAGCAATCCCTTGCAATACACTTTGGAGATCACTATTTAACACAAATAGTAAGTCTGCCTATACAGACTCCTTCAAAGCAAGTTTCTTTCATCTTCTTTCCTTCTTCCTTTCCTCCCACTTCTCTCCCTTCCTTCCTTTTAAGTCTGAACCAGAAGAGGAACCGGATTTGGTTGTCTCCTCAGACCAGGGGATAGGAGAGTGTGAGGTGGGCCAGAAGAAGTACTCACTGGGACAGAAGTGAGGCCAGGCACCCGTATAGGGACGAGGTGTACATGTTCCCGTTGTGTGTGGAAAGGTAAAGGGAGGCCTTGGTTTTTTTGTTGAACGTGTCCAGAGAGGCCTTTAGAAGTGCTTTGTCCAGGTCCTTGTTGGTGTAGGTGTCTTCCAGCTTTAGCTCCCTGGAGGGAGCAGAGGTAGCAGTTCAGAGGTCACAGGAGGGGAGAGGGTACAAGGGGGAAAGAAACAGCGCCTGGAAAGGAGGCTTTGGGGTACGTATTTTTATTGCAATACTCAGACATACAGAAAATCTCAAAGAAAACACAGCACTAACAGTTCTACTATTCATAGAATTTATGGCTTATTTTTCTTGTGGAATCAATTTCTCCTTTCATAAAAGTCTATTAGAAAATCAGGAATAAAATCATATGACACATTCTGTTTAGCAAGCCTTCTTAACTCAGGATATATAGTTAGCAAACAATCATAAGCTTTGTCCATTCATTTTTGTACATTTACTAAGTATCTTCATATACAGGGAAAGAACATCTTTATATATACTATGGCCAACCTCTATGACAGATGCATTCTCTAAATCAATCTGTGTTGTATCATTTTCCAGGGGAGGAAATTGTTATATAGATTTAGATATTTATAATATAGATATATACATATAGACAGGTATGGATTGATATATATATAGATATATAGATAGATTTAATTTGTTTATATACGTGTGTGTGTGTGTGTGTGTGTGTGTGTATCTCCATGGCATTAAATCACCTTCTATAACATTATCATTATTATTCTTGTTGCTATTATTTGGAGCTGGAGATTGAACAAAGGGCCTTGCATATGCTAAGCACACTGAGCTATACCTCCAGTCCTATAACATTATTTTTAAGCATTGTAGGGTCCATGACAAGGTATATCCTACTTTAACCAATCTCCCTACTCCTGTTCCTCACTAGTTAAAATATTACAGTGAATAGCTACATGCTCTTTTAACATATGGAATTAATAAGACAAAAACTATGCACATCTATCTATAAGACTTTTTGCTCCATGTTCTCCATTACTCCTCAAAATATTGTATCAGTTTTCAATTCACTGTTATTCGTTTTCCCATAGCCTCATCAGTTCTAGGTATTCAGATTTTTTAAAGACCATGGTAACCTGCTTACATTTTTTTTTTACTATTAAGCATAGACATTTTAAAATATGATGATATGCATTTCTTCTTTGAGGAAATTTTTTGTTCATATCTTTTGTTCATTATTATTGATGAGATCTTTATATATTAAAGATATTAAGCCATTCTCTTTTGTATATGTGACACTTTGTTTTGATAGGACTGGTCTCAGAAGCTGTGCTTGTGCTAATTCTGATGTTTTAGTGTCAGGTTTTGTAGTAGTAAGCAATCGAGGAAGATGTGGGTATTTCAAAACTTGACATAAACAGACACCAAGAAGAGAAAGATTCCCTCCTCAGTGAGAATTCTTATACCACAGATACGTCTTTTCTAAATACCATAGAGTAGAGTGCCGATAAATAGCATTTTTCTTGCTTTTTGACATCTAGGGGGTGAGCTGAATTATGTTCATTTTGTAGATGAGAAATTGAGGCACAAGCAAGACATTAAGACAAGTGAGAATGGGACCTTACACCTGGGTTACCATCCTGTTCTATGATTACTTGCTTCTGTGCATCTGTGTCTATGTAGACTATGAGATCCCTCCTAGGAAAGGATCATGGAGTCACAGTAAGTACAATGTCTAGCACATATCACATGTTCAGAAAATATCTATCAATTGAATAAATGGCCACACTCCGTTTCCCCATCCCCTTTTCTTATTCTCTTTGGCTTCTTTTAGTCACTAGATGCAGAGGTGCAGGTAAACCCTGCATGCTCCCCTCAGATAACCCAAGGAGGGCCCCATGCAGATTTAGCCCACCTCTCTCTCCACGTCAGAGCCTGACAGCCTCTCTGTTGCACTGTAGGATTGCCATTTGCTCCCCCACAATAATGCCTGTAGTCCAGACTCAGGGAGTGGGGAGTCCTCCCCTTGGCTCACCCCTTGCCAGCCTCCTGGCTCCCCATAAAGGGCTTACCTAAAGGCCTCCAGCCCCTGATATAAAGCCTGGGTGTCACCACTGGATGATCGGAAGTCATTGAACATCAGGCGAGCCAGAGATTTCTGGACCATCTTGCAAAAGGGTGTGTGAAAGATCATATACTGTAAATCATCCAGGGTGAAAGGCCGGTCGATGCCAGCTGGAAAAGTAAGTGTGACAGCAAGGAGGTGACATGATGATGCACCACTTAGATCTACTCTCTGAGCTCTAACTGTCCAAAGGACTCTAAGCCTCCCAGGGAACTAGCTCCTACCTCCAGCACATGCACATAAAGCTTGTTCTATTATTATTATTATTATTATTATTATTATTATTATTATTATTATTATTTTGTTACCAGGGATTGAAACCAGGGGTGCTTTACCACTCAGCCACATCCCCAGCCCTTTTTATTTTTTTATTTTTGAAACAGGGTCTCTCTAAATTGCTTAGGCTGGCCTCAAATTTGCAATCTTCTTGCCTCAGCCCCTGAGTCACTGGGATTATAGGTGTGCACCACTGCATTCAGCTATTCGCTTATCTTACATGTATTATTATGTGAAAGAAGGGAAAGAAAGGTCTTTGTGTCTACCATTGCTAACCTCTATGGCAGATGCTGTCACTAAATCAACATTGTGTTGTATCATTTTCCAGAGAAACAATCTCTAAGTTATTAAGTGATATGTCCAGGGCCATTCCACTGGGAAAAGGTTGGTTTTGAATTCTGGCTCAGGTATCTCAGCTTGTATACTACAGTCTGTCCCTCTTATTCTAAATAGGAGGATAATGCAACTTCTGCCCTTAAGGAAGTTTAAAGTTCAGTGCTATGATTCAAAGCAGCATCCATTCAAACTTCTTATAAGAACAAGGAGCAAAATTAAAATGCCATAAGAATCTAAAAGAGATGAGAGCAATTAGTCAACAGCAATTTTATAGTGGATGGGCAAAGGTAAAGACGAGTCAACTCCTTACCCATGGGTATCACCTGTGGTAGGCAGTACCCATCCAGGTCAGTGGAAAGGAACAAAAAAGAAGTTGCGCTCTGATGCTTAAGTTCATGTCTTCTCTCACCTTAAACCTGTTTTTACCAACGCCCATTTAGCTATAACTAAACTGGTAATAATACTTCTTCAAAAAGTGGATTTTTCTGCATTTTAAAAAAATACTCATTTTCTGATTATCAAAGCAAGTGCATATTTTTAACAGGAAAATTCAGAAAGTATTCAGGTGAATATAAAAAAAATCAACCTATAATGTCATCCTCCAGAGAAAAATCACTGGTAACACTTAATATTTTTAAAATGTAAGTAAGACTTTTCAACATCAATCATACTACAAACTAGAAACCAAACCAGGCACAGTGGCGCACGTCTATAATCCCAGCAGCTCAGGAGGCTGAGGCAGGAGGATTATAAATTCAAAGCCAGCCTCAGCAACTTAGTAAGGCCCTGAGCAACTTAAAAGAGGTGAGAGCAATTAGTCAACAGCAATTTTACACTAGATGGGCTAAATATCTCAAAATAAAAAAATAAAATGTTCTGGGTATGTGGCTCAGTGGTTAAGTACCTCTGGGTTCAACAAACAAAACAGAAAACTACAAACCAAGAATCAAATCACACCTGACTTAAACAGAAATAAATCCCAATCCCAGAAGGATGTGGCCACTCTTTCTTAAGAGTATCTTCCCAGATAGGGGACGCACTGGTTTCATATTTGTGGCTTTAGCCCTGGATTGCTTATTTTATTAATTTTTTTAACCTTAAGTTATAGGCAATTTTGTACTTGAATTTGAATGACCTTCAAATGGATTTTTGCACAGACCCAGGAAGAGTCTAGAAGGGGATTTAAAATATTTTTCTTGACATCATTTTCAGGGAAGGAGAAAAGAAACCTAATCTTAAGCTTTTTACACACTCTTGGCTCATGGAAATAGAGCCCCCCGCTTTCTGCTCTCTGAATCCCTTACCTTGCTTCCACTGTTTTTGGATTTTCTGGCGGTATGATGTGTAACATCGATCCAAGGCCCTCAAGTAGCACTGGATGGACAGTTTCCCGTCCACCATCGGGTACTCTGAGGCCAAATTCGGCTTGTAGAAGTCATATGCATTCTCCATATGGGTTCCCCTAAGCCCTGTAAAGGCACACAGAGGGCTTCAGAGACCACACAGTGCAGGTCACCTTACACAGAAAGGATGGGAGAACCGTGTGAAAGGATCTCCCTGTGTTTTATTCGTCTCCCCTGCCAAGACCATGCCTACTCAAATCTCTTACATATTCCAAAGGAGCTGAAAGACGGTTGTCTTTACATAAATGAGGTTTACAGTTCCCTCACTCCATCTATGTGGGCTTATGAAAACCTGGAATAGAAGTCAGAATTCTCAAAGGAAGATTTACTTCGTATCCAGTTCTCCTCTTTCTTGCCAATACCCAGTTTAGTTCCCTAGGTTTTCTTCATCAGCATCTGCACCACTCATTGCATGCATCATTATCCTAATGCACGATGATGTAGAAGAAGAAATCTCTCTGATTCCCCTTTTCTCTTCCTCCCCACCTTCTGCTCCCAAGAACAGAATTTTGGAGGCAGGCGACACCATCCTCAAACCCATACCACTTCCCTGAGTAGCAATTTGGGATTAGGATCTATGGGTTTGGCTATGCCATGCACAATCTCTTGGTTACAGATTACTACAAACCTTGCTCCAGGGCTAGAGGGGCCTTGGGCCCAATCAGCATTGCCACAGCTCCAGCCCCACCTGTGGGGCGAGCATTACCATTGGGATAGACGGCGATGTCTCCACAGACCACCAGTGCATAGCGACCTGCAAAGACAGGCAAGAAGTCATTTTATCACTGACAAATCTAGAATAGACTGAGTGCCTACCATGTGCCAGGCACAAATTTAGGAACTGGAAATAGAGGAAACAAAACAAAACAAAACAAAAAATTCCCAATCCTATGAAGTTTATACTGTAGCAAAACTCATGATGGATTTGAAATGCAAAGTCAAAACTCAGTGGCCTTGCATTCTAGCTGCTGAATGCTCATTTATTCAGAATTCTGCTCCTGAATTTAATAAAAAAATTATTTACTGGCACTTGTGGAGACAACTTAGGTTCATATCAATCACCTTATAACCCTCCACAATCCTGAACTATCTCCCAAATCATAGAAGGAAGGCCAAGAAATAGGGAGGGAAACTAACATTTAAAATACCAGCTAGACAAAAGTTACCTTTAAACAGTTCTTCAAAATGCCTAATGAGGCAGTTAATATCTACACTCATGGATGAAGATGTTGCCCTCCAAAAACATTAAGTAATTTGTCTCAGGTCGACAAATATAGAATTCAAGAGTCAAACCAAGTTCTGACTGGATCCTAAAACCATGTACCCTGAAGAGTTTATGTTGAATAACCACAATTCCTGCAAATGATTCACAGTACCTAACTCTGTGACAGAATATTATTCATTCCACTCTTATCCAATAGAAGTACTGTCATCAAAAGTCAAATCTAGGGCTGGGAATATAGCTCAGTTGATAAGAGTGCTTGCCTTGCATGCACAAAGCTGTGGGTTCAATCCCCAGCATCACAAAAAAAAAAAAAAAAAATCAAAACTATAGGACAGACATGTTAGGGATTTTAGTGTTCTATCTAACCCATGAGTAAGCCCCCAACATTCACCCCAATCCTGTGTTGGAAACAAGATTTTCATATAATTTAAACCTCACGATAATCCTATATAGCAGATATAATAAACTCCTCTTTATAGGTGAAGAAACTGAGGCCCTAAGAACTTCAGTCACTTGTCCAAAACCACATAGCTAAATGGTAAGATAAAGATTCAGAGTGAGGATACCTACCCACATTCGTGAAGTCCAAGGACCTTCTCTTAAGAATCAAAACAATCCCAACAAAAAGTTTTGCTTTTTCCCCCGAGTGGTGTGTGTACATGTGTGTGTATATGTGTTTACACACACATATGTATTCATGTATATATATATTTCCACATACATTGTGCAAAATTGAGAAACTATAGGAAAAAACTTAGAAACAATTCAGAAAAACACTAGAATCTGACTACCTAAAAAGCAATACTTCTATCAGAAACAAAGTAAAAAGAAAATAACTTGTAAAATATTTACAAGATTTACAAACAACAATACCTATTTTCCTTCATTTATAAAGGTCTTATAACAATGGCCTGAAATACTGTAAAAAATATTCAAGGTATCTTATAATACGAGAAAAGCAAATAGAAATCACTATGATTTTAATTATTAAATTGACAAAGTTGAAAAGGCTTGAAAACATGTATTGCAGAAATGCAGTTTAACCCAATATTTTGTAGATCAATTTGGTACATTTTAAACAAACCTTTAAATAGATATATCCCACAATTCAACTTTTGGAATTCTATTTTTATACCATACTTCTGCATGTAAACCTATTGTAAAGTGTTAAAAAACTTTAATTATAAAACTTTAATTATAAAAATCTAAATATCCATCAGTATAAAATGAATTAAATAAAGTTTGCCATATCCATCAATAGAATATACTATGTAGCTTTTTTAAAAATGATGCAGCCAGGCACAGTGGTGCACGCCTGTAATCCCAGCAGCTTGTGAGGCTGAGGCAGGAGGATGGCGAGTTCAAAGCCAGCCTCAGCAACAGTGAGGCACTAAGCAACTCAGTGAGACCCTGTCTCTAAATAAAATACAAAATAGGGCTGGGGATGTGGCTCAGTGGTCCAGTGCCCCTGAGTTTAGTCCCCAGTAACCGCCCCCCCCCTTCAATAAAGAAAGAAACTTCTAAACTCCCATCAACATCAAAATTTTATGATTATTCTTATAATAATTAACATTGACAATGGTTCTCAAGGTTTTTAGTCCTAGTTTTAAGCTCAGCAAACAGAGTACCTTGATGGGCAAGTTACTGTGTTTCATATACATGTGGATTATTTTATTCAAAGTTTCTTACCAGCCCTGCAAGGCAGATAGGCAAATAAGAACCCTGAGGTTCCAAGAGGTGAAGGGATTTGTCAGCAATTACTGAGAGAGCTAGGGTTTCCAACTTTCATCTTGTACTGTTTCCCTTTGTGATTTTTGTCCTATCACAACTGGTGGTATTCCTCCAGTTTAGCTTTGAGGGAAGATATAAATAAGACACAAGGTATTGTTAATAAATTAAGCAAAATCAATATCCTAGGAGTCAAGCAAGAGAGAAAGAGCAAAATATTATGCTAACAGTTTTTCCTGTGATTCTCTGCCATAGAATTTTTTTCTCTACTATATAAATTTGTATGAACCTTTCACCATCACCAATCTCTCAGAGACTTAGGAAATATTTAAGAGAAATAGGTACAGTAAAGGGAGAAATATATTGGATTGGATTTGTGTCTTGCCTCTGCTCTCCCTGCAGGTTAGCTATCAGATCTTTCATTTTATTGTCTGAGATGTAACACCCACATCCTCCTCTGCTGTAAGGAGTAAATGAACAGCTATGTGAACTCGCTACCTGACTAACTGTATAAAGCTATCCACGTCTAAGTGGTTATTTACACTGTGGCTGTTGGATGATAGCGGCAGCTATGTGAATGAGTTATCTTTCCCTCCTGAGATGAAGCCCCCTGAGGAATTAAGAACAAATCTGATAAGATTCAGCCTCCAACCCAAGCTCCTTTCTTACATAATGCCCCTGGAAGGCACTTACCATCCCAGTAGCTGGACTCCATCCAGTTGGCAGCATTGAAGAGGGAGGCAGTGCCACCATAGCATGCATTGGTGGTATCTATGCCCTCAATGTCAGTGTTGCCAGAATCCTGGAAGAGTTCCATGAGCACTGTCTTGACAGCCTTGGACTTGTCAATGATGGTCTCCGTGCCCACTTCCAGCCGGCCCACAGCATCCCATGGGAGCTGTGTGCGCTCCATCAGCCGCTGTACCACTGTCAGACAGAGGGAGTTGATGTCCTCCTGGACTGAGCAAAAGCCCATATGAGTTTGGCCCAAGCCCACTGTGTACTTCCCTGCCTCCACATTGTTGTACTTCTCCAAGTCAGTCTGGTCCACGTATTGGGCTGGGAAGTAGACCTCCATGGCAAGGATGCCCACATCTTTTGGCCAAGTATCTGTTTTGGCCAGGGGGACGGCAGAGAGACTGGAAAACCTGTGGTGAAGACAGCAATCATAATTCCTCTAATAGTCTGCAGCCAATTTCCTCAAGAAACAGTATTATAGCAACCATTAAATTCATGTTTTAGTATGTTTTGAAGCTATGTTATCAAATGAGTAAAAGTTTAGTATTTTCTGTTGAATTAATACTTCTACTAGGGAGGTGACATCATCAAGATGGTTGACTAGGAGTACATGGGTGCTTCCCTCTACAAGGAAAAACTAGCAATTTTATGGGCATATTTTAGATAGAAGAATGCTAGTGTGAAATGGGAATGTGGCAAAGACATTGCAGAGCATGGAGCATGGAGATACATGATAACCTTATGAAGAGGGGAACTAAACAATAGCACCTATCTTTCTATCCACCCTGAACAAAGAGGGCTTTTACTCAGTGGGAAAAGGGTAAGCAGGAGGCAACCAGAAATCCTAACTCATCTTATGATATTTGCTATTGGAAAAGTCTGTAGCCCTTGCAGACTCTTAGCCAAGTGTATGGCATTGCTGGTTTATTACACTCCTATATTGCCCCAAAGAAAGAGCCCCATTCACACAGTGCCTTCCCTCACCCGTGCTCCTGCTGCATAGTGTTACCTTGAGATCCTGCCCAATTCAGGTTCTATGAAACTGCTGGGCAACTGCCCCCATCAGCTTGGCCAGCCCAATCCAGTTAAACAGCTGTGTGGCCCTGTTTACCCACTTTCAGCCCTAGGAAGCAGATGGGTAAATAGTCATCCCTAAGTGGCTCATCTCACAAAGGCCCTGGGAAGCAGCCAGGTGGCCCTATCTATCTTCCTGAAGCCCTCAAGAAATAGTTGAGAAGTTCAGCTGAGCTCACTAAAACCCTGGGAAGCAGATAAGCAGACTGGAGATCACATAATGACATCCATAGCCTTTAGCCCTTACAGGTGCCCTGTCTGGGCTCACTGGTACTGCTCAGGTCTTGTGTAGTCATCAGATATTGGCAAGCAACCCACCTCACTTCTGAACATGCAGTGCCACACATGCCTCGGCCCTGCAGAGTGAACTTGTCCCCACACCATCTGTGGAAACTAACAGAAGCCCCCCACACCACCACACACACACAGAGCACCAAACCTAGAGCTGCTCCTTACCTAAGAAAGCAGCATTCCATCTAATGATATGATCCTGTAACTGCTATAGCCCAATGATATCACTGACATTAATTACAGCTGATGAAGCTACAATAGTCACTACATTAAAGTGCCCACCTGGAACCAACCCAGTTCAGCATATCTAACCAATACCATGTGACACACAATGAGGAGAAAGTCTTTTACCATGAAAGTCACAGTTTCTTGATCCACCAGATGCACAAATACCAATGTAGGGACACTGGAAGCATGAAAACCAAGGTAATGTGACACGTGTAAAGGAACAAAATAACTCTGGAAACAAACCCCAAAGAAAAGGAAAATAATGAATTGCCTGAAAAAGAATAAAAAACAATGATTTTTAAGGAAACTTTATGAGATACAAAAGAATATAGACAATTCAATGAAATTAGAGAGATAATTCATGACATAAATGAGAAATCCAACAAAGAGGTAAGATCATTTAAAAAAACCCAAAGGAGAATATTGGAGCTAAAAATATAAAAATATAATTGAGAGCCTCAACAGCATAATAGTGAGAAGAAATAATGTAATAATTTCTGAACCTGAAAATACAGGTCTTTTAAAATAACACAGAGAAGAAGAAGGAGGGGGAGGAAGAGGAGGAGGATGAGAGGAAGAAGAAGGATGAGGAGGAGGAGAAGGAGGAGGAAGAGAAACAAAAATTAATGAAGAAAGCCTTTGAGACTTATGTGATGTATATGCCAGCAAACTTTTGCATTATGGGTGTTCCAGGATAAGAGACAAGAAATGACCCAGGAAATCTATTCTATAAAATGAAACTGACAAAATCTTGGAAAACATGTGAATGTTCAGATTCAGAAAACTCAAAGCACCCCTAGTGGATTGGACGAAAACACACACACACACACACAAACAGCAAGAGAAATGTGTCAAGTTACATATAAGGAAGTCTCCATTAGACCAAAAACATATTTCTCAGCAGAAACATGAGCTAGAGAAATCTGATAAATTGCCAACCAAGTGTACTATAACCAGCAAAGGTATCCTTCAAAAGAGAAAAAAAATAAAGTCTTTCCAAACAACAACAAAACTTGAGTGTATTTATCACCACCAGATTAGCCCCATAAAGAATGCTGAAGAGAGTCCTACACTAGAAGTGAAGTGATAACCACTACTATGAAAATATCCAGAAGTACAAAACTTCATAGTAGAGCAGATACACAAAAGAGAATAAAACCCTATCAATATGGAAAAACATCAAACAATAGACAAAATGACCAGAAAAAATTAACAAAATGCTTTTGCTTATCAACGGTAACCTTGAATGGAAATATTTAATTTCTAAATTAAAAGATATAGACGGGCTGAATAGATTTAACAAAAACAAAATTCAATGATATGCTCTGTAAAAGAAACTCTCTTCACCAGGAAATACACAAATCAACTGACTGTGAAAGCATAGAAAAAGATGTACAATGTAAATGGAAACCAAAACTAATCAGGAAACCAAAATTACCAGATGGAACTGACTATAAGTCAAAATTTGTAGAAAGTGCTATCGAGGCTCACTATACAATAAGGGAATCAATTCAATAAGAGGAGATAATTTTGAATATATATAACCCAATTCAGGAGCACTCAGTTGTATAAAGCAAACACTATTAGATCAAAAAGGAGAAATCGACTATAACACAACAATAATGGGCAACTTCACCTCCCCACATTCATCCATGGACAAATGACCCAGACAAAAAAAAAGGGAACAAAGAAACAACAGAGTTAAAACTAGACTATGGCCCAAATAAATTTAAGAGACATTTATAGGATATTTTGGCTGCAGAATACACATTCTTCACATCAGTATCTGGCACATTCTCCAGGGTAGACCTTTATTATAAGCAAACAAAATCAGTCTTAATAAATTCAAAAAACTTGAAATCATAGCACGTATCTTCTCTAACCACATGGAATAATACTAGAAATCAACAGCAGGAGGCTCCTTAGAAATTGTAAAACTACATGGAAATTAAACAACATTCTCTTGAATGAGCAGTAGGTCAATGGAGAAATCCAAAGGGAAATTTTAAAATTTCTTGAAACAAATGAAAATGAAAATATACAGCAAGAGTGGTACTAAGGATAACGTTTACAGCAATAAATGCCTACATCAAACCAACAGAAATATTCCAAATGAACAACCCAATGACACAACTGAAGAAATTGGGGAGGCAATAACAAACCAAACCCCAAATTAGATATCGAGAGCAGAAATAAGTGAAATAAAGACTTAAAAAAATACAAAAGATGAATAAAACATAGAGTTGGTTTTTTGAAAAGAAAAATAAGATTCACAAACCTTTAGCTAGACTAACCAAGAAAAAATAGAGAAGACCCAAATAAATAAAATCAGAGATGGAAAAGAAGATATCACATCGAACACCACAGGAATACAAAGGATCGTTAGGGATTATTATGAACATCTACAGGTCAACAAACTGGAAAACCTAGAACAAACTGACAAATTTCTGGACACATACAACCTACTAAAATTGAACCATGTGGACAAAGAAAACCTGAAGAAACCAGTTTCAAGTAATAAGGATGAATAAGTAGTAAAAAGTCTCCCAACAAATAAAAAAGCCATACTTGGCTTCACCATTAAATTTTATCAAAACTCCAAAAGAGAACAATGTCACTCAGTTTTTAAAATGTCACTCTTATTACTTCCCCCTTTCCTCCTTTTTTCTTTTTCCCACTCAAGAACATAATCACCATTTTCCTGCTCCTTAAGGACATTTTCTGCTTATTCCATCCTGTCTGCTTTTGGGGACACTCAACCCAGGGCTGACAGACAATAGTGAACCAGACATCCTGTGTGCCCAGGAAGAGGCAGACATTGTCACAGATCAACAGATAGTGGAGCAAGCCACCTGCAAGATCACAGAGGGCAGAGAGAAAAATGGGGGTCAGTAGAAGAGGGAAGAGAATCTGTTTCCTTTCTGGACCCAATACATTTCTCTTCAGCCTGACTCTCCAATTCTCTTGGTGAAAAATCTGAAGTTTCTCCTCCCAGCTGCAAGTGTAGAGCTCACCAAGTCCACTTCCCACAGGCTCCCGTGGGGAAAGCACTTGAGCACTGGACACTTCAGTGACACTCTTTACTGTACAGATGGTGAAATCAGGGCACACCTTGGTGAAATCATGTGCTCAGGGGAACATCATAGTTTTTCATGTGTTAGAAATATTCCATCCCTTCACTTCCTTGGGTTCCTGACTTATAACATTATCTCTATGCCATAAGAGCTGTAGCTTATATTAAATGGTTCTATTCCTCATTTCAGGATTCTGTGCCTCTGGAAGCACCAGATTCAGGAAGGTCACTTTGAGGGACTGCTGGGAGGCAAAGCTGGATCCTGTGATCACAAGACAGCAGGCAAAGTGATAACATGCTCATCAATATTTGTCAGGACAGGTTTGCAGTTCATTTATCTGCCCTATTTATTTGGTGCCCCCCAAATAAATGGAATTTGTACTTTCAAATATTTATGGAGGAGCTTCCCAGTACCTAGGAGCTAATGGTTAGCCAGCCCTTGAAGCTGCCAACATGGCTGGCTTTCCCCAGCTTCCTTCTCACTCTGCCTCTCCTAGGCTGACTTCCTTCCTCTTTTCCCAACTAGCAATCTGTGGCTCAAGGAGAGTTTCCAAGAACCAGTCATTTGGTATCTTTGTAATTGTCTTAGTAGGACAATTTCTGGACATGGATTTCAGAGGCTTGAAAACAAAGATTATTTCAAGGTTTCCGGAAGCATCAGGACATTGGAGTGAAGAGTGTCCTTCTAATCTTTCATTTTCTCTGCGAAATAATCACTCTAATTTAAAATCTGTTTGTTCTGGTTTCACTTCCTTCAAGAACGTGCACCAAACCTTTCTTCCTTTACTCCGTCTTGCCTCCTTCAAAATGAACTATTACAGGCCAGGCACTCTGCTGGCCTGGGGGTAAAGGGGTTGTATAAAAAAGAGGACAAGGTTCATGATGATGTCCTTTATCCGGCAAGAAATGAGATGAGCAGGTGCATAACCCAACTACCAGGTGGAATGTGGTGAGGACCACAAAAAAAGATATGGGCAAAATCCTGCAGTTCAAAGGAAGCAGAGATTTGCATGGGTGGGAAGATAAGGAAAGGCTTCATGAGAGAGGCTGCATTTGAGATCAGCCCTGGTGGATGGGGAAGTTTCTGCTGATGAAGAACTGGAAGGAGATGAAAGGGTCGTTGTCACAGCAGGGGCGATGGAACAGACTACGGAACCTGGAGAGGAGGGTGGGTAGGGGAGGAGGGAACAATAGTGAGAAACATAAGACAGTTGGGGCCATGACCTTGCTTAACTTCTTTAGAAGCAGAGAAGCAGGTACTAAGGCAGGAATAGTTCTTGGGTTGGACTTAAAACTGAACAGGTTGGATTAGAGGAGCTAGATATTTGGAGAAAATGTGACCCATTATGAGCATTCTTGGTATTAGTTCAGACCACAGATAATGGAGTTAGATGCAAATGAGGATTCTAAGAGTTTGAGTCAAAGATATCTGAACACTGAGGACTGAGGTTTGTCTTTTGGTTACTGGCCAACTGTTGCTTATTGAAATAGGCAAACCCATGCTAATTGCTTCTCTACAAATACAGAGACAAGTTAAATTCTGAGCTGGGGTATGTAATGGTTTGGCAAAGGTGGGTGGGATAGGAGGGATGTAAATGATGATGAAGTCATGAGGAAAATAAGGGGGCTAATGAGCATTAGCCTCTCCCCCCACCATATCCATGTATGCAGGTTCCCAGTGTCAGGTAAGAGAAGACACTAGCACAAAATCTTTTTTCTACGTGTTCAGTATGTATGGAGTGCTGAGTAAAAATTCAAGAAAAGATAGGGCTAGTCCTGAGATGTAGTTGATGATTTGGGGACTAGATAATAACACACAGTTGGCTGGAAGTCCAAGGCACTAACTACAGCTGTTACCATCATCACTGGGAGATTGCAGACACTTAGAAGAGACTGAGTAGATATCTACAAAGAAAAGAAATATGTGTATTCTTCTTGCCCAAGCACATGCATGCACACACGTAAACAAGTTACATGCTTTATCTTTACATTTCATTTCCCCCTTGTATAAAATTAGAGCACCAAGAAGCACAGCTTCTTATCCTCAGTCCACTTTGCATTTTGCTGAAGCAACTTAAATTCAGTGGTCTTACTAATATGGTAGTTGCATAATCCTGAGGGGCTTGTCAGGAGCAGGACAGGGGTAGTAGTCAAAGAGTAGAGGAGAGGAGAGAGAGACGTGGATCCTGATACTGATAATTTTACTGTTTGTTGCAGCTGGCAGGGTAAATGATGCTATTGTCCCCAAACAGCATGTGTCAGGGGTTTGGGGTCCTCCAATTCTAGAGTAGAAATGGGCCTGTCTGTTTAAGGATGAGGTAACTGAGACGCTGATAAGCTGCTTCTCTAAGGCTGTGCACAAATCTTGCCAACTTTTGACTGGGATTCTAGTAATCTTTTGACAGATTACTTCTCAAACAGTAATCTGTTCAGACCCTGGGGAGAAGGCGACTCACCTTTGGTGGGCTGCTGGGAGCAGGCGAGCAGGTGTGAGGGAAGCCTCCTGCATCACTCTTCCCACCTGCAAGACCCGCCTCACTGGAGTCAACAGCCGCTGCATTTCCAGAGAAGCAAGCAGACAAGCTAACAGTTCACAGTCCTTGGGAGAGATGCCCAGCAAAGATTGGTTGGGCTTTATAGAGCCCTAGAACTTCTGCCTCAGGAAGCCCCGCCTCAGCTTGGCTCAGCCTGCTTCTAAAACTGGGCCAAAGGTCTCCCTCAGAACATGGGTGAGTCAAAGAAAAACATCATCTGTCCAACATGTACACAGTTGCCCTATTCCTGGGTGTGTGTGGGAATGGTTCTTCCTTTCTCAGTCTCTCCTGGGAGCTTTGTTTTTGTCCAGCTACCTAATAGGGAGGTTTTGATGTTTCTTCTAACACATCTGTGGAAACCCCAACTGGCCTTTCTTGGACCCTGACTCCTCATCTGAGTGATGAGATATATATTGTCCATAATCCTCTTGGTGGTGTTAGTTATTACTGGTTTCATGTATTATGCATTATAAGAAAATTTTTAAATAAAGTACAGTGACTAAAAGGTTTTTCAGGCATGGAGCTTGCAATCCCAGCAACTCAGGTGACTGAGACAGGAGGGTTGCAAGTTCAAGGCTGAACTTGACAACTTAATGAGTTCCTGTCTCAAAAAAAAAAAAAAAAAAAAAAAAAAAAAGGTCTGGGGACACAGCTCCCTGGAGTTAATCTCCAGTACTAAAACAAAGACAAAACAAACAAACAAACAAACAAAAAGAAAACAAAGAAAAGAAAAATCTTTCAAAACTAAAGGAAATTAATCTTTTAATAGTAGCTCTTCAAGGGCTGGGGATGTGGCTCAAGCGGTATCACGCTCACCTGGCATGCGCGGGGTGCTGGGTTCGATCCTCAGCACCACATAAAAAAATAAAATAAAAATAAAGATGTTGTGTCCACTGAAAACTGAAAAATAAATATTAAAAAATTCTCTCTCTCTCTCTCTCTCTCTCTCTCTCTCTCAAAAAATAGTAGTTCTTCAAGTAGTTGGGAGTGGGTATTGGCACAGAGGCAAAGAACTGTGTGTAAGATTATATTGAACTAGTTACATTTCTTCTACCTTTATTGCCATCATTTTGTTTGTATAGTTCTAACACAATTTCCATTTGGGGTGTGATTAGTGCTGTAGTAGATGTATAGAACTCCCAAAAGAGGTTACTGCCATTTGATGTTCAAGCTCTCCTAAGGAAAAAGATTTATTTAAAAAATGATATAGCTGGTTGTTAGAGTGCTTGCCTAGCATATGTGAGGCACTGGGTTCAATCCTCAGCACCACATAAAAATAAAATATAGGTATTGTGTTCATCTACTATAAAAATATTTTTAGAAAATGATATCAGAAATATGTAGAAAGATGTGATTTTTTTTCCTCCCCAAAACTTACAGCTAGTGAGTTGCAGAGTAGGGCCCAAACTTATCTTTTGACTTTAGATTCTAGTCTTTCCATGCTGTTCTTCTACTTCTCAATAGAAAATTTCCTGCTGATATTCTAAGTGAATCTCTCATAGCATCAATCTCCCTCTCCCCCTCTTGCAGTACTGGGAATCAAACTCAGGGTCTTATGCATACTAACCAAGTGTTCTACCACTTAGCTACATCACCAGCCCTTCCTCTATCTTTTATGAGGGTCATGTATTCACTTATTAGTTCATTCAGCTAACCACTCTTCTCTAATATAACACTAGGGAGGACACAGAAGATCGAAAGTGATTTTTATATTGGGGAGACAGAGTTTCCTGAAAACAGAGAACTTCTAGGCGTCCCTAAAAGTCTGAGACCCCTAGGTCTTCTATCATCTTTAGGTTCTTGTCTCCATGCATCTTGGTTCATTACTATTCTAACTCAGTCTCCCACCTCATTCTGTCACTCCAATGAGTCTTTTGCAAAGTTCTATCATCAAGAAACTACTTTATTACCTATCCCTTCTCTGAAATGCCCATTGTTTCTTGTCTATGTCAACCTGAAGCTCTTTCAAATGGTGTGTGCTTTTTTTCCTCCCAAGCCCCACACCCTGGCCACAAACACTCAGTGCATTTCAGCGCTTAGAAAAAGGCATGTATCCTCTTTGCTCTCTGTTGATACTCCAGAATATTTTTGCTCTCCATGTTCTCAAAAATCCCCACTGACTTAAAGCACACACCATCAGTCTGGCAACCGAGGGCACCTTTGTTCTTATAGTCCACTAAGAGTCTTGCTCTACTTCCCCCATTCATAAAGAGTTAAGCACATGGATCAAGCCTTCCTCTCCACCATCAGTCCTCTCATCCACCTTGGCCATTTGGTAAAGCTCTCCTTTCCATGTTCTTATCCTGCCATGACTTCAGCTTCTCTCTCCTTGGTGATAAGCTTGACTTATTATTACAGTACCCATACCACCTCCAAAATTTCATTTTCATGTATCCCAATTTCTAACAACTTCTATTTTTCCAGCTCACTTTTAAAATACCTTCATCTTTGCTTCCCCTGGGACCACCATTGATTCTCCTAGTTTTGCACCCTTTATCATAGCTCATGACATCTTTTCTTTCCTTACTCAGCTCAGGTTAGCCATGGTGCATATCATAAATAATTCCTTGGATACATTTTGCCATTAATTCTCTTTGACCCAGCAAACCTTCTTCTGTGTATAAACCCAGCTCCTGATCTATTCTAAACTTGCAGCTGAGCACCTAACACGGGCGAATTAGAACACAATGTCATATTGACTGCTAAGCTTTACATTTACAAACATGCTCCTCAAGTGGACAGACGCTTAGCATAGCCTGATCATTCTACTGCATTTTTTCAATCCCAAGAGGGCTAGTAACAATGTTCCTTTTGTCTTGATCCCCTCTCTGCTTGTTCTCAGCTGATCACTTTGACCTTTGTTTCATTGAGAACATAGCAGCAATCAGAAAAGGGCTACTCCAATTCCCATTAACAAGTTCAGCAACCTGCCTTTATTTGCAGTCCCTACTCTACCTTCTCTCTGTTCCTACAGAGAGGAACCAGCCCCGTTTTGGTGCAGGGCCAAAGTCACACTTATACAGTGATTACTTGCCTCTTTTCTGCATAAGGACGGTCCTACAGTTATCCTCCCTCTTTCTTGTGTTCAATTTTCCCTTTCTACTAGGTTATTTTTATCTTATTGTTCTTGCATCATCCCATCTTTAAAAACTCTCTTGGCCCTATATGTCTTATTGAGTGTACCACCAACTTTATGTCCCCTTGTATAGCAAAATTTATTAAAATGTCTGTCCTCAGCTGGTGGCCACATGCATGTAATCCCAGCAACTTGGGAGACTGAGGCCAGAGGATTACAAGTTCCAGTCCAGCCTGGGCAACTTAGTGAGATCCTCAGCAACTTAGCAAGACTCTCTATCAAATTAAAAAATAAAAAAAGACTGGGGATGTAGCTCAGTGGTAAAGTGTTTCTGGGTTCAGCCCCAAGTACAAAAAAAAAAAAATCTGTCCTTATTTCATATCCTTACCTCTCATTCCTGTCTTTAAACAACCAGTTAGACTTTGTTTCCCAGTGCTCCATTGAAATACCTCTTATCAAAGTCAACAATGATTACCTTTACACCAAATCCAATGGTTGGTCCTGAACATTCAGTTTCTCACACCTCTCAGGAGCAAAGCTGTGCTCCCTTCGCCTCAAAGCACTTTTTTTTTTTCACTTAGCCCACAAGACCTTACAGTTCCATGGTCTTCCTCTAAATCACTGATCGATCCTTGAAGCTGCCTTCCAGGTAATACTCACATGCTCTTTTTTTCACTAAGGTGATAGATAGAACTGGTTAGAAACATTAGGCTCTTACACAAATATTCACGTAGGATTATGGGCACAGAATGAGTCAATTTGAAGATCAAAATCATCCACTCTAATACAAACTTTACTTAGTGTATATTATAATTTAGGCACTTTGATAGGCCCTCCCCGTTTTTTTTGTTGTACTAGGGATTGAACTCAGGGGCACTCAACCACTAAGTCACATCCCCAGCCCTTTTTTACTTTTAATTTTGAGACAGGATCTTGCTAAGTTGCTGAAGCTTAGTTTTGAACCTGCAATCCTCCTGCCTCAGCCTCCCAAGCTGCTGAGTTTACATGCATGTGCCACCAAGCACTGTGATATGCACTTTTGAAGAGAACGCATCATAATTGTTTCATCTAAAGAAGACACCACCTCTCCAATCCCTAAATGAATCCACATTTATTTTGATACTTCTTAAAGGAAAAGACTTTTCATTTTTGCTTTGAGATTTTGAGCTCCTTCAATTCCTATTAATGAAAAGTAGGATTAATCAAAAATATGTGTTAGGTATTTTATAAACATTAAGAGTCAGAGAAATTGATTATAGGGATTAAAAAGTTTAGACATCTAGGGCAAAATATTGCAAAACCAGTGTTTGTTTTTTAAGCAATGCTGCTAAGAAAATTGGTTTAGGAGAGCAAAATTATAAACAGAGTTCCCAAGCAAGATTTTTCCTTTTTTTGCCCACAAAAGTTCTGTGTTTCTTGTACCTCAGAAAGCCATAGTCCTTTTAACAAAGGCACTGAAAATGCACTTTCCCTAGGTTCCCATGACTGATCAATCGAAGTAATCTCCTCTATGCAGATTGGCACTTTTAACTTCAGCCAAAAGGGAAAAAAAGCTTTTGGAATTCTAGGTATCAGAAAGTGGGTACAAAAGCTATATCTATAGCAAGTGTAGACCTAGGGAGATGTTATATGTTTGGTGTTATATTTTAATGTTATATTTTTGGCTATTAATTGTTTATTTCATAATGATACTAATCCAGAGCAAGTATACCTGGTGCTCTTTCAGTTTCCAAATGCACATGGTCTGTACTTACAACAGTTCTGTGAAGTTGACCTGAATTAGAAATGTCCCTTTCAGGAGACACAAACATTGAGACTTTGAGAGATTAAATAACCTGTCTATGGGATGTGTGAAGAGTGACAGTGGCTGAAAATGGATCTAAACTGCCACAGCTGCAAATCTAGGGCTCTTTTATTTTTACCCACATATGGGTTCTGTTGTGGAAAGGAGAAAGCCAACAATATTTGTGATTTTGCTGCTTGTTAGGCCAATCTCTTATTTGCCACGTCTTACTTTTTATGATGCCTGGGGTGAAATACAGACCTTTGATTCCAAACCCTGCAGAGTTTGGTGAGGAAGGAGTGTTGAGCCCTGTGGGTAGTGTGCTTAGATTCCTATCTCATTGAGTCAGAGTTGCTGAGAAAAGTAGGGGAAAGGGCATGGGCTGGGAGGAAGTTTCTCCGAATCACAAGGAGTGCTAGTGTCTGGATCTGCTTCTCTGTGCCAGGTGTGTCCTTGTGTATGTAATACACCCTCCAGGGGACAGACCTAGCAAGATGATATGGGGTCTCAAGTGGGAGTGACTTGGCATCTGCATGGGGTGGGGGGAACCTAGTTAGAGGTGGTGAAGTTGCCTGTGATCATCAGTGAGGGTGTCCTGTGTCATCTTTTCTCCAGCATCTATTGTCAAGCATTTACCTCCACATACCTTTAAACAGTTTGAAAAAAAAAAATGTTTTTCTGTTTTCACAACCATTTTATGTCAATAACAAAACATAAGTCACAAAAATACCCAATTGGCAAGAGTAATTTCTTTTTCTTCCTTTACCCTTTTCTTTCTTTCTCCCTCTCTTTAAAGTTTTTGGAGTTTTATTCATAGATAATTAGCGGTATTTGTTCTAGTTATCATCACAACTGACATTTGCATAGATTTGATCATGTCAAACTTACTGCCTGGCAATATGGTAATTGCCATAGGCTGTTGAATGCTTCTTCCTAAATCTACCTGAAAAGCACCTGAACAGGGGGAAAGTATAAATTTGAAGAAAAGGTAACTTTAAAAATTCATGAGCTGGGCACAGTGGCACATGCCTGTAATCTCAGCAGCTAGGCAAGCTGACGCAGGAGGATCATGAGTTCAAAGACAGACTCAGCAATTAGTGAGGGCCTACACAACTCAATGAGACCCTGTCTCTAAACAAAATACAAAAAAGGGCTGGGGATGTGGCTCAGTGGTTAAGTGCTCCTGAGTTCAATACCCCATACTAAAAGAAAAAAAAAATTCTTAAACAATTCTTGAAGCATCTGCAGGATGCCCAGTATAAACATATCAGGGCAGAGGCAGGGCTGGGGAGGGGAAATAGCTGGAGCTTGGGGTGGAGGATGGCTGGGGAGGGGTGTAGGAGAGGAAACATCATAAAAACCCCATTTTGGTGCCCAGTGGATAAAAAAAGCTACAGATCCACTAATCTACTCCAAAAAGGTCACTTTCATTTCTAAATCCTCACACTGGTATCTTCTCCCAGTACTGTTGCTTCCTAGCACCTTAAATGCTAAACCTGGGCATCTCCTGGTGAGGTAGCAGCAAACCGATTGTCCACATGGTTCTGCAGGGTCTGGAGCTCATCACCAGGGAAGTGCTTATCCCCACCCCCTTCCCCACCCACTCCCACCGCCCCCGTGTAAATACACCCTGAGGAACACAGACGCATTGGAACACAGGACTCCAGTGCTTCACCAACACAGCACTGGGGAGAACTCCTGGCCCCAAACACAAACTCTCATGCCAAAATAACAATGCCTGAGGACTAGAGGAGTGAGAGAGCCTGTACCCTCTGAAACAGAAGTCTTGAAACAGACAAAACAGGAATTCAGGAAAATCATTCTAGGTGTACTTTAGAAGACAAAGAAAACTTTCAAACTTTCAAAACTTTTTTTCAAATGAAAAAAGAAATCATAACTAAGAATTATGTATGTAACCAATTAGGCATAATGTTGAAATAAAATATATGCTAGATGAGGAATATTATAGGATGGACAGAACTAAAAATCATTCGTGAGTAGGAATATTTTTGAGGAGTGATAACAAAAACATCAATATGTAAGAGCAAAAAAGGGAAAGATGATTCATCAGACTTGCCAGAGACAATGTCAATTGGGTTTCCCTGTGTGAGCATTCACCGATTGGGAAATAAGATGAACGTGAATGAACGATGGAAACAAAATGTAAAGCATCGAGACATTAGTTTGACCAAGATCTGTGTAAGACTTCTACAGAAAAACTTTTAAAACTTGAATTCATTTTCCCTCCTTCCTTTTGAAATCAGTCCGTGTTTGGGTATGGGGGTGGGCAGGATGTAGAGGAAATGTCAGTGTTAAAGCCTTTGGACAGAATACTCAGAAAACAAATGCTTTGCTCATGTGTTCACTGCTGGGGCAGTGCTGTTGCCTGGACTTTGGACTCCTACTCCTGCGAAAACTCTGCAGCCTGCAAATTATGATTAAATACTTGTATTTCCTAATAAAAACATGAACAAATGTAATATTTCCCCCCAAAGTCAGTTTCCTCAGTTGTTCTCTTCTCCATATAAAAAAGACAAAACACTCATTTCAGCAAAACACAAACAAGCAAACAAAAAACATACCATGATTCTATAAGGATGTGATTAACACTTTCATGTGTTTATGGATGGTTC
Source organism: Marmota monax (assembly GCF_021218885.2). Classification (NCBI taxonomy): domain Eukaryota; kingdom Metazoa; phylum Chordata; class Mammalia; order Rodentia; family Sciuridae; genus Marmota; species Marmota monax. The sequence continues at coordinate 217,635 of NW_026693476.1, read as the reverse complement.
CTGAACAGATATATTAAAGTTGAAAAAAAATGTAACATCAATGCAGAAAATTTGAAGCTGATAGGGGGCTGCAGAATTTATATCAGATATCAGATACCCCTCTTTGCAGTACAGGGTGTTTTGTTGCTGCTGTTTTGGGGTTTTGTTTTGTTTTTGTTTGGGTACCAGGCATTGAACCCAGGGACACTTAACCACTGAGCTACATCCCCAGATCCCCTGCTCCCCCGCCCCTTTCTGACACAGGGTCTCACTAAATTGTTTAGGGTCTCGCTAAATTGCTGAGGCTGTACCATCTCAGTCGATTTATTTAACCTCCCAAGCTTTAACTTCCTCATCTATAAAACTGGAATAATAAAATTAAAATATTTAAATTTGTTGTGAGGGTTAAATGAGTTAATTTAAAAGTAACATAGTTGAAAAATATTCAACAAGTACTGGTTAACTGTGATGGTTGATTTTATGTGCACTGGACTATGAGGTTCCCAAACATATGACCAAATAGTATTATGAATATTTCTGTGAGGATATTTTTTTGGATGAGTTTAACTTTTTTTCAGTATTAGGAACTGAACCCAAGGCCTGTGCCTGCTGAGCAAGCACTCCATCACTGAGCCACATTTCCAGTGCTTTTTATTTTTCATTTTGAGATGGGGTCTTGCTAAGTTGCCCAGGTTGGTCTCCAGCTTGCAGTCGTCTTGGCTCAGTCTCCTGAGTCACTGGGATTAACAGGATGTATCACAGAATCCAGCATGTTTAACATTTTAATCAATAGATAAATAACGCAGATTGACCTATTTAACATGGTGAGCCTCATCCAATCAATTGAAGATTTGAGCAGAACTAAAAGTTCTATTGAGTGAGAGGGAACTCCTCCTACCTGACAACCGTCATGCTGGAACATCAGCCTTTCCTTGCCTTTGAACTTAAACAGAGAAGTAATCTCTTTCTAGGTTTCAAGCTTACTACCTTTGGACTAGAGCCATCTTAACAGCTCCCCTGGTTCTCAGGCCTTCAGATGCCAACCAGAACTATAGTACTATCTCCCCCGAGTCTCCAGTTTGCTATTTGCAGACCTTTTGACTTGTGAATCTCAATAACTGTGTAAGCCAGTTCCTTAAAATAAAACTACACACACACACACACACACACACACACGCCCTATTGGTTCTGTTTCTCTGGAAAGCCCTGACTAGTACAGTAATTTATATCATTATTTAAAAATTATATCTTGATGCCTTTCTGTTGTATTCAAGATATCTTCACTCCCTGTCTCATTCAGTCCTGTGGAAAATTATTTTATTTGCAAAGTAAGAAACTGACATTAAGTCTTCTAACAGAAATCTCCTGAAACCTCAGTCCTAGAACCTTTATTTTTTTCTGGTGAAGTGGCACCCGCTTTCTCCACAGAAAAGCCCTCTTCACCATGGCTGATTTTAGGACTGTCAGCAAAAGAGTCCAATGTAGATAAACTTCCTATTTTCCTGTCACCCTGTTTACTTGGCCACTGGCCGAGAAGATACCAGCACTCCAGGTGCTGGACACCCCCTTACTAGTTTTTCACAAACGTATCCAGTATAGTAGTTTGTAGAAATGTGCAAACAAAGCCTCTGGCCTTGAGCTGGGCTTCACAGAGATGTCTACATTTTTAAGATAAGTTACAAATGGGCTCCATGGTAACAGCTGGCAGGGGAGGAAAGAAAGGGGAGAAGAAGCTCTCCCCTTCTCAGGTGTTGTCCTTGAAGGGTTAACTTGCCCAGAACAGTGAAAGAAAAAGCTGCTTTTACGTGAACTTCTGCAGACTGTGAACTTCTGAGCCCCTCCCCTTACACACTGGGTATAAAACTCTGAAACTCCCTGAACTCAGGGTTCAGGGGATTGATTGATTATAGCAAGAGCTGTGCCCTCTGGACCTGGCTGCAGTCAAATAAAACTGTTTCCTGCTATCTCGGTGCCTTGCCTCGTTTGTCCCTACAACAGTGGGGGAACATTTCCAGAAAAGTGGCTATTTATTTGGAGGTGATGGCTTCACACCCTGTTTTTAAATTTTTATTATAATTGCTTTGGTATCTGATGAGTTAAACAGTGACCAGAAAGTCAGGGGGAAATCAGAGGCTGTATGGAGTAGGCAAACGTTTGACAAGTTCAAAGGAGAAAGCTCCAGACCCCAACAGCTGGTAGAAAAGGGGAAGTACATTCTATAAAAGTTTAACCCGGTGGGTGCGGTGGTGCATGCCTGTAATCCCACTTAGCTCGGGAGGCTGAGACAGGAGGATCGAGAGTTCAAAACCAGCCTCAGCAATGGCAAGGCACTAAGCAACTCAGTAAGACCCTGTCTTGAAATAAAGTACAAAATAGGGCTGGGGATGTGGCTCAGTGGTTGAGTGCCCTTGAGTTGAATCCCTAGAACCCGCCCGTCCTCCCCCCTCCCCCCTCCCGCCCCCACTTAAAAAAAAATGTTTAACAGAAGACCTTTCCTCTAACAGGCCAGTAGTACTTTAGTCCTTGCCCCCGGGAGGCCTGCAGGGGCCACAGGGGAGGCCAATGATAGCTCTAAGTCCAAGTCACTATTTGACAAAAGAGATTTCAGTGATCTGAACCCAGTTGATTTCAGAACTGGAATGAATCTGAGAAGTTATCCAACTAATAGATTCTGGGAAGATGACCGCAGCATCATTTTTGAATCTTTGAATCCCCATTTAGAAATAAATAGAGGAATGTCAGAATTTCAAAAACATTTGCAATAATGTGATTGACAGCATATCCCCATGATCCCCCAAATGCAAGTGGGTGAGCATAAACCAACAGCCACGAAAGCTGCGGTGGCATCTGTGAGGGAGAAAGCACAGGACACTATGGTATGTCTGAGGCATCTGAGAACTGGAGAACCTCTCAAGAGCCTGTGAGAGCCCACTGGAGAGACACACTGAGGAGCTGCAGCCCCAAGCGGGAGTGATCTGACCCACCCAGTGCTAATGACGCTCCACGCCCTGCAGACTGGAACAGCACCACCACCTGGTGTGCGGGTTATGGTTTAATAGGCTGATTGGTAGCATTGGCTGATTTCTATGGAGTAAACACTGTCATCATAGTGAACTGCCAGCTATCAACATGAACATAAAGTTGGAAAGAGCTGTATACAATCGATTCTTGTAAAGTGGGAGCCCACTGTGAACAATGGAAAGAACCAGGGCTTTCTTCCATGACTGGCCACAGAAACCACGGAGAGTGAAGGACGAAAAAGCAGAATAAGGACAACCGCAACAAAGGAAAGGAATCTCAACCTTCTTTTCTACTTATTGGGGAATGAAACAGAGAAGGAAAAAGAAATGGGCCAGAGCCAGGAAATCTGAGAGGGATGCAACAGAGCCAGGAAATCACAGAGAACCATCCACTGTATTTTGAACACTCTACAAAAACAAAAAGAAGAAGGAGCTCTGCTCTGCAAAACTTCCAACAGCTACTTTAAATCATACCACCTTCCAAAAATTCAGGAAAACTGTTACATAAAATGAGCAATATAAAGCACAGGGCAATATCCCACCCAATGTTATTATAAGAAGTCACGTTAACTCTTTGGATTCCAAACCTGCTGCACATGAGCATCCACCAGAATCGAGCAAAGCCAGAAAATGCTCTTCCTGAGCCATTTATTCTGGATAGGAGATCACACTCATGACCACCTGCCAGGAGTTACAGAGAACTAAGGCAAGCTGTGATGTTAAGGGTGTTTGTCTTCTGCATCTCCTTCCACTCTCCATTCCTCCATGGCCCTAAATGAAAGATGATAAAGCTTTGACAACTCATGACTTAGTAATTGATTTTAGCTTAACAGAGTTCCCTTTCTCAGTGCTTGCATATGACAGCTGATTTTTCATATTTCATTGATTTTCACTGTGTCACTTCCTTAAGGAATTACTAATATGGGAATTTCAAAAGGTTTCCGGCTGGGTGTGGTGGGGGAGGTTTTTTGGTCAGAGATGCTTTAACCATTCAGGTCTTTGGTGGCAAATTAAACTCTAAGCAGACTAGAAGAAAGGGCTGTTCATGACTTAGGAAGGGTAGGAGCCAGGGACCCAAAGGGAATTGTAGAAACACGGTCCAAGAACCATCTGTTTAGGGTGCACATTAGGTAACACAGTTCCAAACACATTTTGATTCTAAATATTCAAATACCTGGGAAGGAAGCAGCTACGGTGCAGACATGGCCAAGTCCAAGAACCACACCACACACAACCAGTCCCCAAATGGCACAGAAATGGCATCAAGAAACCCTGATCACAAAGATATAAAATTTTGGGGAGGGAGAGTATTGGGGATTGAATTTAGGGGCACTCGACCACTGAGCCACCTCCCCAGCCCTAGTTTATATTTTATTTAGAGACAATTTCTCACTGAGCTGCTTAGTGCCTCACTGTTGCTGAGGCTGGTTTTGCACTCCTGCCTAAGTCCCCCTGCACCCCCACCCCCGCCACAAGCTGTTGGGATTACAGGTGTGTACCACCGCTCCTAAGGGGGTAGACCCCAAGTTCCTGAGAAATATACGTTTTGCTAAGAAGCATAACAAGAAAGCCCTGAAAAAGATGCAGGCAAACCAAGGTGATGCGTGCACATACCCTGGTAAAGCCCAAGGAGATTAAGCCCAAGATAACAAAGGGTACCAGCAGAAAGCTCCATCGCCTTGCCTTCCTTGCCCACCTTAAGCTTGGGAAGTGTGCTTGTGCCCACATGGCCAGGGGTTATAGACTCTGCCGGCTAAAGGCCAAAGCCCAAGCCCAAGTCCCAGCCAAGACTCAGGCTGTAACCCCAGCTCCAGTATCAGCTCTGGCTCCCAAAGGTTCCCAGGCCCCCAAGGGTGCCCAGGTCCCTGAAAGGCTCCATGATAAAAGCCTCTGTCTGTGAATGTGAGGACAGAAGGACCGGTGTGACCCCTGGGCCCCTGTCTACATAGGACTGGTGTCCTCCTGTGCTTTTGTACAAGTAAATCCAGAGGCAGGATCTGTTAAAAAAGAAAAAATGTCCATTCTATCGAGAAATAAGTGAGATTTTATAATCAGCAGATACAGACTGTGCAGAGTTTCTCAAAAAGAGAAACAAAGAAGAAAAACCACAAGACATCCACCAGACTTTCTCCAGATCTGCCCACTTCCTGTCATCCTAAGATTCAATGCACTTTTGTTGAAAGCCATCTAATAAGTAACTTAAAAACATTAGAACAAAAAATTTCAACCTGATGTGGCTGGTTTTCACATGGCTTCTCTTCTGTCCCACACCAACCCAGGACTGGACTTGACGCTGCTTCACATTCCCTTGCAGAACTCCCTCACATATCACATCTTTAAAGAAAGATGCTGCACTGAGACAGAGAAGAAAACTATTGCATGCCCATAGTAAACAAACTAAAATACCTCTAAGAAATGACCCCAATACCCATCATCTGTAAAATGAACAAGCAAAATAAGTGTAAGTGCAGAATGGAATTGCTACACAGCCTGAGAGTGAGTGATGTACAATTGCACAACAGCATGGGTGATCTCACAAACAACACTGAGTCAAAGAAGTTGGGCAAAAACAAACACCTACTCTAAGGTTCTACGTGGAATACAGAACAGGCAAAACTAACCCATGTTGTTCTAAGCCACAATGCTGGTTACCCTATGGGAGGAGTCCTGAGTGCAAGAGGACAAGAGGACAGCTTCTAGGGCTCTAGTTCTATGGGTGTGTTCTATTGGTGAAAATGTACCAGGGGTGAATTTTTTTGTACAATTGCACTTTTGTTTGTATATTATATACCTCAATAAAAAGTCAAAAAGCCAGGCGTGGTGGCACATGCCTGTAATACCAAGCGGCTCAGGAGGCTGAGGCAGGAGGATGGTGAGTTGAAAGCCAGCCTGGACAAAAGGGAGGCGCTAAGCAACTCAGTGAGACACTGTCTCTAAATAAAATACAAACTATGGCTGGGGATGTGGCTCAGTGGTCGAGTGCCCAGTGTAACCCTCCCCGCCACACACACACAAAAAAAAAATCAAAGAAACTTTATCAGACATTATTGCCCTTCCTAAAGTCCCTCCCGAGCTCCCTGAGCATCTCTCCTACCTTGTACTCAGAAGCCTTCTCTGGCTTCTCTGCTCTTGCTACACACACACCACCAGCCCTGTCCTGTGTAGCTCCCCAGAGGGGGCTGGTCTTCTGACTGTCTCTTAGACAACAACCTTGCCTGACCTTCTGTCCTATGCTTTTTCATAGTTTTCGTGAACAAAATGTTCTTCATCTCATCACATCCTCACCTGAAAAGCACGTTTGCAAACATTCATAATTTTGGATTCACGAATCCTCTCCTCAGGGTATGGATTAGACAAGATTCCACTAATTTATAGTCCAAACTTCCTCCTGCTCCCTCCTTTCCTTCTCTCAGGGAAGTTAGACATTAAGTCCAAAGGGTGCATGAAGGGTGCATGTCTAGTGATAACATCTATGACATGAGTGTGAAGTATCTGTCTGGGCTTTGGATCCTCTCAGTCCTGCCTCAATAAAAAGTCAAAAAGCCAGTAAATACCTCCGCTCCTTTGCCCTTGGATAATACTCTAGGGAACTTGTATTATGTGGGCTCCTGAGCTCCCCAGAGGAATTCAAGCTCAAGTTGCCCATCATTTGTAATTTGTTGAAATCCTTTATGGGTTGCCCTTCTTTCCCAATCTCAATTCTCCAACCCCCCATATCCCTTGAAGATGTCTCCTAGATCATCTCCCAAATAGAACTGCTCCCCTTGAACCTCTCTGTTACAGAGTCCGAATCAAATCTGGGAATTAGAAACAAAAGTGGTGAACTACCTCACCTATAACACACACATGCCAATGTGCACACACACACACATACAATAAAGTATATTGGTGTGTGACAGATATCCCCTGAGGTAACTCCCAAGGAGTCATGGCCTTTGCATAAATCCTCCCCTGAGTATGTATGTATGTATGGAACTTGTGACTTCCTTCTATCCAATTGAATATGGCAGAATTGATAAGCTGGTCACTCCTAGGATTACGTTCCATATAGTAGACCAGGGAAAGACTACTGCTGCTTGGAAAGAAGCAGACTGCCATGTTTGAGACACCTGAGAATATCATAGGACAAAACTGCCGTTGTCCTCTAGAAGTTGGGTCTGATCTCCAGCAAGAAAACAGGGACCTCAGGCCTGCAACCACAAGGAAAGAAATTCTGGCAACAACCAGAGTAATTCTGGAAGTGGATTCTTTTTGTGTCAAAGCTCCAGATGAGAACGCAGCCCTGCTAACACCATGGTTGCAGCCTCATGAGACCTCGAGCAAGAGGACCCAGGCAAGCCATTTCTGTGGGTTCTGGACCCACAGAAATCCTGAGATTAATAAACGTGAAGCTAATGAAATCACTATAAATTGGTGGTAATTTGTTAACAACGATATAATTCTCCATGCAACCTTTGGACCAGAGATGAGGACTTATTTCTCCTTACTCCCTAGGACCTTGCTGGCAAGGATCTGGCATCAAAGGCATCTCCAGTTCCACTTTAGTCTGATTTTTATCATCTGAGGACAGCCAATACTGCTGTGCTTTCTTATTCCTCTTGAATTGTTTTCACTAAAAGTGAATATTCAGATGGCCCAACAATTCTCTGGTGAAGGCAAGTTTCTTCGATAATGCCTCCATAAATTCCTTCTGGAGGGCTTGATCCAGCAGAGCTCGATTTTCCCATTGACATGACCAGGTCAAGGTTCACAAGATCTGGTTCCAGGCTCTCATTGCAAAAGTCAGCTGTGTTGGAATAGAGGACATGAATTTCTTTCCTTACTGAACATGTATGTCAAAGATTTATATCATGAATTCAGGCAATCCTCCAAAATACTGTAAGGCAGAGAGGTTCTCATCTCTGCTATGAGAAGTTTAACAGAATTATTTGGCAGCTCTGCATGATGGGTTTCCAAAAACTGCCCTCCAGCTGCGGAGGCTGAACTGTGTTTGTCTCTTCTCGTTCTCCCTGATATCTGCTTTCTCTAACATTTCAGCGCTCTTTCCAGTCAAGTTGCAAGGATTTCTTTCCTGGGGGTTGGTGGGATGATGGGGTCATTCTTCTTATCATCTCAGCATTTCCATTCAGCTGAGTGAATTTTTATCCTGTCTGTCCACCTGCCAGCTCCCATGTCTGTTGGTTGTCCCCAGTTTGGGCAAAAGGCATGCTTTTGCAACTCAGGCCACAATTATATGTATTCATGTCCCAAGAAGAGGATCCATCTTTAAAAAAAAATGGATGAAGTTAGGATCTTAAAAAGTCATCTTCTAGTTATTTTTCACCTCTATTACCACACCAGAAATCAAAATAAATAAATAAACAAATATCCTAATAAAGTTTTATTAGCCTTTTCTGTGAATGATTTTGCAAACCATTTTATATTTGTCCCACTTTAAAATGGTCTCCCAGTAGGTTCCTTTAAACTCCATCTCATCACAGTCCACAGGTTTTTTTCCCAGATGTGCAGTAGTTCTGAGCCTCCACATCACCCCTGCATGTGAATCCTTCCCAGGGCAGGTCTCTGCTAAATTCTGGATGATTGCTGCCATTGCTCTTGGTCTCACTATTGTTCAGCCTATAAGAGGATGGCTAGGCATATTCAGTTGACGTATTGGGTTCACCTCTGGGGAAGGCGACTTGGCCAAGGGTGGCTCGTGGGTGGGCTCTAAGCTCACCACTCTCTCAGGTTCCCTACTCATGCTCTACCAGGAACCCAAAGCCCAACCACTGTGTTGAGAGAGCGACTTTCCTGGAGCTGGCTGACTCAGTCACAAGCTGGGCTGAGGCCATTCTCCACTCTCTGGAGCATAGCTACTATCCCTGCACTGGAGCTGCTGATGCAGAGTCACTTCTTTCCTGCAACAACTTTTCATAATGAGACTCAGGAATTTTAATCAAGTCTCAGAACTTTCTGTTAAATTCTTATCCTAGAACAAAGACTGCCTGGAGCAGCATACCATTGAGGACAGCCTTCAGATTTGTTCTCTTGAACTGGCACAGTTGGTGTCACTGTGTTCCCATTGAATACCTGCCTTGACAAACAATTTCATTAAATCTATTTGATGACCCCTTACAAAGTCATATATTTTTGCATTTTCCAGATAGGAAAGATTGTTTAAAGTCACACAGACATCAGTTGGTAAAGCTGAGATTGGGACCCAAGTATGTTTGACTACAAAATTCATTCTTTTTCCTTGTCTATGAACATGAAAGAAGAGAATTATGGAGACTTGTCTTCCGAACCTAAAACACCGAATGGTGTTTTGCAAAACCTTGTGTTCTGTAGGAATATTTTGTGTTTGCTGCCAATTTTCTGGGGAAAAATAATCTTTAAAAAATTATATTTAAAAAGTGCTTGAGGTATTATTGACATAAAATACTATATATTTTTTATATGTACAACTTGATGTGTTTAAAGAAAACCATCATGCTACTCAATGTAACAAAGTTGTGCATTGTCTCCCAATGTGCCCCCTCTGCCCCTTTTTAAGTCCATTTTCATTTTGCTGATAATGTATGGGGGAAAACAAAGGAAATTTCTAGATTACTTTGGTTACTTTGATTACTTTCTGAGTAATTTCCAGAGATTTTCATGCTGTTTTGCATTTATGATAAGATTCCCTGGCGCCAAGTGATGTACCTATTTGAATTATGAGCTCACTTCCCAAGTGTCGTGATGTAGAGGTCATGGAGAATGAAAACCCCACGTGGTCTGGATAGAGAAAAATAAACTGATGTTTGAGCCAGAGTGATTGTTGAACTCCAAGAGAACCTGAACCACAGCAAGACATTCCAGGCTCCGTTCATAAGCCAAGTTTAGTTACAGCAAACTCACATCATCTAAGTCAAATTGCTGTGAGTTTGAAATTTACTAGAAATGTAGTTTATTTCTACTTACTATGTCATTTTTTGGTTTTATAAGAGCCACAAGCTTCAAGGATATATTTCTTAGTTTCATGATTGCCTATTTTTAACATAAGAAGATGATTTTCTCATATACTGGAGATCTACAAAATTCTTTCTCTCTATAAAATATGAACATGATTCAAGTTTTAAAATGTTTTAAAATAAAAGTCCAAAAGCTTTACCTTTTTTGGAAAAAAAAGATGAGCATGTCATAAAAATGAATTCTAAAAAAAATACAAAGAAAGTAAATTTTTAAAAGTGTACTTCAATCCCACTACTGCAAAAATAAACATTGCTAATGATGAGCATGGTTTTAAATATCTCTCTACATACATGCAAATGGAAGGGGAGGGAAATAATTTTACAGATATGAGATTATACCAGATACAACATTTTAAACAAAAGTGTCAAGTTTGGTTTTTATAGAAAAGAAATAACTGCGCAGTGAAATTAAAGGAATTCAAGTTTGGATAAATGTTCTTTCTGATAGAAAATATTACTATCTGAAGAATCATTTAAAAACAATCTTGAGAACCCTAGCAACTTTTATTGTAAGAAATGCACATTTCAATTCTAGAGAGTACCTATTAGCTCCTTACTAAAAAAAATGAGATAATTCATACATTTGTACTTCATTTCCTCCCCTTCATATTTCTAATATTGTATTAATGTTTTTCATGTTGTTGAGGTTAAAAACACTTGCATACCATTCCATTACCATAATTCACATAGTTGCTCAGTCCTAGTTTTATGGAGTCAATGAGTACCAAGAGTGACAATCTTGATTTTAATTAATCACTACTGTTATTTTGAATTATGTTTTTTCCATTGCTGAGCTCTTTATTTTGCTTTCTCTTTTGATTGTTTATATTTCATCACTGGATATTCTTTCCAGGAAAGAGGCTCATAGGGTCTGGATCTCCTGAGATCTTGCATGCTTCAGTGTTTAGTACCTTTTTACTTTGTGTATACAACTATTGGTTATATTTCTTTCCTTCACAAGTTTTTAAGTGTTACTTCACTGATTTTTTTGATATAGGGTCTCACTACCTTGCCCAGACTGGACTCCAACTCCTGGGCTCAAGTGATCCTGCTGACTTCGCCTCCTGAATGTCTGGACATTTTTACTTCACTGAATTTTGACATTGAGCATTGCTGTCAAGAAGTTGGAGATTAGCAATATATTTTATACATTTGACTTTATTTTTGCCTGCATATCCACTGGGATTTTTTTTTTTAATCCTCAGATCTGAGAAGTAAAAATTGGATCATCTTTTCAAGGGAACATTTGTGTCTTTTCAGTGAGTAGATTCTATTCTGGAGTTCAGATTTTCTTATACTTTATCTTTGAAATTTTTTTTTCTGTTCTGTATGTTCTGGTCTCTTCTTTAGGAACAAAAAAAATCACACATTTATTCTTTTATGTTTTCCATACCTGTCACCTTTTCTTTAACACTTAAATATGTGAGGATATTTTTCTTTATGTGATTTCCTCCAGCCAAGTCACCATGCTACGTCATTTTCTTAGAAATATTTTTCTCCTTTTAATCGTTGCTATTCCAGCTCTCATCTTAGTACTACATTCATTCTGTGTGAGTCAACTTTCCATTACTATAACAAATATCTAAGAAAAAAAAATTTACAAAGAGAAAAGGTTTACTTTGATTCACAGTTTTAGAGGTTTTAGTGCATGATTGATTGAACCCCCAAAGCTTTGAGCCTTTGGTGGCATATCATGGTAGGAGCATAAGGCAGGGTAAAACTGTTTACCTCATGGTTGGGTAGCAAAAAGAAAAGAGAAAGAAGAAGAGACTGAGGACCCATAATCCCCTTGGAAGGCATACCCTCAATAAACTGAAGATTTCCCACTAGGCCTCACCTTTTAAATGTTATATCATCTTCCAAAAAGGATCACACTAAGGATCAAGCTTCCAAACACATGAGCCTTTGGGGAACATTTAAGGACCAAACTATAGCACTTTCTTTCTTTCTTTTTTTCCTAGAATTCTCTTGTATTTCTCTTTCCATCTCTTTTGGAGAGTTAATCATGGAGTGCTTACCATATTATCTGTAATTTATTTGAATAAATGTGGAATTATTTTTCTGATTCTCCTTGTTTCCTCCTTAAACAATTCCTCTTGGGATAGATTTTTTTTTTTTTTTTTACCTTCTAGGTTAATAATCTCTTCTTCACTTTTTTTTTTTTTTTTTTTGTGGTGCTGGGGATTGAATCCAGGGCTTTGTGCATGCAGGACAAACACTCTATCAACTGAATTATATCCCCAGCCTTCCTCTTTTCTTTTGCAATAATTACTCATAGGTGTTGTGATGATTTCATTTTAATTATTAATGTAGAAAAAAATTGTGTTTCAAAGAAAATCTATGCATTGCCTATAACATACCATTCTAGGTTATTAGATTCTAGACCTGTTCCTTGTCTAAATGTGATCCTCAGAAATTTTTGAAGCAATAATGGTTTTAATTAGATGCAATCAATCAGGTATTTACTATGTATTTACTGTGGTGTAGCACTATATTCTAGAATCTTAAACAGCCTTAAATTCAAAGCAATACTCTCAAATCTAGGCTTCCACCTCAGCTTCCTCTTTGCCTGAACTTTATCCCTAAATCTTCCTTTCCAATTGCCTGCATGGGGCCCTCAGGCTGCAGGGTAGGGCCTTAAGCCTGGTCATAAACTTCTACTTTCATAATCTGTTCACCTGTGCTGTGTTGTTTGCAACATAGCCCGGATTGACTGACTTTAATAAAACATATCAATCCTTCATTAAGGTGTATGTTCTTTTATTTTATGGTCACGGTTACTTTTATAAAAGTTCCCGATGACTTCAGAGACTGATCCTGGATAGGGAATACTATGACATGTTCATGATACAAATGAACAAGAGAGCATTGGAGACGGAGGGATTGTTCATTCCAGGGTTATCAACTTACCCTCAGGGGCAAAGTGCAACACACCCACTTTGTTTGGATCACACCTAGTTGAAAGAAATAAATTTTAATGCTAGCTTCCCAATCCTAATTTACCTGACACCAGAGCACTGCACTTATTCACACCTAAGACCCTGTAAGTGCTGGAGTTTAGATCAAGGACCTCATTTTACAAATAATGAAACTGAGGTTTGGGAAAGAGTCATATATCAGAAATGGCAATTAAATAGGCAGAGGCCGTGTGCTCTAGCAGCTAGGAGAAAGAGGCTAGCAGAAGCAGGATAGGTGCCTAGAGGTGGAGGGACACTTCATCGCCAATAGCAGTTGGAGGAGTTCTGGGGATTTCCGCTACAAGTCATGATGTGTTTTAAAGGAGGAAGAGTGATTAATCCACGGGTTTCTCACTTCACTTCACGGGGGCTCTTTGAGAAGTTGCCAGGGTTAAGTGCCTTGGTATTTTGGTTAAGAAAGTAGGTACAGGGTCACTCAGCTAGTCTGGGGCTGTCAGATCCAGAACAGCTTAACTCCAAACCTTAACAGCTTAACTCCTACTGTAATAAAATGCAGTAGGCCCTGGCTGGAGTCTTACCTAAGCGGGCTCTTCTCAGGAAGTAACTCCTATCTAGAGTGTACACAGGAGGGCAGGACTTGGATGGAAAATAATGAGTTCTGATGAGGGAAGTCCTGAGGATTGGTGTAGAACAAATTTTATCCCATGCAGATATGATTGTGCCAAAACAATCCCCCAAATTATGTGTAACTATAATGCACTAATAAAAACAAAACAATTATTCTGACAAGGGATGAGGATGAGAGGTACGCAACATGATCAGGGTGGGCTTTTGTCAATAGATAGATTTAAACCTGAAGTTTTTTTTTTTGTTTTTGTTTTTGTTTTCCCTTGTTGGTCACAGTCCTTTACCAGACATGTGTGGTACAACTGTTTCCACCCATTCTCCAGCTTGTCTTTCAGATTTTTTACAGTGTATTTTAAGAGCAAAGATTTACATTTCGAAGCCAAATTTATCAATGTTTTTTTTTTCTTTTATGCCTTGTGCTTTTTGTGTCCTAAGAAATGTCACCTGAGTTCACACACAAATTTTCACACATTTTTAATCTAAAAATCAATGGTTTGTGACTGTCTTGATGTGATCAGGTTACTTTGTACTTATTGATTCAATGGCTACAAAGACTTCACATAAATAAATCTGGTGGAAGTGCTCATTGTGCTTTTGAGATAATGCTCAGTCTGCCCTTTCTTGGCCATCTTGTGTCTATACTGCCCCCTCCGTCCACAGAACCTGAGGGAACCCACAGTTTTCCTGTTGCAGTCCTCCCATACTCCAGTAGAGGGGGCTAGATTATAGTTTGGCAGCTACTGTGGTCTAGCAGCTAATTATGACTGCTCCTGTGACTTCCATAGAGGACAATAATGTTTGTCCTCATTCCAAACTCTTCTCATATCTTAACTAATTTAATGCACAAATCCCTGAGAAAAGAAGACAAATATTGAGAAATGAAGCTCTATGTCACACAACCAGTTTGGGAATGTCAGACAGATCCAGACAGATCCTCTGTTCTTCTTACTGTAATTCACTGCCATGGGTTGAGATGGGAATCTTACGTAACTGGACCCATCTCATGAAATAACACCTACCTGAATTTTCTCTTTCTCACATCAGGTGCTTCTCCAGTTTTAGTTTAGACTCCCAAGTCTCAGGTCTTGTAGTGGAAACCTAGGATAGAATTTCTCAAAAGACTCTTGGCTATTTGGGTAAAGAATCACTCTGACCCACTCTCAGCCCATGTATGTCAGCAAAGTCCCAGAATAGGGCTGTGGAGTTTGTGCACAATACAAGGATACACAGCTAAGAGGGCAAATGGTGGCTAAAATCCAGTCTGCTTTGGTCCTATGAGCCCATGGGTTTGTTTTTTCCCATTAAAATAAGGAGTGATCCCTTTTCAATTTCTACCAAGTCATCATGTGGGCTAGGAGTGGTCCTCTCTTTCCAGGAAAGCGGAGTAAATTCCTGAGCTGTAGAGGAGTTACATGTGGTATAACTTGGCCAACTTAATCATCACATTCTATCCTCCTGGCTGTGGTGATTGGTTTGGGGGAATGATATATAACTCAGGTCAGGCTATTCCTGGCTAATGAGACTTCATTTGGAGGCTTTTGTGTGAGGGATGAGGACCTCTCTTCTGGTAGGGATGAGTGCTGGAGCTGCTATAGCCATCTTGCAACTAGATGGAGCCTGATAATGAAGCTAATTCCCAGCAAAAATGACCAAAAAATGAACAGAGAAAACCTTAACCTTGAACTTGACAGCATTATGTTAAGAAAAAGTAGCCAGACGAACTCTAGATAGGACAAAGGGGTGGGAGGGGAAGGAAGGAGGCATGGGAGTAAAAAAGATGGTAGAATGAGATGGACAGCATTACTCTAAGCACATGTATGAAGACACGAATGGTGTGAATATACTTTGTACACAACCAGAGATATGAAAATTTGTGCTGTCTATATTAATATGAATTGTAATGCATTCTGCTGTCATGTATAACAAATTTGAATAAAAAACAAATAAAAAACATATAAGTAAATAAAAATAAAATTTTTAAAAAGTAACCAGACTCAGAAAGTTGGGTGTTGTATGTTTTTTCTCATTATGTGGAAGCTAGGGAGAACAAAGAGGGAAGAGGGTATGAAGGAATCTTTTGAAAACAGAAGGAAAACTAGTTGAATAGAGGAAACAGACCAGGGAAGGGAGGAGATGAGGGAAAGGAGAGGTACTGGGGAATGGAATTGGCCAAATTATGTTATGTGCATGTAAAATATGTCACAATGCATCCCACTATTATGTATAATTATAATGCACCAGGAAAAAAACATTTAAGAGATGTAATTTCCAATGCTCCTGTGGTTTAAAGTTATATATACATCTGCTATTTTATGAAACCTCAGCACATTTTCAAACTACTTGAATAGGTTTTTTTCTGTTTACAATCCTAATTAGCCCCCCCACCCAAAATTTTACTTTCTTTGAAAAACAAAAAAGAAAACCTATCCTGGTGATTCTATTGAGCCATTGGTCAAGTTATACCTGAATCTCCCATCTATTTATAGAATGTGAAATAGCATAAACAAATAAATTCTCTTCTCATTTGGTTGTCATAAGCTATTCCATACACACCCCAACACATTTCTATTTCCTGCACCCTTCTTGGCCTTATATTTTCACTACAGAACCTTCCATCTTCTCATACTGTATTTTTTATTTAGTTTAGTACTTGTCTGCTTCTACTCCCCACTCCTGCTGAAATGCATGCTCCATGTTTTGTTTGTTCAGTGATGTTTGTTCAGTGCTGGATTCTCAGCCCCGAAAACAAGTTCTTGTACACAATTTGTATTAAATAAAGTTTTGCTGAATGATGTAATTACTCAGTGAATCACTAAGGATAACTGAAATTTCAAATGCATACGTGAAAATCATCACAGTTCTAGAGTTAACCATGGACTAGCCTAGTGCTCTTTCTCTTTTTCTTTTTTTGTGGTACTAGGGATTGAACCCAGGGCCTCACATATTCTAGGCAAATGTTCTACCACTGAGCTATACCTCCAGCCCAAGCCTCCTTGTAGTAAGAAAGGTGACTACTTGTCAATTCTTAGCAATGTCATGAGGATCCCAATGTGTACATGCAGATCTTTGGCATTTCAGCAATTCCAGGAAGAGTGCTGTATTATTATTACATCACCAAGACTGTTAAGGTGGCCATGCTTTTCAATTGGAATTACTTTAAAATATTTTTTTTCAATTTTATTTTATTAGCTTTTTTTGGTTTTGAGTTTTCATTGGTGTAAAATGTATTTTAAATATTTTTAGTATATTTACAGAATGACAGATTTTACTTTATTTTGATGTATCTACTGTCTATTATTTTTTGGCTTTTCATGTTGCTCATCCTTACTTTTACTATCATGAAGCATTATTCCTCCTGGAAATGTAAATGAATAAAGAAGGGAAGGTGGGCCATATTTTCTTTTATCTCTTGGTATGTGTCTTAGAAAAAAAAATGAGACCTACTTTGAGGGGATATTTTCATCCATGTATCCTTGACATATTTGGCATTTAACTTGGCAGGCTTCTCTGGCTCACATCAGTCTGGCAATCTGATTTATCTATTTTCTTTATCCAAGAATCTGGTACTTTTCTTTCCCCAGTGGCAACCTACTCGGGACCTTTTAGGAACTGGTAGTGCTATTTTGCCAAAACTAACTCTATTCTTCCAAAAGATGACCCTTTGCCACTTGCCTATCATCTCATCTGAAATCTCACTATTAACAGATTTATCTTTTATACGGACAATCCTTTCTAATGCTTCAGAGGAATAATTCATTGCTTTTGATGTTTTCTTCTTTGACAAGGAAGAGTATGGTCCTTTCTTCCCTGAACCCTTCTTTCAGCCAGCACTCAGCGGGTGGTCTTGGACTGCTGAGGTGATAAGGAGTGTTTTCAAATTAGGGTAGCAGAGTCTGCATGTTTACTGGCTGCTGTGCCAGTAGAGGAAGCAGCTGCCTTCTCCCAGCCTGACTGCAAGGTGGGGCTCCAAGACCTTCCCATTGCTTTTGCCTCTAAGAAATAGGAATGTGATCCTGCCAAAGAAAAAACTTTCTATAATCAAGTCCTTTTTATTTCTTCTTAGATTGCTATGCAGATTTATGATCTAGGGGACGTAGTCTGTTCGAGGGTACAATTATTTCCTCATAATTGAAGTAACCACACAACAATTTCAACTGTCAAAGCAAAAGAGAATTGAGAATTGAGAAAGGACATGTAGGTGACTCCTCAGCCCACTAGGCTGCACTATCTGTGATTGTCTTCCCAGCTCCCAGATCTGAAGTACGCATAATCCAACGACTCCCCCACCACTCATCCCTGTTCTGCGGTTGGCAGGCATGTCACCTCCTTTTCTCCCCTATTCCAGCCAGGGCTACTGCTGAGCAGGTGAGAGGCAGAGACTCAAAGGAGGAAAATGAAGAAATGCTTAGGAGTATTTCTGAGTCTAATATTACCTTTCCACTCACTGGATTGGAACACAGAATCCTCCTATATATATAACTATTTATTAAAAGAATTCATAGCCCAGCTCAGTCTACCAGGGACTCTAGTGATGAATGTTTCCACGGTAAAAGGAAGAATATGCGAGTGGCTGATGGAGTGGGCATGAGCTATGGAGAGGGTGGAGAAGCTGAATTGGGTAGAAGCTCCTTCTTGTCTTTCTGCTGTCTTTGAATCTTTACACTTACAGCCAAAGACCTAGCTGTTTCCTCAGTTGGGGATGCACACCCCTAGCCTGCTTGCGACAATCAGAGAGAGGGGAGGAGGAAAAAAGAGTACAATGGAAAGAGATTGTGGGGTGAGCATTTAGTGCTAGAAGCCACTAGCATACCAATCCTGAGATCTCTGTCTCTAGGCCTAATAAAATCCGTGCACTAGAGACCTTATCCACCTTAGTGGCTATGTCTACTGTCTGAGACAATGATCAGATTTAGAGAGCAGGGCAGAGAAGGAAGAGCAAGAAGTTTGTGCAAGGGCTGGCAGAATCTTGATTCTTGCTCTATGGTCGGTACTTGCACAAGAAGTGTTGGCGCTTGCTGCATTCATTTTTGTTCCAAGTTACAAAGTCTGTAAGAGAATAAACAGACATTTAAATCAATCATCAATCCAGTTCAGTACAGAGCTTTCCCGTGTTGTCTTGTTGTTTTGCTTTTAGTCATGGGGAAAACCCAGTGATGGCTAATTTTCTGTTTTTGTATTTTTGGTACCAGAGCACTTAACCAAACAGCCACATTCCCAGCCTTTTTTTTTTTTTTTTTTTTGCATTTTATTTATAGACAGGGTTTCATTAAGTTGTTGAGAGTGGCTTTGAACTTGTGATCTTCCTGCCTCAGTCCCCCAAGCCACTGGGATTATAGGCATACGCCACTGCACCTGGTTAATTATGTCTATTTTATGTATCAACTTGGCCGGGCTATGAGGTCCAGTTTTTTGGTCCAGATGTCTAGCAGTTTGCTAGTTGTCTAGCAGTCTAGATGCTGTGGTGACAGTATTTTTTTTTTTTTTTAGTTACGATGGACATTTAAATTAGTAGACTTTGAGTAAAGCAAGTTACCCTCCATAATGTGGGTGAACCTTGTCTAATAAGTTGAAGGTTTTAAGAGGAAAGATTAAGGTCCCCTAAAGCAAAAGGAATTCTGCCTCTGGACTGTCATTAGGCTTGAGAATGAAGCGTTGACTCTTGCAGGAATTTTCAGTCTGCCAACCTGCCCTGTATGCTTCAGACTGACCAGTCGTCACAATTGCATGTGCCACTTCCTTTAAACAAATCTCTCTATATACATACATCCTTTTATTTGTGTTTCTCTGGAGATCCCTTACTAATGCAAATACTAACGGAAAGAAGAACCATTTAAAGGTTACACGCACTTGCAAAAGCTCCCTTCCATCCTGTTTTGGAGGAAGGCAAGGCTTGACATTAATCTACTGAAAATGTCTCATATTTGACAAAGGGTACAGTGAGGACTTGGGGGTGCTCCTTCTTAAAGTCCATAGTTGATCTCTAAGAAGCTTCTTCTCAAAGGACTGGAAGTTGATGAAGCCAGTCACATCCCACCAGGCTACCCATTTATAAAGATGAATGGAGCCAGGAGCGGGTAGCCTTTTGAAGGACTTGAGATGTTTTTGAGGAGAGGCTCAACTATTTCACTCCCCCCAAATCAAGTTCTTCAGAGTCCCCTGTCATCCCAGGGTGTTCTGCTACAGAGTGATGCATCTTTCCCCAATTTGGTGTCTGCTTGGGCTGTGCCCAGCAGACATGATCTTGTTGGCAGTGTGTTTCATGGGTGTGAGAAAGCCTAGGAGGGGGGGATGTTGCTCCATTCCCTTTCCCATTCCAAGATCTCAGGAAGCACAGAGAAGGGACTGCCCATGTTCACATCCATGGAACTCAAATTTGGAGACACATAGTGTAAATGCAATGGGGATGGCAGGCTTATTGGGCATTTTCACAGTGCAGGGCAAAAAGATGGTGCCATGAGGTCACTAGCATGGAATTTACCTCAAGGGGGTCTGGTCTGGTTGAGTCTGGTTTGGAGCATAAATGCTTTGGGTGCTGCTTGAGCTGGGGGATGTTCTTACTGTGTGCTTTTGAGTTGATACCTACAGATTCCATAAATAAACTGTAACTGAAGCTTCAAGCAACCAAGAGCAGCCAGCTCACCCCAGGCACCCACCTAGAGAGATATTTGTTTTCTCTTTCTTCTTCCCTTCTCCATCATGGGAGGGAAAGTGTAGGGAAGGGGGAGTAAACATAAAACTCCTTCACTTTGGGGCACAGGAGTCATGAGCCCAGCCTGCACTGCAGTGGAATCACTTCACATGGTTGGTACTGTTGTTTCCTTTAGGCATCTGAGGCACAAAGGAATGGGAAGGCTGGAATTCTACCTGGGCACTCAGAATACAGAACCCCTGCTCTTGACCACAAACCAGATTGAATGTGAAATTTCTTTATAAACTGCAAAATGTAGTTACCATTATTAAATGTCTCAAAGTGAACCAAAGATAAGTCAGGAAACACAACACCACCAGGGAGTCACAAAACAGTTACACTATGGAATAAAGCAGAAGGTCCCAGAGGGTGACCAAAGGACACACAGAATAAAATATCCTATTTTTTTTTCTGTTGTTGTTTTTTTTCTAAATAGAAATCAGAAAAGGAATGAGCCTTGTCACTGAGAGAGGAGAATATGTACGTCACTATGAGTTGGGGAATTAATATTACACACTTTAAATTTTAAAATTAAAAAGTAGAAAGGGAATCTGGGGGCAAAAATCCATTTTCCACATAGAAAATGACACTGATGGGGTTGAAGACCATGTCCTTTCCAATTCTACCTTCCACCTGGTTTTCACTCAGCCTTGGTTCCTTGCTTGTGGTTTCTTTCTGGGAGCCTGTTCTCTAAGAGTCAAGTTGAGGTAAGTAAATACAGTGAAAGAAGGAGATGCAACAGACCGGATGTTCCCGAGAACCTGAGGTTCTTGGTTCCCAGCATTACCACACAGGTGACATCACTATGGAATTTTTTTTTTTTTTTGGCTCATCTGATCAAGAGCTGACAGGGAAAAGACTTTTTTGTTTCAGAACTTTGACCAGTGGAAACCTCAGAAACCTGAGTCTGCGAGGGACTCTGGGAGGCATCTGGTATACCACTTTCCCAAAGCTGGTCCATCTTCCAGCTTCTGAGAATCTTATGTTGTAGATCTGAAATGAATACCTGGAATTTATAATTTAACATGCTCCTCAGTGGATCTTTTGTGTGTCATTAAGCTTCTCGTCAAACACTCTGAATGTTTCAACTACAATGAAAACTATGATGTCCACCTTTTGCTTAGTTGGCTCTAGCAATGGGTTTATCACAACTTCCTGGGCGAGCCTGTGGTGTGTTTGGATGGTGCCGAAAGCTCAGCTTCCTCCTTCATTTGGGTAGGCATCCACATTTTGGTAGCTTCTGCTGATGGGTCCTGACTGTGTTTCTTTCAGCTGAGCTGACAGATGCCTTGTACAGTAGTATGGACTCTGATGGTCAGTGAAAAATCCCCTCTCCAGCTTTCTGTCTCTGAGGGTCTTCCTCAAGTCTGTCTCCTCATGTTCACCCTCCCCCCTTTGTTGTTAGAAAGTTCCCTCACTCTTTTTTGTTGTTGTTCTTATGAGCTTTATCCCTCGGTTAGTAGTAAGCCAAAGCACCTGGTCCCTTTTCTATCCTAGACCCACTTCCTGAGTACTTGACCCAGTCCCTGCACCAGTCCACTTTTTGGCTAAGAGCGGGGTCTGGTGTCACTTATGGTGGTCTTTTAGACTCACAAAGATGTTCTCAAATATACATGTTCTTTCACCTTTAAAACTCTGTGTTCTTATTTTGCCACTGAAAACTTCCATTCACTTACTGGCTGTGGTTCTCAATGCCCAGTGAATCTGACCCCAGGGAGGACAGTTAGCAATATCTGGAGAGATTTTTTGGTAGGCACATCCTGGGAAGGAGAGTGGTGCTTATGGGATCTATGGACTAGAGAGACCAGGGATGCTGCTAAACTTCCCAGATTATACAGGATAACCTGCCCCCCTGCCAACAATGAATTTCCATTCCACATCATTGGTCCTTGGTATCAAGGTTGGAAAATATAACTTAGTATCATAAAGAGAGAAGAATGAAAGCAAGCAAAGGTAAGCCTGAACCCCAAGTGACTGAGTGCATGCAGTTTGCAGCTGAGATTCAGCCTGGATTTACCAAAGGGGGAAATGTGTCCCCTTCAGGGTATACAGTATGATTTTAAAATAAATATATTTAAGAAAATATGTGAGAATGGATCTAAAGAAAATACAGAGTAAATTGTTGAACAGCTTGTATATTGGCATGGCAAAGATTGTTCAGTGGTCACAGACGACTGAAGTTTGGTAAGCATTTGCTTTGGCAATGCCATTGTCCTGTAGGAGAAAATTGTTGGTGTGACAGGGAAAATGTGACAATGTCCATCTTTGCTCTCAACAGATCAAGGGAAGGAGCCGTGCTTTGGGAAGAGGTACAGAATGCAGGTACACTTACTGTTCCTGTAGCCCATCTCAGTGCAGTGCTTGTTCCCACCCAGGGACCTGCTGCTCCAGGGTCTGTACAGGTATGAGGCCCCATCAATCCACTGCCACTGCTGCTTCTGCAATGATAGGAGACAGAAGTTAGACAGCCTACCTTCCCAAGCCCGAACCCCAGTAGGCATTTTTAAAGTAGTTTTCACTGTAAAAACTGGGAAGTACAGGAATATGTACAGAATGAAAAACAGAAAAGTTACTACCCTCAAACACTGAGAGGAGAAAATTGCTGCTATTTCAGCAAACTTACTTCTGAAGTGAATATTTTCATGGATCATTACATTTCTCTGTTTACTCATAAAGAAATAATATTTGTATATACTTATAATGTGATAATCAAATACATACATATATAATGGGTAATAATCGGTTAGAGTAAAGGCACTTCCATCTCTTCAAATATTAATCATCTCTATGTGTTCAGAATGTTCATAATCTTCAAGTTATTTTGAAATATATCAGGGATTGCTGTAGACAAGAGTCACCCAATTGTACTATGGAAAGACAGAAAAAAATTCCTCTAATCTGTGTTTTGGCGCCCAATTTTCAATCATTTCCCTCTCCTGGAGGGCAGGAAGACTTGCTTTTTCCTGTCTCTAGTGACCACTGTTCCACTCCATTCTTCACAGTTTCTACAGAGGAGTGAGAAGATGTGGCATTTTTCTGTGTCTGGCTTATTTCACTTAACCTAGCAATCTCCAGTTCTAACTATGTTGCTGCACACAGGAGGATTTTATTTTTTTATGGATAAATAAAATTCCATTGTATACAAGGCCACGTTTTCCTTATCTATTGATCCTTAGGTTGATTCCATAACTTGACTACTATGAATAGTGCTGCAATAAACTTGAGAGTACAGGTATCTCCTTGACATAATAGTTTCTTTTCCTTTGGCTAAATAACCAATAGTGGGATTTCTGGGCCCCATCATAACTCAATTTTTAATTTCAAAGGAACCCCCATACTGTTTTCCATAATGGCTGTACTAATTTGTATTCCCATCAACAGTGTGCCAGGGTTCCCTCTTCCCCCAGATCCTAACCGCCTTTATTATTGGTTCTATTTGATAATGTCCATTCTCACCACGGTGAGGTGACAGGTGGTTTTGATTTGCATTTCCCTGATGATTTGTGATGTTGAACATTTTCCAGCACTCATCGACCATTTGCATGTCTTTCTTTGAAAAACACCTATTCACATTTTTAGTCCATTTTTTAATTAGATTTTTTTTTGTTAAGTTTGTTGAGTTCCTCCTATATTCTGAATACTAATCCCTTGTCAGATGAATAGTTTGTAAATATGTCCTCCCATTCTACAGGCTGTCTCTTCATTCTGTTGATGTTTCTTTTGCTACAGGGAAGCTTCTTAGTTTGATGATTATTTAACTATCATAAATTTTATATTCTTATCTATTCACAATTACTATTAAACAGAACTTTACTCTTCAGAGATTATTTCTCTATTTTTGCCTTTACTTTTTGGGTCCTATCAAACAAACAAAAAACCAAACAAACAACTTTTCCCATATCAATGTTTTGAAGTATTTCCCCAATGTTGTAATCTTTAAAATATATATTCAATTTGTAACTTGTTTTCCAATTATTTTTAATGGACAAATGTACAATAATTTCCCTTTATTTTCTTCTACTGACATTTATATTATTTCCAAATTACAATTATTATAAAGAAAACTGCTCTGAATACTTTATGAATAGTTCATAAAGCTGTTTCATATTCTATCATATTTCCTTATGATAGAATTTCAGAAGTAGAATTAATGGGTTAAAGGGTATGAATATTTTGAGATTACTGATATGAATTGCCAAAAGTATGTTTCAAAATAGTTCAGTTGTAGAAGTTACATGCTTACAAACTGGGCATAAGAACAATTTCTCAATATGCTTAAAAATATTCATCAAGACAAAGCAAAAATTAGACAATCTAACAAGTCAAATTATATTATCTTAATTTACATTATTTGACTGCAAGAGACATTACTCAATTTTTAAAATGTTTATTTGTCACTTATTTTTCTCGGTCACAAATATAAAACATTAAACTACAAAGCTCTTCTAGAAATAGATGTAAATATTTATCCTATCTCTGAAGAGCAGAATTCTATTTCACAGCAATTATGAATAGATAAAAATGTAAAATTTATGATAATCAAATAAACATCATTAAAGGATGCATAAAATATTTGTAGCAACTATGACCAAAGGTTACTGGTTTTCTCATACTATTCAAGAGGAGAAAAAACAGGAAGATATTTATGGTACATTCTAAAGGATAAATATGCATTCACGACAGATGTGATATGAATGTCTGTGGTATCTCTTGCAGTGTGACCAAGAAACAAAGCTTTGGGGTTTTCTTCTGTGTCCCTATGAGTTAAGAACCAAAGCTCCACAAAATATCTATAAACTGCAGACCTCAGCAACCTTTCGGAGACCTCACATGGCATGCCTTACAATGAAGTATTGATAGAAGGTACAGCCAGAGTTCAGTGGGAAAAAACTCAAGGATAATGAAAAGAAATAACAGCATCTGAGAAAAAGATCAGCAAAAAGTTTTCAATTTCCATTAAAGATCTAATGAAGATGTAATAAATCTGAGTTTCATGATAAGTCTCCCTGCACACACATACAAACACACAGACAGACACGCACATACTGACACCAACCTAATTTCTTTTTTGAAAGGGTCTAGAAAGCTGGTAATTTCACATTCTAAGATTCAAGAAGTTTGTAAAATGGTAGAAGTTTGTAAAATGGTACTATTTAAATTATATCCTCCACTGTAGGCCAGATCTGGGTTCTTGACCCTGATGTCTTGGCTTTTATCGGTTAGAGGCACCTGACAGAAGAGCTACTACCTGTACCCCTATTAGTGGGCCACGAGGCATTTCCCAGAAAGGGGCTATCTTCCTGGCTTTTTCAAAAGGCATTTGTGAGCCATGTCTGGGGTTACCTTCTGTGGATCATGCAGGCCAATCCATACAGGCTGGGTTCTTTGATAGCCACTTATGTACTCTGCTATGACGCTGGCTTCCTTTAGATTCAGGATAGATGCCAAGTGGGCTCCGTTTCCATAAGACTGACACTCAAGCTGCACACAAGGAGAGGTCTCATTAATGATGCCTTGATGTTCCAAAGCACAGCCCTCTCCTTGGAACCTTAGTGTGCCAAGCAGAAGGGACTCACATAGCCCCCTCTTACTCCTCCAGCAACTAAGACTTAAATCCCACAGCAGACTCCTGTCACCACGGGAAAAAACAATGCCACAGAGTCAGGTCTGTGAGGAACAGGCAGGACAAGGTGAAGGCAAGAGATTTAGGGTCAGAGAAAGTGCCTGATGACCTGGTCTTGCCTTTTGTTAGTACTTGTGACCTTGACAAGTCACTTCACCTCTCTGAGGTTCAGTTTACTCAAAATTGCAGTTTGGGAAATTCCTTTGCTTAATGCTCTCTCACACACTCTTTCTCTCCCTCCTTCCCTCCATTGCACGCGCGTGCACTCTCTCTCTCTCTCTCTCTCTCTCTCTCTCTCTCTCTCTGGTTATTCAGGACTCAGCTCAGGAAAGCACTGCATTACTGCAGACCTCCCTGGGTTTTCCCTATTAGTCATTTTTGGTATAATCTTCGAAAAGTCATCTATGCTCATGCTGTGTTGGCATTTTCTGTTCAAATGTCACAATCCTCACTCATCCTGTACTTTTTAAAGCCATAGATTATTTTTGGAGTCCTCAGTAGCTATCACGTGGTAGGTGCTCCACCCTTGCTTTATTTCTTTTAAGTTATGTGCAGGGGCTCTGAGACCAGATCATGCCACATCATACCCCCACGGCCTCCCCAGCCAGTCGCTTCGATAAACCACATTCAGAAACAACAGTGAATCTCCACTTACTGAGACTGGCTATTTGGGGATGCTGCACACAAAGTCTCCATGAAACAACATCAGTACATTTTGGGGTTGTGTAGAGCAATGAAACCTCGCATTTGTTGGGATCACTTCCATTTCTTTAGGCAGTTCCGAGGCCTCTGTTCCACGCCTTTCTACATATTACTCTCTTTCTGGTAAATCTCACTCAAGAATTCAACTAATTTTTCCTGCAAGCTTCTGGTCTTTTCATTCTCCTTTGTTCTATGTTGAGGGCAGGGGCTGTTTCCTATTCATTCTTGTGTCCTTGCAGCCCATCCAGGGCCTGAGTATATCGTATCTGCTTTATCAGTGCTTACAATATGGAAGGAGTTGAACACAGCAACCCTCTTCTCTATATTTCACCATCCAGGTGGCTTCTCCTCAAAATGCCAAGGAGGATCTCTTCATTCTGAATCAAATGAGACCTGGGGCTCTGGATGGCCCCTTGCTTGAGAGAAGCCAAATGGTCAAATCCCTTACCTCAGCGTCAGACCAGTTTCTCAGCTTCCGGAAGTATCCATAGCAATTGGACCTGTAGTAAAACCATCCGGTAGCACAGCTGGGTCTCATGAGGATATCTGTTCAAAAACAAAAGCAAGAAAAATTAAAAGTCATGACAGCAAAAACAATCAATCCCAGATTTGATGCAGCTTATAGATTGAGAACCCTTTGAATGAAAAGATAGAAGAGTCCTTTCTTCAGAAGGACCCTGTTGCATTGCTAAAAATGTACACTGTTAATCTTTCCCTCAGCCTTCCTCAAAGGGACCTGTGGCCTTTTACTAGAAGAGCTGTGCAGTGGAGAAAAGAAAATAGTCAGAGCTTTCTGGGACTGCTGGACACTGACTCTGAACTGACACTAATTCTAGGAGACCCCAAATGATACTGTGGCCTAGCAGTCAAGAGTGGGGCTTATAGAGGTCAGGTGAACAATGGAATTTTGGTTCAGGTCTGTCTCACAGTGGGTCCCCTAACCAACTGTGGTTAAGCAACTGTGGTCATTTCCTCAGATCTAAAATGCATAACAGGGTAAACATACTCAGCATCTGGCAGAAAACCACATTGGTATCTGAGACCAAACAACTATGATTCAGGCAGCACAGGACTGGAGGAGGGGTGTAAAGTGGTGGGTTTAGGTATCAGTGAGAGGAAAGAATCCGTTAGGTGGAGATACATGGAACAGGTTCAAAGGCAACTTGGCTGGAAGCAGAGCACAGGTGGGCTGTGCTTCTGTTGCAAGGGGAGGGGACATGTTAAGAAAAGGGGATGGGTTGGGCAGAAGAGGCAAAGAAAGTCATGATTCAGGGCAACTCACACTCTTTCTGCTCACCAACTGGTGAATGGGCCACATCACTTGATTTGGAAGTTTATGAAGGGGATATGGATGGAAGTGCAGAGGGGCGAGGTGACAAAGGGAATGTCAAGCTAGCAGTCTGGGCTTTGTGATAATGTGGCTACACTCTGACGCCCTGGATGGGTACAAGGGTCTTTCCTCCCACAGTGGCTGTCCATGGACTAGTTATCATAGTAACATTCTTCTCTTCCCAATCAGTTGACACTGTTGTCATTGGTTTGCTCTGCCCTTCTGATCTGTTTCATCTCCAGGTGCTCCCCACTGCTTTCACATAAGCTCTTGTTCATTAGCATTTAAGGACTTTCTCAATCTAGTATCCAGCCACATCTTCCTGTACTGCAGTCCCAGCTGTGGCTTGGAACAAGATGCTCATTATAGATTTAGATCCTTCCCATGTGCTGTTGTGTCTATGAATGATGGCTAATGATCACCCAGCTAAGAAGGAAAAGTGCTGAGGGGTACCAGAAATACACTGAGACCAAGCAGCTGTCACTATACTCATTTAAGTAAACACTCATTTAAATAAAAATTTATTTATTTAAATGCCTTGTGTTCAACTACCTCTAGAAAATTGGACAAAATTTTATGTTACGTGAAAAAGAAAAACTTTATACCACTGCTGCTCCTAATGCTGTCACCACTATCACCAAATTCTACATAGGAATCATTTACTTGGTGCCAGGTACTAGGCAAAGGGGCTTATCCATATTATGTCTTTATCAGAATAATTTAGGGAGATGAGGAAACAGGCGGAGTGGTCACCTGCTCAAGGTCACACAGTAACATGGAAAAGCTGCTTTTTAGATTCAGTTCTAAGACTTAAAATTCCATGTTCCCGCCACTAACTCTCGCAACCTTCAATAAATATGAAATAATTAGAAATTAGGAGTTTAGCAACAGAAATGATCAGCAGGTTGGGATGCCTCACTTACGATATCAGGAGGAAAGAAAGCAAAGAAGATCCTTGACCCTTAAAGTTAAAGCTGATCTTCTTAAGGAGGCTGACCATTGATCATCATCCGTAAAGACAGAGCTGATGAACCGGCTCCGATGTCTGAAAGGGGCAGCCTGAAGATACATTCAGAAGCAAAGCTTCTGACTTACTATTGGTGGGGATATTCTGAAAGAAGGGTCAAGAAGAGCCCAAGTCTTCCAGCCTAAGTCTGAGGACAAAGAACCCTGACCTCACACCCAATATTCTTGGTGCAGTTGGATCAGAATTCCTCATTAATCCTGAAATGCCAGAATCCTTGGTGTTCTGTGGGCAAATGCGTCAGGACAGATCCTCCATCGCGGTGGCCTTTCCTTCTCCTGACTCTGGGTAGTGACAGCAGAGATCCCAGGGGCACAGGCAGAGGATCCAGAGTGGGTAGGGGGGGTCGGGAAAAGGAGACCTAATTTACATTTCAGGCCAGACAATGAGTAATCTCTTCTCCCCTCATTCCTTCCTCTGTGTCTGTTTCTTTGAGGGAGGGTTTCTCTCCATCTCTGACCATCTTGGTTATTTTCCCCAATCTGTCTCTGTGCATCTCCAGGTCTTTCTAAGTGTTGGTTTCTCTTTCTTTGTCTCCATGTCTCTCTGTCTCTCTCTTTCTCTTTGGTCTCTGTGCTCTGTGTGTCACTCTTTTTTTTTTTTTAAAGCAAGATTCTTTAAAGATGACTTAGCTACTTTTTCTCCTGATGACAAGGGCTTGTATGTCTCTCTTTATCTGCAATTCTGTGTTCGCCTTCTGTTCTTTCTCCATCTTCCTCTGCTCTCCCCTCGGCCCCGCAGGAGTGCAGCTCTGGCCATGTGCCCCCTGGTGGAGACATTTCAGCTCCTAGAAATGCAACCAACTGCTGCTCTGCTGAGGCACTGCTGTGCCTCCTACTGCTCCACACATTCATGGATTTACATATATTCTAATCATCCCCACAATAACCCTGTGAGTTAGATACTCATCCCCTTGATCCAGATGAGAAAATCAAATGGTCATGTCCTAGGATCACATAGCAAAGACAGAGACAAGATTTCACCCCAGAGAGTCTGACTCCAAGGAGAAGCTCCTGCCTTCTTAGTCACTATTCTGAAGCTATTTGTTTTAAAACCAACCACATTCTTTTCAGAATGCCCTAAGTACCAGACCCTCTCTGAGACATAGGGATGGGTATCTCATTGTACAGAGGAAGAGACCTCTTTAGGAAGACCCTCTGAAGTCACCAGATGGGGAGTGTAGTGGACCCTCAGGAAGGGATCAGTGTTTTTCCAGCAGCCCTAGACCCCAGATCCTCCCTCTCATGATGCTAGAGCTCCCCATTATATGCATGCAGTGACAAGAAGTCTCAGCTGTTGACATCTGGTCTGTACTTCTCTGACTGTCTTTCTCCATCAGAGACCAACTTCTTTACCAGAAGTGTTATGCTGAGGCACTGCTTCTTTGCCAGAGGAGCAATGTCAGAACATTGTTTAACCTCCTCTGGTCTTGTTTTCTTGTCTGCAGGGGGCTTAACAATATATACCTTCTTCAGAGAGTTGCTGGGAGGATTAATTAGTTTAACGCATGTACGGTGATTAGCACAGAGCCTAGTATATTGTAATTGTTCAATAAATACTAGCTGATAGAATCACTGCTATTAAAATCATCATTATTACTGTAGTCAGTGTAATATTGTTGAAAATATTAACCAGATGAAGCCTTTTTTTGTTGTCTCTGAATCATGATGCTCTATGGCTCTCTAACCATTGAATTGGTCCTATGCATTGCTCCAAGGTGAAGGACAGACACAGGCCAGAACAAAGAAATCATTGCAGAAACAATAAGAGTTACAACCATGACCATAGGTCCTGTTGAGAGAGAAAATTCATTTCTAAGTTCTCCATACTTCCTTTAAGTGCAAGATCAGAGTTTTCCCGTAAGCCATAGCACAGAGGATATACAGATTCTCTATATGACATATTTACAACATATGCTCCTAAAGAGGGAAACTAGAGAGGTTGGTGAAATCTGAAATACGGGTTTGCTTATTATTCCCCAGGATAGAGCAGAAGCAAATGCCAGCCCCAGCCTGAGGTCAACCCAGCACCAGAGCAGCAAGAAACTACCTGTCCATGTAGAAATGGCCACGAAGGTAACCGTGCAGGGGAGTTCAGGGCAGTCCTGCATACTCTTGCCCAATTCAGAAAAGGTGGCTGATGTCCATCAATGGATGAATGGACAAAGAAAATGTGGTACCTAAACACAATGGAGTTTTACTCAACCATAAAGAAGAATAGAATTATGCCATTTGCAAGAAAAGGAATGGAAGTTGAAAACATTGTGTTAAGTGAAATAAGCCAAACTTGTGAAGATAAGGGTTGTATGTTTCTGTCCCGTGTGGAAGCCACAGAGGAAAAAGGAAAGGAAAGGTAGTGGGGGGGCGGAGGATCTCATGAAAATTAAAGGGATATCAGTGGAGTAGAGGAAAAGGATTAGGAGGAGGAAAGAGGGGAGAAAAAGGAAAAATAATAAGGAATGCTATTGGCCACATTATACTGATGTATCATGTGCATATACAAATATTTAACAATGAATTCCACCATTCTGTGTAATTATAATGCACCAATAAGAAATATTAGGAAGGGCTGGGGATGTGGCTCAAGCAGTAACACACTTGCCTGGCATGTGCAGGGCGCTGGGTTCGATCCTCAACACCACATAAAAATAAAATAAAGATGTTGTGTCCACCGAAAACTAAAAAAATAAATATTAAAGAATTCTCTCTCTCTCTCTTTCTAAAAAAAAAAAAAAGATGACTGAGTTCCCAGAATCTGAACACCCATAAATGGTTGAAAGAATTAGTAGCTAGAAATAGTTGTGGGGTTGAGGACAGAGAACCACATAGTACAAGGATGTATAAAGAGTAGAAGATAGCAAGGACCACAGATTTCAACTGTGGGGGCCAACATGGTACCCAAGAATGCTGCTTTCCTTCAGATTTCCTTCCAAAGGTAAGTGGGAACAATGCTAAGTTATGGACAGCAATGCTAAGTTAAGGATCCCTTAGAAGCCCTTCTTCTCAACAGAAGTGATGCTCAAGTCAGGATTCTTCACTCTTCCACATACAACTCCCAGAAGGCCACATGGGATTATACTAGACACTTAGGGCCAGGAGCCAGCCAGAGGAAAACATCATCTTGTTGTGTGATCTTGGGCAAGTCTCCACCTTTCTCTGGGCCTCATTTTTCTCATAAATAGAACAAAAGAGTTACATCACATAAGCCCACATTTTATGGAAATGAAAGATTTCAGATATTCCATGATGTTTATTCTTAGCACACTCAGTTCCCCATCCCCCACTTTCTCCATTGGTAGATTCTATAGCATTGCTTCCCATTTTGTTGACATGCTACTTTGTACTTGACTCTTGGCCTATAAGTGTGGAAGAGTCATCTCTCC
Source organism: Marmota monax (assembly GCF_021218885.2). Taxonomy (NCBI): domain Eukaryota; kingdom Metazoa; phylum Chordata; class Mammalia; order Rodentia; family Sciuridae; genus Marmota; species Marmota monax. The sequence continues at coordinate 185,353 of NW_026693476.1, read as the reverse complement.
GATTAGGTTGCAGATTTCTTGCAAACTGGAGTTCCTGCTCAGTGGAACTCTAGGAAAACAGTGCCTAAATATTACAAAGTTCTGACGATAGCTATCATTTATTGGCTGTCTGCTAGGTGTATGGTGTTTTCAACAGTTTCTATATCCTTCACAATGAACTTTCAAAATGTATTCTATTTAAGTCTGACTTACAACCACCTAGGGTTGGCTTTAGTTTGATTCGAGAGCCCTTGAACTTTTTACCACATTGTTGTTCATTTGCACCTTTAACATGTATTTCCTGCAGTGCTCAAATGACTTTTTTTGGAGGTGGGGGCAGGAGAGGGAAAGTCCATGACTGTATCATGAGCATTGTGGGATCAACCACGGGCTCAGGTCCCGCTCAATGGCCTCACTCACCACCTAGGACTTCAGGGCTGAGCACACAGCTCAGCAGCAGGAGCAGTCGCATACTTCTGGATGCCATCTTCCTTTTCCCCTGAGGACAGTACTTTCGATACTTCAACTCCAAGAATCTCAGAGTCCTAATTAGTTTTTCTTTGCAACTCCTATATTTTCCTAGATCTGCAATCAGAACACATTTGCACCAATTTAAAGGACCTAGGAATTTAATGGAGGAAAATAATATTTTTCTGGTGAAATCCAGATTTTGCAATGAAGAGAATATCAAGTTAATGTAGAGATAGGAAAACTTAATTTAAACGATTTTGTTCTTTCTTGCAGGGCATTCTGGACCAGTGCCTGAGACCTAACTACAGCAGTCTGAACAATTTAATAGTCTAAATGGAGAAGGCAATTAATAAACCACCGGAAAGCCGGTTCCTGTTATTTTCTGGAGAGCCAGCAGAGGGCGAGTTTCTCAACTAGATAGTGATGGGCTTTCTAAAGTCAAGAAAAGCAAATCAAATGCTTCCAACACTGAATTTTTTAATGTTAAGGTTCAAACTAAACATAAGGCCCAACATTCAGATTTTAAAGGTTAAAAAAAACCCTGAGGTCTATAGCTATGAAGTCTCATTTTTACTAGTTACACTAGATCTGACTTCAATCCAGCACTTTTTCCTTTATAGTTTGTTGACATCACTTTTTTTAGTAGCTTTGTTATCTTCCCCCATTATCAAAAAGTATGTGTTATGAAAACATCAATGCAAAACCAGAAAATAAAAATCAAATACCATTGCTCAGAACTAAACTATTCAGTGAATACCCTTACAGACATCTTTCTATGAATCTCTTTGTACAATTTTATATAAATTGCATCATTATGGTTTTGTTTCTCAGAAGCAGATTGATTTTAATGGTGTTCTTGTACTCACATTTCCTCATGCAGTTTTGATTCTCATATAAATTCACCTATGCCAGGTTGCAACTTAACAGAGTGTGCACATTTTTGTTTTGAAACTCTGCTAAAATTCCTTCTGAAAGGTTTTACCAGGTATTCCACCAGTAGTTTTCAGGGATGTTGGTTTCTCCAACCTCTACACCAAAATCCCACGCCCCCCACCCACCTTTTTTCCCCCCTAATTTAGGTATATTAAAGAAAACATCAGTATTTTGTCACTATATTAAAGTTGCTAATAAAATCATCTTTTTATAATGATTAGCTTTTTGTTTTTCTTTTGTGAATTTTAAGTTGACAGTTTTTAATATTTTTCTATTTCATCATTTTTTGGAGGTGGTACTTGACCACTGAGCCACATCCCAGTCCTATTTTGTATTTTGTTTAGAGACAGGGTTTCCACTGAGTTACTTAGCACCTTAATTTTGCCGAGGCTGGCTTTGAACTCGTGATCCTCCTGCCTCAACCTCCAGAGCTGCTGGGATTACAGGCGTGCGCCACTGTGCATTCATTGTTCTTTTTTATCATGATTTGTGAAACCTTTTTGTATGTCTTTTATATGCTATTAACAGTGTTTCCCAGTTTCTATTTTTCTCTGGTTCATATTTTTTTTTACCATTCTGAAATTTTCAAAAAAATTACATTGTCCTATGTATGATCTCCCTTAGAATTTTTGGAATTTATATCAGACTATCTGACCGTCACTGTTGCATAAGTTTAAAATAGTCATCCTTATTCCCTTCTTTTTCATCTATCTAGGCTTTATGCTAGTGTGAGTCTGAAACTAGGTTCAAGATTTTCTTTGTCAAATAATTATTTAAGTGAATGACCCATTCAGTTTTTATTTGATCAATAATTTACGGTAAAGAGCCAGGACACATGGTCGAGCTACCAAAGAATAGATGACTTAGGGGGAATAGTGGAATTACAGATCTGAACTGGAGACTTTCCTGGAAAATCTAATCTGGGGTCCATATGAACACTTTGATGAGCGTTAACAGGAGAAAACAAAAGGCGAAGAGTGTGGAACTGTTGTAAACCCTCCTTTTTTATTAATCACATGAGCGCACACTTATATCCTCCCACAAGTAATGGAATATTATCAGTGTCCTAAAACCCTTTATAATGCAAATTGTTAAAATTTATCTATCAAGATATCTGGGGGAAGAAGGATGCAGCTTTTTATTTATTTATTTTTATTTTTTTAAAGTTATTTATTTATTTTTATATATTTATTTTTTAGTTATTGGTGAACACAAGATTTTTATTTTATTTTTATGTGGTGCTGAGGATTGAACCCAGTGCCTCATGCATGGTAGGTGAGCACTCTACCACTGAGCCACAACCTCAGCCCATCACTGAGCCACAACCTCAGCCCATTTAAATCAATCTAAATGAATCATTGATGTCTAGTGGATGCCTATGCCATGGTATTTAAGTCCCACAATTAGGCTGCATTACTGGTATCATTACCTTATTTTACAGGTGAGGAAAGTGATGTTCATTGAGATTAAGTCACATTTCTAAAGTTTTACAGCTGCTAGGCGGCAGAGCTGTGATTTAACCCAACACTGAGAGACACCAAAGCGGATGCTCCTCAAAATGAGGGAAAAAGAAAATAAGCAATTCAAATCAGACAACACAGCACCAAAAAGCATCACTAACCTCATGAGAGCTATGATTTGTAATTTCTAGCAGAGGAAAACAGAGGTTCAAAGAAAGCCCTTTGACCCCACTTCCATGAGGGTTATTACCTGGTTGGCCCCGAGGCTTTGAGAACCCTGCCTTCTTCAGCGTCTCCAGTGGTCCCAGGTAAAATTTCTGGAGCTCTTATATCATCTTGCTTCAGGATTTAATAACCTTTATTTTCATCATAGGGGCAATAAGGTTATTTGCCAACAATAAGCCTTATCTGTGGTAAAAAAAAAAATGAGAGAGAGAGAGATAGAGAGAGAAGAAAATTAACCATGTAACCATGCAAGTGATGGCTTTAGAGGCAACTTGTGCTTTGAACAGCCAGGAAAATAACCTCTCCCAGTATGCAAACAGAATCTCTCCTTTATATCCCATGTTATAAAAATAAACAGTATCCTATAGTCTGTTGATAGCCCATCTTCCTCTCCCCTTACTTCACTTATTATTATTTTTTGTTCTCTCTATTTTTTTTGTTGAAGATTGCCCGTATCTCCCCTTCCTTTCTAGAAAGATGCCCCACTTCAACTCCAAAGAATCTATCCTTGCAGACAGGTTTTGCCATCAGGGATGGACCTATGTGTCATGACCCGTGTGGTTTGCCTTACAGAATTCCCTCTCTGAAGCCCAACCTCCTCTCTCCCAGCATGCATCAGGTTTCTATGTGAGTTCTACCTGTAGAACAAGATACTGAAATTCTGTTCTTATGCAGGGCAATGATGTCAAAATATCTTTTGTTGATATAATATTTTACAATGGTTTATCTTAGATCACCAGATGAGATCCTAAAAAAATCCCTATGATCAATGTAGGACAAGGCATCCCCATTACACCCTCAAGAAACCCAATGTCAAGAAAGATTAGGAAACGGGCACAGGTTCTCAATGCTGGCCAGTAGTGGAACTAGAACCTGGAACCTCTGACTCAAAATATGGCCCCGCTTGCAGATGCATGGTCTTGTTGAAAACATAAACTATTTGGAAAGGGCAACAAGGTTTCCTTTCCAGTGTAGATGGCAAAGTATTAAACAACGTTGTAGTTGCCAGAAGTCATTAGCCTTGAAGAACAGACTTCAGTCTGTAAAGGATCTGTGTGTCTGGAAACCTTAAACCTGGAAAGAACCGTGATAATTATCAAATCTTACTCTACTGGAAAGGAGCTGAGGCCCAGAGAAGGGTCATGAGCTCTTCAGTCCACAGCTGGTTGTAGGTGAAGCTGACATCAGAAGTTAAGCTTCCATGATCCAAGCTCAGTGTTGTTTTTTAAAATGCTACGGAGCCTTTTTTGATTGTATTTTTCCAACCTGTGCATGAAGTCATGATAGGACCTGAGAAGGCTCTGCTTTAATGGTTTACAAAGGACGTTTTAACTTCTACTCTGATGATGCTCTGGGGTTCTGGTTTCCCATGGAGCTTGGCCCCCTTTCACTGGGTAGCACTGAGCATGCTATGGAAACTCTCTGAGCCTTGGATTTCACATCAGTATGTGGAAGGATGGTATGACCAGATGAATTTCATTGTATGCACTACCTGTTTAACACAAACCTTTTTCTGTTAGGCAGCTGGATGGGAATCACCACTGCTTCGCAGCACAATGGACAACAAAGAGAGTAACTCCAAGCCTTGTAAGTTCCAAAACCCAGGTCCAGATGTAATACAGAAAAGTTTTTACAGGTTAGGAACTGTGGTGTGTGCCTGCCATCCCAGCAGAAGGATGACAGATGGATCACCTGGCCAGATCATGTTTCAAAATAGAAAAAATAAAATTAAACAATCTGGGGATATAGCTTAGTGGTGAGGTGCCTCTGGGTTCAATCCTCAGAGCCCAAACAAACAAAAAACAAAACAAAAGCCAAGCTTTCACAAAATATGTGATTAGGTAGATCACTTCCCACTCCACCCTGTCCCTTGCTCTGCTATTCTACGCCACTGTATAAAGATTTCATATAGTGAACAAAAGAGGAGAGAGAAATAGAACAGGTAAGAAAATTAGCCATTTCTAGAATTTAAGAAGCCTCTCACTGAATTGTCCCTTGATTAGTTCCAAATGAGGGCATTCATAGAATACAACTGAAACTCCCCCCCCCCACCACCTTCTTAGGGCCTTGCTAAATTGCTGAGACTGGTCTTGAACTTGTAATACTTCTGCCCCAGCCCCTGTAGTTTCTGGGATTATAGGCATGTGTCACCACATCTGGCCATACCTGAAATTTTGGGACAAGACTATGATGGACTAGAAAAATATCTGAATCAAAAAGATCCACCCAATGTGGAGTAAAATTAGTTTAAAATGGAAGTGCAATTTTCATGAAGACACACTATATGTTAAATTTAGAAAGCAAGAACCCTAGAAACCACAAATCAGCAACAATTACGTATAAGGTATGAAAGATCAGAATGACACCATAATGGAGAAATAAAATGGGATCCAGGCAGCCTGAGAGAGCTATCTTGAAAGTGTGAAGAGAAGCACTTTGGAATTCCACACCTAGCCAACCAATCACTAAGGGTGAGTATGGGATAAAGACATGTTGAAATCATACGAACTTAAAAAGGTTTTTATTCATTGTTTTGTTTAAATCATTGCACCAGTATGTCCTTTGGCAAGAACATAGAATGACCCCAGAAGAAAAGTATGTGAATCAATAAAGAAATAAGTGTTGACTGGAATGAATAATTACAATTATGCTTAGAATAAGATTAGTAGTATCTTTATTTTTAATATGAACAGGAACTAAAATACCAGACAATAACAACTGAGATTAGAGAGAATTTGGAATAAAGTTAAAATGTTCTAAAATCAGATGTGGATTAAATTTAGACTTTATTAGAACTCTGAGTATATGTATTATCAGAGTACTCTTGACATGCAAACTTGATGTTGTTGTGGTTATGAAGAAAAACTGCAGTTGAGCCCCACCTTCACCCAGACTTTTAGCACAGCAGGAAACCCCTTCCACATCCCAGCCCCTCCTGTCACTCTTGCCTCCATACACTTGAATTTCTGTTCCCTCAATACCACATGTCAGTATTTCCCCCCAGGGCCATCTTCTGTGCCCTTTTTCATGCTATTCCCTTTTTGCAATGCCTTCTTCTCTTTCTTTGATCATGTCTATTCATCTCTTAATTAATTCAATAAATAGCAAATGTGACTGCAAGGATGTGGGTGCATGGGTGTAGGTACCATGAAGAAGGGAACAAGAAGTAAGAAAAGTTCCAGAACACTGACCCTATCCCTGTCATGTGAGAGCTTTCAACAATGGCAGCTTGCTTTGGTCCACAACTTTTTGGAAGTTTTTCTTTATTCCGTTCTCTGACAGTAGAGATGCCTCCCCTGCGGCGCATGTGCCCCATCCTTGCATTTGAAGTCTCTGTTTTTGGTCTTTGTTAATAAATCTCTAAGCCATTCCCAAAGAAGAAATGTACCTCCTTCAACTTTCTAAGCTTGTGCTTAAAGTTTAGTGTCTAAACTGACCCAGAACTCAGGAACTCACATTTTAGAGAACAAGTCAGCTCATATTGATCATTTTTTCCCCTTTCACTTAACATTTTTTTTCTTTTTTGGGGAGAAGACATTCACTTCTTTTTCATGGAGAGATGTTTTCTTTCCTCTCTTGGAAGGATTCATACCTTAAGTGATGTAGTGACTCCACTTGGCTTCCTAAAAGACCCTTCCAAATGGGAACATACATATTGATATATCTCTATGGATAATACATTCCAGAAAAAAGATGCATGATTAAAAATGCTTCCATTAGGGACCGAGGTCATGGCTCGTGATAGAGCACTTGCCTAGCATGTGAGAGGCACAGAGTTCAATTCTCAGCACCACATATAAATAAAATCCAATGACAACTAAAATAAATAAATAAATAAATAAATATTTTAAAAAACAATGCTTCCATTGGGTTGGAGGTATAGCTCAATAGTAGAGCACATACCTAGCATGTGCAAGGCCCTGGAAACCACTCCCAGAACCTCTTCTCGTGTGTCCACAAATACTTAGTGAGCTCTCACCAATTCATGACATGCTGGTATGACTATCCAGTGGAATCTTCCATGCTCATAGACATGCTCCAATCTGTGATATCTATGAGGTAGTCACCAAAAGCACATGTTCACCAAGTATTTTAAATGTGACTTGTGATGATGAGGAATTAAATTTTAAATTTTATTTAATTTTAATAATAAAATTTATTGTTAAATGCCTATGTGTGACTTGAGGCTACCATATTGGATAACACAGACCAGCAAGATGGGAACCAATTTCCTGTGGAGATGAGTTGATGAATACCAAAAGAGAAATGGTTTCTGTTTGCAGGGAAGTTTAGGGACAGAGGAAAACTTGTACAGGTAAGTCCTAAGAACTTGAAGGAACTGTGGGGAGTATGGAATAAAGCTGTCAAACTTGCATTTAATCCAAAGTTAATTATATCTCCAAGCATTAGGGTCTCTGCTGACATGTAAGGTACACTTTGATGAGAAAACTTTGTCACTGTGTCTGATGTTATAGGATGAGTTCCAAGTTCTTTCATCAAGTCTACCATGTTTTTTTTTTTTCTGGCTTTACTTTACCTGGTTGAAGCTGGGATCACAGTGACCCCTTGACTTTCTCCTTAATTGATTGATAAGCTCCATTTTTGAGTCAAATAGTGAAACCCTTCATTGTTTCTTCATTTGAATTCAGGGATAATTTTTTCTAGCTTTGCTATGACAGCAACTCATGTGGTATCCATTTTAACTAATGAACAGTTTCTATTTTACTATTGCTTCTGGTCCAAAGTCTTTTCAAAGTTTCTATTATCATTATCATCATTATTATTATTTTACATCTAAGTACTAGATTATCATGAAAGAAGAGCCTCAATCACTGGCAGTGCCGTGGAAAGCACTGAATGGAATGGTAAACATGAAAGAGAGATCAAAGAATGCATTTTAAGAGAATATTTTCCAAGTGAAGTCTTTTAGAAGGATTTGTGAAAGATGTGAAGAGGCTATATGATCAGGAAGTGAGTCTTAACTTTTCCCCCCCCCAGTTCTAAGCCCTAAGAAAACAGCATGAACTACTCATTATTAAAAAAAAAAAAAACAAAAAAACAAAAAAAACTATCAAGAGCTCTTTACTGTCCCCAGAGGGTACAAATTTTTATGGTCTTGAACTTTGCATTTCATATTTGACAGAGATATTAACCATGGGCACCAATGCAAGCGTGCCCTACAACATCCCTTGATAGTGAAGCAGGAGAGAGGAAATGAGTCACTGTGGAGGTGTTCATTAACTTTTACAACCAGTCTGAAGAAAGGATTCATTGAGCCCACCGATCTCCAGAGTGGGAACAGATGGCAGTGAGCCCCCTTCCCCTCCATTCCATGAACAATTTATTATCTAGATTCATGAAAAACTTTCCTGCTGGAAATCATCAGTTGATTCACTCAAGAGGCTCAGCAGAAAGTCCACTGCCAAAATGTAAATAGAAAATTCTTCACACTTCTAGATTTTTAACTCAAGTCTTAATCTCTCCCAGAATGCTGCCCTAAATCAGCCCCTTTCTCTGTGACATCATCTCCCAGAGTTTATGGAAAGCAGTGTTTATGGGCCGTTTGCTTCCGACAAAGTGTCATTTTTCAAGAGCAGGGATGTGATTTTCCATCTTTACCTGTATGTCTTACACCTAGGTGGTGTTCAAAATGTATTTGTTGGAGAAAAGTTAACCTTTAAACAAATAGTGCTGAGAAAACTGGATATCCATAGGTAGAAAAATGAAGCTACATCTCTAGCTCTTACCTTATACAAGTCAAGTCTCAATGGATCAAAGACCTAGGAATTAGACTAACAAATTTGCTTCTGCTAGAAGAAAATGTAGAGTCAATCATCCAGCATATTGGCACAGGCAATGACTTCCTCAATAGGGTTCCTAAAGCTTGAGAAATAATATGAAAAATTAATGAATGGATGACATCAAATTTAAAAGTTTCTGCACAGCGAAGAAAACAATTAAGAGCAAGAAGAGAGAACTTGCATAACTTAACACCAAAAATGTAGCCTAAGAAATAAATGGGTAAGTGAACTAAACAGACACTTCTCAAAAGATGAAATACAATGGCCAACAAGTATGTGACAAATATTTGAATGAAATACAAATGGCCAAAAATTATATTCAACATCTTTAGCAATAAGAGAAATGAAAATCAAAACTATGCTGAGATTTCATCTCATTCCAGTTAGAATGGCAGCCATCAAGAAAAATAAATGTTGAACAGGTAGTGGGGGAAAAGGAACAACTTTATACTGATGGTGGGATTGTCGATTAGCACAACCCTATTGAAATCAGTGCAGAGGTTCCTCAGAAACTTAGTGGAATCACCATGTGACCCAGCTATACCACTCCTTGGTATTTATACCAAAGAATCAAAGTCAACATAATATAGCAATACATGCATTACCATGTTCATAGAAGCACAATTCAAAATATCCAAATTATGGAACCAGTCTAGGTATCTGTCAATGGATGAATGGATAATGTGGTATATATACACAATGGAGTTTTATCCAGCCATAAAGAATGAAATTATATTATTTGTAAGAAAATGGATGGAATTTGAGTACATTATGTTAAGTAAAATAAGCTAAACTCAGAAAGTCAAGGGTTATATATTTTCTCTTATATGTGGAAGCTAGAGAGGAAAAAGGAAAAGAAAGGTTGTGGGCACTCTCATGAAAATAGAAGGGAGACCAGAGAACACAGGAAGGGGACCAGGGGAAGGGAGGTGGGGCAGTAAAATGGAAATACTGGGGGATGAAATGGACCAAATTATATTGTTCTATTGTATAAATCCCACTATTATGTATGATTATAATGAACCAATAATTTAAAAATAAATGAAGTGTTACTGTGATGACCTGGAAAAATGTATTTGTTGGACCAGTCTCATATACAATTTCAATGCAGTGAAATTCCTGGGAGAGTCTGGACACATAAAAGACCCACAAAACCCATTAGCTGCCAGATTCTATTTTCATCTAAAGCTTTTTACACATTAGATTGGGTTTTTGTCTTAATATTGTATATATATACTTTACATATACATATGTAGAGGTGTGAAACATTGTTATAGTAGCAGGAACCATAATTTATTTTTGAGGAAATTATCTTGATAAGGAATATACCTTGATAAGAAAATTGGAGTGGGAAGACCCCAAGAACACTGATCAGGAGAATACAAGGCAGTAAAACATCCATATTTTAGGCAATAGAATTGATATAGGAAGAGGTGATCAGAAAAGAGGTGAGCAGAGGGAGAATGAGGGGAAGGTGGAAAGCATGGTGTGGGTAAGGGACATTTAGGCATCTTTGTCTATTGTCAAATATAAAACTAATTTTTTTGTTTTCATAATTTTTGTAATTTTTAAATTAATTGATAGATTCATTCATTTTATTTATTTGTTTATTTTAAATATTTATTTTTTAGTTATAGTTGGACACAGTACCTTTATTTTACTTATTTATTTTTAATGTGGTGCTGAGGATCGAACCCAGGGGCTCACACATGCTAGGTGAGAGCTCTACCACTGAGCCTCAAACCCAGCCCAATTTATTCATTTTTAGTACTGTGGACTGAACTGAGGGGTTCTCTATCACTGGATTACATCCTCAGCCCTTTCCAAATAGCATATTTTGAGAGAGTCTCACTAAGTTGCTGAAGCTGGCCTCAAAACTTGGGATCCACCTGTCTCAGTCTCCTCAGTCACTAGGATTACAGGTGTGCAGAACTACATCTGGCTATTTGGTAAACTTCTTTACATTTCCCTAAGAGTTCTACAAATTTCATCATACTCATAGAGAGAGGCCTTCTGAGAATGGGGTTTTAGTTTGCTTTTATTTTATTTCATATTAAGATTTCATGGTATAATGATCAGAATTTTCAGTAATGTATGTAGATTTTATACCATTTTTATAAAATAAGCTATATAATTTTTTTTATGTGTGTAGTACTAAGGATGGAACCCAGGTGTGCTTTACCACTGAGCTACATCCAGAGCCCTTTTTATTTTCTATTTTGAGAGAGGGTCTCCATAAGCTTCTGAGGCTGGACTGGAAATTGTTTTCCTCCTGCCTCGGCTTCCCGAGTCACTGGGATTAAGGCTTGCATCACGGCACCCATCTAGAGTTTTAGGTGGGTATTAATCCATGTGCATAGAACACCATGCAAATCATGTTTATCTGTGATTATCCCTCTGGAGAATGAAATAGAATATAAAGGGGAATGACTTTCACTTTTTATCTTTATTTATTTATTTTTATGTGGTGTTGGAAATCGAACCCAGGGCCTAGCCCATGCTAGGCAAGAACTCTACTGCTGAGCCATAACCCCAGCCCACAACTTTCACTTTTTATGTAGTTCTGTTTTCTTTGAAAATAGTCACCAGTATATTTTATTTTTGTAAGTAGATCAAAACAGCAAATAAATGAAATAATCTTTCCTCTTTACCTCACCAGTCTGCTGGGAAAACCAATAAGTATGATAAAAGTGAAAGACATTTTATATTGCAAAATGCCCAATAAACTCAGAACTGCTGTATATGCACATAAGAAATTACTAATAACATTGAGCAAAACACCCGTGACTTTGGCTTTTCATCTATCATCCAAATGAGGGAATTGGACTAGACAGTTTCTCTAGCTCCTGCTAAGTTCAGAATATTTGGGTCTCGCCTCTTCTCCTGATTTTTAATCATATGGCTCTTTAAATTTCATCCTTCTTCCTCATGGGTTTCTGCCGCATGCCCTCAGTAGCTCAGCTGTTCCTCTGCCCAGGGCTTTGTGAATAATTGGAGATTGTTTATACTGGGTTCAAGGGGGGCTGCTCTCCAGCACTAAACGTACAGGATGTCTTTCCTGTGTGCTGACCTCACTGGGTTGCCATAAGGCTGGATTAGATGTCTGCAAACATCTTTAATGACTAGGATTATCTGATAACTTGTCAATACCTGGTCTTTCTTGGAGAAAGCTTTTAACCAGAAGTTCTAGCATGTGATTTAGTTACTTCCTTTCTCACTTTTGGATTCTTATGACTTTAAATTTTCTCCCTCCTTCCTCTTCTCCTTCTCCCCCTTTCTTCCTTCTCCCCCTTCTTCCTTCTCCCCTTGCCCTCTAAGTTATTTTTTATTGCATAGGTACCCACTTGTTTCTTATCTGTTGGGTCTTGCCACATTACCTCCTCTAAATAACTAGCTGAAAATGTGGTTTCCCTAAGTGCCAGATTTCTTGTTTAATTTTGTTTTGCATTTTAAAAGATTTTTTATGATGATGTTACTTTTGACACGTCTATACATCTGTGTAACAATGACATGGATCCAGATAGAGACCATTTCCATTTCCTTGGGACAGCTCCTTCTGCCTCTGCTCAGCAGGTACTCTCACCAAGGCTACAACTATGCTGATCTCTATCACCATAGATTCATTTTGCCACTTTCTGAATTTTATATTAATGAAATCCTATATTATGTACTCTTCCATGTCTGGATTATTTCACTCAACATAATGTATTTGTAAGCCATACACTTTGTTGCTTGCATGGATATAGTAGCTGCTCTTTTATATTGCTAAGTAGCATTTCATTCCATGAATACAGCAAAATTGATTGATTGATTCTCGGTTGACATTTTGTCTATTTCAATACTTCTTTTTGTGTGTGAATAGTTTTTTTTTTTTTGTGTGTGTGTGTGTGTGTTTGGTTTTGGGGTTTTATTTTCATTTGTTTTTGGTGCACATATGTTTTTATTTCACATGTAAAAATGAGTTTTCTTGGCTGGGATTGTGTTCAGTGGTAGAGCACTTGCCTAGCATGTGTGAGGTACTGGGTTTGATCCTCAGCACCACATAAATATAAATTAGTGAAACATAGGTACTGCATGCATCTACAACTAAAAAATATTTTTAAGAAAAGAATGAGTTTTTTTGTGTTGTGGAATATGTTCATTTTAAAATCTGTTAGAGACTGACAGACTGTTTTCCAGAGCATTTTAACTATTTTATATACACACCAGCAATGCCTGAGAGTTAGAAGTGCTCCACATCCTGAGTAACACTTGGCATTGTCAGTCTTTTAATACTTTTTGTTCTAGTTTTAAAACATAAGATATATATTTCACGTACTATAACTAATCTTGAAGTTAAGAATTAGAGACTGCCTACCTATCAAAGGAAACCCACAGGATGGGAAAAAGTATCTGTAAATCACATCTCATAAGAGATTGATATCCAGTTATATAGAGAACTAATAAAACTCAACAAGAAAACACCAAAAGACTCCTGTTGAAGAGATATCTGCGTCCACATGTTTATTGCAGCTCTATTCACATTAGATAAGATACGGAATCAAACTAGGCGTCCATCAATGAATAAATACGTAAAGAATATATGGTATTTACACAATGAAATATAGTTGTTTGTGTTGGAGATTTGGTTTCAGAACCTCACGGACACTTGTGCCTTGTTGGGAGGAATGTAAAATAGTACAGTCACTGTGGAAAACAGTATGACAGCTCCTTAAAAGGTTAAAAACAGAATTGTCATCCATTGCTGGGACAAAATACCTGAGATAAACAACTGAAAGTTAGAAAGATTTATTTTAAGTCACAGTTTCAGAGGTTTCAGTCCATGGTCACTTGACTGTATTGCTTTGGGCCTGTGGCAGTATAGTATGTCACAGTACATGAGCACATAGTAGAAGTGGGTTCACCTTGTGGATTCCAGGAAGCAAAAAGAGAGAAAGGGGCTAGGGTTTCAAGATCCCCTTCAAGGGCATGTCCCCCATGACCTAACTTCCTCCCATTAGTCCCCACCTCCTAAAGTTTTTACCACCTTCTACTAGTGCCATAGATTGTGAACAGCCTTTAACATGTGGACCTTTAGGGTACATTTAAGCTCCAAATCATAACACCATATGATCCAGCAATTCCACTTCTGAGTGTATGCCCCAAAGAATTGAAAGCAGGATCTTAAAAATATTTTTGTACACTCAGGTTTGTAACAGTATTATTCACAATAGCTAAAATGTGAAAGTAAGCCAAGTGTCCATCAATAGATGAATGGATAGGCTAACTTTGGTAAATCCATACAATGGAATATTATTCAAAATTTAAAAAGACATTTGGTAATGCACTACAACAAGGATGAATCTTGAGGACAGGATGCTAAGTGAAATAAGATAGCCACAAAAGACAAATACTTCCATTTGTTTGAGGTGCTTAAATTAGTCAATTTTTTTTTACAGAAAGTAGGATGGTAGCTTCCAAAAGTTGAGGAGAGTGGGGGAGGGGAGTTATTGTTTTAAAGATAGTTTCTGTTTTATATGACAAAAAGAGTTGTATATGGTGGTAGTTTTGCACAACATTATACATGTATTTAGTACCACTTAAGATGATTAAGATGTAAATTGTTATGCATATTTTTAAAAACTTGAGGAGGGGGGAGACCTGTTTAAAGAAAATGTCCCAGCCCTTCTCAAGAAGATAATTCCTATGTAGGAAAATCAATATTCCTTTCTGGGCCTCAGTTTCCTCATCTTCAAAAGAAGAGTGTTTGAGTGGATGATTTCTAAAGTCATCTCCTACTCAGATACTAGATTGGAAGGAAGCAGAGGAGCATGGTTTTTGGTGTCTGGACTTTGGCAACAGTCAGATTTTCACTGGGTGCTGCCACTTGTTAGTTGGGGCATTTTGAAGTAGATACTGAATCTTCAAGAGTCCACTATTTTTTATCTAATAAAAATCAGATATTAATTGTACACCTTCCATGGAGAAATTGTGACTATTGAATGAGACAATGAATGAAACACGATTAGCACAGTGCTTGGTACATAGTCAGAGCTTAACAAATGTCAGATTTTTAAAAATGGACTCTTTCCAAAGTGCCCCAGTTGTTCATGTGACACATACAAGTTGGGAAGGAAGCATGAAATATCATGCACTCCCAGTGGTCTATCCAAAGCACTTGCTCTAAGTGGAACATGAAGTACACTTCCATACACAGAGTTTGTTCAGATGTGACTAAACCAAGACTGTGGCGAATGGCAAGCCTCCACTACCTTCAGCCTCCCTTAATTTACAAGCAAACCGTTCCCCCAAAGTTCCTATGAAAGTATTGTTTATTCTGCTTTCTAATCTCTTCAAGAAAAATAGGAAAGAAATTATCATTTACTTTCAAGTCTGAAAGTTATTCATATCCTTCAATGCTCTCAAAAGATGTCTAATCTTGCATAAATAATGATTAAGGTTTCTTCTAAAAGGTGGAAGTGAATATTGGCAGCTTATCTTAAGGATGGATTTATATAAATTTTTTTTGTATATATCAATCATTGGTTAAAAATTTTTAAAACATCAACAAATTAGTTGACTCCATGCTTTTTGACTGAGGGAGACTTGAAGCCCTGGTCCTGATAGGAAGGGAAGGAGCAAGCCAAGTTTCTTGCAGGTATTCGACAAAGTGGTAGGGAATTAGATTTCATGTCGTTCAGCCCTGTGTACTGAAAGGTAGGGTTTGTGGTACATGGTTTCAAATGACAGCAGTGAACTTGGTCTGCTACATGAAGTTTCAAGAGTATGAACTTTTGCTGATGAATACCAGAGTACCCATCAGCTGTTTCAGTAATCTTAGCCCTAGCTAACATTGGGAAACCATCCTGGAAGATCCCCAGAGCCAGAAAGTGAAAGCCTATAAAATTATCATGTGAGCATGTAGCAGTAAGGATCAGCTATGGGCTGCAAAAATGCCGACATTTTTGAGCTGGGTGACAGTAGAAGCTCATTGCTTTTTTACACCTATCACACTGCCTGGAATGTAGTAAAAGCTTAATATATGTTTACTGAATATACTAGGGGATTGTTTTGAGGATCCATGTGCTTATAAACTGACTACCTTGAATGCAATGCTCCTTGGGGCTTTCTCCCTATAGAGACATCCAGATATTTGGAGAAATGGTTGATTCAACAGTGGTCAACCTGGGTCATACAGGTGAATCCAAGTCTTCCAGTTGGAAGCCACCTTCTCAGGTAGTGGGCTATTTGGGCCAGAGCAATTTCATGTGAAAGTAGCACTCAGAAGAGGAGCAGCAACTGATGGTGCTCCCCAGATGCATTATGATGTACAAAGACTAAGCCCAGTGGGGGTCTCTCTAGCAATAGAGTTGGTTACTCCTTGACCAGCTTTAGCAGGTTTGTTTCAAACTGATCACAAAGGATGGTTTTATTCTGGATAGATTGTTGTTCTAATGAACATGGTCAGCTCTTGGTGTGGCTAACAGGTGATGTTGATGGCAATTTTCCTCCTTGTGGGGTCTCCATTACAAACATTTTCCAACACAAAGCAAAATTGAAAGACTTTCACAAATTTGGTATTCTTTCACCTATATGCCCATCACCCAGATTCTGTCATTAACATTTACTGCCCTTGTTTTATCACAGTCTATACCTCTAACCATCTCCCAATTCATCCATCAATCCATCTTAGATTTTGTTGCATTTCCAAGTAAAGTACAGTCATCACTATACTTGCCTATAAGTATTTCAGCATTTCTGTTTTTTGCTAAATTTTTATATTTAGGCTTTTTTGGAGGTAAAATTTACACACAATGAAATGAACAAATCATTATAATTAGCTGAGATTTGACAAATGCATAAATACATGTAAACTGTAGTAATGTAGTAAAGGTACCTTTTGAAGATATCAACCATTTCCATCACCCTAAAAAGTTCCTTATGCCCCTTTCCAGGCAATTCCTGCCCTATATATAACAGCTTCTATTCTGATGTTTTTCCACTGACTTAAATTTGTGTTTTACAGAACTTGTATCAGTGGGACTCAAGAGTGTGTACTCTTCATTTATGGCTCTTTCTACACAATGAAATTTTTTTGAGATTTATCCAAAACAAATGAAAATATTGCTGTGTACATCAGAAGTCTGCTTCATTTTACTATCCCCTTGAATAAATATACCAAAGCAAAGCTTATTATTCTGTTTTTATATTGACAGATACTTGAGTATTGCCAGTTTTGCCATTATGAATGAGGCTGCTATGAGCATTGTTGTGTAAATTGTTTTGTGGATTATGTTTTAATTTCTCTTGGATACATATCTTGGAATTCCCGAGACATAAGGTAGGTAGTAGTTTAGTTGAATAAGAATCTGCCAGGCTTTGTATTTACCACCCCCCCCCCCCGCCCGAAATGTTTATACCATTGTACATTCTCACCATGTATAAGGGGGGGATTCTACATAAGCGGGTTTTTTTTCCCCTAAACTGGAGATACAGCTGATGAATTCAAGGCTATGAGCATGGGTAGAGGGGCAACTCCCCACCCTCATAACCTTGGGCTTCAGAAAGGAGGCTAATTGTGTAAGGAAACCTGGGACCAGGATGAGCTGATGTCCGACCACACAGGGTATGCAAGTGATCAAGGCATAGGGTCACAGGTAGAAAAGGGCCTCATTGGTGAATCATGATATCTGTGCCCAGGGGGCAAATAAGTAAATTCTCTGGGTAGCCCTTGAAGATAAGAATGGTCAAACAAAATAATATATCCAGAGAAACTCAGGTCTTGGTAAGATTTAATAGTTGGGAATACAGTCTTTGAATGCTGTTGTCCCTTATTCAACAATTTCTGAAACATTATTTAGATAAGCATTTTATGGACATCCTTCACTGGGTCAGGCTTAAAATTAATAAATCTTACAGCACTCTTACAAAGTCTTGCCTTCATGTCCTTTTTAAGATGGCGTATTTCATGCTAGGCATGTTCACTATCTGTCTGTCTCCTCCCTTTATGTACATACCAAATGAGCAAATGTTTGTTCAGGAAACAGATGGCCTGAGAGTAGTTTGTGAGTACAGCCACCTGGGAGGCTTTTATCTGAAATAGCCCTAGGAATGCCTGGACACAGTAGACAAAGTTTGTCAAACTGATTACTTTGGAATATGTGCTTCCAAAAGTGAAGTTTGTGAAAAGAAACCAGAATTATAGAGCCAGGAGAATTTGGAAGTGACCCAGAACCTCCACCTCATCTTACCAGGGAGATGGTGAAACCAAAGCAGGGATCTGACTGCTGTACTCTCAGTTCCTCGCAGGCTGTTAAGACTTTTGTTATGATGAAGGAGAAACACACCCCAGAAAGCTCAAATTCAAGTCAGTGATTTGAGAGGCGGAAGAGGCATCTCGTGGAAATATTTGTGCCTGAAACAGCCACTGACTCTGGGGCCACAGGGTCTGTTGCACTCTTTGGACATCTACTCTGTTCTCTTTTTTCATTCTCAGAATTTAGCACACACTTGAACACAGCTGCTCTGGTCCCAGTACCACCTGACACTTTAGGACAAAGTAAAAGGCCATGGGCATATACGCTGGCCCTTTATATTATTTCTGTTGAAATAATGGTTGAAAATCTAGTGCTGTGACTCCTAGTTTAGTGCTTTATACAGAACTTTTCTGAACATGAGCACAGAGTTTGGGAGAGTTTAACCTGAGTTTCTTCCCAGTAAGGCAGGGATAGTGATAGTTCTACCCTGAGGTGTTTCTTTGAGGATAAAATCCATTTAGTGCATACAAAGTGAGTAGAACAATGCCTGTCTAGTATGGTATTAGTGTTTGCTGATGTCATTAGCTGATAATCTCCTCTTTCTCCCTCCTCAAAAATCTCCCCCATCTCCTCTACCTCCACTCTCCACTCATCTATGCCCTGGTTTGTGCCACTCCCAGCTCACTCTCTCTAGGTTGCACCCCCTTGGATCCCTTGCTTGCACATCCCTGGCCAGGTTTGGTGAAAAGGGGATGCCTAGTGAAGCCTGGAAGGTGAGAGAAGGGTGAGGTTGGTACTTCTTCCACCTCCTTCCTTGTCCAGCACAGAGTATCCAGCAGTAGCTACTTGCTCCCATTACTTCAGTGGATCCCCTTAGCACTATTTCTCTAGTTTCTTTGGTTCCCACCTAGGAAGGTACAGGACATTTTCTTCACTGTGGCATTAAGAAATGCACAAGTGAGGGGAATAGTGGCATTCATGCAAAGGTCTTGTGGTACCTGCCCTCTGTAGGCTGGAGGTAATTATGAGAAATGCTCCTATGGACTTGCCTTCCCTGAAGGAGGAGAAGACACGCGGTGGCACTTAACCATTTATACACAATGAGAGTAATTACCTTGAGAGGCAAGGATATATGATGGTGATTAATCTTTGTGAGATCCCTAGGAATTAAACAGATGGGAAGTCCACTAAGAAATTGATTTATGCAATTATGAGGAAAACTCCAGTTCTGAGAACAGAAACCTGATTGAGTCACCACAGTAGGACTTGTGACCTCTTATTCAGTTCATAGACCTGTAGCTCCTTGTCTGAGAGGAGGTTGGATTCCTCTGCATTGCTGTTAGAGGTATATGCTGTAAATCGTCCTCAAGGTCTTCCCTGTAGGGACTCAGAGGCATTTGCTATGGTGATGGGGAAAGGAGCTTCTCAAGCTTGTAAGTTTGTGTCTCTGAGAGATGCTCAAATCAGGACAACTGTGGTAGCCATTAAAATGCACCGTTGACAGTTTCAAAAAGCTTAGCTGGCCAGCAACCCCAGCTGCTATGCTCTAAATCCAGGACTTGCTGACATGATCCCAGGCTCTGTACTATCCCATGAGGAATACCTTTCCCTTCCAATAGAACACCCAAGATGAATCATGAGGATGTATAAGCTATTTTCCTGTTGAAACTCAGACTTTTCTTTCTCCACAGTCTATTTCATTTCTGCATATTAATTTGTTTTATACAAAAGACAATAATAAATCTTTAAACTCCCATGAATCTGCCCTTTAGTGAACCCCATAGTATGATACAAAGACCCTTTGGCTGGTTGGTTTGTTAATTCTAGAGCCTGCAAACCCCTGTTTCACAGGATTGATCCTGATACTCATATTTGGGCCAGGCCTTAGAATAAGACCTATTCTAGACTAGCCCTCCTAGAGCTTAAAACCAAACTATGATGTATCCCACGGGGGAGATGGATTTTTTGGCTGAGTTCTGCCAAATTAAAAGGCCTTTGGAAATACTGTGGGATTTCCAAGGATTCCCCCTAATGGAGCATAAACCAAGTCTACACAAGTCCAAAGTGACCAGACAGTAAGCTAACCATCCCCTGGAGCAAATCAATCAGGTTAGCTAAATTGACAACCACAGAGAAATAGGTAGTGCCACTAAGGACTATGCACCTCTTTTCAAATACATATAGAGCATTCATTAAGATAGAACATCAAATAAATGAGACGTGAAAGAAATATAAAGGATGTATGAGCATTTCTATGTGGACATCTGCAACACTTCTCTAGCTGTTTTCAAATATGTAAGTCCTTACTGTAAGGGATAGTCTCTGTAACGTGCTAGGTAACATTAGAACCGCTTCCCCTCCTCCTACTGTGTTCTGGTGCTCATTGCCCACTCTCTATCCTCTCTAACCGTCCTAGCTGCTATGATTAATATCTGCTCTCTTCTTCTAGATGATCAGTTTTTTTAACTTACACATGTGTGAGAATAACCAGTATTTGTCTTTTTGATCTTATTTCATGAAATATCCTCCTATTCCCATGAATGTTGCTGCAACTGACACTATTTCACTCTTTTTATGTCTGAATAATATTATCTTGTGTATACACCACATTTTTCAGAATCCATTCATTGATAGATGGACACATAAGTGGATTGCATATTTTGACTTCTATGACTACTTCCACAATAAATATGGGTGTGCTAATATCACTTTAATATAATGATTTCATTTCCTTTGATATATACAAAATACTGAGATGCATGGATTATATGATAGTGCTATTTTCAGGTTTTAAAAATATTCCATATTATTCTCCATAATGACTGTACTGATTTATATTCCCATAACACTGTATAAAGTTGCTTTTTATCTACATCCTCACCAGCACTTTTTTTTTGTCTTCCAATACCATGTTCTTTCTACTAGAGCACAAATTCTGGGTTTGTTGTTGTTGTTTGTTCATTTGTTTTTTGGTACAGGGGATTAAACTCAGGGGATTGAACTCAGGGGCACTCGACCATCAACCCACATCCCCAGCCCTATTTTGTATTTTATTTAGAGACAAGGTCTCACTGAGTTGCTTAGCACCTCGCTTTTGCAGAGGCTGGCTTTGAACTCGCGATCCTCCTGCCTCAGCCTCCCAAGCCGCTGAGATTACAGGCACGCACCACCACACCCAGCTCAAATTCTGGATTTTTGTGGGCCCCACTATAACTACCTCATTGTAAGTTTGATTTCCATTTCCCTGATATTAGTGATGCTGAGCATTTTGCAATATAGTTGGTGACCGTTAGTCACCAAAAAGAATAGTATATCTTTTTTTATGAGAAATATCAGATTTTTTACCCACTTGAAATCAGAGTACTTATTTTCTGTTGAGATTTTTGAATTCTTTATATATTCTGAATAGATAAATGAATAGTCTGAAACATTGCCTCTACATCTGTAGACTGTTTACTCTGTTCTTTCCTCTGCTGTGCAGAAGCTTTTTAATTTAATATAATATCATTGGTCTGTTTTTGCTTTTGTTGTCTGTGCTTTGGGGGTCTTTCCAAAAGTGTCCCAGTGTCCTGACTGTTTCCCTTTTGTGTTATTTCAGTCATTTCAAACTCTGCATTCTTCCCTTTTACTTTGTGGTACAGTTTTAGTTGATTTTTTTAGTGCTGGGAATAGAACCCAGGCCTGCAATACATTGGGTAAGAAGTCTATCATTCAGCTACATCCTAAGATCTTAGTTGATTTTTTTAATGTGGTGAGAGGTAGAGATTAATTCTTTTGTTTATGTATATGTTTGTTTCCCAGCAACGTTTATAAAGAACACTGTAATTTCTCCAAGGTATGTTCTTGGAATCTTCAAAAATTCAAGTGGCTAAAAGATAAATTGATATCTCAATTTTTAATCCCACATAAAAATTTAATTCTCAACTAAATTCTCAGTTTCTAATAGGCAGGTGTGTCTGATTTTGTGGTAGTACCATGCTGTCTCTATTATTATGGCTTTGTAGTCTATTTTGGAATCACACACTTTAATGCTTCCTGCTTTGTCCCTTTCACCACCTCCTAAGGGTTCTTAAGGCAATTCTGGATTTTGGGGGTCCCTATAAATTTTGTGATTACGTTAGTTTTGTGATCAATGTCCATTATTTGTCGCTAGATAGTTGATTGAATCTGTATTGACATTATACAATATCAGTGATTCCAATCCATGCCATGGGATATCTTTCAAACGTGTGTGTGTGTGTGTGTGTGTGTGCGCGCGAGAGAGAGAGAGAGAGAGAGAGAGAGTGCACGTGCGCACATGTTCTTTATACTTTCTTTCATAAGAGTTTGATAATTTTAATTATTAGAGATCTTCAATCTTCTTGGTAAAATTTATTCCCAAGCACTCTTTGGAGATATTGCAAATAGGATATTTTTTAAAGTATCTTTTTCAGTCTGTTATTGGTGTATAAAAGAATGCTGGTTTTTTATGTTAATTATGAATTCTGCAACTTTATCCAGTGTGTTTAGCAGGTTCAAGAGCTACTTGCTGATGTCTTCAGGTTTTATTCTACATATAATATATGATCCACCAAGAGACATCACTTGACTTCCTCTTTTCCTATTTGGATGTCTCCTATTCCTTTCTTTGGCCTATTGTTCTGTTTCCCAGTACTATAGTGAACAGGAGTGGTGAAAGTGGACATCCTTGTTTTCTTACAGCTCTTAGAGGAAGTGCTTTCAACTTTCCTCCAATTCAGTAGCATGATTTTGACAATGGGTTTGTCACATATAGCCTATGTTCTGTTGAGGTATATTCCCACAATACTTAACTGGTTGAGTTTATTTTTTAAATAATCATGTGGGGATATTGAATTTTATAGAGTGCTTCATTGCAGCTCATGGAAATTTCAGATCCCAGAAGAAAAAAGTAGAAACTCAGAATTCAAACATGTAACATTCCCATCCCCAAAACCAAGACAGTATTTTCTAAATACTAAAGAAAAATCATTTTCAACAAATACTAAATATACTCTGACATATTCATATATCAAGGCCATAGACAAGGAGAACTATGCCAAACTCAGAGTATCACGATCCCATCATGAGAATATGTTAAGAATAAATTCCAGGGAAAAAGTGATGAATGAAGCCACTCAATTTTAAATACCTGGTGAGCATTAACATATTCAGTTTTTATCTAAAGCAAAACCAATGTGTAGAATGTGGGAGAAATAAATGTAACTGGGATATAGATGATCAGGTTGGAATAACAATACAAGAGACAGGTTCTGTGCATAGACATGAAATAAATGAATAATGTTATACTGACCATTACATCTGAGATTGAATGATATGGTGTAAAATATATAAAACAAATATTAAGACATTTTTCAAGTAGAGGAGACAAAAGATGTCAAAATGTTCTTAAGGTAGATGTCAAAATGTTCTTAAGGTAATGTGAAACATGAGCTATATGACTCTTCCTAAATACCAAAGAATACATACACAAACATGGAGAAAAAACTCTTATAAATACAATCCACTATAAATGGTAAATACAACCTAAATGATATGGGAAAGGTCAGAATATAAATAGGAAAATAACTATGTTTATATCCTTAACCACAAAACTAATCACAGTATTAAAAGATTATAACATTGAAATTAACAAATCCATGAGTTCATAGTGATAAAAACATTTTAATTATTCAGGTTAACATTAACTGTGGAAGAAAATTGAACTTCAGAGAAATAACTGCATATTTTTTAACAACACAATCTAGTTAAGGGAATAATATAGGAAGAACTGAATTAGAATATTTCCAGGTTTCAGATAGGAATATAATAGTTAACTCAAGTAAGGATCATAAATGATAAAATTTTTAGAGAAAGATCATTGGTGAACAAAATATTTGTACATTATCCAAGTACCAGTCTCCAAACTGCTTTACAATGAGAAACAGTGTATCTGCTACACAAACTGACCCAGTGGATGCCTCCATTACCAAATGACCAGTTCTAGCATCAAGTGATGGACACACAGGACACAGCACACTCTGCCTGCAGGTTGGATGTGATGGGATGCACACAGCATTAACTGCTAAGTGTTCTCAGCTAAAAGTTCAGGCTGAATTTAATCCTAAGGATATTGTCATATATAACTGTAGGATGTAGGCACAGGGCAAAATAATAACTGATCTGTCTTCTATAAACAAGTCAAAGTCACCAAAAACTGTGAGAACAAAAAGATGAAGAGGCCTTTTCAAGAGTACATATTTATATATATGCATATATATTTATATATGTGTATATGCATATATATGTAAAATATATATGTGTGTATATTTTGTTACAGCTCTTAGAGGAAGTGCTTTCAACTTTCCTCCAATATGTGTGTAAAATATACACACACATAAATATATGTGTGTATATATATATATACACACACACACACAAAGTATATACATACACATAAATATACCCTATGTAGATGTATATATGTGTATATATACTTTATACACACACACACACACATATATATATATATATATATATATATATATATATGGGTATGTTTATGTATATACACACACATAAATATATGGGTATGTTTATGTGTATATAAAGTATACACGTGTATATATATATATATATATATATATATACTTTATATAAACACATATATACACATATGTACATATATATGCGTATATGTGTGTATGTTTTAAAAGATTTTTTTAAACTCTAAATGCCTTTTCTTTTTATTTCTGGTAACTTTTCCTAGTGACATTGACTGAAGAAGATATGTCAGCTGTCTTTTTCAGTGGTCTACATTTTGCAGTTGTCTGATAATTTTGTGCTTGAATTCAGGCTAAACATTCAGCAAAAACACTCATGTCTGTGCCTATCTGGAGGCAGAGTGTCCATCTAGAATTGTGGTCTCCTTCCAGTTTCTCATGTCTTTAGTTTTATGCAGGTTGAGATTGGAGACAACAAGAATTAAGATTGGTCAACAGAATATGTAGATCTAGGCTTTGGAATTCTTATGTCACAATTAATGGCTAAGGGAGTGGAATAACTAAAACTGGACATTTGGAGAAAAAAAGCTGTATACATCTGAGAAATCCATTGTTCATAAATGATCCCTCCAGTGTTCACTTTGGCCTTTAACTTAGTTTGCTGTCTATCTTTTTTATCAAGTGGAAAACTACATTTGGCAGTGCAGTTTTGTTCAAATCAGCAATATCTTTTCTTAGTTCCAGCAGTACTTAGCCTCTGAGGAAAAGAGAAATCAAATGAGAGCTTTGGTCAGGCCAGCTGACAGTTACTCAAGAGGTATGGCTCAGTGGCAGTAACAGTCAGGGGTCCCCTAAGCTCCCCTGGAAAGATAAGCTAAAGGGCTGGGCCAGCAGCTGGCTGGTGGAAATGTGAACGTGCACTTTAGCATGGGCTACAGGATATTGGGCACCTGCACTGCCCCACCCATCAGCACTGATACCAAACACCTTCCTCCTGTTCCTCTTTGACCCAACTGAGGGCTTTTCCCACCTACCAGGGAAGGAGGCTCTTAGTACCACTATTGCAGGTTTAGAATAGACTGGTGCAGGAGGAAGAAGTTCATGCTCTTAGAAATCTGTGACCAAGGTTCTAATGGCAATAGGTGGGTAGGAGGGACAATTCTAGAAGGCAAGCCAGCAGGGACCACAGACAACATCCAAGGCCACTACCACATTTTACTGAGAAATCAAAGTTGATGCCACAGGGGTTGAGCTTTAAGCTACATGACCTGTCTTAAGAAGCCTGGATCCAAAACCCAGGCCTCAGGTCCTTTCCATAAATATTGGGGGAGAGGAAGGCTGCAATCTGAAGGCTCCACAGGCACTATGGACTGTTGGGTCACTTTGGCTAGACAGAATCACCCACGGGAAACAGTTCTTCCAATGCAGATCAGGAGTGAAGAGAAAAAGGAGTCAAAGTGCCATGACCCAAGGGAGCGCAGTGGGCTTAACCATAGCCCAAATCCTTTTCTCTAGTTCCCCATAGGTGACTCTGCACCTTGTCTGAAGGTGAATTATTTTGAGGACATTCTGTCTGGACAGTTCAGCACCTCTCTGAAGTTAAAGGATGGCATTGTGGAGGATTTCCATGTTGGTAATCTGAGATCATCGTATACTCCATGCTCTTCTCATTGCTAAAATTATCTGAGAGCTTTTGAAAATTCTGATGCCCAAATTATATCCCAGACCACTTGCTTGAGAATCCCAGGTGTGCTCTCACATTCATCTTAAGGAACATCTTAAGATACCTAATGCATGGCGGCATCATTTAGATATAGTGAATGGCCCCCAACGCCCATCATGTCCTTTCATCTCCCCATCATTTTCATGGTTGGCTCTTTCCCCCTTAGCACTATAGGTGGATCTCTTCTGTCTGAAAATTGCACATAAATCCCTCTTTTGTCATTTGGACAGGTCTGAGGCAACAAGTGTCCTGTGTTCTTGACAATAATATTGGATTTTGATAGAGCCAGTCCCCAAACTTACTTTTGTCAATAACAAAGTCTGATATTCTAAGACTTCAAGATTCAATAAAGTTGCATTTTCAACTTTTAACTGGACATGCAGAGGAGGAAACAGGAATAAAAAGGGAGAACACAGAGCACAAGGAGCTCAGGATCTGAGCTATTTGAAGCACCACTCTGGGGTCTGTTACTAAACTGAAATCCATTTTATAGTGCCATCTAATGTCCTCTAGTTAATGTCAGCTTAAATGAGCCCATGATCTTTAGACACTGAGTCCTGGAAAACCCTGAAGACAAATTGTGCCTCAGGCCAGCATGCTTCTCCCACCTAGAGCCCAGTTTGTAATTTAGTGTTTGTAATCAGGGGTCTTTCTCATCAATTTTAACACTTTTCATTTGCATTTCCAAGAGAACAGGTCCAGGTTGACTCAGTCTTGTTTCTCAAGGCAGGCCCAAGAGAAGGAGCCTTGTGCCAGTGACTTATGAAGGCCATGCTCCCAGAAGAAAGAGACAGTGGAGTCAAGGAAGCTGGAAAAGAAGACCAAAAAAGCCTAGAAAGTGTGTGATTTCAGGGAGGGTAGCACATGTTTAGAAGATGCCCTTCAGAGGTATCTGACCCTAATCTGACTGAGCTTCCCTCTGGGTGCTAAAGGACATAAAGCAGAGACCCCAAGTGCAAACAAGAGATGCAGATTAAAGGGCTTGGCAGGGCAGCAACTCAAGGAAGATAGAGGTAAAACCAGACAGAAAGAAGCTCCATCAGCTCTTAGAAAAAAAAATGAAGTCACAGCATGAGAAGGAATTACAATCTTAAAGAGAGTTAAAAAGAATAAGTGACTCCCAGATCCACAGATATAATCACTGCTGTACCAGAAGGCTGAAGGCCAGGGAATCAGCATGCTATTTTCCACATGCTAAACCATAGCTTTCTTTGTAGAATCATCTGTCTCAGCACAGTTGTGGCATCAATGAAGCCAGGCACTCAAAACCCATGTTTGTTAGCAGTTGAGCCTTCAAGAGGATCACACTTCAGCTTGGGAGGGTTCTTCTTCTCAAGGCAAGCATCCAAGTTCAGTTCTGAAAGGAAAACCATAAACAACAGGATCTATTATCTATGACATTACTGTAATAAACTCTTCCACACAAGATGTTCATTAAATCAAGGAAGCTGTCTTAGACAAGGAAGTCCAGAAATGGGTTAAAGTCTAGAAAGACTTGGATATTTCTATTTTTATTGTTATTTTTACATATCCAGTGATTATAAAGCTTGCCAGGAAGCAAGATTCTCCCATTTTTATAAAAATATTCAAGTAAAATAGGATTGTTAAAAGAGGCTGGGGTTGTGGCTCAGCAGTAGAGCACTCACCTAGCACGTGCGAGGCACTGGGTTTGATCCTCAACACCACATATAAATAAATAAAATAAAGGCATTGGGTCCAACTACAAGCAAAAAATATTTTTTAAAAAAAATGGGTTTATAAGGCAAAGATAAGGAAATCATACTTGGTATAGTTTGCACTATGGGAAGGAAGGAGAAAGTAAATAATCAAGCAAAATCAAAGTAGGAGGACACCACTATTAATGAAAAGTAAACCTATAAATTTCACAAAAGTTGCATAAGAATGATATATTTCATATATAACCATTGTATATGTTACCCACCGTGTAGACATCATGTAGGTACTCATGTTTGTCTGAACAAGTATAATATAGGAATAAAGGAGAGAGACATTATATAATTATTATTACGGTCACTTGAAAAGAGAAAACCTTTAGAAATATGAGAGAGAGATGTCATGAAAAGCAGATGCCCTATTAGACAGCAGCAAGAAATCAGTGTGAAAGTATGTGGGCTAAACAGAGGGCTCAAACTATCCTTTTCACAAAATCTTGACTGGAGCTGGTTTCATGCTCTTGGCTTCTGTGGAAGTTGTGCAGGAGAGCAAAAACTCAGCCACAGGCTGAATCTTGACAGAGATTGTGGGAAACCATGGAGAAGTAGAAGGCTAATGGGAAGAAAAGGTGTTCACCACTGTATGTTATCATGTGTGTGTCAGGAACAATGCACCCTGAGGTTTACTGAGCACTTTCAAGGGAGCTGTCCTTGTGCAAGGCAGGTGCTCCTTATCTGGCGTGACCCTTGCCTCCTTCTGCAAAGAGGGTCTCATCTCTTCAGATGAGGGCACCATCTTAGGTAAACACAAGAGGCTCCAGGAGGTGATATTGAGAGTGACAGAGAGTAAGATGAACATGACCCAGATGAAGTGGGCTTGAGGAGCTGAAAGCTCAATCTTCACATCTGAGCAAAGTGGACCCTTGTGAGAAGGACACTGAGGACATGGCCATGGAGACAGATGGATGGAGAGGATGGACTCAGTGCAGAATCATCATGGAGACCAATTTGTGCACTTTCTATGTGAAGGTTGAACTTTATTTCAAAGAGAGGGGGAAAGGAGAAAAATGAGCTGATATGTCAGAACACAGAGTCGTGGGCCCAGGATTTATACTGTTACTGAAAAATCACTCTGTATTAGATGAAAAATTTCCTAGAAATTATTTTGTTTTATATTGCCAGAAAGACCTAAGGACTTGATATTACATAGTCAAGGCTTTTATTGGACAATTTTATTTACTGAATTGTCACTATGAAAATTATTTTAATTCATGATACCACAAATGTATAAATTTAGATATTATTTATCAGGACTCTGGATAAGGGAATTGAGATGTAAACACTTAGAAACTCCACCTGGCCAAGGACAGTCCAGGACCTGAGAGCAGGCCTGGTACTAAACCCAATCCTGCTCACCTTGTCATATCAGAGAATCTCAGATGTTAGTCTGACCCTGAGGGAACATGGAGAGGCCCATTATCTCCTCCATCTACAACACCCTGACAACTTCTAATTGGATTTGGGCTTCCTCTTCCCCTTTCCTTCCCTACCTTGGAAGAGTATCCATTGTTTTGCAGAATTAGTATTGGCCGAAAAGATGTTGTTGGTATAGGAAAGGCTCAGCCTGTTTGCTTTCACCTTACTCACCCAGTTGCATTCCCAGACATGTCCAACTTTGGATTCTTGATTCCATGTGTGCATGTGATGCTTGCACATCTGGCATTTTGGGGCTCACCTCTACACTCAAAGGTCTTTGGGGACAGGCCTCCTGGGAAGGAACTGAAAGAGGAAGAGGGTTCCAATCCCTGTTCTTCCTTTTCTGAGCATTTTCAGAACATCCATTTCTGATGTCTCCACCTGTCAGTGAAACCATCTGGTGACCCAGACACAAAGGCAGACATCAGGTATCTGATGTGTATGTCAAGGGATGCTTAGATGGCAAGTGCTGAGACAAAATGTTTTCTGAAGTCATCCTCTTGAGTACAGAAAGGTTTAAAGAAGCAAACTATTAATACTATCTCTATATTGTTAACCTTAGTTGACATCCCTAGATAGAACATGCTATTCAGGTTCCAGAGCATGGAAAGAACAAGATGTCTACTCACAGGGATCAAAGAAATAGAACCTCCAGGTTTGGGGATACCATGAAGTGAGGAGTTGAGTAACTGCATAACACATTCCTATTCAGGGGAACTTTTCATGATTTTAAAGCCTGTGAATTCCCTGTTGACTATGGGTCACCCATACATACACACATAGAGTCTGTTACCATCTGGAGGGTATTACCTGCTCTAAGAAAGGTAGCAGAGGGGCCTGTCCCTTATTGTAACTAAGGGATAGATGTGCTACAGATTCTCAGTGTATAGTTCTTCAGAGATTTAACAGGTGCATAATCCTTATATTATCACCACCTGCTTAGAAGGGTGTTCTCAGTTCTCCCTAATAAAAATGATTTGAATTTACAGATAGAAAAGAAAAGACGTCCTCAGAACATGGGCTAAGCAAAGGCTTCCAGTAGCCTTATGTCAATCCTCACGGGCCCAGGAAGGTACTGGGCCAGTACATTGCTGTGGGCCCGACACTTTCCTCTCCTCTTTTCTTCCTCATTCTCACTTTTCTTACACTATCTTCCATAAACCTGATCTTCATCTTCCTGAAATGACAGCACATCCAATTCTCATCACTGGTATCTAGATTTATCCACTCTCCTCACTTTCTTTTCTAATTGTGAGGTCCCCAAAACATCAGTTGTCTCGCCAGTTTTGTTTTATTGTTTTGTTTTTAGATGGGCTCTCACTTGCTTGCCCAGTTTGGCCTCAAACTCATGGGCTCAGGCCACCCTCCTGCCTCAGCCTACCAATTAGCTGGCTTGACAGCCATGTTCCACCTTCCCAGATCCATTACTATTCTCGTTCAACGTCTTCTTCTTATCATGTTATTATTCTCCTTATGATAACCTTTTCAACTGTACACTAAATAATTCTAACTCCTCACCTTGCCTTTGTATTCCCAATAACTAGCTCCCACTGGCTAACTTCCTTTCAATTCCCTTCACTTCTTTATGCAAATCCTCCCCTAGAATCAGAATGACCCTTTTCTGACTCCAGAAAAGAAAAAAATGTCTTCCAGCCTCCAGTTTTTTTTTCTACAAAGTGATGCTCTCAGCCTGGTATTCTTCCAGGCTTCCTCAAGTCTCAGTTTACACATCAATAATCATCAGTCACAACTATTTTTTGGATCTGAGGTGTTTCCCCAAATCTCCTATGTTAATGTAGAAGTGCTGGCAGAAGTGCTGACATCTATTCTTTTCTGTCTGGAAATACAAATCATTTTTATTAGGGAGAACTGACTGGATTGTGGGAGCTGCAAACTAAACAGTCCATCCTATTTTGAATGGGCTAAGTGGGACTGTAGGCAAGTGGGCAGGCTGGAAGAAGTGGTCACAGCAGGGGGTGATTGCTCCAGAGGGTTCATATTCCCTTTGGCCTCTCCCTCTTTCTCTTTGCTTTCAGCTGCCATAAGGTGAACAGCATTCTTCTACCACAACCTCCCGCCATGATATTCTGCCTCACATTAGACCCAGAGCAATGGAGTTGGATCATGTGTCACCATGGTCTGAATCCCTGAAACCATGAGTTAAAATAAACCTAGCTGCTCTCCAAGTTGTCCTTTTCAGGTATTTGGGTTGCAGCAACAAAGAGCTGAAAAACAATCACTGAAGATGCTTAGTAAGGTTTTGAGATAAACCCTATTGGGCTGAAGGGTAAACATCTGGAACCAATATTCTTACTCTTGCAAAAACTTGACAAGCTCAGATAAAAGGATCTTAGTGTTGCAAGAATTGAAACAGCTACTAACACAAGAATCTCTTTAAGGACTCTTGGCACATCAGGCAGTTTCTTCTCAAATGTCCTGTGACGTAAGTTATTCACAACCAGTCAACCATCCCATCATTTGACAACTCTCAAGGCCAGGAAACCTCCTTGGATATGGCCAACCCATGATGTCCTGAACTCTTCCTTCACATGTTCTCCTTGTATATACCCATAATGCCACAAAACAAATCTGTTCTCATCTCCTCCAGTTTCTTTAAATATTTGAAGCTGGATCTCAGTTCTCTATGATTTCTCAATCGTTAATGTTGACTTCAATTCTGGCCAAATTTCTGGCCCACCATCTTACACTGTCTATTAATAAAAGTGTCCAAATCAACCAAGATCCTGGGGAGTTTGTACTCCCATAAGGACATTCCCTATAAAAAGACCACAGGCCTTTCAGGCATTTTTGTCTCAAGGGTGGCATCTATTCCCTGTGGAATCACTCTCTGTGGCCTCCCATGCCACAGACTAAGAAAGTTATTCAGTCCCATGCAGGACTAAGAAAGCTATTCAGGTGTTCTGCCATAGATATTTTAAATCAAGGTGAGGGTTGTGTCACATTTTCTGTTGCTTGCTTTTTGTTGCTCTTCCTCCCTGCAAATATTTCACAAGACTAACCTTAGCAGACACTCTGCTATTCTGGGAGACACAGAAGATGTGTGTCAACTCCCGAACTACTGACATGGTACTAATTGAGCAAGGGGAATGCTCTCAATAAAAGTTCATGTGAGAGCTTGGGTTATATTTATGCTGTTTCTCCTGCTTTTTTTTTGTGTGTGTGTGTGTGTGCACAGGGAGGATGGGATTGAGCAGACTGTGTGGCAGGACTGCTGCGGTTGCAGCTGTGGTCTGTACATACTATTTACATGTGAGTGCTGGTGGACATGCATGGGGTCAATCCTCATTCAACTAAGATGATCTTTTTATCATTAACAGCAACTGTATCCTATTCTGGCTTTTCTATCAATGTTCTGGCAGAAATTGTCATATCATACACATCTTCTGAGACATGTCTTCACACTTCTAATCCTCCTCATTGGATTCAGTCCTCCCTGTGGGGTTTTATGAGACACAGCCCCCAATTTTTAAAAAGGCTCTAAGACAGTCAAACTCAAGGACTCACTGGGACCCTGAGATAGAGCAGAAAGCCTGGATGCAAGTGTTGAGTCAAAGCCCTTTCAGCACAGGATTGATTTTCCATAGAGACCCTCACTAATCTGCATTTCCTCCTGAAAGCATTTGATAAGGTGCTGGCTCTGCTCATAGGCAAAGTGCACTCATACTTTAATGTCTTGACATCTGTATCATGGGTCATAGGACCTCTTTGTATCTGGAAGATAAAGTTAATGCCTAAGTTTAAAATTATCTCTTAATAATTCTTTGAAAAAATAAGGAAGAAATGTTGTTAGTTTTTAACAGGTCAGGATTCAGAACAGTAGGCCCACATTAACTTTGGAGTAGGCAGACATGAGGCCCATGTTCCCACCACACACCAGTTGGGGATTCTTGGGCAGGTTTAGTGACCTTGCTCAGTCTCAGCTCCTACAAAAAGATACTACCAGATACATGAAAGGGTCTGTGGAGGATTTACTAGACTACAGTGAAGAGAGAACTTGCTTGGTACTCACTGGTCATTGTGCACAGCAGATGCAAGTAAACATGGATTTCATTATAGCCTGGTGAATTGCTGTAACATCAGTGCACCTATGCAGAATTGGGATCAGGAAACATCATGGTCACATTACAAAATGGTACTAAACAAAGGACTGGGGGAAAAATTTTCTCATGGCCAATTTCACAATAATAAATTTAGGTATAGTAAAAGACTAGTTAGAGTTTTGCTTTTCCTCCAAGTTGATTTACTGAGAAAAGAAATCTTCAGAATTCCAAAGGTTTCTCTCTTAGGAAAATTTCAACACTATCTTGAATTGGTAGATAGGAGAACTGATTTTTTTTCTCCATGAAGCTGCCATTCCATGAGATCCTTGCTCAACAAGCAGACATTTCTGGAATTTATGAAGAGAAGTGTTCTGATGGCCCATATACTAGGTAAGGGCTTCATCAACTACACTGGTTGTTGACATTTTGCATGAAAATAGAATTCTTGAGGCTAAATGCATATTTGGAACCATGAACCCAGATGGGGAAAAACCACTGGTGTTGCCCAGTGATGTATGGAGGAAAGTGAACTAGATTGTTTAATTGGAGGAAAGACACCTTAGAGGAAACAGAGAATCTGAGCTGGGACTCAGGAATCATAAGACCTCCAAGTAATTGGGCAAATGTTTTGCTAGCATATGTAGCTGTCTAGAGTGGAGGGTAGGGTCAATAAATGCAATTCACTAGAACACTGTGGGAGAGATAAGAAAACCCTTTGAAGACAGATGTTGACAGAACTCTGCTGGGAAGACAGGCTCACAGACAGGCTGTAGTGGTGACTGTGAGAATCTCATGATCCCCTCCCGCCTAACTTCATCCTACCTGTAAACCTATGGCCTGCACAGTGAGGACCAGGCTCAACAAGATCTAGGCAGATAGTAGGAAGAAGGCAAAGCTGGGGATTTCCAGTCCTCTGAAACTTCTCTAAAACAAAATGGGTCTTTTGGACCTACAGGCACATCTATCAGCTTATACTACAGAGAATTTGGAGGTTACTTGGGAGACCTGTTGGATTCTTGTGCATTATGATTAGAATACTCACTGCTTCCAGCAGGGCTGACTCTAGGCTCATCTAATGGGAAGTCTGTACTTCTGAGACCTTCTTGTGAGTCAGAAGAATCAGGATGACCAGAGGGTACATAATACTGTTCATCTGGCAGGAGTTTATTCTCTTTCTTCTCCTGCAGTGCACTGTTGAGACTAGTGAGATCAGGAAAAACAACAGATGAAATCAAGATGGATTAGAATACTAGCATCCCATCTGGTCATGGTCAGAACAACATGGACTCCTTTCTTCAAAAAGGAAGAAGAAAGCATGCTGCACTGATGCCCATAGCTTGGATGCCATGAGAACAGAGATGAGAAATAAAGAAATAGGCATGAGTACCAGTGAACTGGGAAGATCACTAGCTGATGAGGAAGGAGGCTTAAGTTCACCTCTAAGGTACAGTCACAAGAGGGAGCATGCAATGAGAAGCATAGGAGGGTTCAACCTTGTGCATAACCAAATTCAACCAAAGTTGAATTTTACACTCACCTGCCCAGTGAATCAGCTCAGCATTGTAGAGAGCTAGAGACCTTGTAACTTATATATCTTTTACTATCAATATTATGACAAGTTTCTTTTCTATCTGCTATGCTTGCTGTGACATATATATATATATATATATATATATATATATATATATATATATATCAATAACCTTGGGCAATAGTCCATAAGGAACAGACTCATCTCATTCTTATTTTAGTCCCCTTGGACAGACCCACTCCAAAATTAACAAAGAAAACCAATTATCTGGCTAAATGACTACGTCATCTTTGGGTGAGTGAACAACATCACAGCAATCAGAAGCTTTTTTCACCTTTGATTATGGAATCTGCAGCTAATTTTGACCTGGTGTATATTTCAGGACACTAAAACCCTATTACATTGCCTTTGCTTATTATCCCTGATCATTCATTGTTACCTGGAATCCAGTGACTCTCGTTCTTCTTCATCATTCTCATCATCATTATATTCTGCAAACAAATTCAGAAATATATAGAAGTTGTTAAATAGGTATATTTTACACATTTCAATACAGTGGCCACCTGAGCATGGGGACATTCTATTATGTGTGCATGAATTTAAGATGCACATATAGGATTGTACTGAATGATCTCATACAGTGACTTCAAAGAAATGAATGGTCTGTGTTAATGTGCTAATCCTTCATGCAAAATGTCACTAGTTGCTTGGATCATTATTATGACATGCTCTGAGTTAAATGTGTAAAGTTAAAGTGCATTTTGGTCTTCTGAACACTAGATACTTGGCCAGGTTCTTCTAGATATCTCTAGTTACATCTCTCTTCTTTCTACAAAACTCATTCCCAGGCATGGTGGTTCTGTGTTCCCTAACAATCTTCAAATGGAACCTATTCCCTATTTCTTATTCCTTTCCATATTGTGACTTTTGCACTGATTTCCATATTAGCTTTGATGATGTACTAGAGCCATTTTTTTCTTTGGAATCTGTTGGAGTATGAAGTGAATTTCTACCTCCTGATTCTACTCATTGTTTTTGGATTCTACTCTTTTAACTGAACCATCACCAAAAACTTATGGATTATATTC
Organism: Marmota monax; assembly: GCF_021218885.2. Classification (NCBI taxonomy): domain Eukaryota; kingdom Metazoa; phylum Chordata; class Mammalia; order Rodentia; family Sciuridae; genus Marmota; species Marmota monax. The sequence continues at coordinate 149,196 of NW_026693476.1, read as the reverse complement.
CTTCTTAAAGTGAGTTTATGAATAATCTTTCGCTCAGTAGAGCTAAAAGGAATACCCTATTTGGTTTATTTTATAGAATCAGGAAGGTATAAGTGAGCCACATCCCTACAGGTAATAAAAGCCAATGCTCAGGAAGAACTTGGGAGACTGTCATTCCTAGCCAAGGCTCTCTGACTACTGTCCTGCAGCACTGGCAAATGTTGCCTCTTGCTCCAGAGTTTGTGCACCACCAGGGAGCACAAAAACAGCAGAAATACGGTGACCTCCAATACAGTACATTTCTCCTTAGTGCTCCAGCTATTACTGTGCTTATATTGTAATGGCCTCAATTGACATGTGGAATCCAAGACAGCTGGTGAAATGTTACTGGTGAAAGTGTGGAGTGTCCTATGAGCCAGGGACTTTGGAGCATTTCAGTGTAATCAAGGTCTGTGCCACCTCACCATAGTTGAGTCTGCAGAGAAGCCAACTGGTTCTGCTGAAGTTTCAGCTGTGACTTCAGAAATGGACATATTGTCCCATTCCATAAAATAACAATGGTACCTTCTCCCAATTAAAACTATTTTTTATCCCAGTGATCAGGAATAACTTGAAGACTGGCTTCTAGAATACTTTTCAAGACTCAGAACTAACTCCATAAGATATGATGGTGCTTCTTGATAGATTTGAGATTAGATGGTGAGAATAAACTTATACATGGAATCTATACATTGTCCAAGTGAAAAGAGCTTTTGTCATAAGAAGGGAATAGGATACTTTTTATTAAAGGAGGCATAGGTGTCCAGGAATAATTTCAGGCACATGCATGAGGGTCCATGCAAATGGTATCTCCAAAGACACAGTAAAGAGTAGTAACCTATCTGAACAGTCACTAACACTCGAAGTACACTGAGTGTTCAGGATCAAAAATTTGCAAGAAAAAAAATTAGCAAGAACTTTTAGGAAAGATCAGCTGGCCTAGTTTAGCAGACAGGACTCATGTAGTCCCCTGCTATACACATGCGTCAGTAGTGCCTGTGAGTTTGGTATAATCTCTGGAACCTCCCCTTTCTGGTTAGTCCTATGTTCGCCACCCTGAATTTCTCACTGAACACCCAGAAATATGACTATTGAATTCAGTTCTCTTTTTAATGGCATACTCACGAGTTGCAACCAGAGAAGAAGTGACTTCACGTTCACCCAACAGGTCAGCACTATTTTGGGGAGGATGGTGGACAACAGGCAGTTCACACCGACTGCAGGAAGTTTTATGGCCCTCATCCTATGAGTCTGGCAAGGGTTCTCTTACTTCTTCCTCTTCCTCCTGTTCCTCTTTTCTCAGCCTGGTGGGATAAAGAGTATGATTAAACAAGAAGGATTGGATGCAAGAGTCCCAGGAGTTGATGATAGAGGCCTAAGGGAGTGGTCACAGAAGGTCAGGGGTACTCCCTTTAAAGAGAAAGAAAAGGGTACTCCTAGGATGAAGGCAGAGTATAGCTGCCTTCGTGACATGAGACCCGAGAAGAGGTTCTTTACACTGGCTGGACAATTAGCTGAGGGAGTAGGTGTCTCAACTCTCTTTGTATGCTACCACCATGACCCACAGCACACAGAGAACATAACACGAGTTCAAACTTTTCTATATGTGTTAACATACAACAGTTAAAAATGCTTCAGAGACATTGTAAAGTCCAAGACATCATAAATCTCCATTATACAATTTCATGGCTATGAAAGGCCTGCCAACAAATTAAGGTCAACCACAACAAAACAGATATACATCTCATCCTCAATTGATCAATACCCTATATATTAGTCTCATCCTCAATTGATCCAAATGTATATTCTGTGAGTTAAAAATAAAAACTTTAGTGAGATTGATTACTTCTACCTGGATGCAGACCAGAACCAGTACAATGGGTACCTTGTTAAAAGATGGACTTCTTCATTGGTTGAGGAATGTAGTCATACGAGCAGTTTTTGTTTCCCTTTGCATGTGAAATATGTGGATACTTGAACCTCTTGGTTTCCTCATGGGGGACCCTTGTCATATTCTACCTATCCTTTCCTAGGTCCTTAATATTCATTGTTATCGGGGAGCCTGTGATTCCTGCTCTTTTCCATCTTCACAATTCTCTGAAATCAAATTCAGAAATGTCCAGTCAGGCATTGAGTAGTTCCACATCACTCATTACAAACTCATGGGAGCCTCGGAGCATGGAGCCATAAGTATCAATGTGTGACCTTTGTATGGGCATAACGTTCTCCTCTAGACGCAGCTCATGAGGACTCCACTGAAAGAACTTCAATTCTACCAATCACATACTGGGGATCCACTGCAATTCATGATGGTGTACATAGGACTAACCAGATTGCAGAGGTAAGAAAAACACAAGAGTAGTTGGGAAGGTCACAACCAAGTCACAGGCTGATTAAAACCTAAGAATAAATTGCAGGACTGTTGAAAGAGTCCTGTCCTTCCACAACTCACCCACACAGCAACAGGGCTCAAATAATAACAGGGGAATTAATCTGAAAGAAATACAGTCTTAGATTTAAACAGAACAATTAGGAGAAATTGAGACACTGAAATAGAAAAAGTAAAAACAGTAGAGGAGATTTTGGTCAGTGGCATCTATAGTTACAGCATGCACATAACATAGCCTGGAAGCTGCCAGGAAGAGGGTGGATCCCCCATAGGAGAGCCTGGATCCCCTGCCTTCTCCTTCATTGGCCCACACTCTGCTGCTACCCTGCAGCCTCCTCCTTCTGACTCCCCTTAAAAGGAACCTCCCAGACAACAAAGGCAGAGCACCCTCCTCCACAGCCAATCCAGCTGAGGCTTCTGGAACCTACTGGGTGGCACACAGCTTGCTGTGCAGATCATTCTGAATACTATGGTTAAACTCCACAACAGTAGATGGCTGCACATCCCCACAAATATCAGAATTTCTTAACCTTACACAAAGTCATCATGGTGAGCAGTGCCGGTGTGGGCAAATCTGTTGGGACTCTACAGTTCAGGTATGAGGAGTTTGTGAAGGACTCTGAACCTAGCAAAGCAGAGAGCTACAGGAAGAAGGTGTGCTGGATGGGGAAGAAGAGCACATCTCCACAACTCAGACCAGATGGACAGGAAGACCAAGCTGCAATTGGAAACAACTGCTTCCATGTGGGGGAGGAGTTCCTCTGTACCTTCTCGACTGCAGAAATGGAATTGCTGGCAGCCACAGCTGGCTTCAAGAAGGATATTTTAAGAGGAAAAAAATATGATAATCTTTTATTTCTACTGGTTGGTAACAGATCAAATTTGAAAGATAAAAAGGCAGGTTTCTAAAGAAAAGGCAAAAAAGAGAGCTGGCCAGTGGAAGGATAAGTATGTGGAAACTTCTGCTAAAATATGAGCTAATGTTGATAATGTCAAAGGTGTACAGGCATTTGGGGTAACAGGTGCATAGATAAACTTGATAAAGTTATCAAAAAGAGGCTTTTTAGGAATTCATGTCTTTAGATATTACATCTAGTTTGTCATGTCAAATATTTTTGCTTAAGGGTTTATGATGTACATCTTTCGTTTCTTACTACTCACAAGCAATGTCATGCATGGAATTAAAGTGACCAATGTCACACTGGCCAGCAGGCCCAGCAGACTCCAGGTATGTTCACTGCAGCCATTAAACCAGGAATCCTAACCACAAACACTGTGGTTTTGTCTTGAGACCTTTCTTCTCCTGAGTACTAAGGAACTGTGAAGCCAAATGACAAAGATGCATCTAGTTTCTTAGACTGATGCCACTACCTGATTCATTTATTGGCAATTTGAGCCACTTAAAAGCCAATTAACTTTCTTTAAATGAAAAAAAAAATTACACAGTCTACTCACTAGGGAGGTAAACTGAAAAGGGAACTTTACCAAAATTTGAATTTACTTCCATTCATGTCACCCACCTGACCAACTGTGGCACCTAAGGTATAATTTAAAGAAATATTGGAAATAAACTTTGGAGTGAACATTATTTTAGGAGAGAGACCAAACAGATATTTTAAAGTTATTAGATCAGGAATTTAAGACCATCCACAGGAGAAAGGAGACTTTTTTATCAACTGGTGCTCTAACAAATGGACATTCACATCCCTCAAAAATGAAACTGGACACAGACCTTACACTTTTCACAAAAATTAAATAGAAATCACAGACCTAAAATATAAAACATAAAATGTTTAATAAACCTCCTAAAGATGATGAAGAAAAATATTCAACCTAGGAGTCCTTGAGTTTGCACATGACTTCTCAGGCACAACACCAAGGCATATTCCACGAGAGAAAGAGCCGAGAAGTTGCACTTTGTTAGAATCTACCTCTGCTCTGTGAAAGACACTGTTAACAAAGTTAAAAGATAAGCCACATATGGGAAGAAAAGTTTTGCCAGGTATGCACCTGATGATACACACAAAGACATGATGCTTTGAGGTTCTCAGTGAGGGACAGATGAGCAGGTGGATGACAGTGGACTCTTGCTAAACTAGCTGTGTGGCACAGCCCACAGAAGTTATAAATGCCATTACACATTTTCCAAAGTTCACAGATTCTACAAATCAGAGTAAGTCCCAATGTAATGTATTTTCTTTAGTTAATAATAATTTATGACTCTTTTCTCATCAATCATGACAAACATAAAAATTCAGTCTGGGCTGTTATGGGGAGAAATTCCCTCTATGGAAGTTGAAGGAGGTATAAAGCAATGTTTCTATCATCAGATGGTACTACCAAGGCCAAAAACAAGCTCCAAAGACTGAAGGTCTATACCTTTTTTAAAAAAATGCATTCATAAACATTCCTTTTCCACACATGATAGCTCCCACTACTACTAGATTGATTTTTGGAAATCTGGAGACAGGAATTTAGGAGAGATTAAATGATCAAAGGCTATAGATAGTAAGAATTCAGGCTGGAGAATGGGACCCTCCCACTTCTAGTCAAGAATGATATCAGTCTAACATGAGGGCTCCTGTCACTTCTTTGTCCTCCTCTTTAACATTAGATGAATTCTGTCTCCTCATCCAGAGACCACATTCTTCCAGGAAGAAAGATATAGTTGCATTATGACATTCACTTGTGTACTTGCTTTTGTGTTCCTACACAGGCAGCTTGTGTGTTCCTGCATAACATGGAAACTGACGTTTCCATGCCCTAATTTTGACATGGATAGCAAAAGACCTGATCAAAACTCACTTTAGGAGAGGAGCATCCCTTGATCCAGGGACCTTGGACCAGCTCAGTGTTTATGGCCACATTACCTGGGCTTAGCTTGAAGACAAGACACTCAGCCAGTCTACACCCTTCCTCCAACAGCTCTTGAAGGTGGTATTACTTATGGCGGTCACAGCCTTCTTGAGTAATGAGTCTTTCAGAAAATCATTGATAAAAGATGAAACTTTGTTAGAGTCTGTAAACAAGTCAAAAATAACACCTGGCATTTTGCCAGGGGAATGTTAGAGTTCGTAAACAAGTCTGGATGGTGCCTGGCAAAATGCCAGAGGGAGTGGTTTGAGAAGTAACAAAAGCAAGCCATTAAGTGTGGAGATTCCTGATTGGTTGACTGATGTATCTAGTTTATGCTAATTAGATAAGCTCTGTGGAATGTATAAATACTGCTCCTGTCCTGCAATAAACGGCTCCCACTCCTGCTGTATCAACGTACACAAGTTATTCGTCACCCCCCGGTTACTTTGCTGCAGCAGCCGAACTGCGGCAAAACTTCTCAAGTTTTTTTCTTAAGTGGGAAAGCTCCCAGGCTTGCTCTGGATTTTAATATTGGATTATCTGGGGTGAAATAGAAGGAAATTGAAGCCTGCAGAATTACACAATAGATTATATGGCCTTTGAGATTTTGATAAGAACATGCCCATGGAACCATCTAAGCACAATTCCCTTAGGCAATAGAGAAAGAAAATAATAATAAGGCCAAACAAAGGCCTCCTCTGTATCAGAAAGTGCTCTGTAAGGTTCTTAGACATCAGCCTCATCTACTCTTCCCTATTCAAAGTCAAGCACTTCCTGAATCTCCTTTATAAAGATGCCCCTTCACTTTCTCATTTGGCCAAAGACATTTCTATGTGGACGTAAACATAGTGCATTGTGCCCGGATAGTATGTGAGCCACACACATGAATGTGTCCTGATTCGTCCAGCTGGGATTAACAGCAACAATGACAGGAAAAGGAATTGGCTAGCTGTAAAACTACGAATGAGTTTTGGTCCATCATTTATCATACTATGTGGTTCCAAATTGTTTTATAAATATTTGTAATCATGTCTTCCATGTGACTTTCAGCCTTTCTTATTTTAAAAAAAATAACGCATTAGAATTCATATTATACAAATAGAATACAATTTTTCATATTCTGGTTGCACACAAAGCATACTCACACCATTTGTGTCTTTATATCTGTACTTAGGGTAATGATGTCTATCTCATTCTACCATCTTTTCTACCCCATGTCCCCTATCTTCCCCTCCCACACCTTTGCCCTATCTAGATTTCATCTAATTTGTTCATGCTCTCTACCCCCAACCCCATTATGAATCAGCATCCTTATATCAGAGAAAACATTCGGCATTTCGTTTTGGGGGATTGTCTAACTTCAGTTAGCATTCTATTCTCTAACTCCATCCATTTACCTGCAAATGCCATGATTATATTCTGTTTTAATGAGGAATAATATTTCATTCTGCATATATATATATATATATATATATATATATATATATATATATATATATATATATATATATATAACATTTTCCTTATCCATTCATCTACTGAAGGGCATCTAGATTGGTTCCACAATTTAGCTATTGTGAATTGTCATGCTATAAACATTGATGTGGCTGTGTCCCTGTAGTATGCTGTTTTTAAGTCTTTTGGGTATCGACAGAGGAGTGAGATAGCTGGGTCAAACAGTGCTTCCATTCCCAGTTTTCTAAGGATTCTCTATACTGCTTTCCATATTGGCTGCACCAATTTGCAGTCCCACTAGCAATGCATGAATATGCATTTTCCTCCACATCCTCACAAACACTTGTTTGTATTTTTAATAGCTGCCATTATGACTGGAATGAGATGAAATCTAGAGTATTTTGATTTTCATTTCTCTAATTGAACATTTTTAAATATATTTCTTGATTGATTGTATATCATCTTCTGAGAAGTGTCTGTTCAGTTCCTTGGCCCATTTATTGGTTGGGTCATTTGGCTTTTTTTTTTTTTTGGTGTTTATATTTTTGAGTGATTTATATATCCTAGAGATTAATGCTCTAAAAATATGGAATGCTTCACAAATGTGTCATTATTGCACAGGGGCCATGCTAATCTTCTCTGTATAGCTCCAATTTTAGTTTATGTGCTGCCCTTCTTCTTAAAGGTATCCTTTTTCCATTGCCATGATCCTGAGGGTAATATACTAAATCCTAGACTTTTAAAAATATGCTAAGAATGAAATTTACTTTAAGTAAAGGAAGAGAAGAATCCATTTTGGAAGGCATCTCCTATCTCAGAGAGGAAATAGGAGATTATCCATTTGGTGATTGGGATCCTATGTACAACTTTCCATATTTTTGCAGCTGGTTGGCTAGGGAGTAGTCTGTCAGCAATTTTTCATTGAGGTCTCCCAATTCTTGTTTGCTCTCTTTCAGTTGATAATGCAATTCCTGGATGATTTCTTCTGAAGGGCTGACCGATACAGCCATGATAATTTTAGGCCTTATAGGTATAGCCTGGGACTGCAGAGAAGAAACCCAAACATGTTATGGGCTAAAAACAAATCAAATAGCATTCATCAGGACTAAGGGAGGACAGTAACTGTAATCATTAACTTACTGTCAAAAGAGATTGCTCACCACACCGCAACAGTTCAAAGGCCTTAACCCCCAAAACAAGATTTTGGATTCCAGACCTCAGAGCTGAAGGCTCTTGGACAGGAGTGGAGAGGTAGGGCTGAGTGCGTCGGGTAACATTCTAACAGAATTAGAAATGTGGAGATGTCATGGAATGTGGGGAGCCCTTTGCCTTCCAGGCTGATACACAGGCCTCAGGATCTCTTCAGAAGTTCACCACAAATGAGGAATTTTTACTCATAAGGCAGTTAACAATTCTACTTCTCACTTTTCATTCTTGGGCATGTGGAAAACCATCAACACAGAAGTAGTCTCCCTAAAAGTTATATTTTCTTCAGGGCTACCCAGAAGATACCTCATCATTTCCTTAAGAACAAAGTGGATAGTAAGGCTTTTCATCAAGTCAAAAATGCATAACTTTGCCAATGTAAAGCTTTCCTGATATTCTTCTCTGAATAATCATCCATGATTTCTAACTCTGTTAAGTATAGAGTAATAAAGACCACTGTAGAACACTAAGAAAGTCCATTATTAGGTCTTTAAATTTTTTCTGTTGTTTTTCAATATATCATCACCACATTTCATTTTTATGTTTGTTTCCTTTCTCTCTCAGTTTTCAGTGTTTCATTAAAACCTAAGTTTGACATCCCTACCTCTTTACCTCCTCCTCTATGTTGGATTGCTTTGCTTTTGTTTCTTAAAATCATTAAGGCCACATTTAATATTTGTTAGCTGTGGATTTTATTCTAGCCACACACAAGATGTTTCTAAGATCAATGTGATTAAAGAGTTCATATAATCCTGAATGCATGTAAAGGCCACACACTTGGGGAGGAAGCTGTAAATGTGATGCTATTTTTGTTTTCAGTCACTTCACTCACATGCCAAATAATGCAGGAACCTGAAATATTTTATAGACATTGCTCAAAAAATCTGTGTGGCCTTTCTCAACCCACATCATTTTCCATTAGTCTATGTAATGATACTGGTGCTAAGATTTATCTAAGGCTTTAAAGAAATTTCTGACTTCCATTAGAAGTTTCTTTTGGCCCAGGAAAATTCAGGATAAATTTAGTAGAGAATGGTCGCAGATCATAGACTACATATTTAGTGTGGAACTGTACTCCATTTTCAAAGACAATCTTACATTGAGCCAGCTCACTTGCTGTTTCAGAAGCTCCAAGTTCTTTTTTTCACAACCACCTTGCCATAGTACAAACTCTCCCTCCATCTGTGTCTCCTAACCCAGGATGAGTTCCCATTCTTGGCCCTAGAGTCATAGCCTTTCTTCCTGTTTGTTTAAGTGCAGGAGAGACCTCAGGTTTCTGTGAGGTCAGAGGAAGTCTTTGTCACTGGGTATAGGGCCACCAATGGGATCACTCGGAAATGTATTTTTTTCCTGAAGCCATGAGGAGTTCTAAGTGCAGTGAATATTCTCTTATCACAGGAAAGTCATCCCCACCCCATGAATTGAATTCCTCTGGCTTCACTTTCTGGGCAGGATCTTGATCTTGTTGGAGAATCACTGCACAAACTCATATTTTTCATGCTTACCCACTCCCTCTCTGTGAGATTTCTCTTGATTTTTCTACTATCTAAATATGATCTGTGAATGGAAAACATGGAGGGGACCCATACCAAGTGTTTGTGCACCTCAACCGTGGGACACTCAGAAAATTTTCAGATTCCTTTTGTCCTGAATCCTCAATAGGTCAAGAATCCAATGTGGACTCTCTCACCAGGTTGGGTGTATTGGCGTACACTATCCATGTTCTCACCTATTGAAAACCCTGGATGAATCTGGTGCAAACATTTTAACCTCCTTTCCACAAGGACTGCAATATTCTACCTCTGCATGCCGCAGTGTAATCAGCACTATGCTTTACTTACAGGGGATCAACAAATGCATACATTGAGCTTAACTTACTTAGAATGCAAGTTTTCAAATAAGTAAAGATGTTATGTATTATATGTATGATGGTAAACAGAGAAGCAAAGCAGGTGTGTTCACTTATTTGGGTACTAAGAGCACAAAAATTATTTTTTATCAACCACTTGAATGTCAGAAACCCAGAATTTATCCCCACATTGCCCCTAGCTTTCTACTGCAAACACAAAAAATGTTTCAATCCTATCCCCCCTATTTGATGTGAAATTAGAGAAAAAATAACAAGAACTGCAATTCAAATATCACCAGTGTTTCATTTGCTTTCATGTAAAGAGATAATACTAAGTTAAGGAAGAAATAATTTGGCAAAGAGAAACTGAAAAATCTCGCTTAACTTGCTCCTTCCTTCGTCCAGCTGAACAGAACACAGTCAGTAGCCACTGATGTTATCAGTTTCATCTTTAGACCTTGGCAGTGGAGATTGTTTTGAAACAACCTGGAGCCCATGAACTCGTGACAATCTAAGAGGTCAGGAATCATTATCCCAAGCCAGGTCTCCCAGCTGTTGAAAACTACCGGGTATATTGACACAGCCATTGATGTTTTCTGACATAGCACTGACTACTTCCTCCAATGAGAAAGATGTCACTTCTTGTGCCTTGCTTGTCAACAGGTTGGCAGCAGTATGAAGGCTGATAGAATGTTTTGTTTGTCTCTCTAGACACAGGTCCAAACTCAGGACCAAGAAAAGGAGTAGGCTCTCATCAGTATCCATTCAATGAATGCATAGAAATGGTTGTAAACTCCTGTCATCTCACCTATACTCCTGCCCAAATGTCCTGTCAGGGATGCTCTGTTTTATCCCAGGATGTAACAACATCCCCTACTGAGAGAATCCTGTCCCACCTATCTATACCTCATGACTTTCCACTACGGAAACCACTGTTCTCATGGATTCCTGCTATGGGTGGCCTCTTCATTAGGAACAGATGTCTTGATCCACTTACCCGTACGCTGTGCTGCCACACAACCCATTGGGGGCACTACCATCTATGGTTAAAACTGCTGACTTTCTCCCTCCCACTACTTTACTTTCTTTAGGGAAATACTGAAATCCTAACTCCAAGTCTTTAATAGAGGGTAAGAATAAGAAATATGTGAGTGATATTGTGTGTAAACCTTCCTCTACTGAAAGTGCAGGAAAGTATGAACATCACTAGTTCTGAGGCAAGATCTTTTTAATTATGTTCTGCTTAAATTAGAGCAGAAATGTTTAAAGTACAAGTGGATACTTCCAACTTCTGCAAGCCTTCTGAATTCCCTTTAAGCTCATGTTTGCTTGGTGGGCATCAACTATGTGGATCAGCTCCAAATTCAAGGCTCTCAATATAGGGCAGGCCCCCATACTTGTATCATCTCCCTCTTAGAATTAATGCTTCCAAGTTATATCATCCTGCTTTGAGTCTACCCAGCTCTACTCCTTGGTCAGGTGCACAAATTCACTGCAGAGGATGTTTCTCTCCTAGTTGCCACTGCTCAGCTCAGGCTGCTCCTTCAGGGGTTGGGTGATGTTAGGCATTCCTGAATGTGACTTATTTCTTTTTCCAAACTCTTTGATTTCCACCTGCTTCTCTGTTACCTTCTCTATTTTTTATTATTCACAACTTCCAAATATGCTGACATTTTTATTCCACCTGCTCCCTCAGTTCTGTATTCTCAGGGAGTGGACTTAGCTCAGGATCCTGGGAGGAACACATGAAGTAGTGCCCAAGGAACATCTCAGCCGAAGTCCCTAGGCCACATTTATCACAATTCTCAGTTCTGATGGAAAATGCCAGTTGAGAAAGAATACAGGGGGCTGTGGGAGGCACACAGTATCTGTGGTTCATATAGAGGAACCTAAATCCTCCAAACACAAGGAAGTGAATTCCGCCAATATCTGTAGTAAACTTGGGAAATAATCTGAACTCTACATGAACTGTAGCCAGCTCAGACCTGGGTTTCAGCCTCAGAAGACACTACAGAGAATCCACTCACTTCATTCCATATTTCCATAATTTTTAAACCTTTTTTTTTTGCTAATTTAGCACTACATACCAATGGAAAACTAGTATAGATTCCTATCTTTACTCTCCCCTAAGCTTTTATTTTCAGATATACACATGCTAATCATTGTAAGAGAAAAAACATAAATAAAATCAAATAACTACAGTAAAAATTTCTAATCACCTTCATGTGATGGCTCTGGAACTCTAGCAAAACAAAGGAGACACGAAGGGGTCTGAAGTGACTTGATGGCCATTTAAGTCACCAGTCAAATTTCTGAAGGAATAAAGAGGATAAAATATTTAGCTCCACATCATCTTATCTACAAATTCATCATCTTCCTCCTCTTCTCATGGCAGAAATTTTTAGCATCTTCTTCATCTAAGATCACCAGAAAAGGTTTTACACCAAGTACCATTAACCAGTATAGGTAAACAAAATTGAGGACAGCAATAAACTGCCAACTTCTATCACATTAAATAATTACAGTGCAAACCTTCCTCTATTTGGAGAATTACGCAATGATCCATTCTATAAAGTCAAAAGAAAAAAGAAAAAGAATTCAATGATATTAGATATCCAAATATTTTTCTTGCTAGGTCCAGTATTGGTGACCAAAGATAGGGAATAATGACAAATGCACTCAGGAGATTGTGAGAAGGAGACCAATTGGATGCTGCTGATAGTTACATAAATCTTTTTTTTAAAAAATTTAATTATTCTTATATCTGATAATGTATGAATTATACATTTCCATTGATTAACCTAATATAAATAATTTTTAAAAAGAAATTTCAGATTTTTTTCCTCCAACATAGAAATAGTTTGGATGACATCACTTATTCTCACAATAAGAAAAATCTAAAACCCTAAACAAACTAAAAATCTCTAGTTCTTATCTTGAATTGACATCCCAGGACAGCCTGTCATATCCAAACTAAAAAAAAACTAACACGTGGAATCACAGCACACCAGGAATAGAAGATGCTGGAGCCAGCAACTGGTAGAATATTTAATTGGTAATCCACATATTGCTAGATTCTGGGATTGCCTCCCTTGAAGTTAATTATCCTCAGGGCTCAGATTTGGGAGGATCCCGGGTCTTTGTATATTTACCTACAAAAAACTCTGATTCATCTTTTTGTTAGTGACCATGAGCTAAGGGAAAAAAACCTAAGGGTAGGAAAGATTTCTTCTGGACCAGGGTATTAGAGGTTTCAGTCCATGGTCAGCTGGCTCCAATGCTTTGATCCTCAGGTGAGACAGAACAGCATGGTGGAAAGGTGTGGTGGAGGAAAACTTCTCAATTCATGGCAGCTGGGAAGGAGAGACAGAGAAAGGTGCAGGGGACAAGAAATACTATTGCAGGCTGGCCCCTAGTCATCTAATTATGCATTATATCTTCCACTACCTCCCAGTGATCACCATTCAGCCATCAATGAATTCTCCACTCAAGAGCACTCATGATCCAATCCCATCTTAAAAGCCACACCTATGAATATTGCTACATTGAGTATGATGCTTTGTGGGATATTCCAGATTGAAACTGTAACATAACCCAACCAGGTTCTCATAATGAAGAACAGAAAAACACTAAGAAGACTGACACTACCAACTTTAGAACTTACCATACAGCTAATTTAACCAAAACAGTGTGAAATTGGTGAATAAAGGAAAAAAACCCAAGAGAATGAACAATGAAAAAGAATACAGGGTTCAGAAAACAGGACTCACTCATATAAGTCGACTGATCTTTGACAAAGTTTAAAAGCAATTTAAAAGAGAAATAATAGTATTCAATAAATGGTGCTGGTACCAATAGATATCCACATGAAAAAAAGAAAATCTTGACAGAGATCTTACACCTTTCATAAAATGGATCACTGATGCATATGTGAGATGTGGAGCTATAAAATTCTTTGCTATGGTGTGGATGTGGTTTGACTATGTCCCCCAAAATTCATGTGGTGGCTCCTTGCTCCCCACTGTAACAGTACTGAGGTGATGGCGGCTTTAATAGATGATTAGATCAGGGGAACCACACTCAGCAGAAATTTTTGTAGTTCTCCAAGGATGACAGGACTATCTCAGTTCCTATGAGATTAGGTTGTTATAAAAAGAGGCGCCTCTTCTGTCTCCTGCTTCTTCTCTCACTTTATGGTATCTCTAGCACATGCTTCCACTCTGTGCTGCCATCTGCCATGTTGTGATACATCATAGACTGTAGGCAAATGTGCTTGCCCATCTCTCATCCAGAACTCTGAACCAAAATAAAACTCTTTCCTTAAAAGTACCCAGACTCAAGTAATTTGTTAAAGGACTACACCCCCATGAGGTAACATGAGAAAATCTAAGCAACCTTTGGTTTTGTGCTGACTTAAATACGAAACCAAAACACAATCCAGAAAAGAAAATTATTGGTAAGTTAAACTTCATTGAAATAAAAAGACTTCTTGTCTGTGAAAAGTAATGTGAAGAAAATGAACAAACCATTCACAGATGTAGAGAAAATGTTGGCAAAATAAAGATTTGGTGAAGGACTGGTATCTTAAATATACAGAACTTACTAAAATTCAAAAATATTAATGCAAGCAATCCAGTGAAAGATCTGGACATCTCACCAAATAAGAAATATAGATGATGTCAAATAAGCATTTAAAGGATGTTCAAAATTATGTTTCACTTTGGCATTGAAAATTAATGAGATAATTTGACAGAATTGTTAGAATAGTTAAAAATTTTAAAAAATGACAATGCCAAATATGTCAAAAAAGTGGATCATTGGATCAGTCAGTCATTGCTGGTAGAAATGAAAATGATTGGTCACTTTGGAAGTTAGTTAAGTAATTTTTCACAAAACTAAATGTAATTGCAGCCCTAGAGACTTATCAAACTAAGGTGAAAACTTATGTGAACACACATAAAACAAAACTGCACATGAATGTTTGCCACATATTTATTTATTTTTGGTATCAAGGATTGAACTCAGGGGCACTTGACCACTGAGCCACATCCTCAGCCCCATTTTGTAGTTTATTTAGAGACAGGGTCTCACTGAGTTGCTTAGCACCTCGTTGTTACTGAGGCTGTCTTTGAACCCACAATCCTCCTGCCTCAGCCTCCAGACTGCTGGAAATACAGGCATGCACCAACACCCCCAGCTTGCCACATATTTATTCTTAACTGACAAAAACTAGAAGTACTAAGATGTCCTTCACTAAGTGATGGATGAACAAACTGTGGTGAACACCTAGAATAAATGAGTGTTAACTAATAAAATGAAGTGAGCTATGGAGCCATGAAAAGACATGGAGGAACTTCAAATATATAATTTGAGAACAAATAATCCAGTCTGAAAATCAACAACTAGAGGACATTCGGGAAAAGCCAAAAGTATAGAAAGAGGAAAATGATCAGCAGTTGCTAAGGAGAGGCAAGTTGGAGGATGGACTGGTGAAGCACAGGAATGAATGTGTTCAGTGGTGAAACTACTCTGTATGATGTTGTAATGGGGTTAGTGGCATCCCACATTTGTCAAAACCCATAGGACTGTACAACACACAGAAAATCTAATTGAAACTATAAACTTTAGTTAATAAAGATCAATATTGGTTATCAGTATCAATATTGGTTAATTAATTGTAACAAATGTACTGTATTAAGA
Organism: Marmota monax; assembly: GCF_021218885.2. Lineage (NCBI taxonomy): Eukaryota > Metazoa > Chordata > Mammalia > Rodentia > Sciuridae > Marmota > Marmota monax. Next base: position 133,723 of record NW_026693476.1, on the reverse strand, counting down.
CAAGATATTGAGCAGAGGTGCTGCCGTTCCTGCCTGCTGCTGGCTGGGGCTACAAGGGTCTGTGGGGCTGGTGGCAGGTAGCTGGGACAACAAAATTCAGAACTTAATTCATGTATTTATAGCCACTTGAATTTTTCACAATGTTTTTAAGAACATACATTGGAGAAAGGACAGTGTGGTCAATAAGCATAACTGGGATAAATAGACATACATATGCAAAAGAATTAATCTCCATCTCTGACTCTCACAACATACACACAAAAAAATTGAAGGACTAGGGATATAGCCTAATGGTAGAATTCTTGAGGCCCTGGATCCCATTCACAAAGCAGGAAAAAAAAATATCAACAGGACCAAGGATGAAAATATAAGACCCCAAAATGTGAAATTACTACAAGATAAAAAAATAAGAAATATTTCAACACACTGGGACACTTTCGGAGACCGCAAAAGCACAGGCAATAAGAACAAAATAGAAAAATTATATTAAACTAAGAAGCTTCTGTCCAGCAGAGGAAACAATCAACAGAGTAAATATTCTACAGATATGGAGAAAATGTTTGAAACTACTCATCTGAAAAGGTGTTTACATCCAGAATACATTAAAAAACTGAAAATTTTCAATGGAGTATAAAACAAAAATCCTGATTTTAAAAATGGTCAAAAGATCCAATATTTCTCAAATAAAGATATACAAATTGTCACCAAATATTTGCAATAATTAGCATCACTAATCATCAGGGAAAGGCAAATTAAAATTACATAGTTTTACTCCAATTAGGATGGCTATTGTGAAAAAGGAAAAGCCCAAATATATTAAATATTGTTGAGAATGAGGCTGGGAAACAAAAAGGCAGTCAGTGTAGATAATAAATAATTGGGTCCAGTGAGGACTCCTTCAAAAGGAAAGAAAATTAATGCTAATACCTCCAGAGCCCTTCCCCTTCCTCCTTCAACTGTTGCTAAGGTAACCTGCCCCCCCCCCCACTGTTCCTCCCTTCCAGGGGCTTTTAATGAATGCCCCCTGGGCCATTCCCTTCCTTTACCACCCAGGATCACACCACCTTTTTGACCCACCTTTTGGTCCTGTAGGCAAGATAAGGGGAGAAGGAGGAAATGAGAACAAAGCAAATCTAAAAAGTATAAAAGGGGCAGGACACCCCCCCACACACACACACACACACACTTCTTTGGATACCCGCTCTGGATCCCTATCTCTGCAGAGAAGTCTGCTTCTCTTCTATCCTTTAAATAAAACTTGTTCTCTAAGCTTGCCTCCATGTTTTTCAGGTGTTCAATTTTCACATCTGGGGAAACAATTCAGCCCTCATTGATTCTCATCACCTGTTGTATCAAGAATGTCAAGAATGTGAATCTTATATGCAGTGTTGGTGGGAACAAAAATTATTAGAGTCATTATGGAGACTACCATATGATCCAGCAATCTCACTAAGTTGTATAAATCAAAAGGAAATGAAGCCAGGTATGGTGGAGTACAGATGAAATCCCAGCAGCACCTGAGGCTCAGTCAGGAGGTCCTTGAGTTCACAACCAACCTCAGCAACCTACAAAGGCCCTAAGCAACTTAGCGAGATTGAGTCTCAAAATAAAAAATAAAAAGGATTGGGGACATGGATCAGTGGTTAAGTGCCCCTGGGTTCAAACCTCAGGAAAAAAAAATAGGAATTTATTATATCAAAGAGATAGCAGAACACTCATATTTATTGTGGGAGTAGTCACACTAGCCAAAAGATGGTATCAACCTAGGTGCCCATCCATCAATGAATAAATATCAAAAATATTGTAAATATACTCAAGAAAATCATATGCAGCCATAAAGGATGAACCCAGCCAAATTCCATCTTAAGATTAGGATCCCTTTCATCACAAAGTCATGAGAAGTTCATTTCTGTTTTACTGTAAATTACTGACATTTCTAAACTTGTTTGGAATTCCTGCCCATGCTCTGAACTCAACCATACCTGGCTCTCCTTGACCGTTAAATAAAAATGCTCTCTAAAACCTTAGTGGCACCTCACAAATTCTGGCTCCCCGTGACCAGATAACTACCCTCTCTGAAACCTAAGTGATGCCTCATAAATTCTGATGTTGGGATCTCAATTCACTCCCTACCTTGAAATATCATGCCATGTAGATCATTAATCTTCTATCTGCCCTTGTATTACGTTTTCCACAACACTGTTAGCTGTTAAGTCCCCCAAACATCCCCCTTTGTAACTTTTTGTGCTATATAAACCTTTTCTTCCCTGAGAGCTAGGCTGTTCTGTAGCCTGGCTTTGGGTGAGACAGCCACTGGCCAGCTCTCTTTGTGTACACAATATAAGCTTGCTTTAATTTGGTTTAAAATTGGAGTCAGTGGTCTTTTCTTTGCATCATGATTTAACAATAAATGAGGAATAAAATTGTATCATTTGCAGCAATGTTGATGAACTGGAGGACTTTTAGTTAAATAAACCAGGATCTGAGAGACAAATACTGGTTATTTTAAAAGTTGATTCTAGAAGTAAAGAGGTCCAAGCAGCTAGGAAGGATAGAGGAGGAGGGGATAGTGAGAGATCTACAATGAGCACCAGAACACCCAGGAGGAGGGGAAGTGGTTTCAATGTTAAGCAGCTTGCTTGCTTGCTTTTATCTCTTTTCTTAAATAATGAGCTCTATATCTGCTAATACACAGGGAAAGAATACAATTTACAAAAATTAAACACTGAAAACATATTTTCCTGTCACCTATTAAGGCACAGAGCTCATTTTCAACATAAAGATATAATGACAATAGCTTTTAAAACTTTCCTCAAAAGGCATTTGTGGCTGGATCTACTGGATCTCAGACTTAACACCACCTAATATTTTGTCCTTGTCATCTGTATTCCTGGTTAGAAAAATTACTTTCTAAGGATTGATATTTGAGTTGTCCAGAAATCACTATTATCTTATCAAGGTTCCAGCCTGACAGCATAGAGATAAAAAAAAAAAAAAATTTGCAGGCTGCTACAATTGTCCCATGGCTAGAGCCCCTCACCATTTATTACTTTGTCTTTAAATGATAACTACTCCACTGACTTTTCTTCAGCTAATTCTGCCAGTGAGTTCCTCTGTATTTCAAAGCCAAAGGCATTCTTGCAAATACTTAAACACCTGAGTACAAAACAAAGGCTGAGGACAATATCTCCCTATTGGAGTCATTCAGGACTGACCTCTACCTGGAATCTGAAGTTTCTTCCCTTCCTTACCTGGAAGATATCCTTCTCTTTTTCCCCCCATCAAATCTGCTCTAGCTGAAACAAAGGCAAGCTCCTCACCAGCCTCACCCTACCCTCCATCTTCCCTTTGGACAGACTCCCATTGTCCAGTAGTTCCTCTTCTGTCCCCAGTTATGGGCACTTCTAGCCACTTGTTAAATCCACTTATTAATTCTGGCACTTCAGGCTTTTCCTATTAGGTATAAAATCACCTGTAGGCTGTTTATAGGACTTTTTATCAGGTTGAGGTGTCATCCTTCTAGTCCTCATTTGCTTACCACTTAGAACATGAATGGTGTTGAATTTTGTGAAGTTCTAGTTTTGCATCTATTTAGAGGGTGAATAATTTTGTGAATGTTATTAACAGCAATATTTAATATTCAATTGTTAATAGTAATATAGTATTCCTGAGATATCACCTACTTGGTCACAAGGTATTATTATTTTTAATTTTTTTTGAAAAGTATATAACAGATTTTTTTTTTTTTAGTTACAATCAAGTTCTATTGGGCAACAACATAATTAAATAAATAAAAGATGTGCCCTGGCTGTGAATTTCCACTCCCCTCAATACAAGTTCTTTAAATGGCAGACCAAAAAAGAAGATGCAAGCAGGGAGAAGATGAAAACTGAAGATGACGTCCCTGCCAGAGTAAAGATGCCTCATCCCTTTCTCCTTTTCTGGCACTCATGTCCCTCATGTCCAGAGAACAAGTGTGGAAGAAAAAAGTGCAAATTAAAATGTGATAAAAACAACGTGTTCTGGACACCCAGGCCCAGAATTAAAATCTTACACAGGTAAAATGGTAAGGATAAATGTTTCCCCAGCCTTCGTCACAGCCCAACAGGGAACACAACACCACCATGCTCCTTGGACTGGGCTTCCTGCACTGAACTCCAAGGTCAGCGCATACAGGACTGGAGAGGGTCAGTGGCTGGAATCACCACCACCAGCTCTGGAGCAAATACATCAGAAGCCTCAAATCCTTTATCACCAGTAAGAATGTGGCAAGTACCTACCTTCTAGGCATTTGAAAAGTGATACAGGAGCCATTTTCAACTCTGCCACAAACCCACCTCACTGGAAAAGGCTGGCACATGTCCTTGCCTGTCTCAAAAAGATTTTTAACCAAATTGATATTCATTTCTTGACCAAGAAGTAGATATGTAGAAGAACTGAGCTGGAGGGAACCAAAGTTCTTAAGACCACTCAAGAGACCTCAAGTTTCAGCAATAATGAGATCATGAGAGCCCTGTGACCACCCCAGGACCTGTGTTTGGGGTTTCCTCTAATCCAATGCTTAGAGCAAGTCCACTGGGCAAAGGACCTCCAGGTGAGGGGCTGTGCATCCATCAGAACAGGATGGGAGCAGCACAGCTGGGGACCAACCCAGACCTGTGGGTGTCATTGGCATTGTCATCCAGTGAGGAGACCTAAAGGGGACCCTGTGCTCCCCAATGAGGTATGGAAGATCAGAACTACTAGTGTTTCCCACACCAACTGAGGCAAGAGCCTGAACCTTGGCCAGGTGACTTGCAGGGTCAGGCTGTTTCAGTATTTTTTCCTCTGGGCCCTTAGAGAGCTTAGTCAAAATTCTCAGAAATCCTGTCCAAAGGAAGGCCACCATGTTGCATGACTTGGGCTCTTCTCTGGAAGGACTTGTGGGAATCCCTGCACCTCTCCTAAAGGTCATCAAGTCTATGCCCTCAGCACAGCTTTGCTGCTTTTGTCCACACTGACAACATGCACATTGGAGGGAGACCACACCACAGTGTTGATGGAGGATCTTCTGGGAGAGACTAGAAAAGCACTGGAGTCAAGAATGCAAACCAGACCCAGTGCATTCCAAGTCCAGCTGCACCCACCGAAGCAGGGACTACTTGACAGCAAAAGAATTCTGGAGAACTTCTCCATGCACTATAAGTCTGGCTCCCTTAGCAGTCGGGCCTCACTGAATCCAGCCTAAGGGAGAAGCTGTGCTGTTTTTGAAATAATCTCTTTCCCTGTGAGCACAATCCAGACATAGAGAGAGTAGAGAGAGCCCTTGGCCAAGCCTGCTGCCACATAACTGCCATCTACAGTCAGACCTGCACTTGAATCCAGGCGCACTGAACCTCTGCTTGAGGGCATTTGTCTGAAAATCAATGATTTTCAGCAGGTCATCATGGGAAGAGCTCAGAAGTTCAGTCCTTTCTGGATTTAGATCCAAGGCAAAGATCTTCCCCAACAGCTCCATTTCTCAAGCCACACTCTCTGATTGAATGTCCCAGAAATGACTTTTCTTGTCAAAATGCCCACTCATCACACATTGCTCTGTGCAAACAACATCATTGCAACTGAATCCTGCAAATGCTGTCTTTATGCTTTCTTGCATAGATCCCGGAGTTTGAGGGTCAGGTCATGACTTCCTGAGACATCCATGCATTTGTCCAACAGGAAATCAGCAGAGAGCACTTCCCCACTATGTCCTATGAGCATGTGCCATAATCAATAATCATACACAGTCCAGATTCAGCTTGCAAAATTATTTGAAGTTGTAAGCTCCAGCACTATCAAATGTTATGTATAAACTAAAAAGAACCAGTAAAAAGTAAAAGAAAAAAAGATTTAAAAGTTCAATGCTTGTAATTCCAGCATTACTATCCGGAGCCTTTGAACTCACATTTGTCTCCAAATGCTTCCCATAGCTTAACATTTCCATTCACCTGTGACCAGTAATAGGGACCCTGCACTGAACTGCACAGCATTAACTTCCCCATCATGTGCATCAAAGACACATAAGGCAATAGTTGGTACCCTCATTTGTTTACCAGAACCAGGATGAGGATGCACATTGTCTTGGGGGACTGGAAAGGGAGAGACAGAGCATCTACCAAAGATCTTAGTGATAGAATCCAGAAGGCCTCCAGCAGGCTGTGAGGGTCACTTAGCAGCTGCTCTGCTGATAGCTTGCACAGGAGAGATCTCCTCTGTGTGCTCTGTCCCATCCACAATGACTTCAGTGTCATCATCCTGTTCAACTGGCAGCGGTTCCTTTGTGGCTTGGGCAAGCTCTTTCTGCAGCCAGGCTTGCTGTCTCCTGGAGTCCTTTTCCTTCTCTGCATTGAGGCAGCTGGCTTCCTGGGCCTTCTTGGCCATCTGCCTAGTGACTGGCTCCTGGTTCTCTGCAGAAGTTGTCCTCAGTTTCTCCTCCAAGACAGTAGAAGTGACCTGCAGGGCATCATATTCATTCTTCAGGGTCTGGTTGGATATGTCAATATTCCATATGTCACTGTGTCCAGGAACTGCAGGATTATCTCCCCAAAGACTCTCTCTGCAGCCAGTTCCAGCGCCTCAGCTCCTCCACAAGGTGGCACATCAGCTGGAGATGCCAGCAGCACCGAGGCCTGAAGAAGCGGCATGTTGTCACAGCGCCTAAGGGACTCCTATCCTAGTGGAGGCCTGCAACCACAGCATAAGGGGACCAAAGGAGGCGGGAAGGAGAGCAGCCCCAGAGATCAGCTCCACACACAGGTGCTCTCCCAATGCCATGTCCATTTTGTTATATTTTGAGATTCACTTTCCTAATATTTGCTGATGTTTATTGTGTCTCTGTTCATGAAGGATATTAGTTTGTCATTTTCTTATCTCAAAATGTCCTTGGGATGACTGAGGTTCTTGCTCAGCAGTAGAATCCTTGATTAGGGTTCACAAGGCCCTGGGTTTGATCACCAGCACTGAAAAAAGTAATACTAATTATAAGTTTTAATAAAACATGTAAGTGTTGTTTGGGCATTTTGTGACCAGGATCCTTCTGACCTCATAAGATGGGTTTGGCTGTATCATATCATCCAGGACATCCAAACTTTGTATAAGATTAGTATTGTTTCTTAAATATTTTACATAATCACCAATGAAATCATATTTTTAGAGTATATTTGATACGTTTTTATGAATTTAGTTACTATCATACGTATATAGCTATTCAGATTTTTCACTTTTTGCTGGTATGAATTTTGATTATTTGTTTTTCAAGTATTTTTTAAAAATCTATGTTGTCATTGTTTTAATCTATGTTGTCTATGTTTTTTATACAATAGATCCTTACAGGAAGATACACAATACTACGTTACTGTAGTACGTTAGGATCTGTTGAGATGCCTTTTGTATTTGATATTGCTTATTGTACTTTTCTCTCTTGCTTGGTCTTGCTCTCAGCAACTTTATTAAGCTTTTTGAAGAATCATTTTCTGTTTTCTTGTTTTTCTTTATGGTGTCATCATTTTCTATTTTAGTTTTCCTCCTATCTTTATTATTTCTCTTCATCCATTTACTTTGGCTTTTTTGCTTTCTTTATTTGTAGCTTCTCAAGGTGGGAGCTCAAGTCTTCATTGATTTTATCCCTGTGTCTTTTTCTAATGTAAGCAGGTGGATTTAGAAATGCTCTTTTAAGAACTTCTTCAACTACCTGCTATTGCTGTTGCTTGGTTGAATCTTAAGCTATCCATCAGCTCAAAATAATTTCCAATTTCCCTTGTAATTATTTTCTTTAACCCACATGTATTTTTAAAAGAAATGCATTACTCAATTCCAAAAGGTTTGGTTATCTTTCAGATATTTACATTGTTGACACATAATTCTGTTGTCAAATAATATACTCAGAAAAAAATTCTTAAGAAAATCTTGAAACTCACTTTACGATTGTATGACTTAACTTGCCAACACTGTGACAAAATACCTAAGATAAACAACTTAAAAGAAGAAGTGTTTAAGCAAATGTTTTGAAATGGATTCTTAGCCCCTTTCCTTTGACCTGTGGTAAAGTCAAACATTTTGGATGGGGTCATGTGGTGGAGCAAAGGTGTTCACAACATGGTGTGTGGGAAGTGAGAGAGCAGAAGGGGGTCCAAGTCCTTATTGCCCCCTTCCAGGACATGCCTCCAATGACTTTACTTCCTCAAAATAGGTCCCAGTTCCCAAAGTTTCCACCACTCCTAATAGAGCCATCAGTGAGGGACCCAACATTCACCACTTAAGTATGTGTGGAAAATACAAGATTAAAACTATAACCACGTTGTACCTTACAGTTTACTTTGGTGAATGTTCCATGTAATCCTGAAATGAATACGTCTTTAATATCTGCTGGATATAATACTCTTTAAATCTTTGTGGTATTTAAATCCTTTATAGCCATACACTTTTTTTTTCTTTTCTTGTACTTGTTCTGCCATTTACAGAGAACAAATGTTTATAACTCTATATAGTGATGGTAGATTTCCTTTAGTTCTTGTCATTTTTTCTCCATTTTTGAAGCTCTTATGCATGCACATTTATGAATTTCATGTTTTCTTAAAATATCAACTCTTGGGCTGGAGTTGTGGCTCAGTGGTAGCTGCATGCCTAGCATGTGTGAGTCACTGGGTCCACTCCTCAGCACCACATAAAAATAAATAAATAAAATAAATGTCTATCAACAACTAAAGAAAAAATTTTAACAATATCAACTCCTTTATAATTATGAAAGACCACCTTTTGTTCTGGTAATATTCCTTGTCTGGAAATCTATTTTAAGGATCTTGTATTTTGTACCCTGTCAACTCAGCTTAATTGGAACTAAGATCCCCAGAATTTCCTTTGTTGTACACTTCTCAGAATTGGCCCAAAGGGAAATTAGTTAAAAGAGAAATGTACAACCATAGAAATGAAAAGTTGTGCTGCAACTGTGTACAATGAATCAAAATGCATGCTGCTGTCATATATACCTAATTAATTAATTAATTATAAAAGAAATGTGTATGAGAGTAAGTCTACATTATAATTTTAGGACTCTTCTGGTTTAATGTGGTGATGGAGAGATGGAGAGGAACTGGTGGGTTCCAGCTTTCCCTTGCTCTCCTCCATTTGCATGGAGCTTTCTTTCATGACTGCTGCCAGCATAGACCCACAGTGGCATGAAGCCCATACCCAGATATTTGGGTGCAGAACCACAAAGAAATAACTCCCCATGTGAGTCCAGCACTTCTTTCCTTGAGGTCACACTTGAGTTAATTGACATATCAGTTCTCATACATTACCTTCATTACCTTCTCAGTGGTTCTTCTGACTCTCCAACTCCACTGTTCAGATCCTCTCTCCCCCAATTCTTCCTCTAATTTTTGAAAATGTTATTCTCTGAGAAAGTAAAAGTCTTATATTATAACTGGTATTTATAAAAAAAGAAGGAAAAACACACATTAGTATTATCAGGAATGACAATGGGATATCATTAAAGATCATAAAAATATTAAGAGCATAATATGGGAATATTGTAACATTATGAATTACCCTATACATATAAATTCAAATGTGAATTCGTTTCTGGAAAACCCCAAGCTACTAAACTAACTCAAAATGAAACAAAAAACCTGAATAGTTCTCTATTATTAAAACCATATTAATAATAAAAAGTAATCTCGAGGTCCATATTGATTAACTGGGTAATTCTGTTAACAACTTAAGAAAAAAAAATTATACAAGCTACAGAATTTTTTTCAGAAGATGGAAAAGGAGGAAATACTTCATGATGCATTTTGTGAAGTCAGCATGACCTTAATACTAAAGAGATCCCTGCCTTCTAAACAAAACCAACGAACCCCAAAACCTATAGATCAATAATCCTCATGAACATACATGCAAGTTGGTAATTAAGTATTAACAAATTAATTCCAGCAATAAACAAAATGAGCAATACAATAAAGTGGGTGTGATAATTTTTTTCTAATGTGAATTCAACTGTAATAAGGTACACACCAATAACTGGTGAGACATTTTTTCTGCCTGTGTAAAGATTAGTATTTGACTCAGGACTGGGAAAGAAGATCCATCTTCACTGATGTGGGCACATATTATTCAATTCATCCATGGTCCCATAAAAATAAAGATAGAGGGCTGAGCATGATGGCTCACACCTGTACTCCCAATTCTTGAGAGGCCGAGGCAAAAGGATCTCAAGTTCAAGGCCAGCCTGGAAAACTCAGTGAGACCCTGTCACAAAATAAAATAAAAATGGCTGGAATGTATCTCGGTGGCAGATTGCTTGCCTGTATGTAGAAGGCTCTGGGGGCAATCTCCAATACTGCAAAGAATAACAACAGCAATAATAATCAAGATGGAGGAATAACTAATTCACTTTGTCTTCTGGAGCTGGGACCATCATCACTTCAACTCTGCAGTGAAAGCTCCCCTGCTTCTTAAGCCTGTGGACTCAGACTGAATTACATCTGGTTCTCCAGCTTTGATGGCATACCATGGGACTTCCTGGCCTTCACAATTGTGGGTCAATTCTCACAATGCATCCTCTCATATCTATATATCTTATTGGTTCTCTTTGTGGGGGGAGAATCTCCCTAATTGCTGGGTTAATCCCAGGGATGCCTGACTGGCTCTCTGTAAAATAATCAATCCTTGTAATTCACTATGTAGATAGTTTAAATACTAAAACTACATAATAATATCAGTTGGTATAGTAACTATATTTGACAATATGTATTGCACTACCCAATTTTAAGACTTACTATAAAGCTATAGTTAACAAGATATTGTACTATGGGAAAGGGATAAGCACATAGATGAAAATAACAAAAAGATTAGCCTACACCAAGAGGGTCCCATCAGTATGGCCAATTGATTATTGACAAAGGTGCAAAGGCTATTCAGTGAGAGCATCTACTAGTGATAAAAAATAGCAGCATATTATGAATAGAAGAAAAAAATCCTCAAACTGATAAAGGATGTATCCATGAAATGAAAGAGCTAATATCACACTCATCACACTTCCTGGAGAAAACCAAATGCTCTCCCCATCACACTGGTAACAAGGCAAGGTGTCCACCCTCACCACTCACATCAGCATTCTATGTCAGTCCTAACAATGAGATAGTGCAGAACAAGAAAAGGCATCCATTCTGGGAAAGGCAGAGATAAAACTGTTTCTATCACAGATGATATGATTGTCCATAGAGAAGATCCCAAAGATTCTGGGTGAAAAACTCCCCAAAATATTAAAACTAATGAGTGGGATTAGCTGAGTTGTAGGGTACAATGTACATGAACAAAAATCAAATGTAATTCTATTAATAGCAATATACAACTAGAAAGCAAACTTTTAAAATCAATACCATTTAAAATGGTTTCCCCAAAATGAAATACTTCAAAAAAAAAAAAACATATTAGAGTGTATAAGTGGCAAAGAATTTAAAAAGGATAAAAGAACACCTAAATTAGGAGATATAATGTGTTTATGGATTAGAGGACCCACAGAGTAATAGCTGATAATCTCTGTACTCACCAGAGGAAGAAAAGCTGGGGCTTGATGGAGCCTGAGAAAGGGCTTGCAAATCTAGGGCAGGAGAGTTGGGACTTGTTCATTACTGTGGTTCCATGCAGTAATGGTGAGCACTCTGGACACTTTAAGTCCAACAATCAGAGTTCAATTGTGGGTGGAACCTTTTGTCTAGTTAGGGTAAAGCCCATTTTCTCTCCTTAAGTGGGACTTGGTTTCCCCTCCAAGTTCTACTTTTGGGGAGAGGTGGGATTCAGGGTTGGGAAAGAGGCTGCTCAGGACAGTGGCTGCTCCCTGAGTCCTCCGGGTCACCTGCTGTTTGCCCACTCAGCCCTGTCCCTCAGCGCTGTCCCCTGGCTCCTCATTAATTCAGGTGCCTGAGGTCCCAACCACTGGGAAACTGGATACCTTGAATCTGGGTGTCCAAGCTTGGGACATCCTGCCCCTGGTGACTCTGAGGGCTCCATGTTTGCTGGCACTGGAGGTCTCCACCCCGTGGCCAATGGGCCCCATGATCCTGCAAGACCCCCCTTTGTCCTCAGGTGACCTAAGCAGCTGGCCACCAAATCCTTCGCCAGGACACCTGCTTCTATTTGGACCTTTGTCCTATTTCCGTACAAGGTGAAAATACTTGAAATAGGAAAAGGTGTTCCTTAGCTCAGAGGTGGGATGATCAGACTCAGTTTCCAGTCCTGGGTTCAAGCGGGTTGGGAGCGGTTCAGTCAGTTACTTAGATTGTTAACTGTCACCCACGTTTGACTGGAAGAATCGCGCGCTTCCTATTGAGGCCAGTAGGGGGCGCAGGTGCCCAGGATTTTGCGCCTCAGTGTAGGGAATCCCAGCGGAGTTCGTCCTGGTAGAAGGCGAGAGGAGCCTGAGCAGCTCGAGGGGTGCCCCCCGAATCGCAGGGTTGCTCCTTGCTTCTGCCAGGCTCTGCTCTGTGAAGACGCCCTTGGAGACCATGAAAAGTTATTGCGATTTCCTCCTCTTCACGGAGAAATTTAGAAGAGGACTTGAAAGGAGCTTCCTGTCTAGTTAAAATGTTCCCCGCCTGGCGCTAGACAGCCTTTTCTTTGATTTTTTTTTTTTTTTTTTTAATTTACGTGGAAAATGGTTGCTTTTTTGAGGGACGCACTTGGGAGCATCTGAAAAGAGTTGGGAGCCTTGGACGGTCGTGTAGGGAGGGGACAGCAACAGAAAGGAGCAAGAAGAGGGTCTACCAGCAAGGAGCCAAGAGGGTAGTTTTCAGTTGCTGGGTTTGGTTTTTCTTTTGGGGGGGAGTGGGGGCTGGGTATCCGGGATTGAACTCAGGGGCACTCCACCACTAAGCCATGTCCTCAGCCCCATTTTGTATTTTATTTAGAGACAGGGTCTCAATCAGTTGCTGAGGCTGGCTTTGAACTCGTGGTCCTTCTGCCTCAGCCTCCCCAGTTGCTGGGTTTACAGGCAGGAGCCACCACTCCTGGCAGTTGCTGGGTTTGAAACACCAGATTTCCATATATATATATATATATATATATATATATATATATATATATAGTCTTATTTATGGAACATCAAAAAACTTAAATTGAGCCATAAATAGAAAATGTGTCCCCTCACACAGCTGTGTAGGTAGGAAGCCTGGAGTGTCCTATTCTGCCAATCGGGATGGTCTCTCCTCTCCAGATTGCATCTATTCGTATCCTGTGAAGACAGTGCCCTTTGGTTTCATTGTCCAGCTGCCTCCACTATCCACTACCAGCCACAGTACCAGGGCTAGAGATTGATCCACAGTTGTCCACCCAGTTGTCTTGCTTGCCTAGGCTAAGTGGACACCCTTCCTGGAATCACAATACCCAGTGTCCTCTGGGGGTAGTGAGCCAACCTCAGGACTACTGATTGATCATGACTTTTATAAAAGAACAGGCAGCAATTAGCAGGCTCTTAAGCTTTCTACAAGAGTGGGACAATGCTGGCAAAGTCCCAAGGAATCACATCCTCAACAATTTCATTCAAACCGACCAAGGCAAGACTTCCCCTGAATTGAAGCACGAGTTTTGCCAAGGATCCAGCTTGTTCCTTGTAAGCTTGATCCTGCCTTGGAAGCAGGTAGCCTTTGCTGCATGGTTGAAACAATAGGATATTTCAAAAGAAAATAAAAAGAACATTTTTAAGGGAGCTTTTCTCTTGATATTCTCTAATATTTTAGAATAGGACATTTGATGATTAAAAAAATATGTATATCCCCAAAGTCAAGGATTCCATTGACTTCTTATCTTCCCAACCTGTAAGTGTGTCCCCAGTCTGACCTCTATCTCTTTTTCCATCAGAGTTGAAGTCGGTATTCTTTCTTAGGGCTGATTCTCATTTGTTCAACATTTGAATCCCTTCCCATCTCCTCAAGGATTTTATTTTTTCTCTCCTGTAGTTTTCCCTTTTGCCTCATTACCAGCTTTTTTTCCCAACAGTATTTTGTATGCTGGAATCTCTTTTGCCTTAAAAATAAAATTAAACCCATGCCTCAAATGTAAGTTGCACCAGATCCTGCCCTTCATAGTGAAGCTTGTTGAAAAGGCTATTCACTCTCCCTGTCTCCACATCCTCTCCTGGTTCCTCCTCTGCCTACTGCAGTCTAATTCCCGTTGCCCGGACTCCACTGATGCTGGTCTTGTCAAGATTACCAATGGTTTTCTAATTGTGGAGCCCAGTGACTACATCCTCATTCCTTATACATGAGCTGAGTGGCATTTGTCAATCAAACTTTCCCACTTCTCAAAACACTCTTCCCTGGGTTTCTGTGATGCCAAGTCTCTTTGTTCCTCCCTTTTTTCTTCTTTAAGGGAATACTTTCCCTTACATGTTGTTGTTCCTTGAGACTCCATCTATTTTCCCTCTTCTCTGCTCACACTATCAAGTTCTCCCTAAGTGGTCTCATCCATTTTCATGATAATTTCCCTCTGGAATCTGGGCTCCATATGTATATATCCAGCTGCCCTCTCCACTCATGCCTCAGGACGACTCTCATATTTCTGGCTTGGGGAACGAGGTGAATGGGAAGAGAACATAAAAAAAGAAGCAAGTTTAGGTGTAGTTAAGTTTGATTTGGTACATGCTGAGTTTGAGGTTCCTGTGTTCAGGAGCTCTGTAGGCAGAGCAGGACTGAAAGCAGATTTGGACATCTTTGAGATGGTTTGTATTATGAAAGATCTGGGGATATTCTTGGTCTGTCTGCCTGTGGATTCATCTCAGATCATTTCATTTGTTTTGTTTGGCAGGACAAAGGATTGAACCCAGGGTCACCGTACTACTGAGATATAACCCGAGTCCTTTGTATTTTGTATTTTGATAAAGGGTCTCATTAAATTGCCAGAGCTGGCCCTTGGACTGTAATCCTCCTGCCTCAGGCTTTCTGGTAACTGGCTTATAGGTGTACACCACTACACCCAACTCAGACCCTTTTATTATAGAGTTTTCTCCTTGCCTGAACCCCCTTCCCTTCTGAAAACCCCCTCCTTATTTGACTAATTCCTCCTCCCATATTCAGACCTCAATTTCAGCATCAGTTTTTAGAGAGCCCTTCACCGAGGCCCAGACTACCCGAGAACCTGAGGTTCCCATTACATGTACTCACAGTCCCTCCCTCTGTCCTGATAGTCATGACATGTGATCGTTACTACCTGCTCAATATCTCTTTCACCCCCACTGAGACCAGGAGCTGCATCTGTCTCCTTCATTGTTCAGCTGTGCATTTCTATTATCTAGGAGGGCTGGCACTTGTTTGCTGAATAAAGGAGTGAATGAACCAGAGAGTCTGCAGCTAGGCAGAACTGAAGGCTTAATTAAACAGAGCTGTTTTTTTTTTTTTTTCTTCCATTTAAGTCACTGATAAAATTATTAAACAGCCTGGTGTGGTGGCACATGCCTGTAATCCCAGCTATGGGTGTGCTGGGGTGGTAAGATCACAAGTTCTGGGCCACCTGGGTGGCTTGGTGGGACCTTGTCTCAAAATGGAAAGTAGGGGCTGCTGGAGATGTGGGGATGGAGCTCAGTGGTAGAATGCTTCCTTGGAATGCATGAGGCCCTGGATTTGATACCCAGCTCCACCAGAACAAACTTTTTAAAAAGTAAAAAGGGCTAAGGATATAACTCAGTGAGAAAGGGCACCTACTTTTTAAAAAATTATTAATCAGATTCAGACCTAGAACACAGACCAAAGGGAATAGCTCAGAATATGTCTCTAGGTTTATCCTAATGTCGTCCTTTGGTGTGCATAAAAGAGGTTTAAAATAAAGGTTAAGGTTGGGGACACAGCTCCATGGTAGAGTGCTTACCTAACATCACGAAACCCTGGGTTTTAATCCAGCGCAGCACAAAATTAAAAATAACAAGTACAAATTACTAGTCTACTTCCCTATGCCCACCCACCCCTAGGGTTCTGATTTAACAGATTAAGTATAGGGCCCTGACCTTTATTTCTAATAAGTGCTCCCAATAACTCTGATGCTATGGTTCACAGATCATGCTTTGAGAAATGTCAGTACCTGTAATCTGGCTTCTCAACCCTCAAGTCATGACACTAATCTCACCATAGTTATCAGCAACCTTTGTGCAGCCAAATCCAGACTTCCAGTTTTCTTTCCTTGTCTTACTTAACATTTTCCATTTGAACACAGGGTGAGGTAAGTGAGGCAGGATCTCAGGTACAGTCAGATCCTGTTTTTATGTAAAATGTTGATATTTGGTTCATCATGAATTTTATATTAATTTGATTATTTTAAATGTTGCATTGAAATATGATTTTATTGCTGACGGGTTTTTTTGGTGCCCTTTACAGGGATGATTTACCACTGAGCTATATCCCCATCCCTTTTTTTTTTGGGGGGGGGGGTCTTGCTGGGTTGCAAGGACAAGCCTCAGGCTTACAGTTCTCCTGTCTCAACTGCCCAAGTCACTGGGATTATAGTTATGTGCCATTGCACATAACTTTTGTTCCTCTTCAAATTTGAAATCCAAGGCAAGTGCTGTGCCTCCCTCACCTCATCTAGTCCAGCCTGATGGCCACTGCCCATTCTCAGCTCTCTTCTTCTTGTCCTTCTTCTATTGCTATTTCTCTGTCTCAGCTGCAGAACTTCCTCCCACTCCTTAAATGTTAGTGTTTCCAAGGATTCTGTGTTCAGCCCACTTCCTTTCTTACTCAGTAATTGCACTTGTGCTAGGCATCATCATTCTTCCCCACACCTCATGTGATAGTAATAGTGCCTAACATTTAGTGGACAGTCAGCTAATGCTTATGCAATGACTGGATGAACCAGGCCTTAAAGGTACAGCTGTAGATTCCATTTCTATAGTCAGAATTATTCATTATTTTCTAACTTTGGGAGGTGGGAGGAGTACTGAGGGTTGAGTCTAGGGGGGGCCACATTCCCAGCCCTTTGCTTATTTATTTTGTGGTTTGGGATGGGGTCTCATTGGGTTGCAGGGGCCTCCTAGGTTGCTGAAGTTGAACTTGTGGTCCTCCTGCCTCAGCCTCCCAGGCTGTGGTATTGTGGCATGCACCACCACGCCCAACTCATAATTTTCTAACATTTGTGATCCTGTCATATAACAGAAAAATAGACCAGCTGAAGTGATAGAGTGTTTTGAATTAGAGATCCCATGTCTCCTCCCCAGCCCTGCAGTTATAGTGAATTTTGGAGGGAAACAAATCAATACAGAGTCATTAACTTTTGCACGACTGACTACCAAATGAGCCTAAACCTTTTTTGTTAATCTTGAACTTCCAGAATAGATCAGTGACAACTAAGGATTTATATATTATAAAAAGCAAAATTAAGTTGGGTGGCACATACCTGTGGTCCTGGTGGCTGAGGAGGCTCAGGCAGGAGGACTGAAAATTCAGAGCCAGCTTGGTGGCTTGGTGGGACCCTCAGCAAATTAGGGAGATAAATAAATAAATGGATATTAGAAAGGGCTGGGGTGTTTCTCAGTGATGAAGAATACCTGGGTTAAATCCTCCTCAGTACTGCCAAAATCAGTAAAAATGGCAAAATTATTAGTTACCATTTATTGAGTTGTTTTTCATTTTCTGGGCACTAATACAAATATTTATCTCATTGGAGCATAACATCATCCTAGTAGGTGATATTTATTATAGGTAATAAAAAATGAACCTTGGAAAGATTGAGTAATTTACTAGTAAATGGCAGAGATAAGGCTTGGAATGGGTCTGTATGACCCAAAGCCCATAGGCCATCTATTGTACTCCAGGGTCTCCCACTAGGTAGGCAGTGCAAACCCACAACTCCACCTGCAGCACCATACCGGAAGACTACCCACATCAGCAGCCTCACACACTCCCTATTGTCTACAGGTAGAAAGGCCCAGCAGGAAGAACCTGGGCTAGCCTGCTCAGGTTCAAATCCCAGTTCCACCAGTTCCCTTTGGTAACTTCACATTACTCTTCGAGTAAATGGAAATACTGATAGTATGCACTGAAGAGCTGTAGTGAGGATTATATGAGACAATGCGAGCAAAGCAGTTAGCACAGTGCCTGCTATTTATTATCTACTGCTGATACTGTAGCAAACTTCTAGAACTAAATGATGGAAATAATAGACCCAAAATATGTATAGCAAGTGACTATGAAAACAAGACCAGTCTAGTACCGAGAGAAAAGATGGTGACAAAAGTTGGTTGGCCTAGCTGGTCACTGAAGAAAAGGAGAATGCACTGAGTCAGGAACAGAGCAGAGGATGGGGGAACAGGGAGGGGATAAGGTAGGGATAAAGAGACTACCATGTGGCTGACAACCTGGCCCCCAGCTATGGTGGCAACATGCACGGGAGCCTAGCTCTAGAGCAAATGCTGTTTTTGCAGTAAAGAGCCTTTCCTAATGAACCAATCTGTATTTACTTCTATTGGAATCCTGGAAACCAGGGTGCAGCAGGGATAATTCGACTCATTCCCCCATCCTTCCCCCAACAAAGCATCATTACTTCCAACCCATTACATGAACTTTTATCAGTCTTGGAAGCTCTCAGTCATCCTCCATGAGCTGTAATAATTTCAGCTAATTTCTTAAAGTGTTCAAAGAGCCTGTGATATGTTATGAGCCTAGTAATTGTTGACTGGTTCCCTTTTTATTGTGTCTTGATTTTATGCCTGTATCCAAGCTGACACATGCCCTGGGTGCTATATTATGATGATACTTTTTGCAAAGGCTGATTTTTAAAAATAAACATTAAATATTGAGATTGTTTTAAATCAAAGTTTAATTTTTCTACCATCTCTTGTTATTCTTATTAGGAAGCCATACAATTCTTTATAAGGACAGTAACCTCCAGTGTAAAACTTTGAGCAAGTACACAACTGAGAATTAATGATGAAGTTGAAGTCTAGGAATGGGACCCAAATTAATGAACTATACTGAGACACAAGAGTGCAATGATCACGGCTTAGAGAGACTTGAGAAATTGACCCTCAGCTTTTTCCATGCACCATTGATTTATGCAAGCATCCTTGCTCCCTAGGGAACCTGTCAGAGCCAAGGTGGCTAAACTACCCTGGAGGAACTTCCTGGATAACAAGGAATGACCCAGCACCTATCCTCTCTATGTTGCCCCTTCCCCTTTAGCTGGTGTCTCCTCTCAGAGTAAAGGGTGCACTCCAGCTGCTTTGTTATTCTGGATCTGAGGGGTTACCCAGAATCAGGCACAGGATCTATTTCTCTAGGGAAAACCACCCTGAAAAGCATTCTTTGACTTGTGGTTCAGCTATATCACTTTACCTATGTTAAGAAAAGTTTTTCAGGTCCATAGCATCTTCTTATCAGCTGTGGGCAGGTAAGTTCCACTCTAGAGAAATTCTAGTCTCTCATGGTATCCTGGGCATTCATACCACATGGGATTCTAGGTATCTGTAGGTGCCCCATAATCTTCAAGATGGGCCCAGATGTAGTGTCCCCCAGAAGTCTGCTCCAATTGCTCCTCCATCCCATGTTCCTCATTGGCGCTTTACTAGTTAGTATCCTTTTGATTGAGAATTACAAGTAATTCATGCTACACTCAGGAAGAACAGATTTATTGGCTTGCGTAACTGAACAACCCAGAGGTGGAAATACATATTTCAGACCTGACTAGACCCAGGGTTTCAAACAATATCATCAGTATTTGGTCCCTCCCTCCCTCTTTCCCCTTAAGGTCTCCATCTGTCTTCTATGTTCATAAGGCTCTGTGTGCTGGGGTTCCCAGGAGCTCCAGACATGCACCTTATAGCTCAGCTATGCTGAAAAGAAACCAATCTTTAACATGGGTCCCAAGAACGTTCTTGCTTCTGAGCCTCATTGGATCAGCTTAGGTCACATGCCTGGCCCCACACCAATTTCTATAGCCAGAAGGATGACATACCTGTCACCTGTTTACCCCACTAAATTCACATGACCTAAGAATGGAGGAAGCATGAGTCCCCAAGGGACAACCAAGTTGCTATTACCAGAAGAAGGGGAAACAGAGTCTGGAAAGCCCCAAATAAAGAGATATATACTTCCTGCTAGAAGGAGGAATATCCAAAGTGTCATATCCCTTAACCTATGGACGTTTCCTGGATAGGAGGCAAAATGTGTGAGGAAAGGAACTTAGACTCCCTTAGGAGGTCAGTGTCAAGGAATTTGTCAAATGTTTTGTTTCAACTCTTCTATTCCCTGGACAGTAATTGGTACCTGATAGAATTTCTTGAGGTCAGAGGTGTCCTAAAATTGTTAGAAATACTTGGACTGGAGAAATTCAAGGAAGAGGGCAAGAAGGAATCCACCAAGCTTCTTCAGCTTATTTCAAACTGAGGAAGTTTGTGAAAGCTATGGTGGGTACTGTGCGTGATGAGGTGTCCAGGGCTCCCTAGGAGCCTGGGTGGAATGGTGGCAGTACCTGCCACTCTATTTTGGGCTTTCCAGCCTCTGTTTCCCCTTCTTCTGGTAATAGCACCTTGATTGTCCCTTGGGGAATCATGCTTCCTCCATTCTTGGGTCATGTGAATTTAGCGGGGTAAACAGGTGACAGGTTCATCATAGGACTGATGCACAAGCAAGCATTTCATACATGGCTCAATTAGCTTCTGTCCATATCACCACCAGAAGACCAGACAAGATTTTTTTTTTTTTCTAGCTGAGCACAGTGGTGCACACCTGCAATCCCAGCAGCTCAGGAGGCTAAGCCCGGAGGATCACAAGTTCAGAGTTGGCCTCAGCAACTAAGTAACACCCTGTCTCTAAATAAAAACACAAAAAAGGAAAACAGAAAGAAAATGTATGTAACTTCCAAAAACTATTTGTGTTTTTAGAATTCTGGTTTTGAGAAATGTAATAGGCAAATGATCACTGATGATATTGACAAATATTATTAATGGTAACGTTTCTAGTATGAAATTAGTTTTTATGTTTAGCTCAAAATAAATGCATCACACATTGCCAGAATTAAAACTAAAGATGAACACTTAGAGAAAAGGGTGGAGACACATTGTTTCCATCTCTTGGGAAACCAATAAGGCAAGTGCTGTAATTTGGCTTGTTTTTTTTTTTGAAAAAAAAAAAAAAAAACAGGACTAGTCTAAGCAAACAAAACAAACCAAAAACCTCCCCCCCACTTTCCCTCTAATGTCAGATGTATCTGTCAGGACTGTGCCTGGCTAGATAGAACCCTCAGACCCTCCAATGCAACATTAAACATAAAAGGGATTTGAAAAATTGAGAAAAACCTTTTAACCTGTTCATGTAAAAACCCTTTCTAAGGAGATTTAGTAAAGGTAACATCCATTGGCAGCTTAGTTGAGGTTTCTGCTGGGTGTGTTGGTGCATGAGCACACACAGATAATTCAAATTAGAGTCACCAGGGTGCAACTCACATCTCTGTTTACCACAGAGATGTCTTAAAGTTGAATTTCAGTTTCAGCAGCTACTTCAGATTTACCTGAGCAATATGAAAGACAATGTGTTCATTATATAGTAGGCAGGAATCGATAACACCTGATGAGATCCCAGTCCTTTATACTCTTCAGAGTAATACTAGCCAAAGGATCAGGGATAGTTTTGCCCAAATCTTTTGACACTCTGCTTGCCCTTGGGTAATTGGTTGATATGTGAAGCATGCTTCAGTTCATACATGTTCCCCAGGACAACTTCTCCCAACAGGATTTAGCCTATCTGGTCTCCCTGAGATGTGCGGAAGTAGTAGGCACTCTTTGAGACCATATCAGCAAAAAATATCCCTTTGCCAAACATGTAGCCTGTCACAGGTGCTTCAGGCAGGGCTATGCCTAGACAGGGGAACAGGATCCCGGCAAAGTTGGTGGTCCTGCACCTGTGCCACAGCAACCTTCGATTGTGAAGCTACTTAAAGGGTTTGTAGTGTTGGCTCTCCCCTTTGCACTCTACCTTAGAGATAGCCAAACTTCCAGGTCATAGGCATTGAGCGTGTTTGCCTGTGTTCCTAACATACTTCCTGATGATCTCTGCTTCTTCAGAGTCTTTGTCAACTACCTTAATGTCACTTTTGAGCTTCTTATAGTTGACATCAATGGGGTCCTTGCTACTGTCATCAGATCCACCCCTAAGCAAACTGCAGGCCATCCCAATGTCCAGGAAGTTGTCCAGTGTTTGTACTTTGGCCTGCACACTGTCTGCATTGTTCAGGAGCAGGACTTTCCCATCCCATAGTCAAGGGGCATCAGGGTGTAGAAGCAATTTGGTGGGGGGTGGGGGGTGTATCTGGGATTGAATTCAGGGGCATTTGACCACTAAGCCACATCTTCAGCCCTATTTTGTATTTTATTTAGAGACAGGGTCTCACTGAGTTGCTTAGTACCTCGCCCTTGCTGAGGCTGGCTGGAACTCCCCATCCTCCTGCTTCAGCCTCTTGCACTGCTGGGATTACAGACATGCACCACCACACCCAGCCTGCACATATAAGCCAAAGAGTTTTAAATTTTCTTTTAAGTAGATTCCTGTTTGGTGACAAGTTAACACTCCCACTAAATGAAATGAATAGATTTTAAAAGGATATTAAAGAAAAAGCTATCCTGTCTCCAAGAAAGTATACAAACTTCTCCAAAAAACATACAATTTAAGACATGTCTCCCAAGTACAACCCACTGACAGTAAAATCTGATACTTTGTACACCTGCAGAGGTACACATCTGAATGACAATAAGGCTCCAAAATTAAAAGGCTGATGCTTGCTGAGTATCCAAGAAGCCTTCCAACAACACAAAACAATTCCCACTAATACTGCCCAGCAGTGCTTGTGAGCTGGGGCCGGATGCCAAGACTGGCATGCCCAGGAGGCACAGGCACTTGCTGGAGAGACATCACTGATCATCTGGAGCGCAAGAGAGTGTGAAACAGAACTGAGCCCAGGAGAGGAAAACACATACTTTTTTGCATGAATCCCTCTGCTTGGTCATAGCTCTGAGTATCTAGCCCCCCAAGTTCACACTATCAGATTCACTGATTTTTTTTTCATGTTTTACATGAACAATTAAAAGATTACTTTTAATAAAAATTAGTAACATTTCCATAGGAAAGGTCTCTAATTGAATACAAACTATACAGATGATAAAACTGTCATAGATTGCAATATGCACAAATATTTCTACATACCCAAATTTTGGCAAAGAAGATCAAGGACAGAGATAGAAAACCCAAGAAGGCAAGTTCTATTTGTGCCCAATTCATGCAAAATAGGGGTACCATCTTGTCAGCTTTGCAAAAGACCAGGAAAGTGATGCCTATGACACCCATCCCAACTCAATCTTTAAGAGGTTAGGGAGAGGCCTGTGTAATCATGTAATATTCCTTCTTTTTCTAAAAAGTGAAAAAGATAATCCATGAAACATAAAAATATCTGATTTTGTGTTCTTTGTTTTTCTAAGCTAAGTATATATCGTTGAGTACATGCAGGGAAGTCTCATCATGTTTGACATGACATATAAAAACACTGTTTTTCTCCCGTATAAAAGAAGTGAATTTTGTAATCTTGACAGTACACTGAGATACAATACTTTGGACATGACTTACATGTCCATTTAATATCTATTTAATAAAATTGCAAACTTTCAGTAGAAAGTTTTCTGACTATATGATTGGCACTTCAATTTTGTCTTTTTTGTATAATTACTCAGTTTACCCTGATTTGGTTAATTTCTCTTCCACTGCTAATCTGCTAGCCAAAAATTCTTGTCACTTGAAAAAAGAACTCTCTTAATACTTAATTTACCTTTCATTCTTTTATTATTTATTTAGAACTTACTATATCCCTGGCTACATATATGTAAATATGTATAAGGTATGTTTTCTATTGCAAGAGATAAACCAGCAGTGGTGGTGGTGTGTGCAAAAGTTGAGAGAGAGAAGGGAAGTGAAGACAGATGCAAACCCCAGATCGCTGCCCCATGACAGCTCTGATTCTCCTTTCTGTGACAAGCGGTGGTCCTTACGCCTCAGAAGAAACATCATAAGTGAGAAATAGAAAAGGAAATTACTTTGCACGGAGCGGCCAGTGGAACCAAAGCAGAAGAGCGGAGCGCCCTTTTCCATCTGCCTGACGTGCAGGACGTGGGAACCTGCAGAGCTCTAGAGCCTTGTTCAATAAGGACGTCTGGGCATGTGTCTTCCAAGGCACAGAGTTGGCACCCCATACCCCCTTCTCCTCGCTGACCCTGACTGGCCTTCACCGCCCAGAGCTGGCGAGAGCTGAGTGCAGACAGTGAACTGCGCCCAACCAGCGCAAAGCGAGGCTGGACTCCCCAGCTGCCCCCACATGCGCTGGGTCCCTAAGGCAGGGGAAGGCGGAGGCGGGGCGCCAGCTGCGCTCCCAGACTAGCGCCTGGCACACAGCGTGGTTGCCTCCGGGATTCCGCTTTTCCCCCTTTCGCTTCTGGACCCGCAGGGGACTGAACTCCTTTGTAGAAAACATTGTCGTCTCCTCCCCTTGGCTCTGCGGGTCCCCCTTCCCTCCCACCTCTTCCCCGTGAGCCGCTCCTCCTCAGGCAGCAGGCGGGCAGGCGGGCAGCACAGCGGCGGTGGAGGCGCGGGTGTGCGAGACGGACGGCTGCAGCAGCGAGATCAAGCTCCAGCGTCCCACGTGCATCCAGCTGGGCTTCCGGGGCGCGGACTTCTGCTCGCAGGTAGACCCCCGCTCCCCGGAGCGCTGCCTCCTCTGCGGACCCTTCCTCCTCCTCATTAGGATATATTTATAATCACACATAACACAATTTGGTCAATTTCATTACCCAGTACTTCCGCTTTCTCTCCCATCCTCTCGCCCCTGGATCCCATCCTTTACATTCTCTCTTCTGTCTTTATGAGATATTGCGGTCCCCCCCCCCCTTTTTCTCTCTACCTTCCACATAGAATGGAAACAGATGACTCTCACTCTCTGAGTCTGGCTTATTTGACATTACACCATGTTCTCTAGTTTCATTCATTTTCCTACTAATGACATAATCCACCCTCCCCCCCCCCAAGGGCTCAGTAAAACTCTGTTGTGTCTATAGGTATCACATTTTCTTTTGTCTTTTCATCTGGTAACAGACACCTAGGCTGCTTGTATGACTTGGCTATCATTGATTGTTTTACTATAAACATGAATTGTGCATGTTCTGCATGTTTATAAACATGATTATTTTGCTCTATATGTGCTAACTAAGAGTTCTTCTGGATAAATACTGTGGAGTGGTGTAGCTGGGGCATATGGTGGTAATATGACTACACCATTGAAGAACCTTCATATTGATTTCCATAGTGGTTGATCAATTTAGGATTCCACTGAGGATCCCTGTTCCCTTTTTCCTGCATCCTTGTCAGCATTTCTTTCTTTCTTTCTTTCTTTTTTCCCACATTTTTCCTTGTCAGCATTCCTTACTATTTGTACTCTTGATGGTTGGCATTCAAACTGGACGAGATAAAACTCAGTGTAGTTATGATAAATTATTTTTTAAAAGGAGAAAAATTCCTGAAAATTAAGAAAGGAACTTTTGGCCAAGCTTGGGGGCGCCCTTCTGTAATCCCAGTGGCTCTGGAGGTGGAGGCAAGAGGATCTCTAATTCAAAGCCAGCCTCAGCAATTTAGCGAGGCGCTAAGCAACTCAGATCTTGTCTCTAGTAAAATACAAAATAGGGCTAGGGATGTGGTTCACTGGTCGAGTGCCCCTGAGTTAACTCCGTTGTACACCCCCTCCCTCCCCGCCCCCCCCAAAAAGGCACTTTTGCATGACCATGTGATCCTAATATCATTTTGCATTGTTATATGCAAATTTATGTCAATAAATTGTTATTCCATAGTGAATTTTTCTTCAATTAATAAGCTTATGCTTTACATTAATACTTAAGCAAAACAGAAAAAGTTTAAAATAATAATCTTTGTGATAGAATCACATTATTGAGAACAAAGCAAATAACAGTTTTTTTCCCTTGTTTTAATTTTTCAAATGATGTTAAGTATGGAATTTCATGATAGGTATTTCTATTGAAAAAAGTGACCTGTGTAACAAGATTAATTTCATTTTAATCATATGAGTCTGTATTAAACGGTCTTTGCTTGTATAGTTATATTGAATATTGAACATCATCAATTTCATTTTTGATATTTTTGTGCTGATTTATGCTTAAATAATATCTTTGTGTTCTTTTAGCTGTTAAATAATCAAACCCTTTATCTATGCTCTTCTGCAGTCAAGCAGCCACTGAAATTCCATTCAACATTTAGCAACCTTAAAAATCTCTGTCTATAACTGGACACACACAAGCTGCACAAAATGGTCATGAAGCAAGACCCACAGAAAACAGACACACACAATAAGGAACTGTGTATCTTGGAGCACATTTTATTAAAAATAGTGATTCACTGTTTTGGGTTTTGTTTTTAAATTGCTATAGGGAACTATGTATCTAATCTTGTTCTTATAGGTATAAAATGATCTCCGCTAATATACTCATCCTTGAAAGAATTACAAACTAAAAAAATAATTTATTGTGCTATAGTATAAATATAATAGTTTGTGTACTGTTATAAGACTGGTGACACTCTTATAGGTAACTGATTCACTGTTGATTAATTGTTGCCCTTATTAGCCACACAGTGAAAATAGCATATTGATTTTGTGCCTAGAATTGGAGGATAATTAATATGAGCTATATTATTCTATGTTGTGTCTAAATGAACATCTTAATGTTAAAGATAATGATTTTGTGATTCCTTATAGTATACTTTGAACATATTTTCAAGATCTAAAAATTGGAGAATTAGAATTTAATCAAAATGAAATTAAGTATGTGTGAACATTTAGCATTTAAAATAAATATAAAATTATTTCAATTCTAGTTTGTTATCATTAAATGTAATTTTACTTTTTTCCTAATTTACATGGCTATGGTATGAAGCTAATACTCTAAAAACAGTAGATCTTAAATTACTTTTTTCCTGTGCAGATTAGACATAAATTTTCAAACACAAGACTAGGTACATACTTTCCTCCTTCACCCTCTGAGACATAGAGTGTTAGTTGTTGCAGCAGTGTAGACCTTGTGACATAATTGAAGTCCTCTGAGTTCTTATGGTCCATCAGGCCATTGTGATGTAGCTGATTAATAACTCTCACAGGATGGTAGTAATCCAGAAATTCCAACTTCACCTTAACAGTCTTTTGCTCTCCATTTAATAATAACATAAATGATTGCAATTCACTTAAATAATGTGCCTTTATCCTTAACCTTAATTCTACCTATAGGCAACCAAGCAAAGGCATCATTAACTCAAAGGTGGGAAATGTAATAATTGATGAAAAGATGAGATAATTACTTGGGAGTGAAGTAATTATCAAGAAAGAAGGGAGAGATGGAAGCAGTTGTATTTTTGCAAAAAACTGCTTAGAGAGAAAACATACTGGGTTAGAACTAAAAGCTTTTTCTGAACAAAAGCAGCATTTTCCATGCAGTGCTATTTTCTAAAACAGAAGATGCAGTTTTATTTTGGAATATTTTGTTTTCCATTAATTTGTTTTGTGAACATGCTTTATTTTAATATATTTAGTCTCTTTTCTAGACATCATTGTATTACATCAATTCAGATATGTAAATACTTTTCCATTTTCATATTCCTTAAATTAAGGTGCATTTTTAAATTGGTAAATGTTTAATGTAGTTTTTCTTTTCTGAAAAACTTTTGTCGACTTGAAAGACAGTATTACAATAGATAACACCTTAGAAATCAAGACAGATAAACCTTTCAATAAACTCATTCATTTAACAAATATTTACTGATATTTCTCGTCTGTGAGAGATAAGACTAGGCGGTAGGAAATCCAGTGCAAGGAGGCAAGGTCTTAATCATCTTAAGAGTTCTTCAAAGTAAAATAAATATGTAAAACCTTAGCCTATAATCTAGTAAATTATCACTGCAGAATAATGCGGATACATTTAAAATGTTGTAGAATGGGCTGGCGTTGTGGCTCAGCAGTAGAGTGTTCGCTGGGTTCAATCCTCAGCACGACATAAAAATAAAATAAAGGTATTGTGTCCAACTACAACTAAAACAAAATATTTGAAAGAGAAAATATTATGGGGTATCCAAAGAGAGTGAGAATAATTCTGAATGTGGTTTTCAGAGGAGAAAGATCTCATCAAGTGGAAGGATTCCTGGCTGGGGAAGAACCTAAGCAAAGGCAGGGAGGTGAGACATGTCAGGGTGAACTGGAATGACAAGTGCTCTAGCAGAACACTAGTAGGCAGGTTCTCTCGAACATGAATAACAAACAGAACATTTTAAAAAGAAAAATCAATTTGAAAGATACATAAAAATCTTATTTCACAATAAATTGCAGAAAGTATACAAAAATCATGTTGTTATATTGAATGACAGAAGTGAGGTAACTCAAATTCTGTTTCTTCCTGTTTATAATAATATAATGTCTGTGCCTATATTTAATCTATTGTGTTTTTAAAGTTTTATTTTATTGTGGTAAGAACACTTAACATAAGATGTATCCCCTAACAAACATTTAGGTATAGAAGACAGTGTCATTAAGAAGAACAAATTTGTGCAGCAGATGTCTAGAATGTAATCATCTTACATTATTGACACTGTATGCCCAGTGAAGAATCGCTCATCTAATCTGTAGTTTTAATGCAGGGATAGGTAGTATCACAGGGTCTGTGGATATGAACTCTGCATGAAGTGAGTGCAGAGGACATCAAAACTTCATGACCACACTCTTGACTGTGTAATGAAGGTGTCTCAATTAACACCCACATTCAATACGGTTTTTTTTCCTCCTCAATTTAAGGATCACTAGTAAAAACATGATAATCTGAAAATTGCAAGTATACTATTAAAATTCAACAATAGCCAAAGCTCTAAAATTGTTTAGAACTTTGACAAAGATTTTTTTTTTGAGAGAGAGAGAGGGGGGGATTTTTTAATATTAATTTTTTAGTTTTCGGTGGACACAACATCTTTATTTTATTTTTATGTGGTGCTGAGGATCAAACCCAGCGCCCCACGCATGCCAGGCAAGTGTGCTGCCGCTTGAGCCACATCCCCAGCCCCGACAAAAAATTTTTGAGAGGCAATATGGTTTTCACTGAACTAGGTTAGAATTACCTGCATGCTAGTAGAGTATTTCCATTATTCAACCATTTGTAGGCCACTTAATTATGAGATAATAATAACAAATCTGAGGTAAATATACTTTATGTCCTAGAAATTCTTTGTATTTACTTCTATTACTCATGGTTTGCTTTACTACAGCTCTTTTATGTATTATTTCTTTTAATACATGACAGGAATAAAAAAAGCCATGGGCCCACAGTTCAAATCTGACCTGTTATGAGTGTTTTTATAAATAAACTTTTGTTAGAATAACCATGATAATTCATGTACATATTGCCTATGGCTGCTTTTAAGCTTCAAAGCAAGAATGTAGTAATTAATACAGATTAAGTGGACTGAAAAACCTAAAATTTAAGCTACCTTTTCCCTCAAAAACAAGTTTACAAATACCGAATCTGTTACATGTACGAAAATTTGGATATGTTAAAGTTTACTTCATATTGGATTAATTTATTGTACTGTGTTAAAGAGAAACAGGAAAGCAGATAAAATTAATCTATGTTGGCTAGGATGTATGTGCTGTCTGAGAAAAGCATTACTGAGGCAGCAGTTGTTTTAACATGACTGAGAGGTCAACAGAGGAAACAGGTTTATATTTATTAACATTGTAACAAAAATAGCATTTGTAGAAGAAAAATGATTGATGCTTTAGCATCCATACAAGGTAGAGTTACAGGAAATAATATTTCCCCAGATGATTTATAACTTTGTTATACAGAAAAAGATGTCTTTTTAGTAAAAATATTTCATGTCTGGAAATGAGTGTTACAAATGCAATTTTTCCCCTTCAGCATAAGCTGTATGAACTGCTTCACAAGTTTGGTGGTACAAATACAGTTGAATATTGTACTTGTCCAATTAATGGCATGAGTTCTCTCCTTTTTGCCAATAAGTCGAATATCAACTGTTTTGGACCCTCACAACTTCCAGAATTCTATTAGTTTGGAGGTTTTTTTCATTCTAAAGAATACACAAATGTAAGTTGATGAGCTCAAAATATGCTGCACACAAGTTACCATGTTCAAATGCTTCTGGGCCCTTTTGCTGGAAGTAGCTCTGGATTTAGAGTCTCTGCGGGCTCTGGATGTTGACCCCTGAACTCTGTTCCTTTCCTTCCCAGTAGGCTTCTTGTTCTTTTTCTACAATCATTTCTACACAGAAAGGGACTAGTGGTCAGGGAAGCTTCAGTCAAAACACTGAAGGTCAAGTATCTCTGTCCCCATTCACAGAAGGGTGATTTTTCGTCACACTGTTGCATAATTGGGAGGATCACTCAGTTGACTTCCTAAAATAATACAATTTCTAAGGTAAAACTGGGCCCAGCTAGAGAAAGATGTGGGTGACAACTTTTTGTTTCTAAAATAATATGTACTAACAACTTTACAAGTCATACATTTAAGTGTGGAATTAGTAAGAACTATAAGTAGTATATGCTTTTAACTGTTTAATATCTTCCAAAGTGTTTTTAAGTTATTTTCAGTAATTTGAAGGGAAATACTGATATTAAGCTAAATTACCAAAATAAAGGAAACCGTGTAAAGCTGAATAAGATGTATTTAATAATTTAGTCACAAATACCTTGTGTAGTCACAATTTTAACTTTGCTTCTTCTAATACATTATGCTTGATATTCTATTTAATCTCTCATTCTTAAGCTATATAAACTGTAGTATTTTCATATCATAAATGAGCATAAAGAATATTTTGTCTCCATCTTATCATCATAATATTAGATATCACTAGCTACTACTGACTGTTCGTACTTTTCTCTCCCCTTTGACTTCTGTGTTTTGTTGAAATGATATTCTTTTGGACATTCCTTTTTTTAAGTTTCTCAACATCCAGAATTGCTATGTATTTGGAAGCTTTCTTTGATCTAAAGAATACAGAGAGAGAGAGATGTATTCTGGAAATCCAGTAGGTAGAGAAAAGTTGCTGTGTTAAGTGTCCCTGGCTCTTGTTGTTGTCTGATGTTCCAAGAGCTCTGATATCTAGTTTAGAATACAGTTAGTAAAATAGAAAGACTCTAAAAGGGAAACTTTGTCCCAACACCAATATTTATATTTTCAAATTTAAGTTTGAAATTTCATATATGAAATTTTTAATATTTTAGTATCTGAAGTTTATGGCATGCAATTGGCAAACATTTATTGTGCACTTACTGTGATAAAGTGCTTGGAATTCAAATATACAAGATATAAGACCCTCAGGTGGTGTGTGGTATAGCTGCATAAAGTGACAAGCAGAAAAAGAATTTGTGCACATTCTATATCTGTTAGATGGGAATTAACAGAGTGCCATAGAATCACCTAGAAAGAGCAACTGAGGGAATTGTAAGTACCAGTTATCAGAACATCCCATTGATAGACTCACTTTAGAAAGCTAGGTAGGAATCAGTCAGGCAATGACATGGTATGAGGCAGGAATTATAAGGCATTGGAAATGCCATATTAAGGAGTAAGGGGCTGAAGGTGCACAGAAATACTCAAGCTTGACCATCTAGAGAACCCAAAGTGGTTTGCAACACTAGAATTAGCATTTTTGTTTTAAAGTGCAAAGAAGCAGGTCAAATTAGGGAAAAGGATCCAAGTCATGAAACACCAACCCCCCAAATAGAATTTTTCTAAAAACAAAGAGTGATATGGAATGATTTTAATGACAACAATGCAATCAGGTATACTTTCTGTGAAAATTGCATTGATAGAGTTATTAGAGTCCTTTATTGTATGTGTGTATATGTATTTAAGTGAATTGAGGAGGAAATTAATAATAATTATACTATTATAATAATTGTTGAAGATCTGAGCTCTGGAAAGATAAATATGAATATAAAGGAAGAATCCTATTTACGAATTGTGATTAGAAGAATCTATTAATTTATGAGGGTTCTAAACCTTTAATCTCTTCCTCACCATGAAAAAGTTTTTGAATTTGCCTTTACACAGTCCTCTCTGCTTACTGGGGCAATTTTATAGCTCCCACCTGGGTAGAAGCTGACTCAAAGCCAGTGAACTCTCCAAGGTGCCAAAGGAAAGGAGGATAGACTGCTCATGGTCAATGGGAGATGAACTGGAAAAGAATGGACAGAAGACAGAAGTTCTTGCCTAGAGTAATTTCTGGAGCCAAGCATTTTGTTATTTTAGTGCTTCCTTTTGGCACTGAAGGCTGGGGACTGTCAAATGAGAATAGAAAGTCAATGAGAATGGACAATCTGTTAATATATTTCATGGGAAATTCTGTTAATATATTTAATCTGTTAATGTATTTGAAGGAAGGAGAAAAGGGAGATAGAAAGCAGAAAGGAAGGTGGAAAGTGAATCAATTTTATTAAGTGAAAGAAAAGATCAATTTCAGTATCTTATAAAAATTCCTATTATCAGAGTTAGTCTTAAATTTTTTTTAACAATGATCTGTCATTGATGTCATAAAATCAATTTCTGAACTGAGAAATAAGTAGTCTTGCAGCACTTGTAGATTGTGGTGAGCCGCTTCTGCCGTTTCTGCAGATTATGGTCGCCATTACAAGATGACGCTGGCTCCGCTGTGGTCTGTGACAAACAACTTCTTATCTGGGAAAGTTGGCACATGATTTTTCACCACCCTGTGAGAAAGCTCCACGCGGCAGCTTTGCATTGGGGCTTGGGATGCTTTATTAAGGCTGGGAGGGGCATCCGGGAGGGAGAAGAAGAAATATCAGGGGCCTGAATAAACTGTTGAAAGAAGATTCCCGAGTTGCGTCTTCCTTGCGGGCAAGGGGTCGAGACAGTAGATTTCTTTACATTTTTTGTCTTTATTAGAACATTTGAACATTTGATCCAACATTATGTTCTTAACCCCCATCCTCACTATTTGTGAAAGTTTGAAATACTGTAAGCAAATAGCAATTTGTGTCTTCCCACTTTTAAAGAAAAAAAAAACCTTCTTACAAATAAAACACTTGTAGAAGTCACTCAACAATTATGCAGTGATATTTAACTTAGAGATATACACAATCAACTCCTTTTTAGTCTGAGGTTGACACTTGCCCAACATTACTTTATTGGATAATATCAAGTCCATCTTTTCATATTCAGTATCATTTTCTGGGGTTGAATTGAATAACAACCATTATTTATAATTCTGTTAATTACTTCCTTTGACTAAAACAACCTCATTGCAGTTACTATTGGATCTCTTCAGTGCTTATTAACACACTACCTTAAATACAACTCTCATGTCTGTTAGCACAATGCACTTTGACCTTCCTAGTACCTGATGTGCCCATCAATAGTACCTTTAGCTAAGAAAGCAAGAGGTGCTTGAACTGCTGTCTGTTTAATCATCAAAGTTTCCATAGAGCTCAATAATTTTTGTTCTTGTTCTTATCTCAATGAAACTGTCCTTTTCCAAATTGTTATTTTAAGAGAAATATACCAAGTATTAAAGAAACAAAATGATGGGCGATATTGAAAATAAGTAGTAAGATATGAGAATTATTTTTAATCTTAAATTATATTGACGAATATGATTACATTTTAACTAGTTAAGCGCTCATATTTTGCAAGTGTTCAACTATTGAATCTCAGTACTGTGTTACAATGTACTTCTTCATTGTGATTTGGGAGCTCTGAAGGAAGGCAAAGACAGCCACAAGTCATGTTCAGGGTCTAACTTTGTACTCCTGTGAATTGAGAGATTGCAAAACACATGCTCACTTATCAAAAGGAAAAAAAAAAACAAAACAAAACTACTTTTCTCGATTTGAGATTTGATGTGATTTTAAAGTAGTTTCTTTTGTACCAAATTCAGGACTACAAGAGACAAGTATAAATTTATCGTCATGTATGTAATACTTAAAACTACTTATAAAACGGAAATATGAAAGCAGATTTTCAAAATGTTGCAAATGGCTGCTTTTCAGTGTCTTTTCTAGTGGCAGTGTTTATTCTAGAATCTTTTTTTTTTGGTCTTTTACTTCATGACATCTAGCAAACTTTACTGATAATCAAGGGTGAATAACTTATAACATCTACAATCAATATGTAATCAAATATGATGAAAAAATATTTATGCATGCTTATTACATTTCTATATATATTTTCAAATGAACTATTTTAAGGATTGCTATTTAAAACTTTATTCTGTAGATGTTAAACTAGGAATGTTCTTTTTGTGATAAATACTCCACAAATAGGAATATTCAAAATTAATCTAGTATTAGTAGTGGCATTTAAAATCCAGTCTTTATATTTGATTTCGTTTTGTCCCTGCCTTCAGTCTGATGCTAATTTGTATGTTAGTATGAACATTTTCAGGAAATAACTTTGTTCTTCAGAGTCACTTGTAAATACTTGACATCTGAAATTTATTAAATGAAAATTGATTGCTTTTCATAAAAAAGGACATTTTACAAGACTGTATAATCATATTAAAATAATGACTGGACTACTAATGGGAATTAAATGTGATGCTGGGTGTTCTGACATGTGGCCTGGAAGCTAGGTCTGCATATAAAAAATGTTTCTATCCCTGCCTGTGGATTTTGAATCTCAAAATAATGAGTTCTGTCAAATAATTAATTTTGTTGATAGGACTAAGTTCAGAATATACAACCTCACACACATATATTACAATTATTCAGAATAACAAGATGATATAAGACAACAATCTTCGATTCTGGCTGTCAAACTTGCTCAGATCATTTCTTTTAGTACTTTAGCGTTTCCTGTTACTAACTTTGAATGTAGTATATAAATCATTATCACTAGTGCCATTCACATAGTGTATATTTATTGTCATTGAAGGTTGCTTTATGTGTGTAAGTATAGGAAAAACTAGTGTTTGTACAAAACACTGCAGTGATATATTCTTTTCTGAAACTAAGAAAATGCAGCCATGTAATTGTTTTGTATATTTTATTTATGTTAATTTTTTTACTCATGTAATTACAATGTGTTTTAAGCTTTTATTTATTTATTTTATTTATTTATATGCGGTGCTGAGAATCAAACCCAGGGCCTTACATGTACTAGGCAAGCACTGTACCACTGAGCTACAGTGTTTGTTTTTCTGTGTTTTAAATCTTCTCTGTATTTACTAGCATATTGAGATGTACAACTCCATAATTACTTTTTTAATGGTAGCACTGACAAATGTACCATGACATTAGAATGACACCATTCTCTGGGTCTTCTGGTGTGTTTCTAAGTATGATCGGCCTCACTTTTCATTGTCCAGATGAAGTGTATAATTCAAATTGTTATTTTTTATAATACTAATAATTAAAATATTTTGTGAAATACTAGTTATTAGATATTTGATATTCTATAAATATACTTAGTTATTTTAAGTGAAATAATGTTTTTTTTTTAGGAAATGGAACTTAATGGTTAGTTTTCACAATTATCATTAGTATAAAAACTAATTTTCAAATTTAAGAAAAATAAGTATGTTATATTGGGTCACAATGGTCACAATGGTTATTTTATTTAAAATGCATCTTATTTAGAAGATTTTGTAAATTCCACATTTATGCAATTTTACGTTTAAATAGTCTAGTTGAATTTTTCCTAGTTGAAATATCATTTTTGGATAAATTTTTTTTAGCCTAAACCAATCTGCTTTTTAAATTTTTAGGATGATGGATATTTTATTCTCTTCTCAAGGAAACAAAAATAGTAAAAGTTTCTATATGTGAAATCTGTCACAAAGCAGAGCTCAATGTAACCCTCAATTGTACATACTTATGCAATCCAAGTAGGGTTGTCACCTAGCTGGTATTTACCTAGAAAGTGCTACCTGTACTTTGACAAAGTATCTAGAACATATTATAGAATTAGGTTTCTTTTTCACTCACCTGGTAAATTAATGATGGGGGAGTTTCCATTGCTCATTGTGTTTCTATTCTGCCTTTCCCTGCCCCATCTCCTTTTCTTAAAGTAAGAAACAGCAGCAAATTCTACAGTGACCAGGAGACTCTCCCTGGAGCTCATTCATCCATCATTTATATATGATGATTATTTGAATGCACAGTTTTGCTTTGATTTTTCCTTATTGACTGCAGGTGTGCATAATTGTATTAATAATCATATCATCTTGTGAAATGCAGGTATTATTGTCCCATGCAGGACCCTATTTAATCTGTTTAATTGTTGAAGTATCAAATACCAAAGTCTAATTATGGATTCTCTAAGTGTGCAGTTCTACAAGGAAACAATGCATAGAAATTGTGGCTGGGTAAGATATACTATTAGGCTTTCAGTCTAAAATTCAGACCGTGGCATATGGTTAGCATCTTGAAATCAGGAAGAAATGAAACTATGCAGTATATTAATTTGCCATCAAGGATGGATTGTCAAGTCTCCTTAATTGCATAAGGTTTTTATTTGCCCCTTGTTGCTCTGTGACATGGGAGATAAGCCTGAGTGACTTTATAGCTGCCAGAGGTTTATTTTTTCTCCAACAGCAGGGCAGATGTTTAGCACAGAGAAGGTCTCACCCTGCATCCATAGAGGATAGCTCACAGCTGTGGTTCTGGTCATTGTTGTAGGCAATTGCAAGCAGCTTATTTGAGTTTATATTTTGCTCAGTAATTATTAGATCCCCAGGACAGTATATTTCACAGTTAACTGAACTGTGCTGTTGATTTCCCCCTTTGGTAGGCCTTATATGCATTTCTAATCTTTTCTGAAGGAAGAAAATTTAGGATATATTTCACCAGTTGATACCTGGGATTAGATTAATGACTGACATTTCTAAGAGTATGCATTGGTGAATTTAAATAAAAACTTGTTAACCTAATGCATTAGGGTTAATGTACTCTTGTTGCTATCATTGTAAAGGGAAGTGATTCAGAGGAACAATGGAGGAAAGTGGTGTCAGATGGAAAGGTCCTTCAGTACTTCCAAACACTATTTTTCAGAGATTATTATTCCCACAGGAATTCGAATACCATGTGATGTTCAAGTTAGCACACCTTGAGAAGAAAATAAGACCCCCTAATTCATGAATAAGGTAACATTAATACAATGATCAAGTTAACTCAGTTGTTTTGTACTAAGATGAACCACAGATAGGAGTTACATTTAGTGCTGAGTTAAATGTTACTGATCTTGGACTTTGCCCTGTAGATGTATGATCAGTATCACCAGACTTTCAGCTTAGTTGCTTTCTGTGTAAACCAAAACCAGTATAATAAGTCCCATCTACTTCACAAGGTTTATATAAGAATCAAAGAGATAATAATAATGAAGCATTTTGTGAGGTTCAAATTCCTATGTAAATATAAAATGTTATTTATATAAAAAACTTAAAAGGAACCACAGTATGAGATATATGCTTATCATTAACATTTATTGCATGATTACCATATGTCAAGTACTGTGAAAGCTATCTATAATTTGTTTTTTGACACAAAAAGAAATTTTCAAAGTTTGCTTTATTATTTGATCCAATTAAAAGGGCAGTCCATTCTACTTGGAGGAAATCAAGAATGCTACACATTTTGCCTTAGATCATGATTCTCAGGCTACTACTTTCATTATACCATTCCGACTTAGGACTTAGGATTCTGCTTTCATTAAAGTATCACAAGAATTTTCGATGTGTTAAGGTCTTTAAATGCTACATTTCATTTGACCTGCACTGGGTTTAAAATGTAACAATAGGTGTCTGCCTTGGACCATTTCCTCTGCTATAACAAAATAGCTGAGATCAGGTAATTAATTAATTAATTAATTTATGTATTTATTGCTCAAGACAGTACAATGATCTTGACATATCATACATTTGATTCAAATAGGGTATGAATTCTCATTTTTCCACGTGTACAGATTGCAGGGTCACATTGTTTATACATCCATGTGTATACATACAGCAATACTAGAGATCAGGTAATTTATAAAGAACAGAAATTTATTTCTCGAGTCTGGGAAGTCCCAGTCAAGGTACTGGCAGGTTTGGTTTCTGGTAAGGACCTGGTTCTGCTTCTGAGACAGCAGCTTTGACAGGGAGGGCAGGCTGGAGAACCTGAAGGGCTGAGCTAGTTCCTTCTAGGTCTTTTCTAAGGTCACTAATCCCATTCACGAGTGCTCTGCCTTTGTGACTTAATCACCTCAAAAGCTCTCACTTCTCAATGCTGTCACATTGGGGCATAAGTTCCAACATAGGCATTTTGGAGGGACGCATACTTTCAAACCAGGGTAGCACCAGTTTTGCCTCAGTCTAATAATAGGCATTACATGACTTAAGTCCAGATTCTGAGTAGGCTTTGTGTTGTGTGTAGATTGTGGCCTGCAGGTGTGGACTACATTGAAGGCATGGTTTTGCAGGTGGAGATGTTATTATAGATGAGAAAGTCATCTAGGGAGTCCTTGTAGTTCTAGTGATGGTTCCCTAGAAGTACCTGTTATATGTAAATATTTTACAGAACCTTGGGGATAATCAGACAATACTATAAATAATACTTGCTGAATATGAAGTAGGTAAGAGACTATTAGCATTCTTTAGAAATCATTTTGGTCTTTGGACTTTCATGCCCACAAAACCTACTTATATATTTCCAATACCTATGTTTTTCTATATAAATCTTTGGGAAAATTGAGGGCATTAGTGTTTGTGTTTATGATCCTAAATGATATTCAGTTTTGTCTTACTGAATAAGCCACAGCTGTCAACTAAACAATAGCTACATAGTGATAGCTATTATTTCTAAATATACTTTAGTAAAAAACTGGCTTTTTTCCTCATCCAATAGAAACCACTCCCCGTCCATAGCTTTACTTTTCTGTTTGAGTCTATCATGTATAGTAGTGCTATCATGGGTTTTTAAAAAAATTTTAGTTGTATATGGACTCAAGGCCTTTATTTGTTTTTATGTGGTGCTATGATCAAACCCAGTGCCTCACACTTGCAAAGCAAGTGCTGTACCACTGAGCCACAACTCCAGCCCTAAAGGAATGTTTTCATAGGTGGTCATAAAGTACTGAATTCCATTTGAAATAAGAATTGAATATCCCTTAATTTGTTATTGAGTTTATATTCCTTTTAACACTGTTCTTAAAAGATTATGAGAGATTTAAAAGCATACCATTATCAATTATGTAGTTCAACTTATTGACTGTGTATCTGTGCTTCTCAAAATTGTGCTTCTCTTCCTTCTGTAAATATGATAAATCTCTGCCACGTTGTATAATCCAGCCTACTTAATGTACATAGATCCTTCTATTTGATTTAGATTGTTAGTCATGCTAGAAAGGGTAAAAATCACTCTACACATGAAAAAAGGACAAGAAAAATTATCCATATACAGTCTATAAGATGGAATAAATTTTGAATTGACACAACAAGGGAAAAAAATCGATTTCCTATCCATACGGTATGACAAAGCCTCTTACAAAGGTTAATCTATCAGAAAGATTTTCTCCTCTAGCAGAATCTGACTGCTTCTTGTCAAGAGTTTGACTCTCAACAAAATTCATCATATTATCATTGAAAGCAATGGATTTGCTGATGAGTACTGTTGTTATAAAATTATTTCAAAAATCTGAAAAGAAAATTTTATTGTTATCTGCTTGATTGGTAGTGGTGGGTGGCAATATTGATACAGATGTATCTGTTGAAGTCGGTTCATAATATCAGTGAGAACTAAAAATAATGTTAGACATCTACCCATGTTCTTATTTATATTTTGAGTAAATCAAATGCATAATCAGTTTATCCCTATTTGCAAAATTTATAGAGCTCATTGACCAGATATTTAAACTTCCTAAGTGCCTTAGTCTGGAGAAGCTATTTTGTTTCTTCTGTTTTGAAGCTGCATGATCTATCTCAGCATTTCAATTTTCAGCATTTTAAATAATATGTTCTGAGAATAATTTATATGTAAATTTCATTTTGAAACTTTCCAGAGACAATTGAATTAAAGCAAAATTGATGTCAATAAGTCAAGGAAAAGTTGTAAGTCGCTTTAAATATGAAGAAAGAAGACTCCAAGAGCAAGTAGGAGACTCAACACCTTTCTCCACTTCACTGGGGTAAATGTCCCTATTTTCAAGTACATATAAGATATTCCTATGCAGATGGGGAAACTCTCCTGAGTGGAGATCTAGGTTTCTGTTCATTCTCAGAGACACAAATGTGTTCTGGACATTCTATTTTGGTTTAGTGCAGATATTTTTAAACCATAATCCATCATTATGAATGTGCGAGTGCAATTGACCGGGTGTCTATTAATGGCTATCTGTGCCATCCACTTGGATGCTAATAGGAGCTAGTAGGAATATACCTGGTAAACAGCTGATAAATGCAGTCTGCAGTGTGTTGGCCCAACTCTGGAATCTGCCCTTCTCAAATGTCACCCCTCTACACACACTAATTTCATTACTAGTATATCAAATTTGTAGAAAAATGTATAAATTGTTTAAAAAGAGCCATAACCAACATGTTGCCTGAGCACATACAATGTATACTGCAGATGAAGCTTAGAGCTAGCTATATAATCACCCTGGCCCCTGGAGAGGTTATAAAAGTCCTTGTATGTAAAATCAAAGATGCACAGAGAATGTGAAAGTCATCCCTAAGAATATATGTATAAGCCCAAACATCAGAGCTTCTGTAACATCATGTCCGTCCTATGTATATGTCAGTATTGTCCAAACGCTAGGCCATAAAACCAAAGCAAGGTACCTGTAGGGTCCTAACTGCTCGTGAGCACAAGGTCAATCAATATCAACCAATGCTGTGATACATGTCTGTAAATTAAAACATTCTCTGGTAATGTTGATTTACAAAAATTTTTGTTGAGATTAATGTATTGCAATGACCTCAGACCAAATATTATTGGAGGTTGTGTGCCATATCTCCAAAGAACTCAGCTAACTCTTTTAGAAAGAAACAGATGTAAAACACTGAGAATCATTATCTAAATCTAGTTTCATAAAAGTCATCAGATTATCAGATAACTGCCTGAGAATGTGGAAATTGTCAATGGAGAAATGTAAATCATACTTGAATTGACTCAGTATCCCTGAAAGTTGGTAAATATCATTTTTGTTGAAGAAAAATAATCTAGGGCATGAATTTCTAACTTGTGCATATATTCTAAATAATAACTAAGGGTTTTAATCACTTCCTATATGCTAAATACTGTACATAATGTTATACTACATCTCATTTAAACCTCTCAAAGTCATATCAGCAGTTCCTATTGCCATTTCTAAATTATATATAGAAAACAGAATCAGAAAGGCTACAAAGTGCCCAAAGTTACTCGGCAAGAAAAAGGCAGAGCTGGAATTGGAATCCTTGTTTGCATAACCTTGATTGACATCCCTTTTAAAAAATGAAAGTAGATTTTTTTCTCTCCAAGTTGGAAAATCTTCTATGTTTTACTAGTTATGCTTATGTTAAAATGATTACAAAGTCTGTGTGGGGACTACAAATGTCCAGTGAATGAAGACACTTAAATGGCTTAATTATCTCATACCTGTAGTCACTCTCCTTGCTATTATTTCTAGAGTAGGATCTTATCAGTTCTTAAATTTGACTAAGCAAAGGAAGGTATAAACATTAATTGCAACTCTGTAGTTAATATCCAGAGGAGGGAATATGCAGTTTTTAATTTCTTCATTTCTTAGAATTTTCCAGTATTTTACAGAGTCTGCCTTATGTGGTAGCTAAAGCTCGGGAAGATGTGGAAAGTTTTTATATCATAATGAACTATTGCATCCACAAGGATAGGATCTTTTCCACTGAGAAATTATGTTCTGTGTCAGTTATTTGCATCACCTGCATTGCTAGATGGTATCATATATGACACCACATCTACATTTATAGCAGTTGAATTGAAGAAATTTGTAAATAGGGACTTTACCTGATGTATACATACAAAGGAATTTTCACTGTACCATTTTTATTTGCTATTTATTACAACCTCACATTTCAGTTTGCTGAAGGAGATTCACCACAGCACCTCTTGTGGACATTTATTTATATTTTAGGGGAGTACAGGAAATTTCAGGGCAGTGGTTGTGGGATTTAAGACCTTTCACTCCGGAACCAGTCTGCCAAAGCCACATCAATCATGATTGACAGTTATTTGTCTCTGTGGGCCATTTAGTAGCCTACATGAAATCACTTAGTGGTCTAAATTTAATTCCAGTTTGAAAAGGAGAACAAGAATGGAATGTACCTGTTAACTCAGGGTGAATTTCTCCTGTGGACATAGTGAAGTTTACCTTTGGAATTCTAGTTTTAAGTGACCTAAGAGTTTTAAAAAGAGAAAGATGTTTTATTTAGTGAATGAATGTAGTGAATAAGGCAGATTTTATTTCAGTGAGTACACAAGGGTAATTCTCTTATAATATGCACTTAGAAGTGAATATCGTGTGTCTGCCTTGATTCTCCATATTTGTCTGATTGAACTTTGTTAAGGTGAACTATGTCATAGTATTTATTACCAAGTGACTCAGAAAAAGTTGAATACAAGCTTTCGTGATTTCTACTTTATTTTATATGATTTCAGGAGTCTACTGTTTGGTGGATCTTATAATTTATTAGGAAAAATTAGAAGAACAATTTCTGGGCATTCTCCAGATACTTTATCAGGCATTTGTTCTCAATAAAAATTATAAACTATGTCCTGGCAGTTTGTGGCTATTCCCTTCAAGGTGACATTAGTAATGGTGGTGACAAGGCCTCTCAATGTGTAGTTCTTGTGCATTGTAGTGATTGACACCTTCGTTAAGTAACTTGGAACACTTTCTAGAAATACTCCAGATTCCAGAGGAAATAAGTGGGGAAAAAAGGAAAAACTAGTGTCAGCAAATGAATATTTAATAAGTACCTAGCTCAATGGCAGTAATGTTCTAAGTGCTCTCTGACTATTAAATAGAAATTGTTGTACAACTTTTTAAAGATAGTTTTAATGACTTATAGATAGTCTTTTAAAATACATAATCTCCTACTTAGAACCATTTCAAGCATTTTCTACAATAGGCATTTAAAAAATGTGAAATGAACAAAGAATGAATGTACCATTGATTACTTCTTCTGCACTTCTGCTGACTGCCTATTCCCAGCCCAGGAAAGGGGCTGTTCACCAGGTTGTCATTTCTACTGGATGTTATTGACAGTCACAGACTGAGATAATGATGTCTCATGGTTCATGGCTCTTGGACAAATAATGGTTCAAACAGTACTCAGTGGCATAGAGTTGTGTCTGCTCTTAATGCACAATCCCTGATAGTGTAGATATAGTGCCAATCACGAACTCTTCAATGATTCAGAGGAAGCTTGTTTTTTACTAGTTCCATTTTAAGACCCTTTTATCACAAGTGGGTACTGACCCTGATTGACCCATTTCCCCCTGTCTAGTAAGAGAGCCTCATGATTGTTGGTTTGACTTCTTTATATAACTCAAAACAATTTTCTGACTAGGTCATGTTAAGCAGTGGGAAGTTATCATAAAGACATAATTATAATCTGCATCTTTGACAGCTGATTTACTACAGAAAGTTCCATTTGCAGAGGAGAAAGTGTTCAAGACTAAAGTGTTAAAGACATGCACCAAACTTCCTAGAAGTATATCAATTTGATTATATTACAGAGGATATGAATGTTCTTTGATCTGTTTGAAGTGAATACTTCTGATTGACACTATAATGTGGTTTTATCTCTTTGAATTTTATTGTTGTTAAGAAAGTATATTTACTCATTGATGGATGAAATACTCCATATATTTATATTCATTATAAATTGTTGATTGTATTATTTAGTTGTGTAGTTTCTTTTTTTCAAATATTTTTATTTTTTTTTTACAGCTTTGTTTTTCTTTCTTTGTAATCAGGCATTGAATTGTTCAGTAATCATTCACACATACTGTTGTAACACCAACTTATTGAAAAGGTAATCTGCAGTTTTAACAAAGCATAGTTTGAGCAAACAAAATCCAAATGACTTTTTTGCATTTCTAAATAATAATGACTGAATATATGCCTGGGAAGCTCCAATCTCTACTTTATTTTTCCTGGAGTGCAAAGGAGTTATGCTTTTTCCATTTCTGGAACCAGCCTAACTTAATCTTGAACTTCATTCACCATTACAAATCAAAGCATCTGTTATGATCCGTCCATTCCTCCTACTCAACCGAATGAATCTGAAATTTCTTTTAGGGAAGAGCTGACAGGTGACACATCTGGTTTGAACATGCTTTTCAAAGAGGTAGTTTCTACTCTGCTGGTGCTAGTTGGAAAATGTTCAGTCTTTCAGGAATATAGTTGAGCATTGATGAC
This sequence comes from Marmota monax, assembly GCF_021218885.2. NCBI lineage: Eukaryota > Metazoa > Chordata > Mammalia > Rodentia > Sciuridae > Marmota > Marmota monax. The sequence goes on along the minus strand of NW_026693476.1, from coordinate 89,259 downwards.
TAATATTCCCCATCCTTTGACCAAGGAATTTGAATGCTGGGACTTGTCATTAATAAATTTTCAGAGTTCATCTAGAGGTATTTTTGTGAACTAAGAAAATTGGAAATGAGACAAATGTGCACCAAGCACACAAAGAATATGATGGTGTAACTTTATTACTATGAACAAATTTAAGTTGTGTAGTAAGTTATTTAACAACATAATAAAATGGATGTTCAAATAATAAGTAATGATACTTGGTGTATAGATTGTGATAAAATTTTTGATTCTAAATTATAACTTAGTTTGTAACTATTAAAAAGAATGAAGAAGTATACAATTTTAATTGCAAAATGTCTTCATGTTGTGATTATATATTTTTTCTTACATGTGTATACATATCACTTCAAATTTCTCAAATTTATATATTTCTCCAAATTTTACTCTCAAAAGCTTACATTATTTATTTCAGAAAGCAGTTCAGTGATCAAGGCTTCAGTCTTCATCGTAATTGTAAATAAGAGGGATAATAACAAACATACTGTGGTGATTTCTTCATTACAAAATGAAGATCACATTTTTTTTCACAGTGTACTTCTACAAATGGATTTTTAAAATTTTTGACAGGCAGTTTTTCTTAAGATCCATTGAAAAGTTGTCACTGTTGTGGTGGATATAAGTTATATTTTTCTAATTTATGGATGCTTTTTGAAGAATAAATTCAAACTTTTTATGGCATTCTTTGGACTTACTTTTTCCAAGAAAAGAGGCTTAAATACATTACTTTGTTTTCTGTTTTCCCTGTTTGTAATTATGCATATATATGCCCATAACATATTTAAGAAAATTATTCTGTTACATAGAGGTGAATTAAAAAATATTTGGCAAACTACTATATGTCGGTTGAATTCCTACATCTTTCAGTAATTAATTCAATTATTACCTCTTTTAAGAAGGTTTCTGTGGTCTTCTCATCTGGATGTCTTCTCGCTTCCTTATGTGCATACTCTCTCAGAAATGACAACTTTAGACTTTATATCTTGCATCTTTTATATCTTACCATATTTGCTATGTTTTAATTAATATTATGGTCTTTATTTGAATACTGCTTTAAGGATATAATATATATTTTTCTGTATCCCCTTAATTATTATTCTGAGTTCTTGAATATTGTATGTAATAATATTGTTGGTTGATTCTCTGGAACATCTGGGTATTTTTATTGTTTCTGTTTACTGTTATTCTGTCACTTACTCTTTATTTGAGTCTGAGTGCCTCTAATATTTACATTGGAAATTCAGGACCACCATATCTGGGATAAGGGTGGAATTTACTGTTAATTTTATATGCTCCACAAAATATTTCCTCTAAAGTGCATTTTAGAGCTGCCTTTAATATATCCTATTGGGATTCTAGGATAAAAATCTCCCTTGAATACAAATGAAAATGTTTATTCATTCAAAACACATTCTCTATGATTTTACAGAGGATTCACCATCTCTGCTGATATTTTCAGACTAAAAACCTTAATCTTTTAAATTAGTTCTCATGGCAGCTACTTAAACTTATTTGTTGTTGTTCTTAAATATAACTATTATAATCACTTCTTTGCCAAGTCTTCAGGACAAAAAATATATCCATTCTCTATTAGACATAAATAGATTTTTTCTGATTGACTGTATTTTAGGGGGCTGAAACCCTGTTAACCTTTTTGGGTACAGCAAGCCCTTAGAAAATGATCTTATTTTAATTAAATAAAATTTAAAAATCAGTTCCTTAGCTATAGTAGTAGCTGCATTTCAAAAACCATGCATTATTATTAAATACTTTCTTGATACTACAGATATAGAATATTCACATCATCACAGAAAATTCTTTGGGGCGACAGTAGTTTACAGCTTCTCTGTTATGATGGCTTTCATATGGACAATTTAGCTCATTCAAACTTCTGAATTAAAAATAAACTGCTTTTACTGAAAAAAAATTATATTTCCCTTGTCATTTGTTTTACAGTTGCAGCATTTGACTCTTATTCCCATTTTTCTGCCAGAATGTAATCATTTTCCTAATGCTTAACAGCCCCAATTTTCCTCTTTATCACTGCTTTTCAGTGATTTGATTCTGATATATCTCATATGGTTTTCTGTGAATTTATTCTGCTTGTATTTATTCACTGAGATTCTGTGATTATTATTTTTGTCATAGAAGTTTTTTTGCCATTTTGTTTCTGAATATTTTTCTGCTGGCTTCTCTGGGACTCTAGAGGTATTTTAAGTAGCTTGATACTCTTCACTGATCCTTGAGGCTGTTTGCTTTTCATTTGCATTTTGGTTATTCTCTATTGGTACAGCTTCAGATTTTCTTACCTGTTCTCTAAAGCTTTATCACCTGTGTTATCTATCCAGTGATTTAAAAAAAAAAACTTTATATATTTAAATTTTTCTCTTTAAAAGTTCCATTTGATTCATTTGCGTATCTTTCATTTCCCTCTTGGTCATGCTCATATTTTTCAAATGTCTCAGATGACTAGGAGGTTTCAATCAGATGCTGGAGGTCGTGTGTTTCCTGTTGCTATTTTTTAAAAAGAAATATCATGCTTTTCTCTGATAGTCATTTTGATTTCTTTAGTTTGATCATCTGGTTTTCATATTTTACCAGGATTGGCCTAGGTATCATGTATCCCCATTAACTAAGGTCCACTTCTTCTGATGTCTAAATTTGATGCTCTCAGGAATCAGTTTAGACTTTTCACTTTTGCTCGTAGACCCACTGTGGATCTTGTGATTAATAGTTCACAGCTTTCCAATAGCTTTTTAAGCAGACACATGCAATTTACCCCATTGCATGCCTGTCATAGAGATCAGCATTCATTCAAGGGAGACCCTGAAGCAGATTTCTGAGAGAAGTTCCTTTTCTCCATAGCTTTTTTCTCTCATGAAAACTGCCTCACAGGGCTGAGTCTATAGCTCAGTTAGTAGACTGCTTACCTAACATGCACAAGGCCCTGGGTTCAATCCTCAGTAACACACACACACACACACACACACACACACACACACAAAACCTTCCAAAGTCCTGCCTTCTTAGACACTCTGAGCTCTGGTCTTAAGCTCTTCAACTCAGATCACTGTCTGTATTTGCATAACCTCCCCCAACCCCTCTCTATTTCTCTGTGATCTAAAATATGCTTTCTAGGCAGAAAGCTGGGGCTACCCTAGGACTTAATTTGTATTCTCTCAGATGTCTTGGCTTTGTACTGCTTATGGTTTAATGTCTGAAAAACAGTTGCTTCATGTGTGTTTGCCTGGTTTTCTAGTTGTTTGAGTCAGGTGGGTTAGTTTAGTCCCTGTTATTTTATCATAACTGAAAGTGGAAGTCCTTCCTCAACTAATTGAAAATTCATGGAATATGAATTTACAAGCCAACCAGTAGACTAATAATCCAGTATTAGTACAATAATAATAGACTTGAGGCTTGATTTTCAGAGAATGTTGAAGTGATAACACAGGACACCACTGTTAGGTCAGTGGTGGCGACTTAGTGGTGACTTAGAACAAAGCAGTCCAAGCGAGAAAGGAACATCAATCAGATGCCGGTGGAAATGCCTGTCAATCAGCAGGACCCCCTGGCCAATCCTGGAGTTCAGCCAACTCCCCTGATCAACTCCAAGGGGGCAAGGGCCCTAAAAACACCTTTTCCTGTCCCAATCTCTTCCCTTCCTGCTGTAAGCCCCATAAAAGTTCAGTCTGGTCGAGCTTCCATGCGGTTTTTCCTCAGACCCTTTTCTTGTCCCCTCTGTGGGTCTGATCGAGTTCTGCCTGGGAGTTATATCTCAATAAAGCCTAGTTCAGCAGCCTTTTTAAATCTGCCTCCTTTGGGCGCTGCCCTCCGCGCCTGATCTGACAACCACAAAAAATAATTCATCCTCGTCAGTGCTGTCAAGTGAGTCATTGTGAGAGAGATTAGATGCATACAGACTTCAGGGTACTTTGTAGTCATTGATTACAACTACACAATCTACAGTTGGGAGTTCGCCAGGGGGTTGGTCACCCTCATATGGTAAAAGGATGGTGTTAGATATCACATGTTGACATTTAAAGTGAGAACTCTAGAGTACCAGTGTATCCTGTTAAATCTGACTGAGGGCCACTGTCTAATGCAGAACACTGGGCTGTGTAAACCACGGGTCCAATCTAAGCTAACATTTCTTGTGTTTGCATTTTAACCCATATATTGCTGTCCAGAAAATAAAATGTCAACCATAAAAAACATTTAGTCTAGAAAATGAATATGATATTTAAAAAAGTTATCAAATATCAGCAAAAAGAAAGTAATATGATATCCATGGATTATCTTACTGACTTTGACCTCTACTGGTAAGAAATGGAACCTGACACTAGGTGACACAGCTAACATTGTTATATACACATATTTTGATTTTTGTTGTTGTTGTTTCAGTTGATTCTTGGATCATTTTTCTTGAGGATTACAATAGATAAAACTCCAAAATTTTAAAAAATTGTGACCTTTTTTTTCTTTAGTCCTAGCTTGATCAGTTCATAAAGAAGCCATTTAAATGTAGCTAAATTGAAACGATACAAGGCTGTGGTATACTTTTTGTTTCTAATGGTGTCTTACTCTTAATTTTTATGTAAATGGCTTAATATTTTGTTTAGTAAATTGGCCTTCATTATAGACAAACATAATATTGAGGGGTCTAGTTTGACGTAAAGCTTTAATAACCACAGAAGTAATAATTGGCAGTTTTATTCAAAACACTTTTATGTTGTTTGCTTTTGATTTGGGAGATCCTGGTTTAAATGTATAGTGGGTAAGTTTTCAGGCATATCCAATTTACATGCCTTTAAGACTTCTTCTACCTTAATGCTTAATTTAGAAATGTCATTTAAAATGGTTCTTAAAAATCAAATGCAATTATTAATTTGGTAGCTGTGATATTTTAAGAATCCTCATATAAATATGTATTCGTTGCTGATTAAGTATATCAATTAGCTAATGTTCAAAATAAAAGTTTAATTGAGTTTGACTAAACACAATTAAGTCGTCTCCCAAGCTCAGAAAACAATTTTTAAAAATATTAGCAGTCATCAGGCAACTTAGAGGCCTCTTTTTAAAGGAATAAAAAGTGAGGTTGAGAATAAAATTTCAACATTTACAAAGTCTGTTAATTTGCTTATTATTATAAACACTGACTATATGCTTTTTTGTAATTGACATATGCTATTGGTTTAATTAAATAACATATACAAAATTAATTCTAATTAAATCTCTTATTCTCAAAATTATTCTTTTTCATGTTAAACTTTCTAATTGAACTTCTGATTTTAATACCTTTTTTTTTTTTTTGCTTCCACGGCCTTTAATGGAATTAACTGTTGGATTCTGATAATAGAGTTTTGATATTGAAATTGGTAACATGTATACCTGTTATAGACAATGGAGAAATAAAAATGCATGTTCTCAAGGAGTAATTGGAGGTTACATTGCTATGTTCCATATTTCATCAGATTTTATCTGTTATGGAAGTTGTTTTTTTGTGTGTGTGTGTGTCATTTTTTAATTTTTTATTTATTTTTTTTTCTTTTTTAATTTTTTATTGTTGGCTGTTCAAAACATTACATAGTTCTTGATATATCATATTTCACACTTTGATTCAAGTGGGTTATGAACTCCCATTTTTACCCCGTATACAGATTGCAGAATCACATCAGTTACACATCCATTGATGTACATATTGCCATACTAGTGTCTGTTGTGTTCTGCTGCCTTTCCTATCCTCTACTATCCCCCCTCCCCTCCCCTCCCCTCCCCTCTTCTCTCTCTGCCCCCTCTACTGACATTCATTTGTCCCCCTTGTATTATTTTTTCCTTTCCCCTCACTTCCTCTTGTATGTACTTTTGTATAACTCTGAGGGTCTCCTTCCATTTCCATGCAATTTCCCTTCTCTCTCCCTTTCCCTCCCACCTCTCATCCCTGTTTAATGTTAATCTTCTTCTCATGCTCTTCGACCCTACTCTGTTCTTAGTTACTCTCCTTATATCAAAGAAGACATTTGGCATTTGTTTTTTAGGGATTGGCTAGCTTCACTTAGCATAATCTGCTCTAATGCCATCCATTTCCCTGTAAATTCTATGATTTTGTCATTTTTGAATGCAGAGTAATACTCCATTGTGTATAAATGTCACATTTTTTTTATCCATTCATCTATTGAAGGGCATCTAGGAAGGTTCCACAGTCTTGCTATTGTGAATTGTGCTGCTATGAACATCGATGTAGCAGTGTCCCTGTAGCATGCTCTTTTTAGGTCTTTAGGGAATAGACCGAGAAGGGAATAGCTGGGTCAAATGGTGGCTCCATTCCCAGCTTTCCAAGGAATCTCCATACTGCTTTCCAAATTGGCTGCACCAATTTGCAGTCCCACCAGCAATGTACAAGTGTACCCTTTTCCCCACATCCTCGCCAGCACTTGTTGTTGTTTGACTTCATAATGGCTGCCAATCTAACTGGAGTGAGATGGTATCTTAGGGTGGTTTTGATTTGCATTTCTCTGACAGCTAGAGATGGTGAGCATTTTTTCATGTACTTGTTGATTGACTGTATGTCCTCCTCTGAGAAGTGTCTGTTCAGGTCCTTGGCCCATTTGTTGATTGGGTTGTTTGTTCTCTTATTGTCTAATTTTTTGAGTTCTTTGTATACTCTGGATATTAGGGCTCTATCTGAAGTGTGAGGAGTAAAGATTTGTTCCCAGGATGTAGGCTCTCTATTTACCTCTCTTATTGTTTCTTTTGCTGAGAAAAAACTTTTTAGTTTGAGTAAGTCCCATTTGTTGATTCTAGTTATTAACTTTTGTGCTATGGGTGTCCTATTGAGGAATTTGGAGCCCGACCCCACAGTATGTAGATCGTAGCCAACTTTTTCTTCTATCAGACGGCGTGTCTCTGATTTGATATCAAGCTCCTTGATCCATTTTGAATTAACTTTTGTGCATGGCGAGAGAAAGGGATTCAGTTTCATTTTGTTGCATATGGATTTCCAGTTTTTCCCAGCACCATTTGTTGAAGATGCTATCCTTCCTCCATTGCATGCTTTTAGCCCCTTTATCAAATATAAGGTAGTTGTAGTTTTGTGGATTGGTTTCTGTGTCCTCTATTCTGTACCATTGGTCCACCCGCCTGTTTTGGTACCAGTACCATGCTGTTTTTGTTACTATTGCTCTGTAGTATAGTTTGAAGTCTGGTATCGCTATACCGCCTGATTCACACTTCCTGCTTAGAGTTGTTTTTGCTATTCTGGGTCGTTTATTTTTCCATATGAATTTCATGATTGCTTTCTCTATTTCTACAAGAAATGCCGTTGGGATTTTGATTGGCATTGCATTAAACCTATAGAGAACTTTTGGTAATATCGCCATTTTGATGATGTTAGTTCTGCCTATCCATGAACAGGGTATATTTTTCCATCTTCTAAGATCTTCTTCTATTTCTCTCTTTAGGGTTCTGTAGTTTTCATTGTATAAGTCTTTCACCTCTTTTGTTAGGTTGATTCCCAAGTATTTTATTTTTTTGAAGATATTGTGAATGGAGTGGTTGTCCTCATTTCCATTTCAGAGGATTTGTTGCTGATATACAGGAATGCCTTTGATTTATGCGTGTTGATTTTATATCCTGCCACTTTGCTGAATTCATTTATTAGCTCTAATAGTTTCTTTGTAGACCCTTTTGGGTCTGCTAGGTATAGAATCATATCATCTGCAAATAGTGATAATTTAAGTTCTTCTTTTCCTATTTTTATGCCTTTAATTTCTTTCGTCTGTCTAATTGCTCTGGCCAGTGTTTCGAGAACTATGTTGAACAGAAGTGGTGAGAGAGGGCATCCCTGTCTTGTTCCAGATTTTAGAGGGAATGCCTTCAATTTTTCTCCATTCAGAATGATGCTAGCCTGAGGCTTAGCATAGATTGCTTTTACAATATTGAGGTATGTTCCTGTTATCCCTAGTTTTTCTAGAGTTTTGAACATAAAGGGATGCTGCACTTTGTCGAATGCTTTTTCCGCATCTATCGAGATGATCATATGGTTCTTATTTTTAAGTCTATTGATGTGGTGAATAACATTTATTGATTTCCGTATATTGAACCAGCCTTGCATCCCAGGGATGAATCCTACTTGATCATGGTGCACAATTTTTTTGATATGTTTTTGTATCCGATTCACCAGAATTTTATTGAGGATTTTTGCATCTAGGTTCATTAGAGATATTGGTCTGTAGTTTTCTTTCTTTGAAGTGTCTTTGTCTGGTTTAGGTATCAGGGTGATGTTGGCCTCGTAGAATGAATTTGGAAGTTCTCCCTCTTTTTCTATTTCCTGAAGTAGCTTGAAAAGTATTGGTATTAGTTCCTCTTTAAAGGTTTTGTAAAACTCTGCTGTATACCCATCCGGTCCTGGGCGTTTCTTAGTTGGTAGACTTTTGATGGTTTCTTCTATTTCCTCAATTGATATTGGTCTGTTTAGGTTGTCTATATCCTCCTGACTCAATCTGGGCAGATCATATGACTTAAGAAATTTATCGATGCCTTCACTATCTTCTAATTTATTGGAGTATAAGGATTCAAAATAATTTTTGATTATCTTCTGTATATCTGAAGTGTCTGTTGTGATATTGCCTTTTTCATCCTGTATGCTAGTAATTTGAGTTCTCTCTCTTCTCTCTGCTAGCATGGCTAAGGGTCTGTCGATTTTCTTTATTTTTTCAAAGAACCAACTTTTAGTTTTGTCAATTTTTTCAATTGTTTCTTTTGTTTCGATTTCATTAATTTCAGCTCTGATTTTAATTATTTCTTGCCTTCTACTTCTTTTGCTGTTGTTTTGCTCTTCTTTTTCTAGGATTTTGAGATGAAGTATGAGATCATTTATTTGTTGGTTTTTTCTTTTTTTAAGGAATGAACTCCACGCAATGAATTTTCCTCTTAGAACTGCTTTCAATGTGTCCCATAGATTCCGATATGTTGTGTCAGTGTTTTCATTAATCTCTAAGAATTTTTTAATTTCCTCCTTGATGTCTTCTATAACCCATTGATCATTCAGTAACCTATTGTTCATTCTCCAAGTGATGTATTCTTTTTCCTTCCTTCTTTTATCGTTGATTTTCAGTTCCATTCCATTATGATCAGATAGGATGCATGGTATCATCTCTACTCCTTTGTATTGTCTAAGAGTTTCCCTGTGACATAATATATGATCTATTTTTGAGAAGGATCCATGTGCTGCTGAGAAAAAAGTGTAACTGCTTGATGTTGGGTGGTATATTCTATATATGTCAATTAAGTCTAGGTTATTAATTGTGTTATTGAGTTCTATAGTTTCCTTATTCAACTTTTGTTTGGAAGATCTGTCCAGTGGCGAGAGAGGTGTGTTGAAGTCTCCCATGATTATTGTATGGTGGTCTATTAGACTCTTGAACTTGAGAAGAGTTTGTTTGATGAACATAGCTGCACCATTGTTTGGGGCATATATATTTATGATTGTTATGTCTTGTTGGTGTATGGTTCCCTTAAGCAGTATGTAGTGTCCCTCTTTATCCCTTTTGATTAACTTTGGCTTGAAATCTATTTTATTTGATATGAGTATGGACACTCCTGCTTGTTTCCGAAGTCCATATGAGTGATATGATTTTTCCCAACCTTTCACCTTCAGCCTATGTATGTCTTTTCCTATCAAATGCGTCTCCTGTAGGCAGCATATTGTTGGGTCTTGTTTTGTGATCCATTCTACTAGCCTGTGTCTCTTGATTGGTGAGTTTAAGCCATTAACATTTAGGGTTATTATTGAGATATGGGTTGTTCTTCCAGCCATATTTGTTTATTTATGTTACTAAATATGGTTTGTTTTCCTCTTTGATTATTTTCCCCCCTTTACTGTCCTACCTCCCACTGTTGGTTTTCATTGTTATTTTCCATTTCCTCTTCCTGTAATGTTTTGCCAAGGATGTTTAGAAGAGATGGTTTTCTAGCTGCAAATTCTTTTAACTTTTGTTTATCGTGGAAGGTTTTAATTTCATCTTCCATCCTGAAGCTTAATTTCGCTGGAAACACAATTCTTGGTTGGAACCCATTTTCTTTCAGTGTTTGAAATATGTTATTCCAGGATCTTCTAGCTTTCAGAGTCTGTGTTGAAAGATCAGCTGTTATCCTGATTGGCTTACCCCTAAATGTGATCTGCTTCCTTTCTCTTGTAGCTTTTAAAATTCTCTCCTTATTCTGTATGTTGGGCATCTTCATTATAATGTGTCTAGGTGTGGGTCTCTTATGATTTTGCACATTCGGCGTCCTGTAGGCTTCTAGGATTTGGGATTCTGTCTCATTCTTCAAGTCTGGGAAGTTTTCTCGTATTATTTCATTGAATAGATTGCTCATTCCTTTGGTTTGAAACTCTGTCCCTTCCTGTATCCCAATGACTCTTAAATTTGGTCTCTTGATGTTATCCCATATTTCTTGGATGTTCTGCTCATGGTTTCTTAACAGTCTTGCTGAGCTGTCTATGTTCTTTTCAAGTTGAAATACTTTATCTTCATTGTCTGATGTTCTATCTTCTAAGTGTTCTACTCTGCTGCTAGTATTCTCAATTGAGTTTTTAAGTTGGTTTATTGCTTCCTGCATTTCTAGGATTTCTGTTTGTTTGTTTTTTATAACCTCTATCTCCCTGTATAGTTGATCTTTTGCTTCTTGGATTTGTTTATGTAATTCATTGTTGAAGTGATCTTTCATTGTCTGATTTTGCTGTCTGATGTCTTCCTTGATACTCCAGATCATCTGAAGCATGTATATCCTGAATTCTTTATCTGACATTCCATCTGCTGCAGCTATTACCTCTTCTAACGTTGAGTTGACCTGCATTGCTTGTGGTCCTTTCTTTCCTTGTCTCTTCATACTGTTCGCGTTCCTTTCTACTTGGTGAAACTGTTGTGCTATTGAATTTTCCCCCTATATATTTATATTGGTCTTATATAGTTGCAAAGTCTCCCTCGAAGGCGCGGGCGGCGGCTCTGCCCCTCCTCCAATTGGGGCAATGTGCCTCCCACACCGGCAGGCCACTGGGCCTGCTCTACCAGTCGGTAGCAGGTCCGCCTACCTTGCAGGCGCGGGCGGCGGCTCTGTCCCTCTGTGGGCCGCTAGGCTTGTTCTGTCGGTGGTCGCAGGTCCGCCTACCTTGCAGGCGCGGGGGGCGGGGCGGCCTCTACCGCGTTTCACTGTCAGGCGGCCACTGGGCCTTTTCTGTCGGTGGTCACAGTTCCGCCTACCTGGCAGGCGCGGGGATTGGGGGGCGGCTCTGCCCCTCAGCAGGCCTCTGGGCCTGCTCTGTGGGTGGTCACAGTTCCCTCTACCTTGCCGGCGCAGGGGGAGGGGGCGGCTCTGCCTCTGAGCAGGCCGCTGCTCCTCTTCTGCCGGTGGGTCGCAGGCCCGCCTACCTTGCAGGAGTGATTGGAAGCTCTGTCCCGCCGCGGGCCACTGGGCCTTTTCTGTCGGTGGTCACAGATCTGCCTACCAGGCAGGCGCGGGGGGTGGGGGTCTACTCTGCCCCTCAGCAGGCCGCTGGGCCTGCTCTGTGGGTGGTCACAGTTCCCTCTACCTTGCCGGCGCAGGGGGAGGGGGCGGCTCCTGGAAGTTGTTTTTCATTCACACAAAAAGGCAGTTTATTCCTGAAATTCTTGTAGCAAATATGGGCTAACTTTGCTTTGGCATCCTGATAAAGGGAAATACCTCCCACATTTCTTAGGATACAAGACTTCTTTTGTTTATCAGTAAACCAATGTGCATCTAAAGTGGAGGTATCTATGTTATACACTGAAGTGGCTCTGAAATGAGACTAAAATTTGTGGTAGAAGAAAAATGCTGAAAAAATTGTGTACTCTTATCAGAAGCAAAAGCCTAGGCAAATTATAGTAGAAGATTTGTAGTAGAGATATTCTCCTTGCCCATAAGGCCTCTAATAATTATCTGTCTGTATATCATTGAACCATTCCTTTAGCCCCTAAATTTATAGAAAGAGGAAACTCTTTGTAAACGTGTAAGTTAAAGAAAGACGGTAATAAATGATTGGCACCATTGACACTTTCAGGTAGGATTATGTCATACAAATTTCTACTTGAAAACAAAGAGCCTTAAGTGCAGCCTAACTTTACAGTGTATTTCTTTTTCTTTTTTTTTTACATTCTTTTTAAAAATATTTTTTTAATTTTAATGTTTTTATATGACAGAAGAATGCATCATGATTCATATTCTACCTATACAGCACAATTTTTCATTTCTCTGGTTGTATAGAAAGTAGAATCAAACCATTCGTGTCTTCATACATGTACTTAGGGTAATGATGTCCATCTCATTCCACCATCTTTATGTTTGACCACCTCTTCATAGTATTAATTACATGATGGCAAATGTAGAAGAAAAACTGGCTATGTTTTCTCAAGCTTTGAAGACTGTACTGCTTCTCTGCAAGTTGTGAGGATGTATGTTTTTAGCTGGTAAATATTCACAACAATGGAAATATTATTAGTTGTTTGGAAGAAAAAATAAATAGATGACAATTTCCACATGTAAAAATTTCAAATTAATGAAATTTTCTTCTCTCCATCTTTTTCTCCATTCTTTCCTATTCTCTATGTTATGTCTATTTTACCTACATAGCAATGTATCCTACAGTAGGAAAGAAGAAAAAAATCCTGTATTAATTTACATATCAAAGTAAAACCAAAAGCTTGGGTAATTTTTCAAATGAATTATCAAGTTGTTTGTACATGTACACCTTGCTTTGTATTCTATTCTCCATTTCCTGCATTTGATAATAATTGGAAATTGCAAAAGAAGGTACCACAGAGCTTTATTATTTTCTAGCTATGAAAATAATTTAAAGTCAATTAAATATAGAATAAGTGATCAAAGGATCAGCTAACTGAAAAAAAGAAAAAAAAAACATTTGGTCATTTTTTGGAAATAAATTTTGGATAAGTGAATCAGGTATTTATTCAAACTTATATGTTGAGTATTTTTGTTACATGGAGCCATGCAGTGTATACCTTTTATATTACTGAATTTGGGATTTGAGCTTTCCTAAGTATAATATTGAAAAGCTAAAAAAGCCAGTGATATCTGTGTATCTACTTGTTTACCTTATGACTGTATTCTTTTGTTTCTTTGTTTAAGGATTAAAACTAGGTGAGCTAACTATGCCTGGCAACACACAGGCTAGCAGCATCACTGACAATAATGAGCTTACGTCCATCAATTCCGGTATTTTCATTGGCAATTTAAACACAGCCATTGTCAAGAAGTTTGACACTGAAGCCATTTTTTTCAAAGTAGAGAAAAATAGTTGGATGCTCAGTTCACAGAGGTTATGCATTTGTACAGTACATGAGTGTGCAGCATGCAAGAGCTGCAGTGGCTGGGAAAATGCCAGGATCATCCCTGGTCAACTTCTGGGTAAGCCGTGTTCACTTTCAGATTGAACAGTAGGTTTTCTCTGCACACATCTGCATACAGTTTCCTCTTTGAAAACCCAGCACCACCATAATATCTTTTTCCTTTTTAACCAGTTATGGTGCTTGAGTATTTATAGCTGTGTTGTTTCCTTGTTCTCATTGTTTTGCATGTAGGTATATTTTCTGTGCAAATTTATAAACTTGATCCTTTGAAATATGTGTTACTTCTACCAATCTTAACAGAACCAGGCAAATAATAAATTTGCATTACATGTAACATTATTTTCCTTAAAATGGTGTGTATTTTCCAGAAAACAATAGACTAAGTAAAATAACTTTGTATATTATAATATTTGCTCAGAGTAGCTGATTATTATTTTTTTATCTCCAGGTTTTATTTTTGGGAAGGAAGAAGTAGAATAGGGTAAAAGGAAGCAAACTTTGTAGAATTGGAAAAGGCATGATGTAACTCATTCATTTTTAGAAATCATTTATCTCAAGTGTTCAATCATGTACAATAATCAGATATGTGCCTAATGTCCAAGAAGTAATATTGTATATTTTCAGAGAGAATAATATAGTCTGAAGTCAAATTCCAAGACAGAAGAAAATATGTCTTAAATAATATACAGGTAAGAAGTAAAAATTAGATAATCCTTAGATGTTTTCCCCCATATGGAAAAATACAATCAATATATCAGTGAGTCCCAAACATTTCTTGCTGTCCAGATTTACATCTCACACTGATTATTATACAACATCTACTCTTGATATTCAGCAGGCATGTCAGAACAAAATTCTCAATTTTTCACACCCCCACCCTGTTTTACCCCAAACTTCTCTCTCATTATATTTGGAATCCCTATTACTTCACTGTTCTTATAAAATCTTTGCTTTCATCCCTGATTCTTCCCTTCCCCCTACATTCCAAACACAATCCATCATCAAGTTTGCTTGTCAATATATCCCAAACCTAGTCGCCTTCTAAGTCTGCATTTCAGGCCAGTTCATGCAGGCTTCCATCTTACATCAGTTGACTACTGGGAGAATCTCCTAGCTTTTTTGTTTCCGTGCTTACCATGTGTCTTTTAAAAACATCAATTACATTATGCTGTGTACCTACAATGCCCTACCATCACATTCTCAATCTCCTCCTTTCTGTCTTCCTGTACCTTTCTAGTAAGGCTGTCCACCTGGATGTGCATCAAGCCATCCAGAATCTTCCTACTTCAGTGGCTTTGAACTTGCTAGTTCCTCTACTGTGTTTTGCTACCTGATTTACTGTACACTGCCGGGTTTCTGTTCTCATGACTAAAAGGTTCAGAGGTCACTCCAGGTAAACTGGGCTGACTGGGATGCACAAAATAATCACACAAGGGACACAAATACCTTTTTCTTTGGGGTCGCTGTGATGGCTTCTCTGACCTTAAGGGTCTGCAGGAAGAGAGAGAGAGAGCGAGAGCACACGTTGACCCCTTTTATTGAGGAGAAGCTATTCAAATGAGGCAAGGGGTCAGGTTTAAGGGGGCTGAGTCTATCTTTATGATGTCCACTGTCAGCAGGTTGACTGACACCTGGGTAGGCCACACCCAAGGGCACAGTAAGAGAAGGGGACACACACAAGTCACTTCCATGGAAGATTCTATCCTAAACAGGGCAAGGGGTTATATTACAAAGGAATAGGTGAGCATAGCTCCACCCGTGGGGCTGTAGCAAGACATACCCATGCAGGAGACACCGACCCTCAAACCCAAGAAGGGTGGGGAAAGCTCTGCCACATTTCTGTGACTGAGCACCTCAGCATCCAGCCGGGGAGTGTAACTCAGTCAAGTGCAAGGTTTGTCTCCCACAGTACAATTTGCTCAATATTTACCTCAAAAAGAGGCTGTTCTTGACTAGCCTATTGAAATAAGTCTCCTTCTTCCCCATTGCCTTCACTGTATATGCTGTGATTCAACTTCCTATGCATTGTAGCCCTTATTAGTATATGATTATATGCTGTAACGTTATGTTACCTCTGTCCTGTTCACATACATAAAGCCAAAAGGCCATAGGAAACAAACAAAAATATTGAGATATCAAGTTTGAAGAGTATTACAGTATAATGTGAGAAGTATGAAATTTTATAAGGTACTTAAGAAAAATGTTTCAGAATTCATGGAATTCATAAAAATGTGAATTAAGTCTAAGAAATAGTTTTTGAGAAAAAAATTCAAAAAATACTTTACATAAATGGTTGTGATTATAAACCCAAGAGTAATCATTGCAGGAATATGTTTTTTATTTATCTTATTCAGTTCTTTTTAAAAAAGGTAACTCTTTTCATTTGTTAGTTTTCCATATTTCTCTTTGTTTTTCTTAATGTCTCCATTTTGTTTGTTTACCATAATATTCTGAACTTTTTATTTTTTGTATGCTGTAATTCTTTTTTCATAGCCACATTCAAATCAGTTTCAGTGAAAACTCCACTTATTACCTGTACCCTGATGGTTATCAACTAGCAGGTCCTTTTGATATGCATTTAGCTATTTCTGATTTTAAAAAAATAATGATTGCAAATGTAAGGTCAATTAAAAGTCTAGTTAACTTTTAAATGAAGAATAGCTAAATTTCTAGAGTTTCATTCCCTATACCCCTCAACTGATCATTACGTTTGTCTAGAATAATTCAATGGATAAAGAGAAACATCCAGAGCAAAGAATTTAGTTTCTTAATTTAGTTCCTGAAAAAAATGCTAACACCAGATCACTTTGCTTTGAGCAGCACCAAGTTAAAATACTTCATTAATAAAATGTATTTCTCATGCGCCCTCATTCCTCTTGGATTCTCCTAGTTCTATGCTCATAACAGTGTCTGGAACAAATGTCTAAATCAGCCATAATCACACTTTGTGCCCAAATGCAAGTTAAATACTTTATTCCTTTTTGGGGGGAGGAATTAGTGGGGATTGAATTTAGTCAGAGGCACTCCATTTACAATAGCCTCTAGAAAAATAAAATACTTGGGAATCAACTTAATGAAAGAGGAAAAAGTTCTATATAATGAAAACTGCAGAACCCTTAAGAAAGAAATCAAGTCTTAGAAGATGGAAATATCTACTTTGCTCTTGATAGGCAGAATTAATATTATCAACATCACCATACTACCAAAAGCACTATAAAGATTTAATGCAATTCCAATCAAAACCCCAATGGCATCCTCATAGAAACAGAAATAGCAATCATGAAATTCATCTGGAAAAATAAGAGACCCAGAATAGCTAAAGCAATCCTTAGCAGGAAGAGTGAAACAGGTGGCATCTCTATACAAGACCTTAAACTATACTGCAGAGCAGTAGTTTAAAAAAAAAAGCATGATATTGGCACCAAAACGGGCTGGTAGACCAATGGTACAGAATAGAGTACGCAGAAACTAACCCACAAAATTACAATTTTTATATTAAACAAAGGTGCCAAAAACATCCATTGGAGAAAAGCTAGCCTCTTCAACAAATGGTGCTGGGAAAACTGGAAATCTATATGCAAAAAATTGAAATTAAACCCCTATCTCTCACCCTGCACAAAACTCAACTCAAAATGAATCAAAGACCTAGGAATAAAACCAGAGACCTTGCATCTAATAGAAGAAAAAGTAGGCCCTAAAGTTCGCTTCTCTACATTCTGTTTTCACTCCTCATCCAGGCTTGCCTCTGCTGCTAAGTTTTATTATTTTCTAAATCAATTTTGCATCATCTAAAGGAACAAATTATTTATTTCTCCAAAGATTAGTAGCTATCCGTCTCAGCAGTAACTCAATGATTTTTTTTCAAACCTTCACATCAGAAAGACTTAGATGGGAAGGAATAATTTGAGTCAAATCCAGGATGTACTAGTTGAAGTATGAAAGTTAAAACTTTATGCCATACACAGTAAATCTTTCTCATTAATTTCTTAAACCACCTTTGAATTGGGAGATATAATTGGAGCGATCATATAAAGAAATTTTAATTCCCACTTTCTGATTCTGTGTTTTTCTTTGTTCTTTCCATATTATTGCTTCTCATTAGTGGTATCAACTAGAAATTCTTAAATTATGATGGAAAGTGACCTTATTTCTAAAGCATTTAAAGTTATCACAGGTGAAATCTTTCTCAAGAGCTTTCAGTCTTTCATATACATGGATATATAATCTGAGTCAATAATGAATACTGAACATTAAATTGACCTCAATGATTGGAGCCCAAGTTTTTTTTTCCTCAATTTTGGCAAATTTCTGACATAAAACTTAGAATGTAAGAGTTGAAACAAACTATTAGAATAATGTACAGACTCTGAAAGTGTTTCCAGGTAGCAACATTTTTTTCTTTTCTAAATAAAATGGAAATTTCCAATAATTTTTACTGAAGAATAATTTGGCTTTCTGAATTTGGTAGTTTAAAAAAAAGATAAAATTGTTAGAGGAGCTGTAAGTAATTCAATAAAGGACTGAAGGCAAAACATCATGTGCTTGATAAATTTATGTAAAGTTTCTTCCCTAAGTTCATTCCAGCACCAAGATAAAATAGTCAGGGTCATAGGTTTACATTCTTCATGATTCAGGTAATTTACTTTGACTCTCTTCCTGACAACCATTGGACTAATCCTGCCCAGATATCCTATACATCTCAATACAACAGTGAATGAAACATGAAAGACAGATCAGAGCCAGTGCAGAGGCATCACAGATACAATATCTATAAGTGAATATATTAGTAGTGTGATAATATAGATGCATATTTATATATGCCCACGTTTGTGTGTGTTTATACACACACACACACACACATAGTATCACACATATATACATCTATCTACGTAGTAAAACAATTCTTTACAAAAAGGAGATCTCTGATGAATGACAATTATTTGTTTTCATTTTAGTTTTTAAAGCAGTAAACTTAAACCAGATCAACGTTCTGTTTGATCAGTTGTCAAGTTCACACATTTGTACTTTTATAGGACTATAAAAATGTTTGTTTCGAGGGAGCAAAAGTTTTTGGCAGTTTCCTAAAATGGGCAAAAGTTAAGCCTAAACTCCTCTTACTGTTTGGCAACTTAAGGTGCATTCTAAATTCATAATTTAAAATCTTTATGCTGTTTATCTCTCAGTAACAACAGAAGTGACAGGTTTCCTGTCTGAAATATAAATCATTTACCATTACTAATTCTCCTCTTTTGACTCCCAAGCATAATGCCCTCCCCAAAGCATTCATAGCAAAATGTTTGTTAAGGATATCTAGTCAGTTGTCTGTGGTAGAGGAAAAATGTTCCAAACTCTTGACCTACAATTACAATTTCTGGCAAACTTAAAAAGTACCATCTTTGACATTTATTTAGAATTTATGTCCCTGATTTCTATTGGCTCAGAGACACAACTGTTGATTGAGGACTTGTAAAACAATTTGTTTTGACCTCTGCTCTACTATTTGCCAAATTAATTTAAATTGAGCCAAAAAATTTCTATGTATTTTTATCAGTGCAATAACCAAAATTCTCAATTATCCCATTAGATTTTATTTCATCATTTCTCCCACATTGTGTCCATTAAGTTGTTTAAGATTGTATTGGCAAATTCCTCATTTTCCTGGAGTTTGTACTTGGAAGTTCACCAGGTAAACATGAAATCAATAATACTTAATTAAAAATAAGTACAGGTGCTCTATATATTTCACAATGCTTAATTAATCTCCCCCAATAAAATAGTTCAATTCTATTTTCACAATGGAAATAGTATTATGAGTCTCAAAATATCTTCTGTTGCAGTCAGTTATTAATTATGAAGCAAAACTTCATTCCTATTTCTCCCTTGGTGAGCGATCACACTACCTACTGTTTATCATGGCCTGAATTTTATGCCATGTAAATTGGTTTTATATACTATAATTGCATATAGTTCATGAAAATTCTAAAAGTTTTCCAAGATCTGCCTACACTATTTTTTAAATTATTTTAGAAACCATTTTATTCAAGTTCCTATGTCAAAATTGTCTTCTTAACATTCATGAAGTGGCTTAAGCCCAGACCATTTCTTTTGAGATATAACATGATTGCTAATGTCATTAAATAATATACAAAGACACATTGTGAACACAAGACCACAAAATAAAAGTATAAGAATGGATACAGTCCACACTTAATTCTTTTCAGGTTATCTAAAAATTTGATTTGTCATCATGTTAATTGATTATTTGGAACACTGAATCTAATTGATCTAGTCACTTTACCAAGGAAAGAAGATAGTATTAAACAAGGGCTTTGATAAGATTGCTAGGGAGCACTAAAAATAGATTAATTAGTTTGAGGCATGTTTTAATAAAAGTGGTGCTGTGTAACTTTCATAGATAAAATATATGTTCACATGTAGAACAATGTTTTGCTGACAAACTGTATTTTCAGTTCTTCAAAAAACAATAATCTTTGCATTCAGTGCATTCTAGTTTTGTGTGGATATTGTGCATTATATGTCTATGAGTTCTTCAAAGAAATATGAGAAATTATAAAACTGCCAGAAATCAAATATAGGAAAGTCATACTCAGTCATACAGATTCCTATATAATTCACCTTCTAAACATTAGAAATAATTAAAGTTAATCTAGCTGTTAACTAACCTATGTAAACACATTTTATGGACTTTTCCATGGATGCATATAGGGATGGAAAACCTAGTTAATAACATTAAGAGATTTCAGTGTAAAATCATCAGTGTCTTTTGATTTTAAAATGAGTATTATTAAAAAAATCCCATTGAAAAGCAACTAATTTTACATTTTCATTGGACATAAAACAATTAAATAGTAACACTTCCCCAAAATCTTAAACTAAAGCTTTTCTTTTTTATGAAAGCAAATGCAGATACATAAAATTGTCTTAAAGCAACTTGAGTCCTTTGTTTCCACATCTGTGGCTTCAATCAACTGTAGATCATTTACTGTGTATGTAGTCGGGCCTCTCATGGTTGCAGCTGTACTAAACATGTACAGGCTTATTTGTCATTCCATAAACAATACAGTATGCAAACTCTTTAGTTAACATTTACATTGTATTAGGTTTATGCAGAATCTATAGATGACTGAAAGTACCAGGAAGTGTGTGTGTGTATTATATGGAAATACTATACCATAAGTTTTATGTGTTCTTTCCAATGAGAAATAAAGAGTACACTTCCATTTTAAAAAATATTTATTTATTTTTTTAATTCTAGGTGGACACAACATCTTCACTTCATTTTTATGTGGTACTGAGAATCGAACCCAGTGCCTCATGCATGCTAGGCAAGCACACTACCACTTGACCACATCCCCAGCCCAGTACACTTCCATTTTTAACATCAAAATCTATAAAACAAAATTTGGCTTTAATTCATGTTTGAAAACTAAGTATAAAATATCATTTAAAATATAATACCTGTGTATTTGTGTGTATGTACATGGTCACACAAATGTATAAAGTAAGGGACACTGATTGAGTAATAAATGGAAGAAAGATACTGAATTATTACTTCTAATTTAAGAGCTAATTTCCAACAATTTGCTGTATTTTTCCTGCTCTTATTAGTTTCACCAAGTCTTTTTTTTTTTATGGCTGCAGCCCAAGTTATCCTCTTCAGCTTTAAAGTAACACACTAAACTCACCCATTTATTTGAGAAGCATTTCTTTTTGGGAACTGTCCTATGATGGGCTTCATGAGAGTAGGAATAATCAGCTTCATTAAAGTTTTTAAACTCAGAATCTATATCTACACTCTTGTATGGATAAATTAAGATTGAGATGTATATCTGGTTTATGCATGGTTGGCTGTAGCATATTGGCAGGGATTTCATACCAAGGAACCAGGAAAAAAATGAAAGCTATTCACAATATATAGAGAAAGAATCCTAGAATGCACAAAACCTCTTGGATTCTGCAATGTCTCAAGGGCATTGACTTCTGATATATGTATGAATCGATGCAATTTATAGAAAAGTTGGAGCCACTGTTGTGTTCTCTGTGCTGTGGGTCCTGCTTGTATCAGATAGGGAGCATTGAGAATCCATCTTCCTCAGCTCGTTTTCTTACTCAGTGCATCTTCTTTTATGTCCTGCCATGAAAGCAGCAGCACTCTGCCATTATCCTAGGTGGACCACTTTCTTTCTCTTAGAAGGTAGTTCCCCTGACCTTCTGTGACCACTCCCTTAGGCCTCTTGAGAACCACCTGGGACTCTTGCATCTGAATTTCTTGGTTTAATCATACACTTCATCACACCAGGCTGAAAAAGAGGGACAGGAGGAAAAGGAGGAAGTGGAAGAAGCCCTGAAGGACTCAGTCATGAGGCTCATAAGACATCCTCCATTTACTGTGAACTGCCTGATATCCACCAACCTCCCTGCCCAAGTGTTGACCTGTTGGGTGAGTATGAAGTCTCTACTCTTGATGCAGCTTGGGAGTAGTTCACTAAAAGAGAATTATACTGATATCAGTCATATTTCTGATGGGGTTCAGTGAAAATTCAGGATGGTGAACACAGGAATAACCAGAGTGGGGTGGTTGTGGAGACTGCACCAGTCCCACAGGCACCACTGATCCACGTGTGGAGCAGAGATCTGCATGGTCTCGTTCCTCCAAGCTGTAACAGGTGATCTCTCCTATAATGTCCTTGCTAATTTTTGATCCTGAACAGTAAGTCTACTTTGAGGATTGGTGAGTGTACAAATAGGTTAGTGTTCTTGATTGTATCATGGGAGATATTGTTTGTATGGTCCCTCATGAATGTGTTAGAATTATTCCTGAAGGCCTGGACTGGACCCTGACACACTCCACTCCCTTTAATAGAAATTATCCTGTTTTCTCAGTAGCACAAAAGATCTTTCCTCAAGGAAGGTCTATAGATCCCACACAGCATGTCAGTCCCTGTAAATAATCTCAAAGCTACAAAGAAACATCAGCTTCTGGAGTAAGGTCTGTGTCTTGAAGAAAGTGATCTAGAATCCAGTCTTCAAGTTTTTCTTGATCACTGGGATAATGAATAGTTTCAACTGATCACCAGATTCAGAAAATTGAGTATGATGCTATTAATTGACCAAACAAGGGATATCTGACCAGTGACTAAGGAAATGACACCTTTCCATTTCTCAGAAGATATACTCAAGTGTTCCTTGAGTGTCCTCCTCAGAGTTTCCTTTCATCACATAAAGAAAACACTCACTCTGTGAATAAATTGGTACAGGGTTGGTAACAGGACATAAGGATAAGTTTTTGTTGTGTCTGAATATATTTGCAGAAACTCAAGGCAATCTGAAGCAAAAGAGCCAGTGAACTCCAGGTAACTGTGAAAGTCATGGATAATGAATGTAATGGTGACATCTTGAGATTGCAGATCCCAAGGAAGAGCAAAACTGCAGAATGTACTTATTCCATCCATTCTGATAACCAGGAGGGGATCCTTTGTTTTCCCTGGTGTTTCTTTTCTTGGCTTCTACCTTCCATTAAGTTTTACCTTAGCAACCAAGAGACAGTCT
This sequence comes from Marmota monax, assembly GCF_021218885.2. Lineage (NCBI taxonomy): Eukaryota > Metazoa > Chordata > Mammalia > Rodentia > Sciuridae > Marmota > Marmota monax. The sequence goes on along the minus strand of NW_026693476.1, from coordinate 66,271 downwards.
TTTCCCTGGTGTTAAAGTCAAGTTTCCTTCATTCACAGTGAAAACTGCACTCTCCTGTGCAAGGTAGTTAGGAGGAGACACACATCATTTTCTGTGGGTTTGGCCTGAGTTTGTTGGCTTTGTTGAATTCCATAGCAAGAAATGTGACCAAACCACACCAAAGTCATATAAATCAAAATATTAAAGAACAAGGCCTGAATACCCAACATCTTTTGGAATCAATAATGCCTCAGGAACTTTGATTTGTCAGAACTGTTCAAGAAACATGGAGCAGAAGACACTGGGGTTGTACCATCTGTTCTGGCTGTCATCATGGTATGACAAGCCTGAACCACACAGGAAAAGATGAGTCTCCTTCTTCATCAGCAATGTTATCTAACCAGTGAACTGAGAGCACCTAAAGATCTCTCTCACACTCCACCCTCTTTCTTAAACTCCCATTAAAGTCACACTCTATAATCAAAGAGGTTTGATTTGTTCCTGTGCTTTGGAGGGATAACCACTCTGCCTTCTGGACTTTTTTTTTTTTTTGAAGGTTTTAATCAAGACCAGCTGAGTAGTTGTAAAGTCCGATCTTTCATATTTTAGTATTTTGCTTTCCTTACATACAGCTCTCTGCATGGAGCTGCAAGTGGAGGAGGATATGAATGAAGTGCTGATGGACTCATTGAATGAGGTGCTTTTGGCTCATTCCAGGTGTCATGACTTGTCTCACTTCCCTGGCCTCCCAAGCAAGAGTACAGCCTCCCTCCCTGAGGAACATGTGGTTTACTCTACTCTGGATGTGTCCAGTGAGTACACTGCTTCCATGAAAAAGGTGGTGGAATGGGGCTGTAGCTCGGTGGCAGAGTGCTTGGCTATGTGTGTGAGGCACTGGGTTCGATCCTTAGCACTGCATAAAAAACTAAACAGATTAAAGCATACAAATAAAACTGACCATCTACAATTATTTAAAAAAATTAAAAAGAAAAAGGTGGCTCCTGGTGGGTTCCCAGGTAGCCTCCCTATTCTTCAATTTCAACCCTCTGTATGGGTAGAGAGATCTTCCTGCAGGCAGGTCCCATAGTTACTCATTGGTATGAGTCAAACACTAGGACCAGGTCTGAAGTACAGGCATTGGGTGGGTCAGGTAGCTGCACTCTTCCTACTTTTAGCCCTCCTGGCACTCGCTGGCAAATGCAAGTTATGGAACATTGTGGGCAAGGATGAGGAGAGTGAATGTATTCAAAGAATCTCATTCAGTTCTTTAGCATGCAGATGCCTCATCATCTATCCAAAAGACTCTTTTGCAGTGGGTCCTCTTATCTCTCCTCTACTTGTCCTGTTAAAATGTCGATTCTCAGCAGTGTTTTTTGAACATTTGTGGCTATCCAAAAGGACCGCAAAATCGCTTATATGTTTAGAGATGGTACCATGTTTGCTTGGCTCTAAGCTCCAGTCCCAAATGCTCATTGCCCATGTATGACATTTTCCCTGAAGGGAAGGCTTCACCCTGTCACCTGCAAAATCCATTAATAGCCAAGGATACTGTGTCCATGGCACACCAATAACTCTTTCCTTTGTGACAGTTTGCATATTCCATCTAAATCTACTTTCAGTGTCTTTTCTAATCTGAACCAACATGAATCAAAGTGTCCGCTGAGGGAACTTACCCAAATGGGTAAGTTAGAAGGCAGCTAGACACTTTTACCAGAACCTCTCAGGGGAAAAAAAAAGTGCATGCTTGACTTTTTTCCAGAGTTAAGAAACAGGATGTGGGTCAACAATTTATCAGAACAGGACCGCCTACTCACTTGGTCTCCAAAACAAGGCCAGTTTTTATCCTAAGTGCAGGGTACCTACTTTTAAGTTCTCCTTCGGTATTCTTCTTAGGATATCCCAGTGTACCCAGAGAACATTTATATGCTTGTGTTTGCAATGTGTAAAGCAGGAGTGGCGTAATGTGGCTGGTCCAGTCTGGTTTTATTGGCAGGAAATAAATAACATAGTAAGGATGAAGGATAAGAGCCAAATGCCCCCAGGTAATTCTGATCATCCAGGGGTGCTGAGCTAACTAATGTGATGTGTTGATTGTATATCATCTTCCCTCCAGATCCAGGGAAAAATTGGTCTGCTGTATGTTTGTACCTATTGCACAGAGTTTCAAAGTGTGTTTTTAAAGGATATTGCTTGCTTTCTTCAATATTCCTGTATTAAATGCCAAAACTTATTATTTCTGAACTTACTGAAATAGAGTTCAAGTAAACTATGAATGCTCATAGGCTTCTGGCTTTAAATGAGTCAGAATTGCACTGAAGGACTCCTCATGATATCTTCAGAAACACCTCTCTCAAATCCTTATCACTTCTCAATGCTGCATCCATTCTGATGAATTCCTTTCTACCTGCATCAGGAAATTCTTTGTTCTAAGTCATGCTCAGGCTTGAGAGCTGTCACCCAGTTACCCCAGCAGTCACAGGAAGGGAGAGATGCCTAATTGTTCCTCAGTCAACATCTCAAGGACTTCCTCACAAGGAAGACTCTGGCAGTCCCCTGGGGAAGGTCCTCTGAGAGCAAATTGCTGATAGGAACAGGCTGGCACAGCACTTTGTCTCCAAGCTCAACCCAGGTGGAAGGACAGAGAGAAACACGATCATGTACACACAAGCTGCTGATTTTTACCAATTCCATTCACCCAAACAGCAATGCCATTGCCCACATAAGTTTGTTTTCCTTTTGGTACTTGTAGACTTACTCTGAATGAATCAGTCTCGGGATTTCCTGTATCCAGGTCCCATCCACCTTCTCATGTAGAGTCTAAATGCAGGGTTAAATTCAGACTTCCTTCCACATACTTCATCTTTTATAGTAGGGCTCTCAAAGCAAGGAATGCAGTTAGATATATATCTGTACTTATGTATGTTTTTATCTGTACATATGTACATGTGCCTGTGTATACATATACATTTATATGCCTAAATGTATAGATATATACACATGTACAAATGTATTTTTAATAGTATCAAAAGAAAAGTACCAAGAAAGTACATGAAGTACCAATGTTTGGTGTTTACTAGTCTGCAGGAGGTAAACTGGCAAGTGCAAGAATGTATGAACAATTGCTCAGAAAGTACCAGAATATTGGTTTGAAGGCTTCAAAGGGATATTGCCATAGAAATCTCTGTCCAAATCCTACTATCCCATCATTCATTGAGTTCTAGTTATAAATTTCCCCTTGTATCCTACCTTAGGGATTTTAATTTCCTGATTGAATTTCAGGCACCAGAATTGGCCCCCTGAAGCTGCAGGAAGATGAAGATGCTTCTTTTTTCCTCAACAGGCATATCAAGGACCTCCTCACCCAGCATGACCCTGAGGGCCATCGAGAGGAACTGGCTGAAGAGCACAAGTTGGCAGAGCACTTTGTAAGGTGCCCAGAGGCCCTGCTCACAGGAAGCTGCTCCAAGGTGCCCAGCTCATGAGAGATTCCATTAGGCAAGTGATATTGTACCTGCTCTCCTGGTATCTGCATTTTGTGTGTAGTCTTGAATGACGAGGACTGCCTCAGTGGGAGGACAGTAGATTCACCCACTAGGTAGAGGTCATACTATCCCAACTGTTCCTACCTGAACCAGGCATGTGCCTTTTAGATGGCAGGCAGCAACGACCTAGCATACTTTCAGGAAGGAGAGTGTGACAGGTGCAAGTTTGTGAAATTGAAAAGAGCGTGGCCTAAGAAAGAAAACTTTTAAGGAATTTGCAGGCTGATTTAATTGTGGGCCAAGGGAGATTTATCCTTTCTGGTTTATGTTTTCTCTTCTCAAAAATATTGCTTAAAATGCACATGGCATGATAGCTGTAGCATTGAAACAGGGAATGTTTATGAGTTTACTTTTTAAAATCACTCTCAGGGTTTGTTTTAGGGAGTTGAAGTAGTAAAATCTGAGGGTGGGATGTAGGGTACACTGGAATACTTAAGAAGTGACATGGAGAGAATTTTCCCTGGTTAAGTGATAGAAGCAGGCCTGGAGGGTCCTGTGTAGTTCCCAGTTGTATGGAGTATCATAGGACAGGGTTGTCTTTCTTCCCTGAAGAGGAATGAGTATGTTTTCTAGGAAAGTCATATGGGGAAGTAAATCACTGTGCTGGGGAAGCAGCCATGTAGCAGGAGGTAGGTACAGCTGGAGCTTCCCAAAGTTTATCAGTTTTCTCCAGTTTCTGTTCATGAGGGGGAAAAAGACTCTGCCCAGTTAAACAACTAGCATGCTGCTCAGGAGATCCATTTTATGGGGTCCACTTTGTTTCATGGATAAGAATACGTGGGCAGGCCATTTCTTTAAAGAAATGCATGAGATCTTTCTAAATTCATACCAATAATTTCTCTGTGTTTTTAATGGATGAGGAAGAACTGCCTAATGTCTAAAGGGGGTTTAATAAATTTGGTTGCAGGAAATAGCAAAGAGCATCATGATGAAGAAAAAGCATCACTTGAATCACTGGCCCCCAGGGACTCTTCACAGGAGGGTAATTATCAGACAAAAAGAGCACATAAACAGTCCAAAATAGCTGCAAGGGTAAAAACCATGTGCTGGTGTCACTGGTTTACTTTGCTAAACCACTCTGTATTGCCTGTTTTCTGTTGAGCATTTTTGTTATCTGTCTAAGGAGTCTTGGGGACTTTTTCCCTTAAAAAAGTCACTTGTTCCTTTGAAAGAACTAAAATGAGAATGACATGAGTAACTTCTTTCTGAAGTGTTATTCCAAGATCCTGGAGAGTTCCGCTGTAGCAAAAACAGCAGCTACACACACAGCAACATCATATCAAAATATTCTGTAGGTAGAAGGCACAAGTTCTGTGGGACTTTCCACATGCAGGAAGCTATATTCACTTGATAGGAGAGTGTAAAATTCAACTTTGGTTATGCATAAGGTTGACTCACTCCTGTGGTTTTCACTCTGAACTCTTTTCTGTTCCCAAAGCGGCTGTCCTGCTCTTCTCTGTAAGCACCACACTGAAGCAGAGCCAACTCAGTGTCCAAATATTATGAAAATTATCCTTCAAACACACGGTGCTGTTCCTGAAATCACACTTTGCAGGCTGTTTTGCCTTCTCTTCCCAGCTCCCTCAGCTCCACTGCCTCTTTCTCCTGGGAGGCATGGTCTTTTTAAATCACTGGCACATGGACGCTTTTCTAAGACCTATCATTTAGAATAAGAGTAAGTCCACGCGTAAGCCTTTTCTTCAGTCAACCTTTAACTTTCATACAAATTAACAATTTAAAAATTTAATAAAAAAATTTAAAACTGGCAAGAGCCCCAATTACAAACCCTAAAGTGCAATGTGGATTATAGGTGGGAAACAAACTGTTCTTAGGGCAGTTTTCTCTTCTTCACATCTGCAGAGTTATGTGCAGGACTCTGTATGTGGCACTTGTGGACTCATTGAAGGGGACACTAACTAGAAGGCTTCAGATGACACTGTAAAGGGACTTCATTGTAATAACAATGCAACCACTTTTATGCACTCATTGAGTGTATCCTGCCAGGTACCTCAGTGCTTGGTCTTCACTGGAAACTGTGAACACAGAGATGGGTAGAACATTATCTTAGCGTTTACAGAACTGTCATTCTGGTGAACAGCAAGTGAAAGAATTGATAGTGGCTAATTGGTGAATATAGCTAGTGCTGTATCAAAAAATGTTGGTAGTCAGGTTGATCCCCCTACTGGTTGTTTCCAACAGGTCCCAGCATAATGATGGGTGACTTCTCAGACCAACACCTGCTCTCCAGTTTGGCTTATAGAAATCTATACTCTCAAGGTCTGAAGATGATTCTGATGACATCAGTAGCTATTGAGTATGTTCTGGCCAGCTGGAGAAAGAAAGAGGCAAGTTAAGTAAGGCACATCAGTTCATCCTTGAGAAATTTTTCAGGATGTTTTCTCTCGACCTCAGCATTTTCTATCCACATCAAAACAAACTAATATTGGTCATTCCTCAGAGTGCAACTCTTGTTTTTACTCAAACTTCATTTCAAATGCAGAGGAAGAATTGAAGTAATTTTCAGGTTTGCAGTCCAAAGGGAGGAAGGTGGGGCTAAAAGCCTGGCTTTCTGAAGTTCAAGTGGATGACAGTCGATGATTTTTGTGTTCATAGAAGCAGAATAAACTAACTCCCCTGCTTTGCTCCTCAGTTTACCCTGTGATGTGTATAAAATGTAAAGTCTCCACGTATCTTGAGAACTTACATTGTAAGTGAGATAAGCCCAATACATGCATTTGCCGAGCTCCTACAGGTAAAGCATTGGGCTCGTTTCATTGGGGCACGCTAGGAAGGGTATCCAGTCCTTACTGAAAGGAGCTTAAAGTGTCTGCTCCACATTCAGCCATGGTTCTCAGTAGGTGAGAACATGGATAGCACACACCAGTAGCCTGACCTGGTGAAGGGAAGGTTGCCATGAAGAGCAGAGAAGTCACTGGACTTTATCTGCTGAGGACTTAGTAAGAGGGATCTGGGAAATCCCCACCAATGAGTTCCCACAGTTGAGGGTTCACAAATACTTAGCATGGCTCCCCTTCATGTTTCTATTCTCCCTTCCATTTTCCTATTGCCTGAGCCAATAGGAACATAAGTAATGGAAGTGAGGAATTCCTTCAGAGTCTGATACATTAACAGATGTTCCAGTGAGAAAAAAGAGGCCACAGTAAAAATGCAGTATAATAAAATAACATTGATCAAGTGCAGAAAACAATTTCAAACACTCATGGTTTACTTTTTAGTGGTTGAGAGTGCTCTTTGTTCTGTATTTTTAATGGATTTTGAAATAATGGCTGCATATTCAGAGAAGAACATTCTGACTATGTTACATTGGCAGTTTTGCATTGTTCCCTTGAGGAAAAGCCTTATGATCCACTTTAATATTAAGGAAATAATGAGGTGACCCACTGGGTACTCCTGGAGATAATTTTAACTTGTTGGGAAACCATTTTTACTTTGAGGATTCTCAACATATACCCTTAGGAGAAATGTGAAATATAGTACGTTTAGAGGAGGGAACAAAGAGAAGTTGGTAATATTGGCATGAGGGTACACAAGTCCTGAGACTGCCCAATGAGTGGTGGTCTACGTCTGTGGTGACCTTCTGTAGAAACCAGTGGATCAGCCAGCATGAGGCCATCGGAAGGCAGGGGCTCCCCACATTCCATGACATCTCCTAACTTCTGATTCTGTTAGACTGTTACCTAGCGCACTCGGCCCTACCTTCTCACTTCTGTCTTGGGTCTGTGCTTACAAGCTGAATTACAAGAACACAAACTGAATTTCCAAGATCTGGAAGAAAAATTCATCTTATGTCAATCTACCATGTATGCCCTAGCCAGCCAGTTCCAGAAATATCGTAAGTTGCAGGTAGGTTTATGGTCACTAAAGTGGGGTATGATTGTCTGTTTCCCCTCTGAGAAAAAGATTTTCTTCAAAATTTATTCTCCTCTTTTCTTTCATCAAAATGAAATCCATTGTTAGCACATTTCCAGAAGTAAAGATATTGGTATTTTGCCTTCAGTTAACTGGCAAGGGAATAATGAAACACAAAGTCTACACCAGCTTCTAGTTTACAGGGAAGTGTAGGGTGTGAATAGGGTTAATTCCCAGTTACTGATTTCTACTGGAGGCATGGAAATGCCTTTTCATCCTCAAGAATAGCTCAAACCTTTTTATTAGGATCCTGTCTGTACCATATCAGATCCACAGACATATAACAGCCGTGTTGGTAAAGGTCTGGGACTAATGACTCTCCATTCAGTTCAATCTTCCCCTGTGTTTGTAGTGAGTGATGTGACACTACTGATTGACTGACTGGGCATTTCTGAATTTGACATTTCAGGGAGTGGTGCAGAGGAGGAGAGGGGAAAAGAACAGGAATTACTGGCTCCCAGGTAACAATGAGTGTTAAGAGCCTGGAAGAGGGTGGGTTAAATATGAGGAGGGTCCCCGATGAGCAAACCAAGAGGGACAAAGTGTCCACACAATTCACATGCAAAGGAAACACAAGCTGCTGGTATGACTGCATTCCTCAACCAAGGAAGAAGTCCATCTTTTAAGGAGATGTTTTTTTTTTTTTTTTCTCTGTGGTTCCTGTCTGATTCCAACTAGAAGTAATCATACTAAACTTTTTTTACCTCACAGAATCTACATCTCCTGTCTTGTAAGGGTCCATTGAGTATGAGATATAAATCTGGTTTCCCTCTGGTTGATAGGACTTTTGGGCAGAAATGTCATAGCCTTGAATGGGGGGAATACACATACTCACACACATCTACAAATGCGCGTGCACACACTCACACACACACACACATACACACATACACACTTAAAATCCATTCTCTATGTATGCTGTGGGTCATGGTTGTATCACACAGGGAGAGTGGAGTCTCTGTCCTCAGCTCTTGTCTAGTCAGCAGACTGAGCCTCTCCTCCTAATCTCCTGCCATGAAGACATCTGCAACCTGCCCACATTCTATGAGAATCTTTTTCTTTCTCTTTCAAAGGAGTACCCTCTTGCCCTTCTGTGACCACTCCCTAGGCCTCTATTTAGACCACCTGGGACTCATATTTAATACTTCTGGTTTAATTGTACTCTTTATCCCCCCAGTATGAGACAAGCCACACAGGAGAAGAAAGATATCCTGCTGGACATATTGGATGAGGGCTGTAACACTTGCCCCAATCACCCTGAATCATCAGATAGCCACCAGCCCCCCTGATTCAGTGCTGATCTGTTGGGTGAGCATGAAGTCTCCCCTTCTGTAGATGCAGCTCATGACTACCCCATTAAAGCACAAATGCACTCCTAGCAATCATACTTCTGAGGGTGCAGTGACAAGTTCAGGATGGTAAACCTAGTACTAAGAAGAGTGGGGAAGTTGTAGAGGTTGTAACCTATTCACAGGCACCATCGATGCATGTGCATAACAGGCTCTGCATGACCTTATTCTTCCAACCTAGGACAACTGATCTCTCCTACAGGGTTCTTGCTCATGTTTGATCTTTGATTCTAGGCACAAGCCTATAATCCCAGGTGCTCAGGAGGTTGAGGCAGGAGGATCTCGAGTTTAAAGCCAGCCTCAGGAAAAAACAAGGTGCTAAACAACTCAGACCCCTATCTCTAAATAAAATATAAACTGTGATGCTGGATAACTTTGTGGGGCCAGGAATGAGGACTTTGAATGCAAGATGGGAGTTGGAATTATTCACGGGGATGTAGGAATACAGTTTTCACAAGCAGAATGGGAACATGTTGAGAGTAGGGCATTGAGTGAGAAGGCTAGTGAGGCTGGGCTCAGCAGCACACACAAGTGGTCCCAGCAGGAGGTTCTCTCATGGCCAGGAGTGTGAGGCCAGCGTAACACTGTGCAGCTTTATCTTAACAAAAGTGAACCTGAGGAGACAGTTGATCTTTGGGGAATTTCACAACCAGAGAAGGTAATGAGGAGAGTGGATGAATCTATAGACACCAGTGATGAGGGTCTGATGTGGTGTGCTCTCAGGGAGATGGAGCTGGTCACATGGAAGAAATTTAGAGAAAACTGAAGCAGACCGTGGTGAGAATGAGAAGTTTTTATGGAGACCGTGTGGAGAACACAGCAGTGAGCAGCCGGCCCTGTTATTCCCTTTCCTTTCTGAGCCTGATTTGGGTTGGCATGAGGCTGTTGGAAGACTTCAGTCAGCTCAGTTTCTGAGGGCATCTGTTCATTTTCCTACGGACATAGAACTCTAACAGGATGAATGTCCAAGATGCCTCTGTAGGATGTGGAAAATATAAGGATTATAGACCCAGCATCTCTTCACAGTTCCATACAATTTATTTACAATAAGGAGCCAGCTCCTCTGCTGCATTGCTTACAGCTGCTAACAGCCTCCAGGTGGCAATAGACTGTATATGTGTATGGACCAGTGGTACATAGGCCACAGGAGTCATAGGCTTCCAAAATCCAGAGAGGGTCCCATTACTAGAAATGTTATGTAGCCACTCGACACCCCTTTCCATGGTATCCTAGATTCTTTCCATGATCTTTCCTCCCTGGGGAGAGAGATCAATAACTCTTTTTATTTCAAACATGTCCTTGGGTCTCAATAGAATGTCCTCTCTACAAAAAGTGACTGAGTTTAATAATACTGGGAAAATAGCCTTGAACTCATTTTTCCCTTCAAAGCCATCTTAAGTGGATGATTTTTCTTTACTCTTTTCTGGGCACCTGCCTTTGTTGTTGTTGTTCTTGTTTAGTAACATATGACAGTAGAATGTATTTTGCAAATTATACATTATTAGAGTATAACTCATCCTATTTATGGTCCCACTCTCTCTGTACATGACGTGAATTAATCCTGGTCATGTATTCAAATACAAGGCTAAGAATGTTAGGTCCAGTTAATTCTACTGTCTTTCCTAGTCCTCTCTCCCCTCCCATCCCTTTATTTTCCTTTGTCCAATCTAGTGGATTTCTATTATTCCCTTCCACTACCTCCCTTGTTTCAGGTTAGCATCTACAAATCAGAACATATAGCCTTTGGTGTTTGGGATTGGCTTATTTCACTTAGCATGATATCTCCAGTTCCATCAATTTCCTGCAAATGCCATTGTTTTATTTTTCTTTATGGCTAGTAATATTCCATTCTCTGTATACATTACATTTTCTTTATCCATTCATCTGTTGATGATGTCAAATGTTGGTTTCATTTCAGGGTTTCTAAGGAGTCTCCATCCTGCTGTCTATAGTGGCTGCTCTAATTTTCAGTCCTACCCAAAATGTATGAGAGTACCTTTCTTGCTCCATCCCCACCAACATTTGTTGTTACTTGTATTCTTTATAATTGCCATTCTGATTCAAGCAAGATGGAATCTCTGTGCAGTTTTAATTTGCAGTTCTCTAATTGCTAGGGACGTTAAAGAGTTGTGCATATATCTTTTGGCTATTCCGATTTTTTCATCTGTGAAGTGTGTGTTCAGTCCTTTGCCCATTTATTTGTTGGGTTATTTGGGGGGGGGTTATTGTTTTGTTTTTGGTGTTAAGATTTTTGAGTTCTTAATATATCCTGAAGATTGAGTGCTCTTGTCTGAGGTGCATGTGGTAAAAATCTTTTCCCATTCTGTAGGTTCTCTCTTCACGTTATTAATTGTTTCCTTTACTGTGAAGAAGCTTTGCAGTTTGCCATCCCATTTATTGATTCTGGCTTCTTAGCATCCCAGGCACAGAAACCAAAGGTGACATATCCATCACACTCATGATCTCTGTCACTGTACCTGAGTCATTGGATGGTTTTTCCCACAGGCAGGGATATAAGAAATGGGCATTCTGGGGGTACTAAACAAAGAGAGCTGGGATAGTTACTGAACCCTCTTCTCCTTTTAGGTGTCACTGAGAAGGGCTGTTTCCAAGGGCCTTTGAGTGGGCATGTGAGCTCCAGTGTGTCAGAGATGCAAGCTTCAGATGCACACCTGGATGTAAATGCCCAAATGAGCAGTTGTCAGGGGACAATGTTGGGTCACCAGTTCAACTGGGGTGATGGTGGAGCCAGGCTGAGCCTTCCCTCTGCTATCAATAGCTGTGTAGCCAACACTGACCCTGGAAAACAGTGGATGCTCTTCCCAGGTCAAGAAGGAAAGGGAATTTGTAAGCTCTGATCCACGTATTGGTTGTTAGAATGTTGTGGGTGGCAGAGATGATGGGCCTCTCCATGTTCTCTCAGGGTCAGACTGAAAGCTGAGATTCTCTGACATAGTGATGTGAGCCGGAGCCTGGAGTCTAGGGTTAGATACACTCTCAGGTCCTGGGCTGACCTTGACCAAGTGGATATCTTAGGTACTTTTATCTCTTTCATGATTTTATTAGTTAAAATAATTTCCATGGTGCCAATTCAATAAAAATTAAAAAAAATTAATGCAAGCTTTGACTATGTAATCTCAAATCCTTAGATAACTTCTGGTGATTTGATAAATATGATTTCAAAAGATATTTTCATTTGATATAGAGCAATTTTTCAGTAATAGTTTAAATCCTGGGCCCACAATTCTATGTCCTGACAAACCCAGCACATTTTTGTCTTTTCCTTTTCTCTGAAATAAAGTGACACCTTCTCACAGAAAGTGCACAAATTGGTCTCCATGATGATTCCACACTGAGTCCATCCTCTCCATTCATCTGTCTCCATAGCCATTTAGCCAGTGTCCTCACAAGGACTCAATTCTGCTCAGATGTGAAGAGAGTTTCAGTCCCTCCTGCCCCCTTACTCTGGGTTGTGTTCATCTTTATTCTCTGTCTCCCTCAATATCAGCTTCTGGAGCCTCTGGTTCTCATGTCAGGTGCCACACTCATCTGACAGATGTGGGCACCCCAGCCCTCATTACAAACCTCTGAGGGTCATGCAAGAGAAGAAACACCTGTCCCTCATGTGGAGCACTCCCTGGCATGGGCTCAGTGTGTGTCACTGGTGTGTAGTTCTTGAAGCACATGTGAAAACTTGAGGTTGTTCACCTTCTTTTCATCCTGCTGGACTCTATTGGATGCTCCCACAATCCCAGTCAAGACAGCCTACAGGCTCAGTTGTGTGATTGTGTTCTGGTGTCTAACAGGGAATTTTTTAAACATCTGCTTTTCAAACATCTGGTTTTTTTCTCATGTTTCTAAATCATTTCCAACTTCTTGTGGCCAGCATTTCAATATTATACAATCCCTCATGTAAACGTTCATGATTTTGTATTCATCAGATGTATCCATCCTATGTTAGGTTATACAGTAGTTCAATTAGTAATAATGCCCGTATATAAAATAAGTCAGTCGTAAGTAAGATTTAAAATTTTCCAGGGACGATTCTTCCCCAGTTTTTTACTTTCATATAGTTTTTTCTTCTACTATGATTTTGCTTAACTTTGATAATCTCTTCCTGACTAAAAGCTCTGCCTATATCTCTAATGGTATTATTTCCTTATATACCAGGGAGCTATAGGTGTCTATAACTTCTGTATTAATTGAATATTTTCTAGAATTGGAAGCACACTTGCCTCCTGTAAAGTTTATCATTACTGGATATGTCAGAAGCATCAACAAAAGTATCAGTCTCTATAAGCTGCACATCAATCCTTAGACCCTCTTGTGCAAGGCTGCTTTCTTGATTTGGTGACCGTTTTGGGTCAATAGGTGTGTCACAGGATAATAGTTCCTCTTTTATTTTCAGATTTGAAGTTGGATACTTGCAATGAAGTGAAGAACCCTCCCAAACTTGATGTTGATGCCCTTGGAGGCTCAGCTGTCAAAACACCTGGGTGTGAGCTGCATGTCCTCATTGACACCATGACCCAGAAGATCATGAAAAGAAAACAGCTCTTCCGCAAGTGGAGAATGGCATGCAGATTCCCTGGACTTCAAGCTTCAGGTGGATTGGGGATGGCTCCTGTGGCTCTGGGATGCACTTTCCCATTTTAGCTCTCTATGAGGATGTAGCTCCTTCTGCTGTGATTTCTCTTCACCATTGGTTCTTTCCAACAGCAGAGGGAGACTGTCTGGTCTTATGTCTCTTTCTTATGGTCTCCCACCCTGAGAGGCCCTTCCATCTCCACCTCCTGTTTGCATTCTGAAGTCTTCTTTGTTCCTACATCTTCTGTCCTGATATTCCCTGTAACTGCCACAGGAAAGCCCAGCCTGATTGGGGGTTCCAATCCCATGAAGAGCATATTTCAGACACATGCCACCTTCCCTGGAATCACACGCTGTCTAGGCTTTTGATCTAACCACCTTCCTTGACTCCGCTGCCTCTTTATTCTGGGAACGTGGCCTTCATAAGTCACTGGCACACGGCTCCTTCTTGGACCCTCCTTGGCAAGCAGCACTAAGTCAACCTTGGATTCTTATCCTTTATGCACAAAGGAAAATTGTGAAAACTGATGAGAAAGATTATGACAGCTAAACTGCTTCTGGGCTGTAGGTGACAGACCCAGACAGGTCTGGAGTCATTTTGTCTTCACCCCTTAGCCCACTCCATTTTCCATGACTCCTTTTTCTGCTCATTCCTGACTTGCATTGCAATAACTTTCAAGATTTCCTGCACATTCTTATTCCTGTCTAGCCAAGGTGACTGAAGAACCCACATGGGCTTTGTGTTGAAATGGGTGAAATAGCACTATATAATGACTCCTGGATGTTTCTGAATTATTTGCAGAAAACTATGAAAATCATGATGAAAATGACCAAAATTCACTGAATTCCAGGTAACAACAAATAATCTGGGGATTGTAAGAAAGGGAAAATAAGGGGTTAAAGATGACCTGAAGGAGTAGATCATGAGGTCAAAAGTAGACACATTTGATGACCAAATGTAAAGAAAGACTACGGTTGGCAGGGGTGATGTTGACTAAGCCCAGTGTGATGGAGCCCATAGCAAGGTTATCTTTTATCTTTCTGGTGCTGGTACAGTGAGTGTGACTAAGAAGAACTGCACAGTCAGTCTTGGGCATTTTTTGCTTTTAATGAAATCACTTGTTAACTCTGTAAATTGCAAAATCAGGATTAGAGGTAAACCATCTTTCTACACTAATGGTCTGAGATTGTGGACAGGTGTGCCATAGCAAGAAAAGCAGAAATACGCTCTGTCCCTCCCCCTCCAAAAAATATTATGTTAGAAAAATGGATAGAAAAAGTTCTAGAAGGCACATATTCTCTGACTCTCTATCATGTACCAGGTTGTATTTGCTGGCCATCTTTATGTAAGTGTCAATGTCAGTCATGCCCTAGGTTCAGGCACAGCTTTGCTTCTCATTGTGTGCTTCTTATGTGACTGTGCCTTGTAGAAGGAGTCAAGCCTCCTTTCTCATCAGCTTGTTATCTGCCCAGTACACTGTACATGAGTGACTGTCCCTGTCTCTCATACCAGGGCACCTAAACTATGTCCATGAGTTGAAAATGGTTTTCTGGATCATTTTTGAAGGGAGGCACCTGTTAGGGGACTCCACTCTTCAACTTTGAATCAGGACCAACTGGGAGGCTGTAGCTTCTAAACCACCTTGATTTTATCTATTATTCTTCCTTGTCTCAGCAGTCTCAATGGTGACCTGCAGGAGGAGAAAGAGAATGACCTCCTGCTGGACAAAAAGTCTTTTCTACCCTCGGGTCATCCTGACTCAAAATTTGACTCACAAGAACTTGTCAAAAGCTCTGTCTTCCCATCTGATGAGCCTAAAGTCAGTTCTGCTGCGGATGAAGCCAGTGAGTACTCCTATCATACTTCAGATGAATCCAACTTGACTCCCTGGGAAAGCACAAATTCTCTGCACTCAACTCCACTGTCTAGGTTGAAATATATGCATGCAGAGGCAGGAGACCCATCTTGTTTCAGAGTAGGTACAGAGGTCAGGTGGATCTTCAGCTTTGCTATTTTCCTATGGTCTGGTCAGGTTTATTTCATTGTTGCCTTTGCTGTGCCAGCCATATATTTTCATGCAGGTTGCAGTAGGAGGGAGGGCATCAAGAGCACTTCATAGACTCTGACTGATTCTGTCTTTAAAGTATGTGCACTGTGCTGGGCACGGTGGGTCAGGCCTATAATCAGAGTGGCTTAGGAGGCTGAGACAGGAAAATCATGAATTCAAAGCCAGCCTCAGCAACAGCAGGGTGCTGAGAAACTCAGTGAAGCCCAATTTGTAAATGAAACACAAAATAGAGCTGGGGATGTGGCTCAGTGGTTGAGTGACTCTGAGTTCAATCCCCCTATCCCCACCTAAAAAAAAAATGATGTCCACAATTTCTATCCATGATCTTTTCTGCCTGTGGATCAAGATAAACAAATCCCCTTTTTCTGTCTCATGACCTGGTATCTTTGTAGAATGTTCTCTCCAGAAAAAGTAACTAAGATTAATCATATTGGGGTAATAAATATGAAATCCTTCTTACTTCAAAGTCCTCTTTGTCAATTGGATGACTTTACTTTAGGGACTTTTGTATGGGCACCACCCATCCAAGAATACCTAGGCACATATACAAAACATGACATGTCCATCAGACACATGATTTCTGTCACTGTGCCTGGGTCACTAGGTTGGGTCAATCGGCAGGGACATAAGAAATGGGTTTTCAGGAGTGGTTAGCAAAGGGAGAACTGGGATTGTTACTGAACCCTCTTCTCCTTTCAACTTCCTCAGAGAAGGCTCAAGGGCCTTTGATTGGATATGTGAGCCCATACATATCATAGATGCAAGTTTCCCATGCACAGGTGGAGTCAAGAGCCCCAAGGAGCAGTTGTCCATCAGATAAATATAGAGACCCCTCTTGTGTGTATTACACAAAGTTTATATATGTGTTTTATCATATATAATGGGTATACATGCAGTATATCATTATTATGTGCATTTTTAATTCCTTAGGATAAGTTTTCCTTTTCTTAATAATGTGTTTGTTTCTCTTTTGATTTTGCTTGATTTTTATTATCTCTTCCTTCCCTAAAGCACAACCTACTCCCACTGTGATTTCCTAGTATTTGTCAAATATATCTAGGAGTTATTGGATTTTACAATTGCTATCTTTGTTGTACATACTTACAGAGCATGTCCTCAATGATGCCACAGGTGTCTGCAAACAGAAGATAATTACAAGAAAAGTTCTGATGAGCAAGAGGAAACTAGCATGCAGATTCCCTGGCCTTCAAGCATCAGGTATGTTGGCTCTGGGATGCACTTGACTCCTTTTAACTCTGTAGAAGATTGTAGCTCCTACTTCTGCAGTGATTTCTCTTCACCTGTGCTTGTCTCCAACAGCAGATGGAGCCTCTGTTTGGTCTTATCTGTATTTTCCACAGCCTTGTAGCCCTGACCTGCCCTTCCATCTACATTTCCTGTTTTTATTCTGAACTCTGCTCTGTTCTCACACCTGCTCTCCTGATATTCCTGATAACTGCCGCAGGGAAGTCCAGTCAGATTAGGGTCCCAACCCTATGAAGAGCATCTTTCAGACACATGCTACCTTCCCTTAAATTCCATACTTTCTAGACTTTTTTGCCTTGGTTACCTGACTTCCTTGACAGCATTACCTCTTTCTGCTGGGAATATGGCCTTCCTAAGTTACTAGCACATGGATTTTTTTTCTGGGGATTTTCATGGGGAACAAGTCTAATTCAAGCCTAGATTATTATCTTAGACATGCAAATGAAAGTGTCATTTTTTATTATGGTTATTTTATTAGTTCTTTTTAATTATACATGAGAGTAGAGCCCATTTTGATATCATATACAAGCTTGGAATATATCTTATTCTAATTAGGACCCCAGGCTTGTGGATGTACACAATGGTGACATTCTCTGTGTTGTGTTCCTATATGTGCATAGCAAAATTATGTCACGTTCATTCCTTTTCTTACCATTCATTTCCTTTCCTTACCAGTTCCTCTTTTTCTTTCATTTACCTTTGTCTAATACCTGGAACTTGTATTCTTCCCCTCTTCCCTCCTTAGTGTAGATTAGCTTCCAAATGTCAGAGAAAACATTTGATCTTTGTGTTTTGGGGGATTGACGTATTTCACTTAGCATGGTAGTCTCCAGATCTATCCATTTACTGGCAAATGTCATAAAGTCATTCTTTATGGCAGAGAGTGTGTGTGTGTGTGTGTGTGTGTAATTTGACTCCACAGCTTAGCTATTGTGAATCATTCTGCTAAAAATATTGTTGTGACTGTGTCACTGTAGTATGCAGAGGATAGCCTCTTCAACAAATGGTGCTGGAAAACCACTCACCCCACTCAGAATGGTAGACATTAAAAATCAAAGCAACAATGAATGATGGCAAGGATGTGGGGAAAGAGATTCACTTAATACATTGCTGGAGGAACTGCAAATTGGTGAAACCACTCCAGAAAGCAGTGGGGAGAGTCCTCACAAAACTTGGAATTAAACCACTATTTGACCCCATCATCACACTTCTCACTTTATTCCCAAAGGACTTATAATCAGCATACTACAGTGACACAGCCACTTCAATATTCAATAGCAGCTCAATTCACAATAGTCAAGCTATGGAACCAACCTAGTTGCGATACATCAGATGAATAGATAAAGAATTTGGTATACATACACAATGGAATACTACTCAGCCATAAAGAAGACTGAAATTATATTATTTGCCAGTAAATGGATGGAAGTGGAGACTATCATGCTTTGTGAAATAAGCCAGTCCCCCAATCCAAAGGCAGAATGTGGATGCTAACTCACCACAAGGGAGTGAAAGATTAGAGGTTCAGTGGACTAGACAAAGGGGAATGAAGAGAAGGGAGGGAGCATGGTAATAGGAAAGACAGGAGAATGAATAGGACACATCTTTCCTATCTTCATCTGTTAGAGTCTGTAAACAAGTCAAAATAACACCTGGCATTTTGCCAGGGGAATGTTAGAGTTCGTAAACAAGTCTGGATGGTGCCTGACAAAATGCCAGAGGGAGTGGTTTGAGAAGTAACAAAAACAAGCCATTAAGTGTGGAGATTCCTTATTGGTTGACTGATGTATCTAGTTTATGCTAATTATATAAGCTGTGTGGAATGTATAAATACTGCTCCTGTCCTGCAATAAACGGCTCCTACTCCTGCTGTATCAATCTACACAAGTTGTTCGTCACCCCCCGGTTATTTTGCTGCGAACGAACTGCGGCATTCATCTATAAATACACGACCAATGTAGCTTCCCATCATGTACAACTACAATAATGAGGGAAACCTATTTTCAAAAAGTTATATATGTATAATATGTCAAAATATACTATCATGTCAAAATAATAATATTTTTAAAAGAAGTTGCAAAAAAATATTGTATTCCTAGATCTGAGGTTGTAGCTCAGTGGTGGAGCACTTGCCTAGCATGTGTGAGGGACTGGGTTGGAGCCTCAGCACCACATAAAAGAGAATTTAAGTAAAGGTATTAAACAAAAATAGCTCTACCAAAAGAAAAATACTGTATTCATATATGTTTGTGTGTGTGTGTGTGTGTGTGTGTGATTTATTTATTTATTTGATTCCCACTACTTCAAGTTGGGAAGTTCATATATTAGCCCACATATTTGACTCCTACTATCTAATTCTTGAACGCACGTTTTATTTCAGTTTGTTTTTTATTATTGGTACCATTGTTAAATATAAAACTCCAGACTATAAGTAATGCTGCAGAGCTCTAGTAATAAAAACAGCATGATATTGGCACCAAAAGATGCCCAAAATCCAATAGGACAGAAGAGAAGACAGAGACAAATCCACATACTTAGAGCCCTCTGATACTTAACAATTTGCAAAAAATATACACTAGATGAAAGAGCCTTTTTAATAAATGGTGCTGGGACAACTGGATAAATATATGTAGAAAAATAATACTAAAACCCTATTTTGCACCCTGCACAAAACTCAAATGAAAATGGATCAAACGCTTAGGAATTAGAGCAGAAACCTTACAACTGCTAGAAAAGAACGTAGGGCCAACATTCTATCATATAATTGCTGGCACCAGCTTCCTTAACAGGGCACTCAAAAGTACATAAACTGAAACTATGAATAAATAAGTGGGATGCCATCAAACTACAAACCTTCTTCCTAGCAAAGGAAATAAAGAAGAGCGTGAAGAGAGAGCCTACAGAATGGGAAAATAAATCTTGGCCAGAACTCATCTGATAAGGAATTTAATACCCAGAATATATAAATAACTCATAATATAAAATATATAAATATAAAATATAAAAATATCTCAAATAACCCAATCAATAAATAGTTAATAGAAAAACTAAATAGAAACTTCTTTACAAACAACAACAACAAAAAACCCACAAATAGCCAAATAGATGAGAAAATGTTCAACCTCTCTAGCAATCAGGGAAAAGCAAATGAAAACACTAAAATTTCATCTCACTCCAGAATTGCAATGTTCAAAAATACACATAAACAATATGTGGGGAAGGTTGTGAGGAAAAGGAACACTTGTACATTGTTAGTGGGACTGCAGCCTAGTACAACTCCAGAAATATCTTTATTTTTATTTATTTTTACCTGGTGCTGAGGATTTAGCACAGGGACTCAGATGTGTGAGGCAAGTGCTCTCTACTGGCTCAGACTTAGAGAAACCTGAGCAGAAGTGATTGAGGTCATGCAGGTGACTGGAGAGGGTGAATTAATTGGTGCCTCAAAAGGCAAAACAGAAGACACAGAGTGGAATGATGTGTCCAGAGAACCCCAGACTCAGGATAAATTCTTAAAATGTTGTTATGTGCACATATAAATATACCACAGGGAACTCCACCTTTATGCATAGGTAGAAAGAAGCAATCAAATATAAATTGATATAAATTAATAGATGATCAAAAGGAAGTCTAGTAGAGTAGATGAAGGAGATTTGGGAGACATTAGGCAGGATGGGAAGAAAAAGAGAGAAGGAAAGGGGCAAATCATGGATGGAAGTCAAGTTGCATGTGTGTATGATTTTGTCCAAATGAACCCACTACTATGTATAACTAGACACTTCTAATTTTAAAAAATAAATATATGTAAGAAAAACATTATAAAACCTAAAAGGCAAACACAAAAATTCTATGGAAGTTTGGCTATAGGTGGGAGACACATACTGGCCTGGAGCCTGTGTTTTCCAATGTCATTTATAGTAGGACAGGTTTTACTATATTTTTATATTTTACATGATCCAACTGACACAGGGGGCACTGAGACATTAATAGACAAGCTGGGTTTCCAGGGGTTAGAGACCAAATCAGGTGCTTGGCCTTTTAGTTGGTCTTCCTTCCACCTCACTAGGCTCTGTCTCAGTATCACAGACCTTCCACAGTCTCTAGAGTGGCTTCCTTTTCTTCACCTAGGGGGACCTCAGTATGTGGCACAATGCTCCTGTCCCTAAGGAAACCAGGGCTGTGGGAAAGTGCTGGGTGGCAGGCACATTTATTCCACGTGGTAGACATCCACTTGTGCCCCAGTCTCTTGCCTGCCTCTTCAGACAAGCATGTTCACCAGATTTCTCTGGCTCTCTTCAATATCCAGCCTCTGTCTTGCCTCCCTCGTTTTAATTTAAATGTTAACAGAGGCCCCACTCCCCAGCCTCTTGACACATCATTCCACTCTGTGTCTTCTGTTTTGCCTTTTTGGGGCACCAATTAATTCACCTTCTCCCATCACCTGCATGGCCATATCCTCAATCACTTCTGCTCAGGTTTCTCTAAGTCTGAGCCTTGACATTCTCATGCCAGATGTTCTTGGGTCACATTAATCCCTGGTTGTGCTGAATACTCATTTTTCAGATAATGACCTCAATTTTCAAATAAAAATGGACAATTTCTTTCAATTTTTATTGTGGCCTTTAAATAAGAACCATCTGTGAAGTGCTAAGCACAGTACCCAGCTGGCAGGAACTGCTCAGCATACATTAGGTTGCTGCCTTGCCCTCTTGGAGCTGCCATGGTGGGTGTGGTGTTGAGTCTCCTCTTCACTTCCTCCTGACAGGGCTTCCCTGTCACTGTTTTCCCATGTGCCAGCTGAGATGCAGCAGCATGGCTCAGTCCCTGCTCTTCCTCTTGTTCCCAGCCCCAGAGGCCTGAACTGGAACCTGGCTCTGACCCACTCTCCTCTTACCAGGAACTCCTTTTATTGATAGTTTACATTTTGATCAACTTTTGTAACACAGGGAATTTGAACCCAAGTCCTTCTGTGTGCCAAGCAAACACTCTACCACTGAACTGCACCCCAGCCCTTGATAAATATTTTAACATATACATATTTCACATATATGCATATGTGTGTGTATTTTTTATATGTATGTGATTTTGTGCATATTTAAGTTTCGCTGCAAGGCATTGTACTAGAAAGCACACAGGAAATTATACTCAAAGTTGGTTTATAAAATTGTCCCTAACAAGTTTTTACTGGATGTTACATTCATTTGGAATACCCATCCATCAAACATTTTTTGTTCTAAATAATAGAAACATATCAATCTGTTGACTTTTGATTTTCCATGTGGCATATGTATGCTAATGATATGAGAGAGAAATCCTGGTACCTTAGATCTAAGATTTTGTGTGCTGAAGGCTAGAGTGTGCATGATTTGGGGTGCAGGGTGTTTGTGGTGACCTAAATCCTGGTTGTTTTTACTCCCTAGATTCAGTTATTTCCTCTGTAGTTTGGGGTGTTGGCATGGATTTTCTAACTCTGGTCCTCCACAGCTCTTCTGTCTCTTCTCCTGGCTCAGATACTGTCATTGTCACCAGGACAAATGTTATAAATATGACAACTAAAGGGCTTGGACACAATGAAGGAAAATTATTAATGCAAATAACTGTTGGTCCTCTGTAAGTGTGTCATGTGAATTTAGAAAATTTTCTGTGTGCAACAAAGCCTTCAGTCCTGTTCCTTGAATCTTCTGTGGCTGCCTTTCTTCTCATTCTTCTTGCCAAGGTTGTCCTATTGCTCTGTTTGGGTCATTGCCCTGTACACGTTCTTATTCAATTGTCTGTGCCTATTCTATCCAGAAAACTTTCATGTTTATGCTATTTGTCCTGAATAGCCCACTTGTCAATGAAAACAAAATTTTTCTTCTGGAAAGTTTATCATTATGTAATGATGTAAGAAAGATTATAAAAATAAAGAAACCAAAGTCCCTATGGACTTGACCTACCCTGCATTTTTGAAGGCTGCCTTTCTTGATCGTAGGCTGTTTCACTTTTTTTGCACTGGTGGAAACTGAGGATATTATCATGAATATATTATCAGATCTTTTATTATTGTGAGTTTTTTTTTTCAGTGCTAGATTCGGAAGATGCTCCAGAAATGAAGAACTCTCTGACCCTAGAGAGTGATACTATGGATGGCTCCTTCACCAACAAGCATGGCTGTCACATTATAGGCTACATTGATGACTATACTCCTCTCAGAGAGCAGATTGGGGAGGAGAAACAGCTGGTTGAAAAGATCCAGTCTCTCCTGAGGCCCACATGCAACTTCCCAGGCCTTGAAGCTCAGAGCTCAGAGGTAGTCACACCTGCAGCTCCTGGGTTCACCCTTTCTTTGTGCCCTTTATCCTTAAATCTACTTTCTTCTCCACTATTTATTTTTGTGGCCTGCATTTCCCAATGACAGAGAAAGAATCTTCCAATTATTCTAGCCAGGCCCTTGCTTCCCTGTCTCCTGATTAATTCTAAATTCTACCCTGCAGTAGAGAAGGTCAACCAGATATTCTCCCTCAGAGCCACAGAGAAGTCCGTGCAGCATTGCCACCAACCTCAGTAAAGCATTTGTTAAGAGTTGATGCCCATATGATGTTGGAATCGGCACCCTCTGATAGTTTATTATTTGTTACAGTCATGCTGGCCCATGTGGACAGATTAAAATCAATCAGATGGACAGGTAGTGAGGGATTTGCATCCATAAAGGCCTTGTGTGTGGGAAGAGTAAGAACCTGGCCACCACAGCATTTCTTTTTTCCCATGGAGCAACTGGAGGGAGGCAATCTGCAATGTCTGAAAGACAACAAGGGCCAATGGCTGTGCTGTCTGAGCCCCCCAGAGACCCATGGATGGTAGACAGAGCCTTGCCTCCAGGGAACCCCCACTTCAGGGCAAGACACAGACCCCTATTTATAAACCAACTAAGGTGCCACAGGCCCAATGTGAGAAGTCACCTCTTGTGCCTCGAGTTCACTGTTGCAGAGGGGTCTTTTATTGTACGTGAAGAAGTAAAAATTTTGTAGAGGACATGACACGGGAATGAGCTTTGACAGCCTTATATAGGGTGTCCAGGTGGAGGAGTCATTCCAGGTAAGAGGAGCCACACTTCAGTCCTGCGACCTCAAAGGGATGAGCCAGGGTTTTCCAGGTTCAAGCAGCCCATGCTTTGTGCCTCATCAACAAAGGAAGCTTGAGTCTTGTGCAGGGCTGCAATGTCGTGAGCCCTGAGATGTCTCAACTTCAGTGATGTCCATGGCTCCCTCCCACCTTTCCACAGGCACCAGGCAGCAAATGTTTCCATGAGCTAAGAAGCAGCACCTGTGCCCTGCAGCACAACCTAGAGGAGTCAGCCTCCCTCCTGACCATGTTCTGGAGAGCAGCTTTACCAAGCTTCCACGGCCCTGGGCTGCCTGGCAAAGTGGTAAGAGGCCAGTGTTGTCTTCTGGTATAAGCCCTGCTCTTCTGCCCATGAGATTCTGTGTTCTCAGTTCCAGGACTTTCTGATGGTCAGGAGCTACATAGGTTGTTAGAATGTGCTGGACTTTAGTGCAGCATCCTGGAGGGAGACTCCTGGTCCTTGGTGGGTGCTTTCATTGAAGTTCTGATTACCTTACTTCATCCTCACACCCCAACCCCCAAGATAATAATTCAAAGAGAAGAAAATAAAATGGAGAAGCACAGACATAGACACCCTGGTAATCCATAAGTATCTACTTCCAATAATTCTGAAGTTTGAGCTGAAATTCATGGGCCTTTGAAACTTTTCCACCCCTCAGTGCTTCTTGGTCAAAAGATCAAAGGAAGTCACTGTGATCCTTCAGCTACTTTCAGTCATGCTCCTAGAATCCCAACACACCTTTTATCTCTGTTCCAGTCTTGGGAAAAGGTAGAGCCCCTAAGGAATTGTCCTGCTTTGGGTGGACTAGTTTCTGGATCCCCCCCACCCCTAGTTTTTAGCTCCATATTAATGTTACTGGTATGTTTTGGGATCAAAGAATGCTAATTCCAATGAGGTGCTTTACTATCTTCAGTTTTGTACAGACATTTTGAAATGTGAACACTGTCATCAGTGCAGTCCTGTGTCCCAGACATAGTATCTCTGAAATTCCAAGTCCTTCATGGATGGGAGAAGGGGGAGACAAAACTTCTTCAAGGACTGAGTTGGAGGTCTTGTTCACAGTTGTGAGTTGCTGTGGGTCTGGAGTCAGGTTCTCCTTGATCAGAGGAATGTAGGCCTGTGCTGGTCTGATTGGGGGCTTTCAGGTTCTCAACATTCCTACCTGTGGTATTTTTCTCAACTGTTCTGAACTGAGGGATTGAGAAGATATAATGGAAGAAACTGAGTCTGGAGGTGCTAAGAAGATTATAGAGTTGTGCTTCTGATTGGTAGGAACCACAAAAACTGGATGCATTTGGTTTCCACACTGTTGTCTGAGAGCCTGTTCTTCTTCCCCAGGATGAATCAATGAAAAGGGAGCTCCTGGATCTTCGAGCCCAAGTATCCAAACAGGAGAAGCTCCTTGAGAGCGCAGCTGAGCGTCTGAAGTCTGTTAACCAGCAGAAGGAGAACATGGAGCAGTTCATTGTCAGCCAGCCTAGGTGCCTCTGAGCTGTGGAGCAGCAGAGGAAAGGGGTGGTCTTGCAGATTCCCCACTTATGCTGCAGAAGAACAGTGACCACAGAGGCACTGGAATGTTGGGAAGGGAGAGTCTGGCACTGGGCCCAACCCTCCTGTGCCATGAGGAATTGTGGATGCAGAGGGAGGAGAGTAAGGGGTCAGCAATAGGCCATGATTGAGGGGTGAGAAGAAAGTGGTCTAGAAATGCATGCCCAGCAAGTAGGGCCCAGTTAGAAATTCCTTCTTTGTGGGGCTCTTTTCTTTTTTCAGTGACCAGGACACATGATGTTTTGAAGAAGGCAAGGACTAACTTGGAGCTAAGGAACCGGTTGCACCTTACACAGTCACAGAGCCAATTCAAATACGTCACTGTCTGTCATCAGATCTGTGAGTGACCCTGACCTCCTTTAAATTCTAGGAGGTATCTGGCCCACTACATAGGTCTTAGCTCCTGGAGAGCCTCCTCTCTTCACGCTCCTGCCCCCTCAGCTCCCTCCCCTGTTCTTGCTCTCCCCTAGTCACCATCTCTCCTCTTTACCCCAGTTTTTCCCCTTGATGTCAGTCAAGCAAGGAGCCAGGAGAAATGCAGTTCAGTTGGTCCTTGAGGGAAGAAACTTTCAAATTCTGTCTGTGAATTAGTTGTCTACCAAGAGATCTTGAGGCCATTTGTGCATTCTGGACTTTCCTGAACTACTTAATGAAAAACTAAATAAGGCATAATCTTATAAATTGACTTAAGTGCAGAAAATTAAGTTAAGGATAGTAATTTTATTTTGGCACCTCATTTTCTTTAAAAAACATGAAGGAAGATCCACTCAGTCTCCTTGATATAAAAGAAAAACTGATAATAAAAAAGACTGAACTTTAAGGGACAAGTTTTTAAAATATATATATATAGAGAGAGATATTCTCTACATTTACTTAAATGCTGTGCTAATAATTCCCTAGAAATCCTATGAAGAGAAACTTGATGTGTAACTGATTGTTTTAAACATAAGAAATTAAACCTTTAAACATATATGGTAAACATCAGAGCAGTTGAGCCTTCTAGGAATGTTCCTAAGTTGTACCCTGAGAGCCTTGACACCCATAGTGTGATCAAGGACGGGCCATGTTTTAACTAGCTCTTGTTTTCTAATTCCCTTTGGATCTTCTCTGAGGATTGCTTTCTTTCCTGAGCCTCTTATCACAACACTTAGAGGATTGCCTCTGTACAGCCTCCTCCTATCCCTGGCAAGTTAACCCACAGCCTCCAGTTCCTGCTGGCTCCCTCCAGTGTGCAGCCCACCCTCTCTTGTTCCTGATTTCTGGTCTCTAACTCCAGGCTTAATATTAACTGGTTGTATGCCTTTGGCTCTGTGAGCTACTGCCCCTCATCTGTTAAAGGTGGACCTAGACTTAGAGAATCTCTGAGGTTCCTGTCAATTTGTCTTCTTCTTAAGAAAACTGAGACACACACTTAACAGGGGAACTTTCCCCAACATGTCCTCTTCAGTACAGGCTGTTTTTACATGTGCATGTTTCATGCTCCATCCTTCTGTTCCCAGAATATGTCAAAGGCCTTTATTTTCCTTCAGACCACATAACCTGTAGCATGAACTGAGTAATAAAAGGAAAGTAGTAGGATCTGGCCATATGGCATGCAGTAGGGCTGTGGCTGGGGCACCAGGGATTTGGGTGCACAGGGAAGCTTATCCTCTAAACTGGAACCCTCCAGACCCAGTGCATCTCCTTGTCTCATTCTTTTAACCAAATCCCACCATGTTTCTGCCTTCCTGCATGCTTTGCCCTTATTCCAGGCTCTGGGCATCATAAATGGTGTCTAATAGTTCCATCTGAACAGGATTCTTTTGTTTGCTTGCAGGTGACATCCGTAAGGGCCCTGCTGTGTGCTCCAGCATTGACACCCTTGCCTTCCAGGAGCCACACAAGAAGCAAAGCAACCACCGGTCCCTAATGCATGAGGAAGCCTAGGCCTACCCCCCTCCCCACATCTGAACAACTGCCTATCTGCTAAGGAGCATCTGAGTCCTATTCCTTCAAAGCTGGTGCAGGTCTGAAGAGGTGATCAGAGATGTCTCCTACTAGGGTAGGAAGAAAGGCAGAATGACTTCCTGGCAGTGATGGAATACCAGTAGTCAAATACCACCAGACCCCCACTAGGCAGAGTTCACCTAAGATTGCATGGTAAACCTGTGACACTGCTTCTGAACAGCCTCAGTGACACAGCACCTGCTCAGCACTGTTCTCACCTTAGCAGCTCTCCTCTGATGATCAACTCTGGGGAAATGATTGCCTTCTACACATGGGTCATGTGGTTCCAATGTGGAGCTTGTTGACAGTTCTAGAAGCACCCTAGTGAGAAGCAGGCACTGCTGGACAGTGTCAGTGAAACTCAGCTAGCACCTTTCACAGATCCACACCTGACCAGGTAGCTCCTCTGGGATAAGCCAGGCTGGACTTTGCACGGCACCATGAGGTCTGACCTCTTTGAGTCCATGTGAGGAAGGACATTGGTGACCTCTCATTCATAGCCTAGCACAATCTGCTTCCTTTATTAACATGTTCTCCAAATTTTACTGCCTCCTCCTCCCCATTAAGTATGCTGTGCCATTTTACTAACTTAACATCCTTCGGGGGAATATGAGACTGATGTCCACACCAAGCCTATGCAAAGTCTTGCATATGGCAGCCTCTACTTGTTTCTTAGTGGTGTGGGCCAGGCCCCAATTGTACTGAAGCCTCCTATGTGTCTTTAGAGTGCTCCTAGGATGTGAGTAGGTGGGTATAAATGTAAGATAGAGGTTCATTTATATTGCTGTAACCATACGTTGAAGGCCAACATCACTCATTGCAGGCAGGGTAAAATAGTAATGTCTTTCTGGCTTTCTGTGGCTTATTTTTTTTAAAGCAAAGTTTGTATAAATAGTTTCTTTTCTTTCTTTTTTTTGTCTTTGTTTCCCATTTCTACAACAGACTAGAACAAGTGTTAGGAATAGAAAATAAAATAAGTCAAACCCAAAAAACCAAAGACTGAATGTTTTCTTTGATAAGCAGATGCTGATCCATAAAGCGAGGTGGAGGGGGGAATGAAAGAACTTTGGATTGGACAGAGGGGACAGAGGTAAAGCGAGGGGTGGGGAGGTGTGAAGGATTATGGAATGAGAGGGACTTTAATACCCTATATACATTTGTGACTACACTACTGGTGTTGACTCTGCACCACGTTCAGCCAGAGCAAGTGCTCCAATTGTGTACAATACTGTCATGTATAAGTAATTAGAATAAATTTAAAAATTAAAAAATATTAAAACAAGATAAGAATTTTTAAAAGAAAAGAAAACAAAACTGTCATGAAGAAATTTATTGGCTAATTCTGAGGTTTAAGTTTAAAAAAATGAGAATTTTTCCTCTTTGCCATTTTTCAAAAATCTCTAAGACAAGTGATTCTTAAACCTGATGTGCCTTTACAATTTCACAGGGAAGGACATATTTGCTGTTTGTTCTGCAGCATTAAAACTCAGGAGTAGGATGGCAATGGAGAATTGGTTTCTTTCCATCCTGGGTTTGAGCAAGATAGAGAAGAACATTTTCTTTGACAAGTCTTCATCTTTGATGACTGTGAGGCATGGAAAGCTTTTATAAAAACAGGTCACAGTGGGGGGAAAGGCAAGAAATGCCCAAGTGTGTATTTAGCTAGGCTGTGTTGATCAGGAACCCTTCCCAGTACATGTTTCCCTTTGCAGTGCCCATCAGAGCCAAGCAGTCCATCAGCCTCCATCATCAGTTTAAAGAAGATCAAAATTAAAACAAATTTGAAGATTTTCCTTTCAAAGGGGGTCTGTTTCACATTCAGCTATGGGGACTGTGGGAGCGACTCCCTGGGCTCCATATCAAGCGCTCTAGTGGGTGTGGGACTCTAATCAAGGATCTGCCTCTATATGTAAGTATCCCAGGTGATGCTGATGCAGACATAGTTTAACACATTGATGATTCTGATACAGGTGGGCTGTAGACTACAGTTTAACACACATTGTGCATGTCATTGAGTCACAATGAATTTATTTAAGAACCATAATTGATAATTATAATTTCATAAATTTATAAAAATGTATTAAAACAATCCTTCAGAAAATTCTTGTGTCCTTTCTCCTTGCAGAATTAAAATGAAGCTATTAGTCTATAGTTATTTCCTAGAAATAGTTAAAATGAACACAAACAATGACAGAACAAAAACTGTAATCATTATCAACAAAACTACCACCATTACCAGCAGCAACAACAAAATACCTTCAATAGACCTCCCTTAGTAGAGACATGGCCACTCCCTTGGAGAGAGATGAAATCAACCTGTGCTTTACAATTGAGTGTTTTAAGTATTTGCATGAGTGATTTTGGCTTTGAAATACAGAGAAATCTGCTGGCAGATTTAGCTGAATGTTTGGAAACTCCACAGACCCATTACTAAATCTAAAGATACAGCAGCCAATGGTATGGATGTACCTATACAATTTCACAGGAAAGGACATATTTTGCTGGTCAAGAGATACTATTATGTATTTTAAGTGCTACAATAGGTACATGTCTTCTTTTCTGGCCCTGAGTTTATTGCAGGAGCCTGAAAATTTTCTTCCTTTACTTCTGATCTTCAAGGGCTGGTAGCCTTGATAAAATAATCAATGGTCACAGGACAATTCAAATATTTCTACTTAGTAAGTCAGCTTCCTAGGAAGCAACTTGACGATGAGAACAACATATTACCTCTTGTAAGTCTGAGACTGGTGGATATATTTCCCCAGCTACTTTTGGAGAAAACTTTTGAAAGCTATTATATTTCCCCTTTTATGATTATAGAAATAATTCAAAATATCTGTTTGAATTAATAATTTTTTTAAAAGGTGACAGCAAAAGCTGGAGTTGTAGCTCAGTGGTAGAGCATTTGCCTTGCAAGTGTGAGGCACTGGGATTGATCCTTGTACCACATAAAAACAAAGGCATTGAGTCCATATACAACTGAAATAATTAAATAAAAGGTGACAGCAAAATATCCTTGAGGCACATTCTCCAGTATATAATTTTTTATATAAGTATATTATTTCCCTGTGTGTGGGAGAAACAGAGCTGTTTCTTATTCTGTAAGAATAACTGTTGGTGCAGTTCATATAGTTCAGTTCATGGAGTGCTTACCTTGCAAACACAAGCCCTGGGTTCAATCCCCAGCACCAGGAAATTAAAAGGGAAAAAGAAAAAGGAAAGGAAAGGGGAAAACCTCAGTCATATATGACTACCACTGTCTTCCAATTTTTTCTAATTCAAATAAAATCCATGGAGAATCCTATGAGAAAAATAGAGTGAAAGTCCATAAAGGGAGACAGAAAAGAAAAGAGGACAGGTACCTATTGTAGCACTTAAAATGCATAATAGTATCTCTTGACCTGCTGACCTAAGACCTTCAGAATTTACAGAGAATTCATCATAGGGTTAAGATTATGAAACAATACTCTAATAGTGAAGTAGAAGAACATGGAGAAGGAGGAGGAGAAGGAGAGAGAAAAAGAAGGAAGAGAAAGGAGAGAAAAAGATAAAGAATGAAGAAAGGACAGTGTGCTGTGTCCTTGGAAATCTTCCAGGGGCTCTATTGCCTTCCAAACTTCTCAATGATTCTAATAAATATAGTCATCTCCCCACTCAATACAATGGCAGCCCTTCCAGAACTAAGTCCAACCATCCATGCTCTCTGCCCTGAAATTACAATTCTGCATTTTTCTCTATCACTGGCTCCTTCACCAACAAGTCTTCTAATCTAATTCTGAACTTAGGGGAAAAAAACTCACGCTTCAAACTGTTTTAAAAAATAAATTTGGAGGTTATTAGACTGAAACCCCTCCAGTACTGTGGCATCCTATTGAAGTAAAACAAACCACAACTCAATGAAAACAGAAAAAGGAAACTCAAGATTACTCACTAGACACCAACAATTAACTTACAACTAAGAGCTTTACAGTTGAACCAATCAAATATTTTGTCTTATTTCATTAGCACCTTAAAATTTATTTCCCTGCCACCCGTTGAGCCCTGATCTCCTGCCAACTGAAGTATTAATTTGTGAATCAATGCTGGTCAAATAACTATTTAAAATTTTAATATGAACAACTTTTTCTTTGATTCAAATAGTAAAATCCTCATCTTCCTATTCCTTATGTTAGCCAGCATCTTTTTTTCCTGAATTTTCATTTCTTATAATCTGTGCTGTGAGGAAAAGAAACAAATGGCCCTGAAATACTACCAGGATGGACAAAGAAGGATATGCCCAGAAAACCCACATCTGGTGCTTTGAGAAATAGCCTTGAATCTGCATACGCACATGCACATTTTGTTCATGGAATATGGTACAACTGTCATACACTGTTCTACAGCCTTTGTCTTGCAAGTGTCAGATTGTTATAACACTTGAACTAGATTTCCTCCCCTTGGTGTATAATCAGGGAGAAAGGTTAAGAATCCAACCAAACAAGCAGGGAAGATTCACCAACTTTGCATTTTTTAAGTTAAACATAATATTTTATGGTTATTCATGGGGCACAAAATGATAATTTATAAAATGTGTAATGATCAAAATCAGGGCTGTTACCATTTCCATCCCCTAATAAACTCAACAAATTTTTGAAACACTAATTGTGATTACTGACCACAAAATTAAGTTATAATTAATAACATATCTATTAAATTCCCATATAAGAGAAAGACAAATAATATCTTCTTAAATAATACAAATCAAAGAAAAAAAATCACAAAAGAAAGTGGAAATTCTTCAGACTTCATGACAATGAAAGGATTGTATGCTAAAAGTTGCACCCAAAGTGGTACTGACAGGAAAATATAAAACTTCATGTCAATGTCAGAGAAGACAGTATAAAACCAATGATCTTAATTTCTATCTTAAGAATCTAAAAAAAGACAAGCAAATAAAATTCAAATAGGACAAAGAAATCATAAAGAGTAGAAAACAATCCATTAGAAAACAGATAAACTACAGAAAAAAACCAAGATTTTGAAAAGATTAATAAAACTGATAAATACCAAGCAAGAGTAATTGAGAAAAAAATGACAGAAAATACAGATTATCTTTAGGTGATATCCATAGATTCTATAAACATTAAAAGTAAGATAATCATGGACTATAGTGAACAACATTATGTCAAAAAATACAATAACTTAGGTGAAGTAGACAAATCTCTTGAAAAATAGATTTCTGAAGACAGCAAGATTATCCCTCTATGAAAAATTGCATTTATAATTTGAAAAGAAAATTAAATACTTTGGTTTTTTTAGTTGTACTTTTATTTTATTTGTTTATTTTATGTGGTGCTGAGGATTGTCCCTAGCACCTCACATGTGATAGGTGAGTACTCTCCCGCTGAGCCACAACCCCAACCCATAATTTGAAAATTTGACACAAATAAAATTCTAACTCTCAGAGATTTCACAGATTGAATTCTTTCATTTATTTAAGGAAAAAGTGATACAAATATTCACAAGTTAGAAAATAAAAGGAGAAAAAAAAAATCTCCCAACTCATTTCTTAGGTAGACATAACCCTGATACCAAAACCAAATGGAACATATCTGATACCAAAAGATCTGATAACAACAACAAAAAATATGCACAACTATTTCTAATAAACATATGTGCAAAAAAAAGCCTCTACAAAAGCAAGCCAAATCCAGATATATGTAAAGGAATAATACATCCCAAGTGTAGTTTGGGAATGTAAAGTTTGCTCAACATTTGAAAATTAATGAATGTAATTTACTTCACTAACAGAACAAGGAGTATATACAATAATTTCAATAAATTTTTAAAAAGTATTTGACAAAATCAAAACTCATTCCTAATTTTTTTTTGGTAAACTAGGAATGAGAATAAATTTTTCTCACCTGACACAATGTGTCTATGAAGAACAAACAACTGATATATTTAGTAGTGAAATGCTGAATGTTTCCCACCTAACTTCAGGAACAAGGCGAGGATTTCTCTCCATGTTCACTTACTCCAATGCTGGACATCTTAGTCCACAAAATAAGGAAAAATAAGGACAATCTGAGAGCAATAAGCGTGGAAATGAAAATAAGAAAGTGCTTTCATTTGAAAAAAAAAACCTAAAAAATCTGCTTCAAATTGTTATTGACAGGGTCAATATTGTGATATTGACAGGGTCATAGGATTAAAAGTTAATGAACAAACACACAAAAGTGTTGACAAAGGAAGAGACCCTGCACAGAGAAGAATCGGAAGACTTTGATGTTATCAAATAAGTTATTCTTCTCTTTACATCTGCTAAGTTTCCAGTGTTAGTTGAAAACTTCTCTCCAATGCCAATGCTATACAAATGCTTTTTAAAATTATCATGAAATTAGTGTTTAAGTTATTATTATTATTATTATTATTATTATTATTATTATTATTTTACATTTTGGGCTTACATTCATTTAGAATTTTTTTTTTTTTTTTTTTGTCTGATGAGTCAGTGCTCCAGCATTATTTCTTTCTAGGTGGACACCTAATTGGGCCAGAAGAGATTATTTTTTTTAAAGTCACCATTTTCTCCAATGACTTGATATATCATTAGTTATTTGTTTATATGCCAATATCACCATATTTTTCAAATTCAAGGAATAGAATTGTTTAGTCAGCTTTGTGTCACTGTGACCAAAATACTTAGCAAGAACACCTTAGTGGAAGGAAAGTGCCTGTGCAGCCAAATATAAATGGAATAGTTTGTCATACATTCTTTGCTATATGACTCCTTTTGCTCAGCATAATACTTCTGAGATTGTTTCATGCTGTTACTTGTATCACTAGTTTATGTTTTTATTGCTGAGTACTATTCCATTTCAAGGATTATGATAACTTGTTTTATCCAGGCACTTGTTCATGGACATTTTGATTGCTTCCATTTGGGTACTACTCTGAGCATAGCAGTTCTGAAGTTCATGGGAACATGTACTTTTCTAGTTTTGTGCTTTTTTTATATCTGGTGGCAGCATTGACAGGTCATATGATAAATGTATTCTTATCTTCATAAGCAGCCACCAAACTGTTTTTCAAAGTGATTGTAACATGAATGCCTCCCAACAACAGAGGATGGAGCTGCAGTTGTTCTAAATCTTTGCCAACACTTGGCATTGTCATTTGAATTTTAGACATTATGATGGATGTGAGTTGGTCTTCCTTTTTGTTTTCCTGATGACTCGTGCTCTTGAGCAAATTTTCAGTTGTTCATTGATGTTTACATTCTCCTTTGTGTAGTATCTTGTGAAATATTTGATCCTTCTTTAAGTTGTTTGTCTGACTATTCCCAAGTTTGAAGATTTCCAATGACCATAAATCTTGTAAGATACCTGAATACTGTTAATCTATAAAATATATTATTATTATTAATATTATAAATATTATATGTGACTTATCTTTTCATTTTCTTTTTCTTGATGGAATCTTTCAACAGCAGAAGTTTAAGATACCAAGGATGTTTAATTTATCTCTTTTTTACATTAATAGTTTGTCCTCTTTGTCTCAAATATAAGAAATCACTGCCAACATAAAAATTCAAGGCCAGAAATTTTTTCATCTTAGTTTTCTTCTCCAAGGTTAGAGCAGCTTTTATTTCTAATGCAGAAACAATGAATTAGCACACTGAGAGACCAAGCTGAAGTCTTTCTCTAAAGAGAGAACAAGGGGGTAACAGCATCTATAACAAGAAGATAAAGAAGTATAAAGAGAAGCTAAGGTAAATGAGTCCCAATCTGATTTCTAGAACAAAAACAAACAAACAAAAAACAAAGAACACATTGGAGGAGCACAGATATGAAAAAATAACATAAACATAAGAAAAATGTCCTGGCTTGTCTTCAGATCCAAAGACATACAATACATTAAAGTTTAACCACACATACATG
Source organism: Marmota monax (assembly GCF_021218885.2). Classification (NCBI taxonomy): domain Eukaryota; kingdom Metazoa; phylum Chordata; class Mammalia; order Rodentia; family Sciuridae; genus Marmota; species Marmota monax. The sequence continues at coordinate 30,991 of NW_026693476.1, read as the reverse complement.
CACACACATACACACACACACTAAGGCATACCCCAATGGAAATTTAAAGTGTTTAAATTTAAAGTGTTCCATAACCAGAGTAAAAACAGAAAGTGCAGATTCTGCACAAAATTACAGAGGAATTCACAATAGTAGTACATAATGAAAAATACAAAGTAAGATCTTATTATGTTATAAAATTACTAATAATATAACTGTGGATTTGACAGCAATTTTTAAAAGAGGTGCATAAAATAGAAGCATGAGATAATGTATGTTATTACTAATCTCTTAAAAAAGTTTCACTTGATGCTGACAAAATTGCAAGATATTGGAGAAAATAGTAACAAATTATTGTGTAGGAAAACTGTATTACCCAAGGCAATTTTTACTACCCCAGAAAGCATTTCAAATCATGTAAAAGGGAAATATGAACTGGCCAAGGCTCCAACTGTTCTTTTTCCCATGTGTCAAATTGAGAAATCACCAACTACACATTTCACTGTTGCTGTTTATTTATGTTACTATTTTCATGGCTGGTCCCTAAGATCTGAGATGGCAGAGGCAGAGGCTCTATGTATACAGACCAACTTCTCTAAAATATAGAAGAAAAGTGTATTTTCTCTTTTCTTATAGTAAACACAGAATTACATTTTTTTTTACCAAAATGTGTGTGGATATTTGATCCTCTAACAGTCAGTCAGTTCTCTAGTAGATACCTCTGGGGGTATCCTGACACTTCCTAGAGAATAGGGTTAGATTCCACAGTTTGAGGGTGAATCTTATGAGGCTGAAGTCCACTTTGGATGCCAAATGCAAGCATAAAACCTTATTTTAGGGGGTACTCCTATAAATTTATAGTTCACCAAAGAGGACCTGTGCTTCTATATATGTGGTGTGTGTATGTGTGTGTGTGTGTATTTATGTATATTTACATTTTATTTTATAAAATGTTTATTTATATGAATAAATAAATAAACATTTTATAAAAGAAACATATATAATATAATATAAATCAATATTTTATTATACACACACATATAACTGGTAGGCTATAAATTGGGGTTTCTAATCCCCTCCTTAGGTTTCTTTAATTTTCTAGAGCAGCTCAGGTATACACTTGTGTTTGTAAATTTATTGGTCTATCAACAAAAGATATTACAGAATAGATTGACATGAAGCCAGATGAAAGAGAGCACAGGTAAGGGAGAAGAGGGGCAGAGCTTCCGTGCCCTCTCCAGGAATGCCACTCTCCAGGAACCTCCCCATGTTCCACTACCTGAATGTTCATTGAAATCATGCGGTATTGCATTCCTATGAGTAAAACTGAAAATACTTTAGATGGAAGTATGTAGTGTGTCAATGTCTAGGTCAATCCTGACATGCCTGGTCATGTTACTGGAAAGCAGAAAACTGTTCTGTGCTGGGGCAGAGTATTATGAGTCCTTGACAGCCTGTGGATTTCCAGATTTGGGCATGTGGGGAGTGGTGCTTCTTGTAGTAGACTTGATCTGTGTTGGGGAATGAGTTGAAGTCAGAGCTCTAAATTAACAGTCGGCCTGAGAAGGGCAACTGCCAAGGCATTTGCAATAAGAAAAAACTGCCACTGTTCTATTGACTGGGTCCTACTTTCTGTGGGAAGCAGGCATTTTCAGGAAGTGTCCACAGTGGACCTGCAGGAGAGATGAGAGGACCTGTCCAAGAAAGAGCAATGCCCAGCCCATCCTTTTATTGGTTTCTTTCTCTTGCTGTTGTCTGCAATCCTTGTATTTTTCAGGGTAAGGATAGAAAAATATCTTCAATATGTAAAGATCAGAAAACCAAAAAAGACACCCCATGCTGAAAGTAAAAAAGACACCCAAGGTGAAAGTAAAACCTAATCAAAGAGATGTAAAAATAAAAAAGCTACCCCTATGTATTCTGTAACATCAGGTTCTATTCTAAACAGTGTGTCTTTAGGATAGTTACCTTTGCTTTACTCTTGACAATATTAGTGACTACTATTTTCTTTAGGGAAAGAATAGTGTAATCTACTTAGAAAATTTTAAACACACACACACACACACACATATATATATATATATATATATGTATAGTTCTAAATAAATCAATTGTGACAGTCGCTATCAAGAATATCACTCTATACTGACTAAACTAAAAGTAATTGTCCTTTGGGGCTGGTGTTGTGACTCTGTGGTGGAGAGCTTGCCTGACATGTGTGAGGCCCTGGTTTGATCCTCAGCAACACATAAAAATAAATAAGTAAAATAAAGGTATTGTGTCCATCTACTACTAAAAAGCTGTTTAAAAAAAGGAAAAAAAACACAATTGTCCTTGATGAAACCGTATTTTAGGTTTCATCCTATAAATTGGTAGTCCACCAAAGGTTTTGATTGTGTGGTTGTCATTCTCATTCACTTTTGTGTATCAATTCTTTTAAATATGAATTTGTCTTACAATTTCATTAGTAAGTAAATTTGCTTTTTCTTCAAATCTTTGTCAATCTGACTTTTTAAAATCAGCTTGTCTTGTTTTACAATTGAAGAAATCATGTTATTTCTGTTGAAATTATAGTCCCTTATGAATCTTGTAGGCAGAAGCGAAAATGAATGATACTGCGTCTTTCTAAGAAAAATCAATTCAAGTCTCTTTTGTGCATAACAGCATTTTAAATTATCCTTTCAATAGATCTTGCACAGCTTTCTAATGTTTTTTGTCTAAGTATTTGGTTTGTTGTTGCTATTACGAATGGATTCTTTCTTCCTTCACATCTTGTGGTAGTTGCTGTATGTGTAGCAGTAGTGATAATAATAGAAAAAATATACTGAATATTAACCATGGGCAAGTCAATTGTAAGGACCTAGAAGTATCCCCTAAAGAACTCAAGTATTAAACAAAGCAACCATGTTCAGAGGTGAAACAGTTGGATTACAACAACTGGATTGATCCATTTGATGAATTAAAAATTTGAATGAACTATTGGTTGGTAACTGTAAGCAGGTGAGTCATGATGGGAGGAAGAAGGTCAGAGGGAGCATGACCTTGGACTCTATAAGTCCTGGTCCCTTCCCCTCTCTCTGCTCCCCAGCTCCCATGTGCTGAGCAGCTTTCCTCCATCACATCCTTCCACCATAATATTTCTGCCTTGGAGCCATCCAATGATGATCTGAACACTCTGAAATTGTGAACCAAAATAAATCTCTCCTCTGAAAGTTATTCTTTCAGGTATTTTTCATCAAAGCTCATTAACATAGCAATGTTGTGTTTTAGGTCAATCAACTCAATCTTCACAAATAAGGCATCAGTCAGGTATTATATGTAGAGAGGAGAATTCACTCTAGTAATTATATTACATAATTAATTACATATAATTATATAATCTAATGTAATTATATTACATTAAGGGATATATTCAAGATATTTCCATAATTTATAAAATTTCTAGGAAGGATAGAGACCTCTGTTTGGATGCTGCAGAGCTAGAAAAAAAAATGGAGTGAGAATAAAGGTCCAAATACACCACAGAAATATTCCAGTGGACACTACTCCCCAACTTGTGCCACTTAACACCTTGCTGCCCGGAACCCAACTCCAGAGCTTGATCAGGATACTCACTGTTTTCACAAGAACATAAATTCCCTACATGCCACTCCTACCCTGAATCGTCCATATGCACATGTAGGTTTGTCTCACATGAATTCATCTCATTGAAGAATCAATGCCAACTGCAATCCTTACTCCAGATGAGACTGGGAAACTGCACTTATATATTATCAGTCTATGCAGTAGTAGAAGGTATGATAAATGGAGAAAAAGACATCTACCATAGTAGACATTAGACTCATTATATACTCTTGATACAAATTTATATATTGTTCAGTCCCACGGAGGCATCCATGGCAGCAACCTTAGTTTCAGGGGTTAGGTGAGTGGCTCTGAGTGCTGGGGGAGGTAAGGTTGGGGTTGTGCTGGTCTTGCAGTCTGCTGGGGGCTAATTGCACACCCAGGGAGATAGGGAAGCTGAAGACAAATTGTGAGGTAAGGGTGGGAGTGGGCTTGCAGCTCCCCTAAGGGGCCTGAAGGGCTGGTGGGCCTGGAGGGGCAGGATGTGGCCAGCACCTGGGACAGCTGCTCCATGCAGCTCAAGGCCTTCTCCAGCCTCAGCTGCTCCTTTGTCATCTGCTAAGCCAAGCAGATGGTAGCAGAGCACACGATGCCCTCCTAGCAGTGCGCCATCCCTGGACCACGGCAGTCCTTCACCGCACAGTCCTACTCCATGGCTTCCATGAACCAGGAGCCCATGTCGGAATTGTGGTTGTCTTCCACCAGATGTGTTTGTACTGGTAGCATCCTTCCATGTGGTTTGGGCATTTGGAGGAGACATTCAACAGGGCTGTGATCCCTAGGGCGTTCAGCATGTCTCTCCAGGCAGCGTGGAAGGCACCATGGAAGTAGAGGAACTGAAGAATCTCCAAGGGACCCCGCCGCCTGTGCAGAGCGGCTCCAGTGGAGCTGCAATGCAGGTGAAAGGACTCCATGGCACTGGGGAGAAGTCTGCCGGGGCGCTGGTTTTGGAACAGAATTCTGGGTAAGCAAAGAAAAACTTCTCACAGCCACGTTTCAGCAAGCGGATGTCGCTTCACTGGGGCTTAGGATGGAGTGTCTGCACTACTAGAGTCAAGGTGAGGTCCTCCCTGAGCCCCTGGCACCTGGGCTCCACTCAAAGTAGAGGATGACAGCCAAGTAGAGGCTAGAGCACAAGAGGGAGCACTTCCCCCTGAGCGTGCAGGATGGACTCCAGGATCTTGGAGCCCTTGGCCTACCTATTTTCCTGGGTGTTGTATCAAAGAAGGTGGACAGAACCTCTGATAGGAAAGGTGTGCAAAAAGTCGAGCAGCAAGCGCTTGCTGGCACTCCCCAGCCCCAGAGTTCGGGGGCTGCCACTGTTGTCAGCCCAGCTGCCGCCAGGCACTGCAGTCTGCACCCAGCCCCGCAACCCAGGGCAACCACCACCTCCCAACCTCTTTGCTTCTGCCGCTGCCACAGCTACAGTCTCTGCCTTAGGGGTTCTCGCTCAGCTTCATAGGCTTTTTGAGCACACTGCAGTCCATCTCTCCCAGTTAATCAATCGTCACCATGGAGTGTAGGAACTGGGGCGATAGATAGTCACCCAGGCCAGCCAGGCAACAGGAATGGGCAAAGAAGGGCTAGAGAGGGAGCCTTCAGAAGTGACCGCCAACTTGGTCCCCAGAGGCTTGGGCGGCCAGACCCCTATTGGGTCCTCTTCCTCCTGCAGCCTTCAGGTTACATAGCAGCTCTAGCAGCCTCAGGTGCCTTGCACATGCTGTGCTCTGACAAGGGGGTGGCAGTGCAAGTGTGTGTTGAAGGCAGAGAAGCACTGGCTCACCCCTGTCATTGCCTCAAACGTGTTTTGCTGCTCCTGCACCTTGGGCTGCAGCCTGCTCATTGCCGTTCTTACCCCAGCACTGCCAGAGCTCTGTGCACTGCCTCCACTTTTTCTTGGAGGAAGTTTGATAGCATGAATAACTAAGAAATAGTCCTTTCCCTTCCTTTCTCTTCCTACCCCATCCTGCCTCTCAGTGACAACAAAGTCAAGATCTTCAGCTGACCTGTGCACATCTTCAAGACTCCATTCAGCTCCTGGCCACTTGCACATTTGCCTGCTATGGTGCTATACTCTTTGTGATCGCACATTGGTATATGCAACATCCACTGGCCCTGGACTCCATGTACGAATCTACTCTAAGCAAATTCTTAATTATTATTAGAAATGAATTATTATTAGTGCTTCTCAAGTTGCATGATCAGAGTCAACACCGATTTTATCCCTGTGTCTTTTTCTAATGTAAGCAGGTGGAATTAGAAGCACTTCTTTATGAACTACTTCATCGGCCTTCTATTGCTTTTGGTTTGTTGAATCTTTGTTATCTGTCAGCTCAAAAGCATTTCCAATTTTCCTTATAATGCTTTTCTTTACCATATATATATATATATATATATATATATATATATATATATATTTTTTTTTATAAAAAGTCTTTGCTTTATTTGAAACTTCTGGTGACCTTTGAATTATTTTTTTATTGTTGACTGAAAATTTAATTTTATGTTCAAATTATCTATTCTCAATAAATCCTTGAGGAAATTTTGAGTCTTGCTTTATGATTGCATTTGTTATCTTGCCTTCACTGCTTCAAAATACCTGAGATAAACTTTTTTCCCCTTGTACTTTTCCTATTAATTATAGACAGTGTTTCCAACTGTATATAAGGCAGTTGATTTCCTTTAGTTATTGTCAACATTTCTCCATATAATGTTTTTTTAATAGGTCCCTGTTTATTTTTTGTATATGTTTTATACGTATTTTCACATGCATATTTTTGAATATTCATGTTTTTTGATATATATATATATATATTCATACCCTAACTCTAACCCTTACACTACACAATATTTAATAGTAACCCTAAATTTACCCCATTCCTAAACCTACATTAATACAAAAGCATATATAGTAATATGAATATTCTCACATACTTATATTCAAATATGCAATTGATAATCATATACATAAGTATTTATATATGTTCACATGTAATTTATCTGTGCATTTGGAAGTTAATAAATGTGTATTTATACATCTCACACCTTTTCCTATTTCAAAACACATATATTTCTGTGTATTGCAAATTTTTACATGTATATTCTTATGATTATTCATGTTTTTCAATATACCTATTCTTTTCCTAATGTTTATTTGTATTTTGACTTGCATTCAGTTATCAATGGTATATTTGCATATATATATATTTGCTTTCACAAATTAAAAATGTGTCTTCCTACATCTCACATTAAACCCTTCCCAGTTTCAAAACGTCAAAATTGCACATGCACTTTCTTAAAACATTCATATTTTTCAGTATAAATATTTATTCCCTAACTATATACCAAATTTAGTACTAACCATAGTTTTACCCCTGTAACTAACCTACATTCAGATAAAAGCATATATCCTTATATGAATATGCATATATATTTATACTTACATACACATCAATGTTATATTTGCAGAAGTGTTATTATATTTCATATATAAAATTTATCTTTGAATTTGCATATTAAAAATTTGTATTTTTGTCTCATATTAACCCTTCCCCATTTCAAAACATATATTTATATTATTTTTTATGCAAATGTTACTATGTACATTCCTAGGTATATTCATGTTTTCAATGAATATATTTATTCCTTAAAAATCAACCTAAATGTACACAAAAATTTGAAATCAATACTAACCATATATTTATTTGCATACCTAAACCTACCTTAAAATAAATGCATATATAGATTTTAATATCCATTTGTAAATAGTTATGTATACAATTATCAATTGTATATTTGAATATGTATGAGTATATATTCATATATATATAATTAATCTGTGCAGTCCTAGTTTTAAAAATCTGTATTCATATGTGTCACATTAAAACCTTTCTCAGTTCAGGGCTGTTACTGTGGCTCAATGGTAGTGCACTTTACTGGCATGTGTGAGGCACTGGGTTCGATTCTCGGCACTGTATATACATAAATAAAATAAAGGTCTATCAACAACTAAAGTTTTTTTTAAATAATAAAAAATAAAACCTTCCCTTTTTCAAAACATATTTATTTATATTTTCATACATGTATTCATGGGTTATTCTAATTAGTATTCTTGGTTTTCCATATGCATTTTTTTACTAACCCTAACCCTTACCCTACAGAAAATTTAACACTAAACCTAAATATAACTGTATACCTGAATCTACATTAATATAAAGCATACATAAAATTGTGAATATACACGTGTAATAAGACCTATATATTCAATTGTCACAAATATATTTGCATATATATTATATATGCATATTTATTTGTGCATTCACAAATTTAAAAATGGCTACTTTCATACAAGTTTACAAACACCCCCACTTCTGCTTTTGCTCATCTGATCCCATCCTCTCAAACTTGAAACCTATTGTCTACTTATTTTCCCTAAAATAACTCATGTCCACCTGTAGGTTTTTCCTGATAGATTATCTGCAGCTGAATATCAATGTGAACACACTGTTGACAAGCATGCAATTAAACATATCAACATCAGTCGAGATATGCTGAACACACAAAGGCTAGTACATAAATTCATACTTAGATTGGATATCCACTCTTCCAGACTTGTACTCTTCATATATTCACCCTCTCCATTCCTCTGCGTCCCATCACTCTTCTAAGGGAAACACAGAACTGCAACTTTTGTTTCCTTCAGAGAACAAGAAAACCTCACACTTCCCTGGTATTTACCACATAAGTATGAGCTTAATGAATGCTTGATTTTATACTTTGAAAAGCACTGGCTCACTAGTCTAGAAACTCGGTGGACAGGGCCCATATTTGTTTTGTGTCCAACACCCAACAGTATGCTCTCACTAGCATTTCAATAAAATGATAAATAAATGACTATATTATTATTTTTTAAAATATTTTTTTTAATGGGCCTGTATCTTGGTGCTGAGAATCGAACACAGTGCCTCACACATGCCAGGCAAGCGCTCTACCACTGAGCCACAACCCCAGCTCCAAAGATATTATTATTAAGCGCGATTCTGTCACTCAGTTGCTGCACCACTACCTTCTGTGTCTGATAGATAAGATGGAGGAGGCTGGGAGACGCTGAGTGGAGGGTGGGCGCAGAGGGTCGCTCCTAGCACTGTCCAGACTTAGAAGACCCCAGAGGAGGGCAGATGGACCTAAAATCGACCACACGTGGTAATGAACACACAGACATCTGCTTATTTGCATTTGTCAAAACACACCTTTGAGGGAGAATTAACCAGTGACAAACCACCAACTGCGCATACACAGTCAACGAAGAAGAAATCCAAAGGGGGAGATGAGTTTTCAGAGTTTGACTGAAGCAACTGATAAAACCACGGGGGCGAGGCCTGCAAAGGATGGGAACTTAAAAGTGCCATCGCACACCCTGGGGCATCACACCCTGCTGGTTCTGAAGCCTTGTGCTTCCCGCCCAAATTTGCAAGTTTCCCCGCCCACCTGCCTGCCTACCCCGGATGTGGCCCAGGCCTAGCTCCGCCCTCCACGCACACGCACGTGCTCCGCACTCTCCAGGACCCCGGAAGGCCCAGGCGCCTGCGGGGAAGACAGCCCTCAAGACCCGCCCCAAAGGGCAGTTCCCACGAGTTGGCTTCTGGGCGGTCCTTCACCAGGTGACTTCTCACTTTTCAAGCCCTACTGCTGTGAGTCCTGTTCCTGTGCCGGCGTCCGTACCTCTGAGGGTCTGCCGCTCACCTGGAGAGCTGGTAAGAAGCCCAACAGGTCGCCCTCCCTGTGGCTGCGAGAGCCTCCGCCCCGCGCAGCCTGGGTACACAGCCTCTCCTGTATGCTGCAGAGGACGGTGGCAGCGCCATGGAGGACCCTGGGAGCTCAGCGCAGGATCCTGGGAGTGCCACGCAGCTGCTAGGGGGCGCCTGCTGAGAGGACTTCTGCTGGGAGCTGCAGCTGGGTGTCATCCTCCAGGTGAGTCTGGGAATTCTTGGGTGGAGTCCTGGAATGGCTACTCTGTTCTCAGGAGTCAGCTCAATTCTGTTGACTCTAGTGATGAATTGGGTTAGACCCTGAAATCCCCTGACCTTTCCCTGTTAGCTGTAGGCCAAGTGAAAGCCTCTGAATATTAGTGAGTTGAAATGACCAAAGACTGAATGCCCCCAAGGATGTTTCAAGGAAACTATGGGGAGTAGGTGGAACCAATGTGTTAAGGGTGACTCAACGTCAGTTTTGAGTGATTTCATGATGTAGTATACCACTAACACAAATATTATAATAATAACAAAATAGAAGCATTTACTTTGTATTTCTATGTGCTACCCTAAGGAGTCTATACATATTTTCTTATATAACACAACAACTTTATTAGTAGGTCATGTATGCGGGAACTTAGAATGGTAATCAGCAAAACAGAGAACAGAAGTTGTATTATTTTCTAAGTAACATCATCAGAATATTATTTCCATGTAAGTTAATCCTGGTGCTTCCATTTTAGAAGTGTGCCCCCCTTCAGTGAATTCATTCTGAACTACAAAAAAATTGAGTTTGGGTTGTTTTTTTCATAGAAACTCCAACAAAGCGTGTTTTTATGAAGCTAATATTGTGTTTTGAGTCTTCATGAATACTGATTGAGCCACCTACTTTATGTGCCAATCACTCCTTACGCTACTGCAGATAGAGGCTTCTAATCTCATGGAGCTTATATTTTAAAAGAAAAAGATAGGCAATAGATAACAATCAGGTAGTGATCACTGCTAAGGCAGTGCAATGCTAAGATCAATGCTAAGACAGTAGAACAGTGTCACATCATAGGGCTTCATTGATTTTGCCCAGCACCTTTCCTGTTACCTAAGTCCTAGGCTAGAGGCCTAACTCTGTGGGTCCACAAAAATCAGAATTGACCACTTGCCCCAAAAACCAAATGGAGAATACAATGGGGAAAGAAGGAAATAAACTTTAATAATCATTGTACCTATATTCGGAAGACAAGTGATGTCAAGTGTCTCAATTCTGTCTTTCAGGAAACTGATGTGAGTTTTACCTTCAGAGGAAGAACGGGGGTGGGAAACAAGAAGTATGTGTAATAAGCAGTCTTGGTCAAACTGTGGTGTGTTTTATGATTTTTTTGAATTCTGATCATACCACATGTTATTGGTGTTGAGGAAATTGCCAGCTGATCAAGGGGCAATTTCCACTTGCTTCATAGGATACTTATCTATTAGATCTGTGATTCTGGGATGTCCCATTCAGTTCCCATGGGCCTATATTGCTTCTGCTGAGAGAAGGCAATCTCTTCAGGGTTGATCTGCCTCCAAGACTGACTGTGCTAAAAGTAGGGTAAAGACTGAAGACTTCTGGGCACCACTCCAGGTTCCTGGAACAGGACATAGTAAAAGAAATCGGTCTGTAGAAGATATCTTAGTTTTTCTGACCTTGATGTCTTCAGCCTTGAAGAAAGTAAATTATCAGATGTAGACAAATATTCCTTAAATGATTAATATGCTTATGCTTATGTAAATTAGTAGAGCAGTTATGGAAATAGTATGAGGCTCCTCAAAAAAACAAAAACAAAACAACAACAAACAAACAAAAAACACTGGGGATGTGAGTCAGTGATTGAGCTCCCCTGAATTCAATCCTCAGTACCAAAACAAACAAACAAAAAAGTATTGTTAAGTGTTTGAGGGCCTTTTGGAGCATTTTGAAAATCTAGGACCTGTGATTGTTAAAACCTTGGGGAAAAATGAGAGAACATTTAACAATGAGCAAACTAAGACACAGAACATTTAGGAAACTAGTTCAATATTTTCTAGTGAGTCAGCATTAACTTCCAGAATGAAGTCTAGCACAACTCTTTTTTCATTCCTTGCTTAGGTCATACAATCATGATGCTTTCATTAATTCTGTTTTATTCCTCTACAAAAGGGTAAGTCCTCTAACAACAGCAACCCAGTAACATTAACAGTAATCAAATCATGCCTTTGATAGTTCTTAGCATCTTCAACCCCAACCCAAATAAGCATGATTGAAGGACAGGTTAGTGAACAGATTGTGTGTGGTATCCACTATATCTTGGTTTACTGGGTTACAATAGAATACTAGCTGGCAGCATCTACTGAGTCAGATATGAAGCTTGAGTAAAAGATGTGACCATAAGGGAAAATGTGTAGTGAACTCTACTTGCATACATAAACTTAAACCTTTGGGCTAAGATTAGGATTAAGTCAGTGCCCTCCACTGAGTTGAAAGCAATTTGGGTTTTTATTTTCCAAGAACGAAAAACTACATTTGACTATGATATAATTATATTTCTGAGGCATTAAATTTACCTAATAAATGTAAAACCCAGAGAACCCAAGAGCCTGAGAAGATATACCAAGGAGAGTGTACATTCAAGTATAGCAAGAAGTGTTTTACAGCACTGTTGCCCAGTCACCTCTGAGAATTGTCATTCCCTTTCAATACTAAAGGTAAGGTCACACAATAAAATATTTTCAAATAAATCTTTGAGGACACAGGTCAGAGATCCATAGATGGCTCTGCACTGAAATTTGCCTATGTGTCTTGTTTGACAGGGCAGTTCTTGTTTTCCTTTTTTGTTCATTTGTGATACTTACTGGGATTGAACTCAAGATCTTGCACATATTAGGAAAGCACTCTCTTACTGAGCTACATCCTCATCCCTTTATATATTATTTTATTCTACTTTATTGAGTAGGGGTTAATGTGTTTAATTTGCAAGAGCTGGGCTTAAATTCATGATCTTGCTGCCTTAGCTTCTTTAGTAGCTGTGATAACAAGCATGTGCCACTGTGCCCAGGTTTTTTTAAAATTTTACTTTGTAATTGAATACTTTTGCAAATTAGTCACAGCAGTTTTACCTTTTGTTCTCTGTCCTGCCTGAAAACTTTTATATAATCCACCTTGCTAGTTCCTGGAGCTTTTGAGTTTACAAATGCTGGAATTTAACTTTTTGAGAGATTTTCACATAGGGAGTAGGTTATCTCAATAATAAAATTACACGAACCCAAAATGTTCCTCATGATTCAGCCTACATTGAAACCCTAGGAACTCTCTGTTACCGTCCACTTCCACTGTGTTGATGAGAACCCCAAGCCATCTCATACCCTAAGCTTACAAAGCCTGGGTCTTTGTTTATATTTTGTAGTTTATCTATCTTTTATTACGGCAGAAAGTCAGAGTAACTTCCATATTGCAGCTGAAGGATCAGATGGGTGCTTCTAGAAAGAGAGTAAGATGACACCAGGGTGCTCCTCAGCTCTGGGTCTTGTAGGCACAGGGCTTCCCCATCCTGTGCAGAGGATTTCTTCTAAAGCGGGCAGCCGCATCTGGCTTCCCCAGTCAGCTCTTGTTAACAGCATTTATTTGAGTGTCACGGCAGCTGTCATTCTTAAGAAGTGTTGACAGATTTGTACTTTCTGTTTCTTGTTCTTTCTTTAGGAAAAGTGACATTGCCCTAGCCAGGTGAAGATCCTTGAAGACCATGAACAAGAAAAGAATCTCTGTGATTGGGTGGAGCCTGTTGGCTCTGTTTTGTCAATGGCTGCCTGGATGAAGTCTTGGAAAACCTGTTTGCTTTGAAAGGACTGATGACATTGGAGAGCTCTGGAGGTATCAGGTCAGTCTTTTTGTCCCTTAGTACTTGAATCCCTCCCTGCACCTGGGCGCATGCAATATTTTATCTCATGTCAGGTAATATGAGAGCTTGATAGTGACTAAATCTGATAGAATTCTGCCTGTTGACTTCTTAGCAGCCCCTCACCCCACCTTTTATGGGGGTTTGACTTTCCCTCTGTTGGCTGCAAAATGCCACATAGATATGACCCTTTTTCCGTTTCTGCTGTCTATGTAAACCACAGAGAACATTTTCATTTCATTCGTTTTGCTGTTTTTCAGAAGATAGAAATAATCTGGAGAGGAAGGAAGGATGAGAAACAAAATCACATACATTAGAATGCACATAAGGATTAGAAAATGTAGAGTGGTTCCTTCTGATATCTCTTAAAGGTAAGTGAGGTAGAATTACCTGCTAACAACTCGTTCCAAGAACACCCACTCCCCTGCCCAATCTTTAACCTTATTTTTTCTATTAAAAATCCAGGTATTTCTCTGACAATTCTAGTCCTTGTAGAAAATATAAACTCTGATACTGTTATTTGTTTCAAATTTCTTGCATTGAGAAGTTCAAAGTTCTTTGTATTACAAAAAAGAGCAGAGGGCACCTGCAACTGCGTTTTCTTATTCTTTTAGGTACTCATTTTTAAAGTTAAATTGTTTTTAATATGCCTCCAATGCTGTAATTTGTTAGTAAGCATTTTAAATATCATCTACTTAAATGATAGTTATGCTTAATCAGTGCCCAAAAATATCCGATAGCTTCACTGATCTCTTAATTGGTTTTGCTTAAACTCACTTTCTGAACTGGTGAATGGAATTGATGTGCCAAAGAAGGTATATTTCCAACATCATAAAAACTAACACAGAGTTGGCCAACTACTTAAAAATGGCATTATGACATTTCTTAGTTTAACAGAATTATTATATTGTCTTTTGGCTCTGATTTGAGAAATCGTTCTACAGACAATTATCTTATTCAGATCTAGAATGGATCCCCTTAGCAAGTCCCTATATCTTTATCATAACTAGTCTTGGACGTGTGGTGAGAAAGCTGTTAATTTGTTTTTAGTAACAGAAAATTCTACACTTGAAAGTCAGCCACACCCAAGACAAAAAAATCAACAAATTGGAAAGGAATGAAAAGACACTTCACAGAAGAAGAAACCCAATAGATCAACATATGAATTTAAAAACGTACAATATCTGTATCCATTATAGAAATGCAAATCAAAATGACACTGAGATTCCATCTCTCTCCAGTCAGAATGGCAGTTGTCAAGGATATAAGCGACAGTAAATGGTGGTGAGGATGTGGGGGAAAAGGTACTCACATACATTGCTGGTGGGACTGCACATTTGTGCAAGCACTATAGAAAGCTTTATGGAGAGTCCTAAGAAAGCACAAGTGAGTGAAGGGAGTGGGGATGCAAGGGGTAAGAGCATAGTGAATGAATTAGAAACAGTACTGGCACCAAACCAGATATATGGAGGAATGTTAGGTTTCTTGAGTTCTTAATGTATTCTGGAGAATAATGCTTGATCTGAGGTACATGTGGTAAAGATTTTTTTCCAGTTGTGTAGGCTCTCTCTTCACGTTCTTGATTGTATCCTTTGCTGTGAAGAAGCTTTGTAGTTTGAATCCATCCCATTTATCCATTCTTGGTTTCACTTCTTGTACTTTAGGAGTCCGAGTAACAAAGTGTGTTCCTAAGCCGACATGGTGGAAATATGGGCCTACATGTACTAGGATCAGGCCCAGGGTCTCTGACCTAGTGCCTCCACCTTTGATCCGCTTCGAGTTGATTTTTATGCATGATGAGAGAGAGGCTTTTTATTTCTTTTTGGTAGGTATGGATTTCCAGTTTTCCCAGCACCACTTGTTTATGAGGCTGTCTTTTCTCCAGTGTATATTTTGGGTGCCTTTTTCTAGTGTGAGATAACTGTATTTTTGTCAAATTGTCTCTGTGTCCTTTCTTGTGTACCATTGGTCTCTGTATGTGTTTTGCTGCCAATATCATGCCATTTTCATTCTGTGCACCTCATGTGCAAAAAGACTGTACCTTGCTCCTTAGTCAGTGCATACTTTGCAGACAGTGACAGACCCAAAGGGTCCCCACTCTGTGTTCCTAAATGCTAGCTGAGCGAGAGCTGGTCCTACATTGAGGGTGTAGGTCAAAATCGGGGCACCATCCATATCTACAGAAGCTGGCATCCTTCATCAGCCAGAGCAGCCACCTCAGCAGTCACTTCAGCAGTGTTAGCTGGGCCTCTCAGCATTCAAGATTCTCAGATTTTCTTTATCCATTCATCTATTGAAGGACATCTAGCTATTTTGAATTGAGCTTCTGTAAACGTTGATGTGGCTGCATTACTGCAGTATGCTGATTTTATGTCCTTTGGTTATAAACCAAGGAGTGGGATAGCTGGGTCAAATGGTGACTGTCTCCACAGAAGAGGTCCAGAGTACCACAGAGCATGTGCTGCAAGTTAGATCCATTTCCATTAATGGAATGTGACAGATTTTACAAAACTGGGGCAGCAGGAGAGTTTGCTTTTCCACAGAGTCTCTTTTTTAAAATTTTTAATTTGTTTTAATTAGGTATACATGACAGTGGAATGCATTCATGCCCTTTGGTTATCATTTATAGATGGGATATAATTTCTCATTTTTCTGAGTATGCATGTTGTAGGATCACATTGGTCTTTCAGTCATATATACATCAAGTAGTAATGTCTGTTTTCTTCTGTTATCCTTCCTATCCTCATGTTCCCTCCCCTCCCTTCACTTCCCTCTGCCAAATACAAGGTAACTCCATTCTTCTCTAGTTCCCTGCCCTCCCCTTATTTTGAATTAAAATGCACATATTCCAGAAACCATTTTGCCTTTGGTTTATGGGGATTGACTTCTTTCTCTTATCATGATATTCTCCAACTCCATCCATGAACTGGCAAATGCCATAATTTCATTCTTCTTTAAAGCTGAGTAATATTCCATTGAATATCTATCTCAGATTTTCTTTATCCATTCATCTATTGAAGGACATCTAGCTATTTTGAATTGAGCTTCTGTAAACGTTGATGTGGCTGCATTACTGCAGTATGCTGATTTTATGTCCTTTGGGTATAAAGCGAGGAGTGGGATAGCTGGGTCAAATGGTGGTTCCATTCCATGTTTTCAGAATACTCTCCATACTGCTTTCCATAGTGGTTATACAGTTTGCAGTCCCAACAGCAATGTATGAGTGTACCTTTCCCCCCACATGGAATCTTAGTGTAGTTTTGATTTGCATTTCTTTAATTGCTAGAGATGTTGAACACTTTTTCTTACATTTGTTGATCGATTATATTTCTTCTTCTGTGAAGTGTATATTCATTTCCTTAGCTCCTTTATTGATTGGGTTATATGTGTTCTTGGTGTTAAGTTTTTTTTAGTTCTTTCTGTATCCTAGAGATCAATGCTTTGGAGAGGTACCTGTGGTAAAGATTTTCTCCCAGTCTCTAGGCTCTCTTCTCACATTATTGTTTCCTTTGCTGATAAGAATCTTTTTTATTTTAATCCATCCCATTTATTGATCCTTAATTTTACTTCTTGCACTTCAGGGGTCTTGTTACGGAAGTCTGATCCTAGGCTGACATGGTGAAGATTTGTTTCTACTTTTTCTTCTGTTAGGTACAGGGTCTCTGTTCTAGTGGCTAAGTCTTAGATGCACTTTGGGTTGATTTGGGGGCATGGTGTGAGAGAGAGAGGTTTAATTTCATTTTCCTGCATGTGAATTCCCAGTTTTGCCAGCAGTATTGGTTGAATAGGCTATTTTTTCCTCCAGTGAAAGTTTTTGGCACCTTTGTCTAGTGTGAGATAATGTATTTATGTGGGTTTGTCTCTGTGTCCTCTTGTAGGGCATGACATGTGAACTTGCTCCACCCCTCTGACCTTTATCCTGATTGGCTCCTGCACATTATATTACCTGTGTGTACTTCCTCAATAAATGAGATCCTGCTTTGACTGGTCTCCCTGGTGCTTCTGATTGTCCTCCAGTGGGGAGGACTGGGTGGGTGACCTGCCGACCCTCACGTTTCTTGATTCGTCCAGTTTGGGGCCTGTTCTCCTAAGCCTCTCTGTGGGACGGAGTGGATAGAAGAAGCTAAAAACCCCAACATCCTCTATTCTGTACCATTGGTCTACAAGTCTGTTTTGGTGCCAATACCATGTTGTTTTTGTTACTATAGCTCTGTGCTATGGTTTTACATCTGGTATGGTGATGCCTCCTGCTTTACTTTTCATGCTAAAGATTGCTTTGCCTATTCTGGGTCTCTTATTTTTCCAAATAAATTTCATGGTTGTTTTTTATATTTCTATGAAGAATGTCATTGGGATTTTAATAGAAATTGCTTTAAATCTATATAGTGCTTTTGGTAGTAGAGCACATTTGACAATAATAATTGTGCCTATCCAGGATCATGGGAGATCTTTCCATCTTCTGAGTTTTCTTGACTTTCTTTAATGTTCTCTACTTTTCATTATAGAGGCATTTCACCTCTTCTGTTTGATTGATTCCCAGGTATTTTATTTTATTTTATTTTGAGGCTGTTGTGAATGGGGTAGTTTTCCTAATTTCTCATTCAGTGGATTCATCACTGATGTATCAGAATGCATTTGATTTATGGGTGGTGATTTTACATCCTTCCACTTTGCTGAATTCGTCTGGTAGTTTCAGAAGTTTTCTCGTGGAATTTTTTGGATCTTTTAGATACAGAATCATGTCATCAGCAAATAGGGATAGTTTGGGTTCTTCTATACCTACTTGTATTCCTTTAACTTCTTTCTTGCAATTGCTCTGGCTAGAGTTTCAAGGATGATGTTGAATAGAAGTGGTGAAAGAGGACATCCTTGTCTTGTTCCAGTGTTTAGAGGGGATGCTTTCAAATTTTCTCCATTTAGAATGATGCTGGCCTTGGGTTTAGCATAGATAGCTTTTACAATGTTGAGGTATGTTTCTACTATTCCTAATTTTTCTCGTGTTTTGAACATGAGAGTGTGCTGTATTTTGTCACATGCTGTTTTTTGCATCTATTGAGATCATATGATTCTCGTTTTCTAATCTAGTCATATGATGATTTACATTTATTGATTTCTGCATGTTAAACCAACCTTGGATGCTTGGGATGAACCCCACTTGATCATTGTGAACTATGTTTTTAATATTTTTTGTATGCAATTTGTCAGAATTTTATTGAGAATTTTTACATGTATGTTCATCAGGGATATTGGTCTGAAGTTTTCTTTTCTTAAAGGGTCTTTGTCTGGTTTTGGTATCAGGGTGATGTTAGTCTCATAGAATGAGTTTAGAAGGCTTCCCTCTTTTCCTGTTTCATGGAATACTATGAGGAGTATGGTATTAATTCTTCTTTGAAAGTCTCGTTGAATTTAGCAAAGAATATGTCTGGTCCTGGACTTTTCTTGGTTGGTAGGCTTTTTTAATATATTTTCATTAGTTTTAGATAGGCACAATGCCTTTAGTTTATTTTTTATGTGATGCTGATAATCAAACCCAGTGCCTCACACATGCCAGGCAAGCACTCTACCACACAACCCCAGACTGGTTGGTAGGCTTTAGATGGTGTTTTCTATTTCATTACTTGCAGTTAATCTATTTAAATTGTGTATGAGCTCCTCATTCAGTTTGAATAGGTCTTATGACTCTAGGAATTTGTTTATGTATTCTATATTTTCTATTTTTTTGGAGTACAAATTGTCAAAGTAGTTTCTAATTTCCTTCAGCATTTTAGACATGTCTGTTGTGATATTACCTGCTTCATCTTCTTTTTTAGTAATCTTAGTTTTCTTTTTCTCTTCGTTAGCATGGCCAAGGGTTTATGTATTTTATTTATTGTTTCAAAGAATCAACTTTGTGTTTTGTCAAT
The DNA here is from genome assembly GCF_021218885.2 of Marmota monax. Lineage (NCBI taxonomy): Eukaryota > Metazoa > Chordata > Mammalia > Rodentia > Sciuridae > Marmota > Marmota monax. Next base: position 11,830 of record NW_026693476.1, on the reverse strand, counting down.
TTTTCATTTTTTTTCCTTTAGAGTTCATTGATTTCAACTCTGATTTTATTTTATTTTTTTTATTTGTTGCTCAAAACACTACAATGATCTTGACATATCATATTTCATACATTTGATTCAAGTGGGTTATAAATTCTTATTTTTACCACGTGTACAGATTGCAGAATCACATTGGTTATACATCCACGTTTATACATACTTCCATACTAGTGTCTGTTGTATTCTGCTGCCTTTCCTGATTTTCATTAGTTTCTGTTTTCTATTGCCTTTGGTATTGATTTGTTTTTCTTTTTCTCAGGCTTTGAGATGTAGTGTTAGGTCCTTTATTCGTGCACAGTGCAGTAAACTTTCCTCTTAGTACTGCCTTCCTAGTGTCCCAGAGATTTTGATATGTTTTATCAGCGTTCTCATTTACCTTTAACAATTTTTTTTTATTTCTTCCTTGATTTATTTGACTATCCATTCCTCATTAATTAATGTATTATGTAGTCTCCCTTTGGTAGAGTAGCTTCTGTTTTTTACTTGAGCGCTGATTTCTAATTTCTTCCATTTTAATATGATAGAATGCAGGGTAATTTCTTTGCTTTTTTTGTATTTACTAAGAATTGCTTTGCAGTGTAAGATATGGTCTATTTTAGAGAAGAAGACAAGTGCTGCTGAAAAGAAAGTATATTTACTCGTTAATGGATACAATATTCTATATATTTCTATTAAGTATAAATTATTGATTGTATTATTGTATGGTTTCTTTTTAAAAAATATTTATTTTTACTTCTTAGAACTTTATTTATTTTATTTTATTTTATATGCTGTGCTGAGAATTGATCCCAGTTCCTCATACATGCTAGGCAAGTGCTGTACCATGGAGCCACAACCCAAGCCCCTCTATAGTTTTTTCATTTAGTTTTTGTTTAGAATGACTGTCTAATAGTGAGAGAGGTGTGTTAAAGTCACCCAGTATTATTGTGTTATGGTCTATTTTACTATTGAAATAGAGAAGGATTTGTTTGATACATGCAGACGTCCATTGTTTGGGACACAAATGTTTATAATTGTTATGTCCTCCTCATATATACTTCTCTTAAGAAGTATGAAATATCCTTCTTTGTCTCTTCCAATTAAATTTGGCTTGAAGTCTACTTTATCTGAGATGAGCATGGAAACACCAGCTTGTTTACACAATTAATGTGATGTTTTTTCCCATCTTTTCACCCTCAGCCTGTGGATGTCTTTCCCCATGAAATGAATCTGCCAGTCTGCATATTCTGATTGATGAGTTCAGGCTGTTAATATTCAAGTTTATTATTGAGAAATGATCTGGGTTCCCACTCTTTTTGAATTATATCTGGTTATTAATGTGACTTAGTTTCTAGTTTGGTTGACTATTTATTTAGTGTAGAGCCTCCCTTTCCTGTTTTTTTTTTTTTAATTCATCCTCATGAAATATTTTGTTGAGAATGTTGTGTGGTGTGGGCATTCTAGTTGTAAATTATTTAGTTTTTGTTTATCACGGGGAACATATATCTGGCAGGGCTCTGAATGACATTCGTTGATGTACTTCTCCCACCGAGGTGCCCTATGTCCCTCAGGATCCTCGCAGTGGAAGCTGCTGTCCGTGTTCACACACAGGCCTGCGTGCACACAAGGATTGCTGTTGGCTTCAAGACACGAGCACCTGTGACCAGGACCCACGCACCAACCAGAATTTCCACACATGCAGACAGCAGAGGAGCATCTGCTACTTACACCAGCCCCAGAACTTTGGTAAGCTTGCTTTCTGCTTTTTAATTTGTTCAAATATATTCTTCTTTGTTCTGATCAGTTACACATGACAGTATGAGTGCATTTGATCTTTAAGAACCATTTTAAATGACATTTCTAAATTAAGTATTAAAGTAGAAGAAGTCTTAAAGGCAAGTAAATTGGATATGCCTGAAAATGTACCCACTATGCACTCAAAGCAGGTACTCCCAAATCAAAAACAAACAATTTAACATAAAAATGTTTTGAATAAAACTGTTAATTATTACTTCTATGGTTATTAAAGCTTTACTTCAAACTAGACCACTTAACATTAAATTTGTCTTTACAACAGAGGCCAATTTAATAAACAAAATAGTAACAAAATATTAAGCTTTTACATAAAAAGTAAGAGACACAATTAGAAACAAAGAATATACCACAGCCTTGTATTGTTTGTAGTGTCTGGAGCTTCCAAAGCATATCATCAGTCATTATAACTTAGAAATGTAAAAATAAAAAGTTACTTGGATTTTGTTTGTTCAAAGCATGCTTTGTTAAAGCTGCAGATTACCTTTCCAATACGTTGGTGTTACAATAGTATATGTGAATGATTAATTAAAAGTTCAATACCTGATTACCAAAAAAAGAAAAACACAGCTTTAAAAAAAATTGAAAAAAAGACACTATGGGGTTAGAAACGATGGTAGAGGGGCTGGGGTTGTGTCACAGTGGTAGAGCACTCGCCTCGAATGTGCGAAGCCCTCGGTTCGATCCTCAGCACCACATATAAATAAATAAATTAAATAAAGATATTGTGTCCAAGTATAACCAAAAAAATAAATATTTACAAAAAAAGAAAAAGAAACAATGGTAGAATGATTTGGCCATTACTAATGCATGGGCCCACATGATTACATGATTTGTGTAAATCTGCTTCACGGACAACCAGACGAAGGAGAAATTACACTTCACTGATTTGGGATGTGACAAAGCTTCTGTTAGTTGAGTGCCATACTCTGAGACCAACTGGTCCCATTATTAGAAACTCTAGGTTTGAATATAGGACTCCTCACTTTACTACCTGTGACTAGAGGGATTTAAATTATCTGGATCTTGATTGTTTATTTGGTAAACTCAACTTTCAACTACCTGTTCTACTTATTTTATAAGACTTTTGTGAGAATGAAATGAAAATAAAGTATATGCAAACTAAAAAAAGGTCAAATGCACTCATTATTTTGGTAGCTGTGATGTTTTAAAAATCCTCATATGTATTTATTGCTGACTAAGAGTATCAATTAGCTGATGTTCAACATTGATCATCAGTGTCAGAGAGTGTGTTTGTCAACATTTCATTTTCACTATAAGGATTTCTTGAAATCAATAGATACTGTAGAAAATGATGTGCCTAATAAATATAGGAGTTAAATTTGAGTTTTTAAGACTTCACAACTAAGTCTGTAAGTGCTACAGTACTTAGAAATAAAATTTTAATTGAATTTGAGTAAACAAAATTTAAGCCTTTTTCCAACCTCAGAAAACAATCTTTAAAAATATTAGCAGTCCTCAGGCAACATAGAGGTCTTTTATTAAAGGAATAAAAAATGAGGTTGAGAATAAAATTTTAAAAATTACTAAGTCTACTAATTTTCTGATTATTATGAACACTGACTACATATGCTTTTTTGTAATTGACATGCTATTGTTTTAATTAAATAACATGTACAGAATTAATTCTAATTAAATCTTAGAGAATTAAATCTAATTAAATCTCTTATTCTCAAAATTATGATTTTTTCATGTTAAATTTTCTAATTGAACTTCTGATTTTAATACCTTATTTTTCTTGGTTCCATAGCCTTTAAAGGAATTAACTGTTGGATTCTGATAATAGAGTTTTGATATGTATACCTGTTGTAGAAAATGGAGAAATAAAAGTGCATGTTCTCAAAGAGTAATTGGAGGTTACGTTGCTATGTTGCATATTTCATCAGACTTTATCTGTTTTGGAATTTGATTTTTCACTCACATGAAAAGGAAGTTTATTCCTCAAAATTTTTTAACAAAAATGGGTTGACTTTGACTTGACATCATGATAAAGGGCAGTACTTCCCATATTACTTAGAATACAGACATCTTGTATTTATCAGTAAACCAATGTGGATCTAAAGTGAAGGTATCTATGTTTTAGAGGTATCTATGTTATAGCTCTGAAATGAGATTAAACGTTTAGTAGAAGAAAAATGCTGGAAGAATTGTGTATCTTATCAAAAGGAAAAGCCTAGGCAAATTATAGTAGAAGATTTGTAGTAGAGATATTCTCCTTGCCCATAAGGACTCTAATAATTATCTGTCTGTGTATCATTGAACCATTGCTTTCTGAAACCATGCATGTTAAAGGAAGACTAATAAATGATTGGCACCATTGGCACTTTCAGCTAGAATTATGTCATATAAGTTGCCACTTGAAATCGAAGAGTCTTAGATGGGGCCTAGATTTACAGTAGTATTTTTTTTTACTTTCACGTTCTTTTTTTGTACTTTTTAAATTTTAATTTGTTATATATGACAGCAGAATGCATTATGACTCATATTCCACATATAGAGCACAAATTTTCATATCTATGGTTGTACACAAAGTAGAGTCACACCATTTGTGTCTTCATACATGTACTTATGGTAATGATGTCCATCTCATTCCACTGTCTTTATGTTTGTCCTCTTCTTGAGAATATTAATTATGTGACAGCAAATGCAGAAGAAAAATTGGCTATGTTTTCTTAAGCTTTCAAAGACTACTGCTTCTCTGTCAAGTTTTGAGGATATATATTTTTAGTTGCTAAATATCCACAACAATGCAAGTATTATTGTTAGGGAGAAAAGAATAAATAAAATAGATGACCTTTCCATATGTAAGTTCAAATTAATGAAATTTCCATCTTTCCCTTTTTTCCTCTACTCATTCTTATTCTCTGTGTTATGTCTATTTTACCTACATAGCAAAGTAACCTACAGTAGGAAAGAAGAAAAAAATCCTTTATTAATTACATATTAGATGACACTGTAAAGGGACTTCATTGTAATAACTGTGGTATGCAACCACTTTTATGCATTCATTGAGTGTAACCTGCCTCAGTGCTTGGGCCTCACTGGAAACTGTGAACACAGAGATGGATCGAACATAATCTTAGCTTATATAGAAATGTCATTCTTGTGAACAGCAAGTGAAAGAATTGATAGTGGACTCATTGGTGAGTGTAGCCAGTGCTGTATCAAAAAATGTTGGTAGTCAGGTTGATCCCCCTACTGGTTGTTTCCAACAGGTCCCAGCATAATGATGAATGACTTCTCAGACCAACACCTGCTCTCCAGTTTGGCTCATAGAAATCCATATTCTCAAGGTCTGAAGATGATTTTGATGACATCAGTAGATACTGAGTATGCTCTGGCCAGCTGGCGAAAGAGGCAGGATAAGTAAGACACATAAGTTCTTCCTTGCGAAGATTATCGTGATGTTTTCTCTAGACCTCAGCATTTTCTATCCACTTCAGAACAAACTAATATCGTCATTCCTCAAAGTTCAACTCTTGTTTTTACTCAAACTTCATTTCAAATGCAGGTAAATAATTGAAGTAATTTTCAGGTTTGCAGTCCAAAGGGAGGAAGGTGGGGCTAAAAGCCTGGCTTTCTGATATTCAAGTGGATGAGAGTCTATGACTCTTGTGTTGATAGAAGCAGAATAAACTAACTCCCCTGCTTTGCTCATCAGTTTACCCTGTGATGTGTATAAAATGTAAAATCTCCATGTATATAGAGAACTTACATTATAAGTGAGTTAAAGCAAACGAATGCATTTGCTGAGCTTGGACAGGTAAAGCACTGGGCTCATTTCCCTGCAGCATGCTAGGAAGAAGGGTATCCAATCCTTACTGAAAAGAGCTTAACGTATGTGCTTCAGATTCAGCCATGGTTCTCAGTAGGTGAGAACATTGATTGCAGACACCAGTAGCCTGACCTAGTGAAGGGAAGATTGCCATGAAGAGCAGAGTCAGCACTGGACATTATCTGCTTTGGACTTAGTAAGAGGGATCTGGAAAATTTCTTCCAATGAGCGTCCCACAGTTGAGGGTTCACAAGACTTAGCATGGCTCCCCTCCATGTTTCTGTTCTCCTTTCCATATTCCTATTGCCTGAGCCAATTGTAACTTTTGTAATAAGTGAGGAATTCCTTCAGAGTCCTATACACCAACAGATGTCCCAGTGAGAGAAAAGAGGCCACAATAAAAATGGAGTATAACAAAATAATATTGATAGAGTGCAGAAAACAATTTCAAACACTCATGGTTTACTCTTTGTTCTGTATTTTTAGTGGATTTTGAAATAATGGCTGCATATTCAGAGAAGAACATTATGACTATGTTATGTTGACAGTTTTGCATTGATCCCTTGAGGAAAAGCCTTATGATCCACTTTATTATTAAGGAAATAATGAGGTGACCACTGGGTAGTCCCGTAGATAATTTTAACTTGTTGGGAAACCATTTTTACTTTGAGGATTCTCAACATATACCGTTAGGAGTAATGTGAAATATGGTGTTTGGAGAAGGGAACAAAGAAAAGTTGGTAACATTGGCATGAGGGTACACAAGTACTGAGACTGCCCAGTGAGTGGCGGTCTACGTCTGTAGTGACCTTCTGAAGAAACCAGTAGATCAGCCAGCATGAGGCCATTGGAAGGCAGAGGCTCCCGCATTCCATGACATCTCCTACCTTCTGATTCTGTTAGACTGTTGCCTAGCGCACTCAGCCCTACCTCCTCATTTCTGTCTTGAGTCCATGCTATAGACTCAGGTGTGTGAATCCTTGTTTGAGAGGTGAAGGAGTTTCAAGTGTTGTGGACTGCTGAGTACTTGTTTCTCAACAGTAAGTGAATCATGACAGCTGCTGTCTTCCCTTAGTCCTGATGAATTCTCCTCTGGTTATTTTATTTTTTAAAAAATATTTGGGTCAGAAGCAGTCAAACACTGAGCCACATATGCAGCCCTTTTTTGTATTTTATTAAGAGACAGGGTCTCACTGAGTGGCTTAGCACCTTGCCATTACTCAAGCTGACTTCTAACTCTAGATCCTTCTGTCTCACCTTCTGAGCCTCTGAGATTATAGGCGTTTGCCACTGCAGCCAGCTCTTGGATTCACTTGTTTTTAACCCATGACATGTTTGGGTTTCTTCTTTGCAGGTCCTGGCTGTACATTTACTGTACAAACATGGCAGTATTCTTCAGCCCTTCCCCTGATGGGGGGGCTGAAATGAACCTTGACGGAGAGCCTCAGATGAAACTTAAAGAAATCATACGGGGACTACAAGCTGAACTACAAGAACACAAACTGAATTTCCGTGATCTGGAAGAAAAGTTCATCTTATGTCAAACTACCTTGTATACCCTTGCCAACCAGTTCCAAAAATATCGTAAGTTGCAGATGGTCACTAAAGTGGGGTATGATTGTCTGTTTCCCCTCTGAGAAAAAGATTTTCTCCAAAATTTTTTCTCGTCTTTTCTTTCATCAAAAGGAAATCCATCATTTCCAGAAGTAAAGATATTGTTATTTTGCCTTCAGTTTACTAACAATGGAATAATGAAACACAAAGACTATAGCAACTTTAAGTTTACAGGGAAGTGTAGGGTGGGCATAGGTTAATTCCCAGTTACTGATTTCTACTAGAGACATGAAAATGCCTTTTCATCCTCAAGAATAGCTCAAACCTTTTTTAACAGTATTCTGTTGTACCATATCAGATCCACAGACATATAACAGCCATGTTGGTAAAGGTCTGGGAATAATGATTCTCCATTGAGTTTGTAGTGAGTGATGTAGAAACTACTCACTGATTGACTGGACATTTCTGAATTTGATTTCAGGGAGTGGTGCAGAGGAGGAGAGTGGAAAAGAACAGGAATTACTGGCTCCCAGGTAACAATGAGTGTTAAGAGCCTGGAAGAGGGTGGGTTAAATATGAGGAGGGTCCCCAGTTGAGCAAACCAAGAGGTACAAAGTGTCCACACAATTCACATGCAAAGGCAAACACAAGCTGCTGGTATGACTGCATTCCTCAACCATGGAAGAAGTCCATCTTTTAAGGAGGTGTTTTTCTTTTCTCTGTGGTTCCTGTCTGTATCCAACTAGAAGTAATCAAACTAACTAAATGTTTTTTTACCTCACAGAATCTACATCTCCTGTCTTGTATGGGTCCTTTGAGTATGAGATATAAATCTGGTTTCTTTCTGGTTGATAAGACTTTTTGGCAGGAATGTCATAGCCTTGGGTGGGGGGAATACACATACACACACACATATACAAATGTGCGTGCGCACACACACACACACAAAGTCCATTTTCTGTGTATGCTGTGGCTCATGGTTGTATCACACAGGGAGAGTGGAGTCTCTGTCCTCAGCTCTTTTCTAGTCAGTAGGTTGAGCCCCTCTTCCTATCTCCTGTCGTAAAGACATGTGCACCCTGCCCACATCCTATGAGGATCATTTTCTTTCTCTTTGAAAGGAGTACCCTCTTGCCCTTCTGTGACCACTCCCTTAGGCCTCTATTTAGACCAACTGGGACTCATATTTACTACTCTCATTTAATCGTACTCTTTATCCCTCCAGTCTGAGACAAGCCCCACAGGAGGAGAAAGAAATCCTGCAGGACGTATTGAATGAGGGCTGTAACACTTGCCCCAGTCACTCTGAATCATCAGATATCCACCAGCCCCCCTGCTTCAGTGCTGATCTCTTGGGTGAGCATGAAGTCTCCCTTTGTCTAGCTGCAGCTCATGACTACCCCATTAAAACACAAATGCACTCCTATTAATTATACTTCTGAGGGTCCAGTGACAAATTCATGATGGTAAACCTAGAACTCACAAGAGCAGGGAAGTTGTAGAGACTGTAACCTACTCACAGGTACCATTTATGTGTGTGCATATCAGGGCTCTGCATGACCTTATTCTTACAACCTAGGACAACTGATCTCTCCTACAGTGTTCTTGCTCATGTTTGATCCTTTGATTACAAGCACATGCCTATAATCCCAGCTGCTCAGGAGGTTGAGGCAGGAGGATCTTGGGTTTAAAGCCAACTCAGAGGGCATGGGATGTGGCTCAAGTGGTAGGACAGTCATCTAGCATGCATGAGGCACTGGGTTCAACTCTCGCCACCATAAAAAAATAAAAAAATAAAGATATTGTGTATCCACCTAAAACTAAAAAAAATTAAAAAAAATTTAAAAAGCCAGCCTCAGGAAAAAGCAAGGCAGTAAACCACTCAGACCCTATCGCTAAATAAAATACAAAATAGACCTGGGGATGTAGTGCAGTGGTCATGTGCTCCTAAGTTCAATCGCTGGTACCAAAAACAAAAAAAGAGAGAACATTGAAATGGTTAATTTTGCTTCCATTAAAATGCTAGAATCAGGTGGTGGAAATATTGGTTTATACCAGAAAAGTTCTGAAATATGAATTTCCTTCTAGTACACTGCCAAAGTCAACTTTGAGATCCTTAAAAAAAAATCCCTAGTATTGAGAAAAATGAGGCTCAAGGATTTTAATCCTCTTCATAGAGAATGAAACTGGTTCTATTTGAGAATTGTGAGGGGGCCCAGAGCCACTAAATCTTGGAATGAGCTTTGTGGAAGGAAGGAAGGTGCAGTTAGTGAAATCCAGAAGAACCTGGACGAGTATCCAGGGATCAGGAGACCAAAATGCATTTTGACTTTGTCTAACTACATGAAGAGCATTCCATAATAATGATCCACCCAGTCAGAGACGTTGTGCATGATGGATCAGCATAGCATCCCAGACCATTTCTTTAAACTCAACATGTGAGTTCTGCCAGGTTAAGTCCCTTAGTTGCTCCCTGAATTATATATACATAAATTATGTCTTTTTCTGAGGGAGGTGTCTGTATTGGAATGAGTGAAGTAGAGTTATTTAATGACCTCTACATTTCTGAATATGTTTACAGAACACCATGACAATGAGGACAATGATAAAGAAGAGTCACTTTATTTCAGGTAACAATGAATGACCAGGGGCTAGAAAAAAATGGGTAAAACAAAAGGGGTGCAGGAATCCTAAAAGTACAGAGCATGAGGTCAAATGTAGTCAAAGTTTCTTAAAGGCACAGTAGGAGTGCTGATTGCAGTGAAGTTGTTGATTCAATCCAAGATGATGGAACCCATTAGCAAAGTTCTCTGTCTTCTTTATGGTATTGTAAGAGTGAGTCTGCTCAAGAAGAACTGAGCAGCCTTGGGCACTTCTAGATCTTAAATAAATCATATGTTCCCTTTGTAAAGGTCAAACTCAGGATGAGATCCAAAAATCATTTCTGTACTGTTAGCCTGAGCTCATCAACAGGTATTCCATAGCAAGAAAAGTAGATAGAACAAAAATGATATCATGTCATAATATGGATGTGCAAAGAAGGCAAAACATCTCTGAGACTCTTCAATTCAAGAGACTATTGATCAGACACTTGTGTCTAAAATTCACCATGCTTTATGCACAAGCTTGGCCCCTGCTATGCTTCTCATTGTGTGATCCTTCTGTGACTGTACCTTATAGGCAGAGCTGTGCCCTCTTCCTCTTGAGCTTGTTATCTTGTTATCAGTACACTGAGCAATGGTGGACCTTGGTCTGTCTCTCATACCATGGCACCTAAACTATGTCCTTGAGATGAAAATCATTTTCTGGGTCATTTTTGAAGGGAGGCACCTGTTTGGGACTCCACCCTTCAGCTTTAAATCGGGACCAGCTGGGAGAGTGTAACTTCTAAACCACCATGATTTCATCTTTTGTTCTTCCCTGCCTCAGCTGGCTCAGCAGTCTCAGCAGTGACCTGCAGGAAGAGGAAGAGAATGACCTCCAGCTGGATGAAAAACATTTTCGGTACTCTGGTCATCCTGATTCATGTGACACACAAGAACTTGTCAGAAGCTCTGTGTTCCCATCACATGAGCCAAAAGTCAGCTGTACTGTGGATGGAACCAGTGAGTACTTTTATCCTAATTCAGTTGAATGCAACTTGTCTCCCTGGTAAATCACAAATTCTCTGCACTCAACTCCACTATCTAGGCTGAGACATATGCCTGCAGAGCCAGGAGACCCATTTTGTTTCCCAGCAGGTGTAGAGGTCAGGTGGATCTGAAGCTTTGTTATTTTTCTTGCCAGGTCAGTTTTTTTTTTTTTTTTTTTTTTTTTTAACCCTGGTCTGCAATGTGCCAGCCATAGTTGCAGGTAGACTGGAGTTAGGAGGAGGGGATTAGAAGCACCTCACAGACACTACTGCAACTTGTTCCAGGAGGGATTGGTCAGACCTCAGTCTTTAAAGGGGTTAAATCATTCCTTCTGCAGTGTCCTTGGAAATTGCATTTATTTTCTAATGATTTCCTCTCTTCTTTTCATGAGATAGAATATTCAAAAATCATATGGAAGTCTCTTATGGTTCTTGAGCGTTGACTTAGTTTCTCAACTTCCTCTGAGAAGGCTATCCTTCAATCAATCATTCCTGTTTCTGTTTCACCATACATTGCTGTAGGTTTCAACACAAAGGAGCACTAATGATTCTTTCCTTCATAGATTACATGTTGAATCATATGTTCAGTCTGAGAGTTATGTTCTCATGTAAATTGTCAATGGCCAGTGTACATGATGGGGAACTGACCCAGTTATTCAGACAGCAGAGAGCATTTCTCTCCACAATTTCCAGGAATGTCACTCTTGTTGAACAAGAGCCCTGAGTGATAGTAGCTTTATAGAGTATATAGAGAAAAAAAATATTCTTCTTTCCTCTCATTCAAGGTGGAGTTCAACTTTTCCTCAGATAAACTTTTGAAATCCTTGGGAGTCTTTACTCATTAAATCAGTTTTTAAGAAGAGCAGAAGTCTATGATGTCTCACTGTATCAGAATGTTTTATAGTAAAATTAACTGACTAAATTTATTTCCCAACCCTTGCTTTAGTCAGTGCCTTTTCAGGTGTGACCATCTTTTTCTTTTTCCAATTTCCACTGAGGTGCAATGATGCAAAGGTTTA